>NW_022900935.1:26827431-26879380 GCF_012274545.1 Fukomys damarensis
AGCACGTGACGCGCTAAAAAGGGCAGACGCTATAGCCACCAGGCGCTCTGAGAGGGCCTGACTTGGTGCTAACACGGATGGCCTGGGTGGATTTCGCGCTGAGATGTGCTTCAGTTACCGGTTACCTGGTTCTCAAGGCTCACCTGGCCCATATTAGATGCTGAGCGTCTGCTGGCTCTTGCTGTCTAGCGAGTCTGCCCTGTCCCACTCCCAGATTGTCGCTGGGGTACACCTTTGTCTTTGGGCCCTTCCAGGAGTTCTGGGACTGGGACGCCTGGATGGAGAGAAGGCTACCTGGCCAGGCACACCCTACAGCTCCAGGACAAAGGAGTCTGCGGCCTTGAGAAGGGGGCTGGGTGTGAGGAGGGACTTCAAGTGAACAGATGTGGGGGCCAGGAGCATCTTGGGGGCCAGGACTATAGTGCCTTTCAGTGTCTGTGCTCCTGCCCCAGCGTCAGCCTTGCCACAACACTTTTCTCCACAGACACAGCAGCTGCAGTTTTGCCCTCTTCCTTACTTGGGCCCTGTCTCTCTCTTTGTAAAAGGAAATTAACCGTCACCAGGCTGCCCTGTCTTCTGTAATGTCCTCCCATGTCCACCCAGCAGTCTCAGTTTATTTCATTGGTGCTTTTTTCCATCTTCAATACTGGCTGTTGAACCCAGTAACTTCCCATTGAGCTATATTCCCACCCACCCCCTTTTATTTTGTTTTTGTTTTTGTTTTTGTTTTTTTTTAATTTGAGAAGTCTTGCTAAGTTGCCCAAGCTAGGGTCAAACTCTAAATCTTCTTTTCTCAACCTTCCAGAGTGCTGAAATTACCAGTGTGTGCCAGCTACAACAGTCTCATTTTGTGGCAGACCCTCTGCCCTGCACCAAAGATGAACAAAATACATGTGGTTCCTGTCCTTAGGCTGGTGAGAGAAAGAAACACACAAATGCATATTTAACACTATGGTGTGGGCTCTGAAGGGAGAATTATTTGGGCTTTCAGAGAATAGCTGAAGGATTAATTTAGGGCAGAGTTTACTCTCCAAATCTGATAGGCTTGGGCGTTGTGTGTGTGTGTGTGTGTGTGTGTGTGTGTGTGTGTGTGTGTGAAAATGCACACCTTCAAACCAAACTCCACCCTGTTTGACTTCAGTCAACAGAGCTCTCAGTACTGGCATCACCAGTTATTACCACCATAGTGAGCAGCAAGAGTCCCTCAGGGAGGGCTACCATCAGCTCCAGAGAGTGCCCAACAGAACAGCCCTTCTGGAACTCAGCAAGGAGGGACTCTTACTTTACTCTGACACCCAGAATATCTTCAGCCCCCTTTTTCCTCTTTCCAGATCCTCAGAGTTGGAAGGGGCAACCTATCCCTCATAAGCAGGGTATAGGTATAGAAGCCAGGCCAACTTTGGGACATGAGATCCCTATAGTTCTGAAATCTCTTTACCCAGCATGGTGTTTGGTACAATAAATAGTTGTTGATTAAAGAAGTGATTCTAGGAATCTGAGTTGTCCCTTTAATGAGTCCAAGAGTCAGTGGTTCTTTTTCACATGGCTTGATTGTTCCTTCTCTCCTTTTTTACAGTTTATCTAGCCAGTCTCCCCACCCCCCAGCCTGGGATTAGAATCTGTCCTCAGGTCTCTTATGACGTTTAGTGTTTTAATTTTTAGTTACTTTTTTTGAGTACTGGGGATTGAACCCAGGACCTCACATGCTAGGCAAGCACTCCACTATTGTACTATACTCTGACTTTTAAAATTATTTTTTATTTTAAGACAGAGTCTTGGTAAATTGCTCATATTGACCTTGAACTTGCAATCCTCCTGCCTGAACTTCTTGAGTACCTGGGGTTATAAGTGCATGCCCCAGTATTCAGTTACTTTTAGTGTATTTAAAGAATTTATTTTGGTGTATTATTTTCTGCTTCCTGCCCCACCTCCTTTACCAGGCTGGGAGCTTCTGAGGGCAGGAACCAGATGCACCACTCTGTTCCAGCTCACAGCGAGAGCTCTCCCAAAGTGTGTGGCATTGCCCAAAGACAAGTAGAGTTAATGTTATTCAGCAGTATACCATAGTGGTCTCCAGTGCTTAATGTGGAGGGGGAGAGGCAGAGGGAACAAAATATCTAGAGCAGGGCTAGGGATTGGAGCCCCAGTGTTGCAAGATAACCTGAGGAGCAAGAAGGGCCTTTACTCTGTGCCTGTCTATCCTGGAGACAAAAGGAGCCTGGAATCATGCTTTCTAGGAGGGGACCGGAGAGCTGCCTCCCTGCCATCCTCTAGTCCCTGATGTAGCAGCTGTGTGGGGGTGGGGAGGGGGAGTAGGCCAGGCTCTCCTCTCAGAGCTTTGCAGAGAGGATGAGAGCTCCTGCTCATGGGCAAGGGGTCCAAGTGCTCATTGCGGGTAGGGTGGGGTGGGAGAAGTGAGGGGGTGGGCAAAGGGAGTGGCTTTCAAGGGTGTGGGACAAAGGGTTGACTCAGCCTGGGACCCTGGAGGATGTGTCATTTACCAGGGTTGGAGAGGATCCATCTTGTTTTTAACCCCTTCCTGCCTTCAAGGTTTATCTATCTACTATAGTAGTGCCCTCTAATCCAAAGGGGTGTTGTCCCAGGACCTCCAGGGCATGCCTGAACCTCAAAGAGTACAGGATACTATATATGTTGTTTTTCCCCTTTACATACATACTTATGACAAATTTAACTTATAAACACAATAAAAGACTAATAACTAAGTAATACTAAAATAGAATAATTACAACATATACTGCAATAAAAGCTATTTAAAATTTATGAATTGTTTATTTCTGGCATTTGCCATTTAATTTCATTGGACTGCAGAGACTACTGGTAATTGGAACTGTGGAAAACAAGATGAGGATAAGGAGGTACTACTTCCCAGAGACCTAGAGGACAATATGCATTAGTGGGAGATCCAGTGTGGCCTGGAAATTGTTCAAAGAAGGCAAATAGAGGCAAGCACTAGTACATTTTTTTTTCTATTTGAATCATGTACTATATTTTCCTTAACATACATACTCTAGATGGCCCTGAATAGAGTAGAGTTAAACAGACTGATCTCTGATCTCCTACCTGCCTCTCATGTAGCAAACATAGACAGCATCCCTGGACCAAGTTCATGGCAAGATGGGGTGTAGGTTGGGGGACAAGAGGGAATATATCCAACTTCCTTCCCTAGGGAGGCTCACAGTCTGAAGGTGGTAGCTCTTAGTGCTTCAGAGCAGGGGCAGTAAAATCTGTGAAGGAGGAGGAGGTACGGGATACTTCCTGGAGGAAATGGCATTTGGACTGGGCTCAGAAAGTCGGGGAGAATTGGACAGTAGAAGGCTAGGTGCAAGGGGAGGGCATCAAAGACATTCCATCCATATGGATGTGAGGGCATTTGAGAGGATTAAGAGTGAGACCAAAGTGAACTTAGGCTGAGAGATGTACCCTTGGGGCTCCCCATCGACACACAGACTGTCATAAATAGCCTTCAAGGTCTCATTTGTTGAATAAAGGTTATTTTTCACTCACCTCATCGTCTAAGTGTTGGATCAGTGGTGGTGGTGGTATGGGGCCAAGGGCTCCATTATTCTTTAGGGGAAGAACTCTAATTATTTTAGTATCATGGACCACATTGGCAAACTAGTAAAATCTATAGATCCCTAAGGATAAAGATGTATATTTGGGGGCTTGGGATTTAGCTCAGCAGCACCATGCCTGCCTTGCAAGTGCAAGGTCCTGAGTTCAATTCCTGGCACCAAAAAAAAAAAAAAAAAAAAAAAAAAAAAAAAAAAAAAAAGAAAAGAAAGAAAAAGAAAAAGGAGATGTTTATTTATTTTTGGGAGACAGAATGTTGCTATTACATAGTTCAGGTTAGTTTTGAACTCATTGTGCAGCCCATGCTGACTTGAATTCACAGTGATCTTCCTGTCTCAGCCTCCTGAATGCTGGGGGTATGGGCATGCACCACTACAGCTGGCAAGATTTTTAAGTACATGAAATCAAATTTACTGGACTACAAAGGAGACCATTATTTTGAAACTCAAATATCAAAATATTAAAAATTTTATACTTGTAATAAAATAATTAAATACATTTGTGATATACTAATATAAAAGTTAAGTAAAATACAACAATGGGACTAGCAGTGCAATTCAAAGTTTTTCCAACCTCAGTGACCTCTTGATATTTCTGCAACAATTTAACATGCTGTGTAATAAATACTTATAATTTTTATGGGTGGCAAAATTGCAGGTATCTGTGGTTGGTTACCTGCCATGGTAATGGAATAAACTGCTAAATTTCAGTTTAGAGATTTGTGAAAGTAAAGATAAAACATTTTTTCCAACAAATTCTATCTATGGACCCTGTGGGCGTTGTGGACCCCTTGGCATCATTCACTGGGTCCTCTAAACAGCTAGCAGAGGAGGGAAATGGATACTGGATTCTGGTGTAGTTGTTTTTTTAAGGCCATGTCTAAGGTGGTAAATAGCACTTCTGACTACAGACTGGGCAGACCCAGTCCCATGGCTCCCTGACTGCAGCGGGGCTGGGAAATGCAGTTTGGGTTGTTTCTGCAGGAGGAAAGGGCTGTGAGTTGACTGCATGACCATCAGAGCTTGAGTCTTCTGTTCCATTCAGTGCCTAAGCTCCAGTTGAGAGACTGTGTCTAGCTTTGTTGGGTAACATGGAAGGCATTCAACCCATAAGTTGGAAAGCAAAGAGAGAGAGAGAGAGGGAGAGAGAGAGAGAGAGAGAGAGAGAGAGAGAGAGAGAGAGAGAGAAGAAGACAGAGATAGTCCTATGTTTCAAGCCAGCAAGTCCAGCAGGATGCATAGAAGTATTTTTGGGCTGCAGTCTGTGCCGAGTGATTGCTAGAGTCAAGTACTCCTCTCTTCTGTTTGCTTCCCACCTCCCACTGTGTCTCACCTCTGCAGAGAGGTCATTCAGAAAATCCTTGACTCAGTAGCCATGGGATCCTAAGTCTTGAAACCCTTCCCTCTGCTCCTCTTTCTCTTCACAAGTTTCCACTGCCGATGTGCCTTCTTTTGGAATGGAGGCACATGGGTGCATAAAGGAGGCTCCCACAAATGTGTGCAGAAGGCAAAGGAGTAATTTCCACTTGCTGAAGCTCTACTGTGGGCAAAGACACCTGGATTCACTAATCAGAACACAACTTAAACCAGACAGCACTGCCACACGTAGGTGCTTAGTGAATAAATGTTGAAAGTCTGGATGAATGGCCCTTCTGCCCTGGAGGTCTTTTGCCTTTTTATTGCCTTTGTCCTCATCCATCCTTCTGCCTGCCCATCCAGGCATCTTTCCCTCTCAGCACACTCAAATCCCATATGGGATGAGGCAGGACACACACATGTGTGTAACATCTCTAGGCTGCCAGTACACAGCCCACTGTCACTCTACCCTGTGTGTGTGATTTTTCCCCTAGTCTTGATCAGTGAGGCAGCTCATGGACACTGCTAGACCACATTCTGACCAAGAGTGTATTCAGTGCTCAGAGCATTTTCAGATGGGCACTTGCAGCCTCCAGAAGCTCCTGGCTGCTACAGCATCACACTATCAATAGCAGCATCCAGACTTGAACTCTGAGCTTCTCAATCTGTGGGACCAGGTGGCTCATCCTCTCCACCACTCTCAGATTTCCCCTTTCTTCTCTCCTGGGTCCTTTGGCAAGGTATGATGGGGAATTGTGCTACTTTTTCCCCTGCTCTGCCTGTCTAGGACCCAGGGGCATTTCCTTGTGGACTCGCCACTGTTTAAAGGGTCAGGGACCAGGACCACTGTCCATGTGGCTTGCTAAAGCTGCAAGAGAGGCCCTCTGGTCTGGAGTCCTTTTGTCCCTTTAGGCAGCAGCTCCACAGCTCTACTGTAAGAGGCAGTTTCTGTCTTTTCTCTCTGCTAAATCTCTGGGCTCCTTGGGCCAATGCCTGTCTTCTCATACTGGGACATTCTTTTTCCCCTTCACTTTATCTGCCTCCCTTTCTTTTCTGGTCTAACCCTGTGCTGAGTCTGAATCTCTGTGTGCTGCAGGCTCAAACCTCCATAGGAAGGCAGCTCTGTGGGTTTAGGGTCACTCTGATCCCTGTACTCTGTGGAGCCTCCCAGGCACTCTCAGCACCATCAGAAGGGACAAAGTCTAGTCCCTATCTTTAGCCCAAGGGACCCAGAAGGGACCTAAAGAGGCTCAAGATTGGCATTCTTCTCAGACCCTAACAGATCAGCTCTCAGTGCTCTGGGCCATCTTCACAGTGTTTGTTTGTACGTTTGTTTATTTAGGTACTGGGGATTGAACTCAGGACCTTGTGCTTGAAGGCAGCTGCTGTGCCACTGAGCTAAATCCCCAGCCCTTTCATAGTGATTATTGATGAGCTCATGTCCTCTAATCTATTCTGTCTCAGATGGATGGGCCATAGTTTCTTCTTTTGCCTCCCTCTCACTCTCCTCCTCTTTCTGAAGCACTCCCATTGCTACACTAATGGGGTGGCCTGGAGACTGGGTTTCTGGGATTTGAGGTGTGTTTGCTCTTATATTGTTATGCAGAAGGCAGCCCAACGCTGCAAAGACTCCCTGGGGAGAAGGCCCGCAAAACAGTCAAAGGGCTGGGTCTGCTTTTGACCAATAGACACACAGGCAGACATGCTAGTGTGTAAGTCCATGCACACCCTCGACCCCCACCTGGTGCCACACACAGCCCCTCTACATGATGTTGGCTTTAGGTAGATGCACCAACATGGACACACATACAGGTAAAACACACCCAGTGACGGCTGCATTTAACACAGCAAGTACATGGAAAAATATGTTGAGTATTTGTCTGGTTATCCTAAAGCAGAGTCAAGCAGGTAAATAATCTCCCGACAAATTATTATATAAGGGAGAGCATATTTCCTGGAAATATATTTGGGATGGGCATTCCTTACCAGTAGTCACTTACTGGTGAATACCACTTTACCCAGAAGATCCCCAGCTGTTCTCTTTATGATATCTTGTGTGTTGATGACAAGAGGTGTGTGAGCAGGGTGAGGCTGTGTGTCTGTGACACATCATGTGGGTTGGCGGGTGTGTGCTCAGCGGAGAACTGGGATCGTTTTGTGATGGTAGCAGTGTGTGGCACCATCAGTGGGCAGTGGTGTGTTGGGTGTATGCACACATGTGCACACGCCTGGGGCCTACAGGAGAGGTGTGCAGCAGGCATCAGGAGCAGCGGAGAGATGGCCAGTCTGGCTCTTGGGAGAGACACTCATGTATGAAGAGTGCAGCGCTCGAAAGCGGCTGTTTAACAACTTGAGCATCAAATTATAGCCCACGTGGGCAGAGGTGTCAGTGGTTGCTGGTTGCTGTAAATACTTTAGTGCAATTGACAACAGCTTGTAGAGGGCTAAGTGAGACAGGGAAGGGACAGTGGGGAGGGGCAGCACCTTCCGCAGGGACCCTTTGCCTGCTGTCCTGTCTGGGTTGGATCTGGGGAAGGTAGGGGGGATGGGATGCCGTGGGTCTGCGGTGGGGTGGGCTTATTTTAAAGAACCCACCATGTACAGTTGGGCACCTTTGGGCAGATGACTTATCTACCCTGTGCCTCAGTTTTCCTACCTGAAAAACAGTTAACAGAGGTAACACGATGTGAGATTTTTATAAAGAATGTGGGAACTTCTTTAATCTGCAAGCACTTGCTGTGGTCATACAGACATTAGCTTCTGTTGCCTTGTGCAGGATAATGCGTGGGAATTAACACAGCGCCTCTCACATAGGAAGCCCTCAATAAATGTTAGCTAATGTTGTCAGCCAACTGCTATTGCTATTGTCCTCGTAAGCCTGGACCCATCGCTGAAGACACCACAGCCCTCCCAAATATGCATGGAAAAAAGACTTCCCAGAGGGCAGCCTGTGAGTCTTTGTGGGTTTTCAGAGAAGATGTTTTTAGTCTCCAGTCTTTCAGAGAATCCTGCTGGACAGGATCTGAGGCTGAGAGAGTGTGCCCGGGGAGCTCTTGCTGGAGATCCGCCTGACTTCATTAGTGCCTTGGCTGTGTATTTGAAAAGTCATGTGTAAATGGATTTCTGCAAACTCAATCCCATTTAAAGTGCACTCACAGGGCTGAGGGCTTAAAGGGACCCTGTGGTGAATTCTTTTGTAAAGCAAGGACTTTCCTGAGTGTATCTATTTTGTAAGTACAGATATTTATAAAGTATAGTCAAGGTTTCTTGAATGCCTACTATGTGCCAAATTTTCAATATCTGTTATGTAATCAAAACCTCCAAACAAGCCTATGGGGACAACTGTTTAATTTTAGAAGAACAAACAATGCACAGACAGTAGCCTACACCTCCCAAGTTCCATACCTGGACTGTGATGGAGCAGGGATAGGACCTGGTCCACCTCTCACGCAAGAGCACACCGTCCCTGCTGTAGCCTCTTGGGAATGTATCCTCTTCCCTCTTCTCTCCTCTCCCACAACTTTTTTCTTTTTTCTGCAACCACATAGAAATCTTGATTTTGCATATACTACAAATAGAGTAGTTTTTTGTTGTTGTTGTTGTTGTTTTTTTGGAGACAGGGTCTCACTATGTAGTTGAGACTGACCTGGAACTTACTGTGTAGCCCAGGCTGGTCTCAAACTAGCAGCGATCCTCCTACCTCAGCCTCCCAAGTGCTGGGATGACAGGCATGCGCCACCAGGCCTGGCTACAAATAGAGTAGTTTTAAATTCAGTGTCATCCACAGCTGCTTAAATCTCAAAGGCTTAATGTTTTAAAGGTAGGAGGAGTACCTCTGAACTTTTGAGAACACTTGTTAAAATTATTTTCATATGAACACTTTTACACATATGTAGAAGTAGCTAAAACAGTGCAATGAACTCCCTATCTACTCACCACTTAGCTTCAACTATCATTAAGATTTTGCTTCATCCACCTCCACTCCTGAGATTTCATTGAATTTGGTGAGAGAGGGCCGCATGCACCACAGGCGCTGGTATTCTGATCACTGAGTGAGCTGTACCCGCAGAAGTGTTGGCTTTTAATTCAAAGAGCTGGCTATACGATCACATTGTAAGCAAATGTCTTTTCCTACATTTTAGTGGTGAGTTATGGCAAGATCTTTCTATAGAGAACTTAAATTGCATTGTGCTTTAGTTTGGATCTGAAACACTCCTCAAAGGCCCATGTGTTAAAGGCATAGCTCCCAGCTTGATGCTATTTGGAGGTGGGGTAGTGGGAAATCTTCTGGTCATGCCTGTGCCCTTGTAGGGGATGGTAGGAACCCTGCCCCTTCCGTGTTCTCTCTTTTCTATGTTCTGGCCATGAAGTGGCAGCTCCGGCTACACTGTGCTGCCTCACCGCATGCCCGGAGCAACAGGGCCTACTGACTGAGGACTGGAACCTCTAAAACAAGAGCCAATATAAACCTTTTCTCCTTATAAGTTGATGATGTCAGATATTTGTTACAGTAATGGAAAGCTGATTGACACACATTGATTTATTGCTGGCTCCCTCCTGTCCCATGTTCAGTGTTTTGCTTAGACCTGGTTAAAGAAGGAGGTCACTAGAGAGTTTACAGAGATGAAGCTTTTGGGCAACAAAATGCCCCAGAGTTCTGTTATTTGGTGATCACCAGAGTATATGCTTTCCATTATAAAGGTGCAGTGAATTCTCTGCTCCTCCTCAAGCCAATATTTGTGACAGTCTCTAATAGTGTTAATTGTGATGCTCTATAGCTTTTACCTTGCACAAGAACTTCTTTCTTAATGCTTTGGTAGTGGTCCTGCTTCTCTCCCAATTATGGGCCTTGGGTGTTGAATTCACCCATGTGAAGTGGCAGCACCTTGGTCAGGTGCTTGACTGGAAGCTGTAGGAGGAGGGAGTTCTTCTATCTCTGAGTAAGCCTTCTAGGTGTGTTCTGCTCTTTCACGACATCTGTACCATTAGTCTCATTCCTGCTGGGTGAGCCTTGAGCATTCCCTGTGAGTAGAGATGTGGGGTTGGGCATGTTCCAAGTGCAAGTCTATAGTGGTGGGTCCTTGCACGATGACGACTGCCCTTCTGTGGCTGTGGCGGCGGCAAGTGCTCTGCCACCTGGTGCAGTGGCTTCTAAAGCAGTTGACTGAGTGGGGCAGATCCTCAGCATGGTGGGTGGCTGGCTCTCTGTGCACAGATGCGCCATCCTGCAGCTGCCACTGGATCTGGTGCAGTCTTCACTGGAGAGCGCAGAAGGGTAAAGCAAGATCAAATTCTATCTTGTGAACGATGCTGACACTTCACTTCATAGCAAGGGTCTCTCCTACTTCCCACCAGCTTAGATACCTACTCACCATTTTTAAAACAGGTTGAGTGGCTCTGCTGGGGAGCTAATACTCCAGGAAAGCTGAACCATTTAGCCAAGAATTTGAGATATAATTGCATATCTGACTGGCTTTTTCCATATCTTTGTGTAATACTGTCCCCTCCTCAGGGCCAGTTGCAGTTACGAAATTTGATTTAGCTTTTACCTCCTTTTAAACATTCTCTCTCTGGACACCACTTTAAACTGATATGGTCCTTTCCCTCATTAAGTTTTCTGGTGTTACACATTATGTTTGATTAACAGTCATTAATTAAAATTTTTCATCTTCCCAATTCCTGAAAATTTTGGGGGCCATATATAGAAAGACAATGATGATGGTGATGATGATGATGATGATGATGACAACTTTTTGCAGTGCCAGGGACTGAACCCCAAGGCCTCATGCCAGAGAAGCACTGTGCTGCTGAGCTACAGCCCCAGCTCGAGAGATGATTTTTCTGGTTGAAGAGGAATCCTCCTGTGGCACTATGTTTTGTCTGTCAAGCAGCCATGTACACGGTGCTGAAAAGAGAGGGGAAAAAAAATCTGACATAACAACTTTGAGCCAAATAGAACAGTTAAAAACTGTCTTTTTTTGCCATAGGAATGACACTGCTCAGCCCCAACATCTAGATCTGTGCAGTGAGTGCCGAGACGTTTCAGTAGGTCCATAGCAAGTGCCCCACAAGCACCCCACAAGGTTCACCTTGCCGTGATCTGGCTGTCATGGGCGTGATGGCCTTTGTATAGTACACTGGGCTAAGAGGATGGGAGCTGCAGGCAGAGGCTCCCAGGCTTCTGTGTCGGTGTGGTAAATGAATGAGACTCAGCACAGGGCTGCCCACGGAAAAGCCCATCTAACCTAGCAGGGTGAATTTGAAGGACAGCAGATTACAAAAGTTCCCTTGGAGGAAGTGACCACTCGCTGAAGACCTTATAGGTTTAAAAGAATGTCTCTAGAGGTAGTAAGAGGGCAGGACAGATGATTATTGAGGGCTGCTTCATGCAGGCACTGCAGTGGGTGGTTGTGACGGCACCCCAGGCAGGGTGGCTCTGAGCAGAAAGTAACATGTTTTCCACCATTTGCACTTGTGTGATTACTTTTTTTTTTTTTTTGGTGGTACTGGGGATCGAACTCAGGACCTTGTGCTTGTGAGGCAGGTGGAGGCACCACTGAGCTAAATCCCTGGCCCTTGTGTGATTACTTTTTTTTTTTTTTGGTGGTACTGGGGATCGAACTCAGGACCTTGTGCTTGTGAGGCAGGCGGAGGCACCACTGAGCTAAATCCCTGGCCCTTGTGTGATTACTTTTTTTTTTTTTTGGTGGTACTGGGGATCGAACTCAGGACCTTGTGCTTGTGAGGCAGGCGGAGGCACCACTGAGCTAAATCCCTGGCCCTTGTGTGATTACTTTTTTTTTTTTTTGGTGGTACTGGGGATCGAACTCAGGACCTTGTGCTTGTGAGGCAGGCGGAGGCACCACTGAGCTAAATCCCTGGCCCTTGTGTGATTACTTTTTTTTTTTTTTGGTGGTACTGGGGATCGAACTCAGGACCTTGTGCTTGTGAGGCAGGCGGAGGCACCACTGAGCTAAATCCCTGGCCCTTGTGTGATTACTTTTTTTTTTTTTTGGTGGTACTGGGGATCGAACTCAGGACCTTGTGCTTGTGAGGCAGGCGGAGGCACCACTGAGCTAAATCCCTGGCCCTTGTGTGATTACTTTTTTTTTTTTTTGGTGGTACTGGGGATCGAACTCAGGACCTTGTGCTTGTGAGGCAGGCGGAGGCACCACTGAGCTAAATCCCTGGCCCTTGTGTGATTACTTTTTTTTTTTTTTTTGGTGGTACTGGGGATCGAACTCAGGACCTTGTGCTTGTGAGGCAGGTGGAGGCACCACTGAGCTAAATCCCTGGCCCTTGTGTGATTACTTTTTAATGGCCATTTTCTGAGCAGGGACTCCAGCTGCCTTACTTGTGTATCCCCAGCACCTACAACCAAATAGTAGGTTCTCAGTCAGGTGCTTGTCTCAAGTAGGAGTTTGAAAGATGGTAGGGTTTGAAGAAAGGAGGGGCATTTCTGGAGGAGAAGTTGTGTGGGTAAAGACTCTGAGTTAGGAAAACGTGAAATGCACGTGTGTTGAGATCAACGAGAAGCCTAATTTGCCTGGAAAACAGGGCTCATGCGAGGGAGTTGTGGGTGATGGGGTTGGAAGGTGGGCAAGAATGTTACCTTTTACATGTTGGGTATGAGGCCACAACAGTAATTCCCTGCAGAAGGAAAGGGAAAAGGACTGGGCCACAGAGGGGTTTGCTGTGTGGCCCATGGCAGGATGGGGGCATAGGTAGTTGGCTGTGGCCACCTCCTTGTGTTTCTCTCTAGCTCCTTGTCTCTCCCAGTGTTATGCAACTGGGAGTTTAGGGGGGGGGCACACATGTCATTTTGTTTCTATGGGCAGGGAAACACACACACACACACACACACACACACACTCACACACACAGTAGTCCTTAGAATGATACTTTTTCCATTTGTCAAGAACCAGAAAAAATCCGAAGGTTTAAAGTTCAGAACTGGCAGGGCTGGAGGAAAGGGCTGGCAATCTGTGAGCACTATAAATGGTGGGAGGTGGGAACAAAGGAGAGAAGAATGTGGCCCTGCTGTGGCCTGCGGCAGGTCTTAGGTTCTGGTGGAGGGCATGTGCCTGCTTTCTTTGGACCCTCAGCTCCCTGGTGGTGGCATCTGTGCTCTGAAACACTTTGGACTTGCAAGGTGAGACCCGAGTGCCACAGCAGCTGGAAGCGTCTAGTTCCATTGCCAGAGCAGCTCTGCCTGGGTTCATGTTCTAGCTTTGTGGCCTGCCAGCTCTGTGACCTTGGGCCACTCAGTGCCTCCTCTCTTTCTCTATCAAACAGGAGAAACAAATGTCTACCTGCCAGGTTTAGGGCCATTGCATGAGTTAGTGTGCAATAAACCTTACTATTATTATTATTTATTTATTTATTTATTTATTTTTTGTACTGGGGATTGAACTCGGGTCCTTGCACTTGCAAGGCAGGCCACCGAACCACTGAGCTAAATCCACGGCCCAATTATTATTATTGAGAAAATGAAAGTAGTAGAAAGAAGTGTCTCAATTACTTTTTGTTTTGGGGACAAAATACTCAACACTCAAAGTTAAGGGAGGAAAGGTTTATTTTAGCTCACAGTTTGGAGAGATTTCAGTCCATGGTACACTGCTTCCAAGGCAGAGGGGCACAGGTGAAGAGAAACAGTCCAGGGCAGGCCAGGCAGGAAGCAGTGAACCTGACTTCTCTCTGTCCCTTCATATTCCTTCCAAGATACAAGCCTATCAAGTAGAGCCACCCACATCCAGGGTCTGGCTTCCCTCTTCAGTAAATTCATTCAGCCACATCTGTAATTATGCTAAGCCAATGAGGGGACTAATCCAGGTATCACACACCCTTAATCATATGCACCCATCCAAGATCCAGCCACCTCTGAGAAGCCCCACCTATGAGTGCATGAGGCTTTCAGGGGACATCTAGGTACAAGCTAAGGAAAAGCTCTGAGGAGATGTATACAGTCAGGCTGAGCTGGATGAGCTGCCCTTAGACATCAGGAAATAGTTACATTACTTTCTGTATATTGTGATTTAAGAAATTAGAGAATATCTCATATTTTTAAAGAACAAGTTTTAAGAGTTATCGGAGTTGACTCTTAAGCCTGCAACTATCCCAAAGTTCCCATATCTGGAATAGCGCATTAAGCAAAGGATCCAGACAGCTGATGTTTCACTGTTCTTAGCTATGTGACAACTGGACATCCATGATAATTAATAACTGAATGTGAGAGGCTGGTGTTGTAGCTCAGGGGCAGAGTGCTTGGATTGCAGGCTGGATTTGAGCCCAAGTACTGAAAAGAAGAGAAAAGAGGGGCTGGGGATTTGGCTCAGTGGTTCTGCTGCCTGCCTCGCAAGCACAAGGTCCTGAGTTTGATCCCTGATACCCACCCCCCCCAAAAAAAGGAAGAAAAAAGAATGACAGTGAATAGGAGAAAGACTTCATACAAAAATGTGTTTGTTTTGTAATGTAATGGCCATTGGGCTTTTACACAGAAGATTCGAGTGCTGGCCCTACCACTTACCCTCTATGAGTGGGTATACTAACTAGTATTCCTGAACCTCAGTTTATTCATTTATAAGATAGAGATAATAATCCACGATTAATGATTATACAAATAATCCTCATAGAAGAATCCTCACAAGAAAAGAAAACACAGGAAATATCCCTTTTGACTTTATCTTGGTTTATTTTTTTGAGACAGCACTCACTAAGTTGCCTCGGGTGGCCTCAAATACATGATTCTCCCACCTCAGCCTCCTGCTGGGACTATAGGCACATTCCTGGCTTTTTGTTAAAAACTAACTTTTGTCAGTCCCCAAGTATAACTTAGCTTTTTATGCTTTTGCTTTTTTACATTATTAGATACATAATTCTTACTCACTGTAAAAACACTACTGTGTGTGTGTGTGTGTGTGTGTGTGTGTGTGTGTGTGTGTGTGTTGCTGGGATCGAACATGGCTTCACAGGTATTAGGCAAGTCATCTACCATTGAGCTACACACCCTCACACCCTAAAAAAAATTTTAAACATATACAACAGTGTTTTCACTTTTCCATTGCTGGGACCAAATACCTGACACAAACAATTTAAAGGGGGGAATGGTTTATTTGGCTTACGGTTTCAGAAATTTCAGTCTATGGTTGACTGGCCCCAAGGCAAGAACATCATGGCAGAAAAGTGTGGGGGAGCAAAGCTGCTTAGGTCAGGGCAGCTGGGAAGCAGAGGAGAGGAATAGCACCAGAGAGGAATGAGTGAGGGACCCTGTATGCTACTCAAGGTCTTGCCTCCCTCCATTTCCCACCCAGACACACGGAGAAGTTTTACTAATCCCCTTGGATAGCTTGCAAGCCAATCAAGTGGACAATAAACTTACTTACCTCAAACATTAAAAATAAAAATTTTTTGAGACAGGGTCTTGCTATGTGGTTCAGGCTGGCCTTGAACTCACTGTGGAGCCTAGCCTGGCCTTGAACACCAGGTGATCTTCCTGCCTCAGCCTCCTGAGTGCTGGGATTATAGACATGTGCCACCATGCCCTGCAAAAATTATTTTTGAATCAAAGACTGGTTATCGTTGCCCAGGCTGGTCTTGAGCTAGGCTCAAGAAATCTTCCTGGCTCTGCCTCTTGAGTGGCTAGGATTACAAGTACCACCGCATTTGGCTAAAAAAAAAAAAAAAAAAAATTTCCATAGGTAAAAAGAAAAATTTTAAAAACCACAACTTCATATAATTGTATTTACCTTTAACAGATATAAAAATGGGCGATAGTTTGCATTTCATTTTTTCCAAAAGTCCTAGGATTATCGCATTTGTGTTATAGGCAAAGAAATTGAGGCTCAGAGGGGTTCCTGATTTGACTAAGGTCACACAGCTAGCTTTTTTTCTTTTGGGTGGAAGAGACACGAATACTTTCCAATTAGTCCAGGAAAGCTGGGAATGTGGGAAGAAGGGAAGGTGGCCAGGTTGGGCAGAGACATTTGAGCTGAGCAGGAGCCCTGTGGCCTGAGGCGTGGCTTTGTCTTTCCAGGGCGTGGTCCCTGGCTGCCCCTGACCAACAAGTTCTTGTCCTAAAACCTCCAAGCATGGGAAGAATTTTGGATAGATGGAGTAGATGGATGGAAGAGGACTAAACAAATGAATAATTTCCCAACACTATGTCCTCTTGGACTCGTCTACCTCTCCATCCGCCAGCTGCCCCTCCCTTGGCTCCCGTGAGTAAAGACCCCTTCCCTCACTTAGGCCTGGGTGCTCCTGTCCCTGAGGCCTCCCTCATTCCCTCTGCCAAGCTCAGTCACGGCAGGCTCACTGGCAGCAAACGTAGGGTGTGTGTGACCTTCCTTTGTCCTTCTCTGCACTTCCCTACTCACTACACTCCCCCCTCTTCTGCCCCTCCGGACCCACTCGGGGCCAGCGTGGGCCGGACATTTGCTGTTAGTGGGTACTTGAGACCCACTGTCAGCCAGCACATCTCCTGGATTCTTCAGGATAGTGCCTATGTCGCGTGCTCCTTCTGGAGCTTTATTTCCCCAGTGTGTGGTGATGGAACCCAGGATCTCACGCTTGCTAGGCAAACCCCCTACCACTGACGACCTCCCACCCTCATCTCCATTTTATCATCGCTCTCCCCTGAGCCACGGGAGTTAACCAAGTGCGCTAAATTCCAGTTAGGAAACATCTGTCACTCTAGCTGTCTAACTTCTAGCTGAGGTAGTTACAGAGTGTTGAACCTGAATTTCACACCCGTGGGTCTCTCTCTCTCTTTTTTCCCCACCTGCCTTGGTGCTGGGAATTTAACTATGGAACTTCACAATGAGCTACATATCTAGGCCCTTTTTTTCCTCTGTTTTTTTGAGACAGGGTTTTGCTAATGATATTCTTCAATAAAGTAAAATAGGTAGTTATTCTTTGTAAGTTTAAGGGTTATCTTCAAATGCAAACTTTTGCCATCACCATTAGTATTATTAATAGGGTCTCTATATCTCAAGTGGAAAATTATCCCCTCTATCAATCTGGGAGGCTTCTATTTTCCCAAATCTCCTTACAGATTCTTATGGTTTATATCTAGATGTCTCCCAAAGCCTCGTGTGCTCATAGGTGGAGTTTTAGGGAGGTGACTGGATCGTAGAGCTGTCATATTCATTAATGGGTCAGTCCACTAATGAGTTTATAGCTAAATGTGATGTAGGGAGGTGAAGCCTATTCAGAGGAAATAGGTCACTAAGGATGTGATCGGGAGGGGTCTACCTCCTTCCCTCCTTCCTTGATCATGCTTTGTTTCCCGCTGCCATGCCACGAGCTGTTTCTCCTCATGCCCAGCTGCCATGATGCTTGCCTTGGAGCCAGCTGGCTATGGACTGAAACTTCTATAAACTGTGAGCCAAAATAGACCTCTTTTTCCTTCTGTTGTGGGTGTCAGGTATTTTGTCCCAGCAATGAAGAAAATAACTAAGCACAGATGAATAGGTTCCCTTCCCACACCAGAATCAGCCATTCATCTTAGTCAGCATTCAGTTGGCCAGCCAGTGTGTGTCTTTCCTCCCTCCCTCTCTTCTTTCCTTCCATCCTATATGCAGATCCAGCCAGCAGCAACCACCTACTAACCAGTTCAGTTCACCTGATTTTTATAAAAATAAGCCAATTACTGAATCTAATTTTTCCATCCATCCATCCATCCATCCATCCATCCACTCTTTACCATTTTCTTTCCATATCATATCTTTTCTTGGCTACCCCATATCTGTAAGTGCCCTTCCCAGTCTCCCAGCTTTCCAGTTCAGAAGTGTTCCCTTAAACTAGGTACCTTTTACAAAGAATTCGTCACCCATTCTTCTAGCTCAGGGAGTTTGTCAAGATGTCCGTCTACTTCAATCCTTGTGGATCCAGTCTTCCTGGTATTCTTGCTCTACTTGGCCCCTCTGTATGTCTCCATACCTTCAAGCTTTGCTGTAGTCTGCCTCCTCTCCTTGGAATACTTTTCCCTGCATGCTGTCCTATTCATGACCTTTTTTAGGACAATCAGTTCAAATGTCACTCTGTGGCAATGTCTTTTCCACATACCACCCCCATCCATCCATCCACTCTTTACCATTTTCTTTCCATATCATATCTTTTCTTGGCTACCCCATATCTGTAAGTGCCCTTCCCAGTCTCCCAGCTTTCCAGTTCAGAAGTGTTCCCTTAAACTAGGTACCTTTTACAAAGAATTCGTCACCCATTCTTCTAGCTCAGGGAGTTTGTCAAGATGTCCGTCTACTTCAATCCTTGTGGATCCAGTCTTCCTGGTATTCTTGCTCTACTTGGCCCCTCTGTATGTCTCCATACCTTCAAGCTTTGCTGTAGTCTGCCTCCTCTCCTTGGAATACTTTTCCCTGCATGCTGTCCTATTCATGACCTTTTTTAGGACAATCAGTTCAAATGTCACTCTGTGGCAATGTCTTTTCCACATCCTTTCTTATCTCCTTTCCCACCTGAATTAATAGTCCCCTCCTCTGTGGTCCCACAACAATTTGTGCATCTCTCTAGCCATGCTGAATAGCTTATAGCTCTCATAGCTCTCTCTCACTATGCTGAATTTTAATTAATTGCTTGCTTGTCTGTCTGACTGGAGGGAGCACACTTAACCCATTACTGCATCTCTGGCATCAGGCCCAGAGCCAGGCATCTATCCCATCCATCCACTCATACCTCTGCCTACCTATTTATCTATCTATCTATCTATCTATCTATCTATCTATCTATCTATCTATCTATCTAATCTATATAATTTATATAACTCCTATTCATCATTTCTCATCTATTTTCTATTTATCAATTATCAATCATTTGTTTTCTTAATCATTTATCATCTATCAATTATCTGAGCATCTTTTGTCTGTCAATCATCTATCTGATGTATGAAATGGAGAATTAAATCATGCTGTGGGTGAATGGCCTCTGTCCGTCATCACTGTGGCTCCATTTACCCAGTCACATTCCACTTCCTGAAGCTCTGTTCAAGTCCTTACCTCCTAAAATCTTCCACACTTTGTCTAGCTCAGTCAGAATTTCCCACTCCTGGTTGCATTTATTCCAGTGTTTTGTTGAAGGCAGGTGGTGAGCTTGGGGTGGGGCAGGGGCCATATAGAGTCTTACAGACATCTGTTCCACGCTCTCACCTCTCCCTGGCTGGCTGACTCTGTTGCAGGAAAGGAAACTATTCATCTTTGTCTTAATTCCTTTCTTCATTGCTGGGACAAAATATCCAACAGCCATAAGTGAAAGAAAGAGAGATCTACTTTGACTCACAGTGTGTAGAGGTCTCAGTCCATAGTCTTATGCAGGTCATGATCCTTAACTGCTTGATCCCCAGAAGTCCAGCCCCAAGCCCATGCCCTTGATGACCTAGGCTGATTAAGAGAGGAGACTTCAGAAGCTCTGAGACAAGGCTGGCACTTGCTAGGACAGGAGGGATATGCTCACTTAGAGAACTACCCAAGAGGATGGGCCCTGGCTAGGGGATGTATGTAAATTAGAAACAAATTGAATGCAAATGTTATGCAAATATACATGTTGTTCTCCTGATTGCTTCTTTTAGTGGGAGGGGGGCCTTGGCAAGCTCCTTGTCAGGGTCACTGGAAAAACGATGAGTAGGCGCCCTCCCCCACCCATCTCACCTGCCTCCTCCTGCAAGGCCTGTCATCTCTATTTGTGACTGCTGTTAAGCTACTATCTCTGCAGTGTGGGGCAGGGTTTCCCAACCTCCTCCTTGAGGGTGTCCAGGCTAGGGGCTCCTGAGAGAATGTGGGGTCAGGAAAGCTCAGGTGGGCCTGTAATGGCCCTGTGGGGGTGCATACAGGAAGAGATGACAGCAATCCTTCTCCCTGCTATCTCAGCAAGGACACAGTTCAGGCCAGGGAAGGGTCTAGGTCTCAGCAAGGCTAGGCAAGTCCAGCTATATGGAATGGGCAGGGAGGGATGGCCTGTCCCTGGAAAGAACATGGTGTCCAAGAGGGCAGGAGGGATGCTGGTCACACAGTAAGGCCATCTGTAGTGTTAGAGGACAGTAAGTTATCACGAAGCACAGAGGGCTGTGCAGTTGGCAGCCATGACTTCTTGAAGAGATCCCAATATTGATCACCCCGGCGTAGTTAGTAGTTCAATGAAATTTACCTCTAGTACTCCATCCATCCATTCACTCACTCACTCAGCTCTATGCTAGGTGCTTGATGTCACTTTTTAATTCTATCCAGTAATCCTGTTAAAGCAACTCATACCCATGGCACAGAGCGGGGCACACAGAGCTCATTGAACCTTTCTGGATCCAACGCATAAACTTACTAACTCCATTTTTTCTTACGTTGCCCTGACAACGGTCAGCTCAGTTCAATCAGCCTCTTTTCTTCCCGCCTTCCCTTCCCTTTCCTCCTCTTCCCTTCCTGACAGGGTCTCACTGTGTTGCCCAGGCTGGCTCCAAACTCTTCATCTCAAATAACTTTCCTTCCTCAGCCTCCTGAATAGCTGGGACCACAGGCGTGTGCCCCCTCTCCCCAGTTTAACCAACCTTCTTGAAATGCGCACTATGTTGCAGTCTCTTGCTAAGCCGTGGAGAGAGGATGAGGGATCATTCATATACTAGAGGGCAACAACCCCTGGGCTCCACTTGAATAGGGAGGATCTCTCCACCTGGACATTGGGGTGGTCTCCTGGAGGAGACAGTGTCCTGAGCTGAGTGTAGAAAGGTGTCTGGGAGTTATCCAAGTGGGGAGGGGGAAGGCCTTCCTGGTGGAGGAAGTGCGGTGAAGGGGTGGCTGAGGCAGGTGGGCCTTGAGAAGAAATAGGTGGGCTTGTCTGGCATGACCCACCATCTTCAGGAGCATCTCAAGGCTCCTGGCCATGCAGCTGTAGCCTTGCCAAGGAATTTAGTCTCTGTTCTCCTACCCATAGTCCACACTCCACAGAAGGTGGGGGTCCCAGGGATGGAGGCTGGAATGAGTCTTGCACTTCTGGGTTTGGAGTTTACAGCTGAATCCCTAACTTGTCTCAACTGTTTATTTACTAAAAAAAAAAAGGCTTTCCTGAGGAAAGAAAAGCTCAAGCCATTTTCATAAAAAGGTCCACTTCCTCCTCTGAGCCAAAGAGCAGGCTCCTTAGCATAGCCTGGTTCGTGGTCTGAGTGCAAATGAGTCAGTCCCCATTGCCCCCTCCAGAATCTAGGGTATGTCTTTAATTCATGGGACAATTGCTTGGCTTAAGGGATGGGGGCTTCCAGCCAGTAGGTCTGCCCCTGGCAGATCCACATCCTATAAATCTTCTCTAAGCCTGTTCCAGTGTTAGGTCTCTGCTTTTTCTTATCAAAAGGGACACAACGAGGGCAGACAGGAGTGAGACACAGAAGGAGTGGAAACACTTTCACGATGGCACCTGGTCAATAGTGAGTGCTTCTCCAAGCATATGAGGCTGATAGGAGCAGCTATGGAAATCTCTATGGTCAGTTCTAGGTTGTTTCATAGGCCAACCTCTCATCTTATTTTTTAATATTTAATTTTTAATTTAAACATTTTTTTTACTGTACCGGGGATCGAACTCAAGACCTTGTGCTTACCAAAAAGGTACAGTGCCACTGAGCTACACCCCTGCCCAACCTCTTATTTTAGAGGGGCTCAGGGAGAGATATCTTTTCCTAAGGTCATACAGGAAGCCAGGGACAGAACTCATGCTGAAGTTCTGATCTTGTGTTTGGCACTTGGCTTTTTTTTTTGTCTGGTAGGAACAGATAGATACAGGAGATCATGGAGCCTGGGCTTCTGGGCTCAGGTCTGAGGGGGCTATTTTCCTGGCAAGTGATTGTTTTCACACATGCAGAATTGTTTCTTTTCCTCCTTTTTTCCCTTATTGGGATGCTTGTCCACACCATGTCCACCCAGTCTCATCAGTTCTGTTTTTTGGGAGCAGAGTCTTAGAGCGGTACTGTCATCAACAAAGACCTCTACAGTTAGAGTTGCTGTGTCTGGGTTCTAGGTGAGCCCTGAGTCCAGAAGGAGCTGGCTCCTGTGATGCTGACCATGGGAGTGTATTGGCTGTGAGGTCTGGGCACTGGATGGATGGAATGTATTTCAGGGCCAGCTGGGTTCCCAGAAGGGTCAGGATCCTCTTCCTTAGGTAGGCCCTGGAGAAGACACCCAGGATGGTGATAAAGGAGGATGTTAAGAGGCCTGAGAGGTTTTCTTTCCTCAGACATCCTGGAAGCTGGGATGTATGCTTGCTAGGTAGCACAATAGGTTATGCACAGGTCCTTCTATCTGCTTTCCCAGAAACTCAGCCAGGGCCACTGAGTTCCTTCTAAGGGGTAACAGATGGACCTCAGTGAGGGCTTGGAAACAGCAGCAAATCTTCATATCATGAGCATGATCTGCAGCCGATGGTATTTAAATAGCAACAAGCCCCGATAGGGAAATGGCCCCTAAGGCTGCCCACCTCCCCTATACTAGGGGGTGGCTCGTTCCAAAGCAGGGCTTGGGAACATGGCCTTTGGAACTCTGGAATGTACCTCCTTTCTTATTTACCAACATCTGGGACACAGTAAGGTAGGTGGGCTGGTTCAGAACAGGTAGTATCCTGGGTCATTGGAAGTGGTGTGTGTGTGTATGGGGGGGGAGACACGTCTCACTTCTCAGTATCTCCAGTATTGGGTATAAAAGTTAAAGTTAAGAGCACAAAGTCTGGAATTCCAAGTCCAATTCAAATCCTGGCTCTGCCATTTATATGCCTCATGACCTTGGAGATACCCGCCCCCGTTTTTCTCTCTCTCTCCTTCTCAATTTCCTTACCTCTAACATGGGATATCTTGCCTGTGAGTATTCAATTCATGAGAATGCCGTCATCTAGCAAGAGTCTAATGACTGCTGGCTTTTGTTTGTGTTATTTTGCAAAACAACACTTGCTGTCATCTTGACTTATGTCTTTGGAGTGGGGTAGGTGGCAGCTCCATACGGGCTCACTGCTTTCAGTGCATTTCTGAAGAGTCCTGGGTCTGGGTGAGTTAAGTAGAGGGATGGCATAGTTTAGCAGAGAGAGCACAGACTTGCGGAGCCAGGTATATCTGGCTCCAAAGGAATGTGAAGTGACCTTACATCTCTACACCTCAGTTTCCCCATCTGTAAAATGGGGACAATTATAAGAATTAGATGAGAGAACATCACAAAACATCATGCAAACTCCCAGTTCATAGTTTGCAGGAACCAGTGATTCCTGAGTCCTGATCCATGAGTAAAGCAGGTTCACTCCCACTCGCAGTTCAGGATGGTTATGGCAGACCTAGCAATTCCATGTCTGAGGACACAGGCAGAGGAAGTGGTGTCAACATCTCAAAAGATATCTGTACTCCCATGTTCACCGTAGCATTGTTCACAACAGCCACGATATGGAAACAACCCACTTGTTCACCTAGGGATGAATAAAGAAAGAAAATGGGGCAGTCACTTAAAAATACACACATGCGTGTGAGTGCTATTTATCATTTAAAAAAGAAAAATGCTGCCATTTGTGACAACACAGGTGAGTTTGAAGGACATTAAGCTAAATAAAATAAGTTGGGCACTTTATGCTCTCATATATGGAATCTAAAAAAATGGAATGGAGAAACGGAGGTAGAAGGCTGGCTACCAGAGGTTCGCGCAAGAGGGAAACTGGGAGGAGTTGGTCCAAGGGTACCAAGTTGCAGTTACGTGCGATGAACAAGTTCTGGAGATATGGTGTACAGCATGGTAACTGAGGTTAGTAATACTATAGCATGCCTTGATGTTTGCCAAGAAACTAGGTCTTAAATATTCTTACCCATCCGGCCATTGTATAAAGGATGGATATGCTAATCAGCTTGAATGTGACAATCATTTCACCATGTATATGTACTAGTTATTTACTTATTTACTTTTGGATTTTTGAGACAGGGTCTCACTTGTATTCCAGGCTGACCTTGAACTCATTGCGTAGCCGAGGCTGGCCTTGAACTCACAGCGATCCTCCAGCCTCAGTCTCCTAAGTGCTGGGATCACCAGCATGTGCCACCAGGCCCAGCACTGTCTATTTAATTTAAACCGCCACAATTCCCCCCTTTAATATATATAACATTTCACTTATCAAAAGTGTGTTATAATCCCCTAAGGAATGGCTCTAATGGGATTGGAAAGTAGGATATTTCCTCTAACTGTGATGATGTGTCGCATGGTATTAAGAACAGGCTGTGAGCCCTTATGTATGGTACTTCATCAATTATACTTCATGTGATTCTCACAAAGGCCCTGTGGAGCACATGGTATCATTATCCCCACTTCAAAATGGGGGAGACTGAGGCACAGAGAAAGAGTAAGTGGCCTCCAAGAAGCCATCAGGGTGGGTTTTGCAAGGCTTTCCAGCCAAGCAGAGGCCGAGGCTTGCTTGGTGTGGGGACCTCTGCGCTTATGCAAATGGATGAGTGCTAATCGCTCTGCTAATGGGAAACACACGGGAAGATAGGATCTGTAGCAAAGCGGAAAGGCCTTCCTTCCACAAACTCAGGGCTTGGAGAGACCCCAGAGAAATCCGGGAAGATGATAAGGCAGTGCCCCAGAGCTCACAGCAGCCCTGTGGGCGGGTGGGTGGGGGAGGGGTTTCTGAAGCATCAGCATACTATGGGCTGCGGTCCAATAGTGACCGGCTATGTGTGGTTGACCTTGTGTCCAAAGCAGCTTGGACAGCAGGATTCCTCTTCCTGGGCTGGACCTCTTCACTGGGCAGCCGGGCCCAGAATTCCCAGCCCCTCCTCTTTGCTCCACCCTGTGGGGAGTTCTGGTGTCATTTACATGTTTGAAATCCTGCCTCTTGGAAGAGTTCAGCTACGATAAGCACTTGGACTCTGAAGCCAGATTGTCTGGGTTCGAATCTCATTTCTGCCACTTCCTAGTTATATGGCCTTGGGCATATTAGCCAACCTCTCTGTGCTGTAGTTTCCTCATCTGTAAACTGGGCATGTTATATAATGTTAATGATATGAGTGAATGAATCCATGTGAGGTACCTAGATGAATGGCTGAGGCTCAAGTACAGTGTTAGGTGGCAGTGATATTATTTTAGAAACTCTGACCAAGCGCTTCGCTTCCCTTGCTCATACCCTGTGCACACTGCCCACCTGTCCTCCAGGGCACTCTTTACATTACGGTCTATGTCTGGCCCTGCTCGTGCTCCAGTTCATCCCCCTCTGCCCCACCAACCTTGGCCACCCCCAAATGACCTGTTTTCCTGAATATGCCCTACTCTTGCCTCTGGGCCCTTGTGTATGCTGTTCCTTTGGCTCCCAGTTCTCCCTTTCACCCTCCCTTTTTGCGTCTGTCTGTTACCAAGAGAGCTCTATTTATGATGCCTGTCAGGTTTTGACAGCTACCCCTGAGTCTCCATGGCCTCCATGTCCCACTGTCCTCCTCCTTACCATTGTGCTGTGATTGACCAGGGTCTGTCTCCCAAATGGGCTGGACCACCTTCCTATGACCAATGAACAGAGCAAGTCCTGACCTAGAAAAGGTTTGACAGATGTTTGTTAAATGTCTCAAGAAGGGGCACAGACAATTACATCAGGCTGTCTTGAGGTCCACACAAGTTCTATAGGCGATGAAAAAGCTGAGCCCATGGAAGCTTAGGAGGTAGTAGAGGCTGGGGATGATTAGAGTTGGCTCTTGGGAAATGGGTGAGGCTTTGAGTCTTCACACACTACCTGTGAGCTGTGTGCCTTGGGATAAACTGCATAATCTGTCTGAACTTCAATTTCTTTCCTGGTAAGTGCAAATTATCAATAGACACTTGGGCAAGAAATAAGTAATGATGTATAGTGCTTCACACCATGTCTGGCACATAGTAGTGGCTACTGGATGGTGATCATCTACTTCATGACCACTGTGATCTGTGGCTGGACCTGCTGACCACAGATGCCACCTTTACTAGCATCCCCTGTGACCTGGAGGCAGCAACCAGATTTGGAAATCTGAATCCAGAGGTGGTAAGCTGTCTCTCTGGGACTGCCCAGGAATTTCAACCTCTCACAGTGTCAGCAAGGAAAAGCCACCTGGAAGTCTGCAATGCAGACAAGACCAGCTGGGCGCTGGACATTCATTCCCCTGTCTGCCTTGCTGAACCCCAGCCACTTCCAACCTCTCCTGGCACTTGGATTCTAAGGTTTGGTTCTTTGGGTTCTAGAGTTTTGTTACTCTGTCTCTGGGATTCTACTGCACCCAACCACATGATTAAAACTATGTTGGGTATAGAAAAATACCAGCATTCATTCATTCAGTCCATGTTTATTTACTACTTGCTAAATGGCTGGACTTTGGTGATACCAAGATTAAAGTGATACTGTGTACTTGCCTCAAGTTGCTCACAGTCTGGAGGGATGGGCCAAGATGTAAACAGGCAATTAAAGGCCAAGTTGTCAAGAACTGTGAAGGGGTCAGGGCTGAGACAGCACCAGGGGGCGTACCTTGAGCCTCTTCTCTACCTCAAGTTTCACACTAAGGGCTCTTTATGTGTGGAATCATTTAGTTCTTACAAGAACCCTGGAGATGTGAATGTGATACTCAACCAAATTAGTTTTCCATGGCTGCTCTAACAAATCACTATAATTCTTGTGGTTTAAAACAGCAGAAGTTTGGGCCGGGGATGTAGCTCAGTGGTACTGCACCTGCCTGGCAAGTGCAAGGTTCTGAGTTTGATTCCTTGTACCCCCCCTCCAAATAAAACAACAGAAGCTCATCATCTTATGATTTGGATGTCAGAGTCTAAACCAAGTCCCACTGGACTAGGGTCAAGATGGTGGATGGGCTGTTGAGGGGATAATGCACTCTCACCTTATTTCAGCTTTCAGGGACTGCTGGTGTTCCACGGCTCATGGTCCCTGCATACTCCAGTCTCTGCTTCTGCTATCACATCTCCCACTCACACGGTGACCTTCCTGCCTTCCTCTTCAGGGACCACTGTGATGACACAGGAGATAATCGGAATGATCCCCCATTTCAAGATCCTTAGCCAAATCATATCTGCTAAATCCCTTTAGTCTTACTGAGCATTGTATTCACAAGCTGTAGACAGGTTGTTACAGACATCTTGAGGGTGGGAACCACATTCAGCCTGCCATACTATCTTACAGATGAGAAAACTAGGGTTTATGAATAGTAAGGAATCTGCCTAAAGTCATCCAGCCAGGGACTGCTAGACCCAGCCTTCCCTGGTCTCAGGCCACAAGCTTTGAACGTTACTCAAACCAAGAAGCCTTCAGGTACAGGTGAACCTTGAACCAGGTTTTCAGGAATGAGTTGCAGTTATCAAAAGGTGTGTCCTGAGAGGAACAGGATGTGCAAAGCATGGTAGTGAGAACCATCACAGCCCTGGGTGTGTTTGAGGGCCATAAATGCTCAGCTTGGTTGGTGTGAGGCAAAGTGAGACAGCGCAGGTAGGCAGGCTTGGGATGGTGGAACAGGCTGCAATTGAACCTGAAAGATGGAAAGAGCTGCTGGAGGATGGTATCTGTGTGTCCTGTGGCAAATCTCTTCCTCTCACTGATCCTCCATTTATTTCCAGTATAGGGAAGTAATAGGTCACTCTTTTGCTGATGACTGAGAATCGGCCTTCCCTCTCCTCACTCTCTGATTGCTCTCGCACCACCTGGCCGGGTCCCACCCATCCCTGGGCTGAAGGAGGGCTGGATGAATTGCCCCCTCCCCCACTGCCAGGACAGCGACGGTTTCCAAATATCTGTCTGTTGAAATAATGTTCTCTGGGCACTGGGCCTCCCTCCCTCCTTCACATTCCTGGGCGAGTCTGCCTGTTTGGCTTGCTCAAACAAATATTGACTTTCTCTGTCCTTCTCGCTCTGGGTCTGTTTAAAAGGCATCAATCTTTGCCAGGGTGTGAGCTCCCTCTCCGTAACCTGTGGCCTCTGTGGGCCCATCCGGGCAGGGAGTGGTGGGGAGGGGCCCAAGGCTCTGGGGAGACCCCTCTCTTGCTTGGCTGCACTATAGAGGCTTTCATAGAAAGCTGTAGCTTTCCATGCTGTCACACATGAGTCCTAAGGGCCATTTAATGAATGTCTACTGCTGGGGCCCGGGGCTGTGGCTCATGGCATAAACCTCAAGACCCTTTGTACTCATTTTTCTAGACCTTGCAAGAACAAGGCAGGAGAATCATATGATCTCCTGTCAGGAAACTGCTGATTCTATCTCCTAAAATGTACTCATCATCAAACTAGGCATAGTGATACCACCTGTAGTCCCAGCTACTGCGGAGGCTGTGGTAAAAGGATTGCTTATCCCAGGAGTTCAAGGCCAGCCTTGGCAATATAGTGAGGCCTTGTCTCAAAAAAAAAGAACAAAAACCAAAAAGTATTATTCACCATTGTATCTGTCTATTTTCCATTGCTGCAACAAAATACCTGACAAAGACAACTTAGAGAAGGAAAGATTTGTTTTTAAAATTTTTATTAAAAAAAGTACAGAATGCTTCACAAATTTGTATGTCCTCCTCGCACAGAGGCCACGGTAATCTTCTCTATATTGTTCCAATTTTAGTGTATGTGCTGTTAAAGTGAAAGATTTATTTAGCTCAAAAAGATGTACTTTAGCTCAAGGTTTCAGAGGTTTCAATACACGGCTGGCCTGCTCCAAGAAAAAACATCATGGTGGAAGGATGTGGCAGGGAAAGCTGCTCACCTCAGCCAGCATGGAGAGCAAGGAAAGGGGAAGGAAGGGGGAGGTGGGGAGGGAAGGAGTGAGGACAGCATAGACCCTTCAAAGACATTCGCAGTGACTTACTTCTTCCAAGTGGGCCTCACCACCCAATAGCCCCCGCAGCTGTGAACTCATCAGTGGATTGGTCCTCATGATCCAGTGATCCCTGACTCTCAGCTCCACCTCTGGAATCAATTCCTGAATACATGAGTCTTTGGGGTACATTTCTTCTTAAAATTTTTTTATTGCTTGCAACATATATTCACATCCCCTTTCCTTGTTCCAAAAAGTCTGCCTTTACTTTATTCTTTTTTTATATTCTGGGTTTTTCCTGTAACAGAAACCATTCCATATTTAATGTTCTGTGTCTGACTTATTTCACTTAACATACTTGATGGTCTGAAGGTCCATTTTCCCGCAAATGACATGGATTCATTCTTCTTTATGGTTGAGTCAGATTCCATTGTGTATGTTTTACGTGTTCATCCATTGATAGCATGCACGTATCACTATGGTGTGATGTCTTTAACTCTTTTGAGAAGACATCAGGAAAGGTGTATTGCTGGATCAAGTGGAATTTCAATTTTTAATTTATGGGGGGCCTCCAATTTCCATCCTTCTGTTGTATCCAACAATGTAGAACTTCCCCAGCATTTGTGGTTTTTTTGTGTGATAGCCATTCTGACTAGAGTAAGGAAGATTCTCAAGAGTTTGAATTTGCATTTCCCTAATAGCTAAAGATGATGAACATTTTTCTTTTTCATGCACTCACTGACCATTTGTACTTTTTCTTTTGAGAAGTGTCTACTCAGCTCATTTACCTATTTTTTGATTGGGTTTTTGGCTTTTTGTGGATTTATTTTGAATTTTTTATATATTCTAAATATTAGTCTATTAGAAGAGTAGCTGGCAACCTTCCCCCCATTGAGTATAGATTGTCTCTTCACTCTGTTGATTGTGTCCTTTCTTCTGCAGAAGCTTTTTAACTTGATGTAGTCCCATTTGATTATTGGTATTAATTCTTGTACTACTGGAGTTCTGTTTAGGTATACTTCATATTTAAACCATAATAACCATCTATTCAGGGCCCTGGTCTCTTAGCTTTTTCTCACCACATCTATTTCCTTTCCACCTGGGAAGACTTGCATCTGCTGTCCCCTGTGCCTGGGACAATTTCCTTGGCTCAGACAGCCCTCTTCTGACCTCTTCGTAAAACATTTTTGCCCAAATGTCTCCTTTCCAGGCCTCAGATGGAACCCTGCTTTGTATCTCCTCTTCCTCCCCTGCACCACTCTTCCTCTCCTGCTTTATCTTTCTCCATGGTATATTTTAACTGTTTCTTTTGTTTTTTGACTCTCTGCAGGGCAGGGTTTTTTCTCTCCTATTCATGGCGGCTCAGAGCTAGAGGCATGGGTACCTAGAGCTGGGAACATGTGACCCCCATTTCATTGATGAGAGTTAGCGGGTTATTAGTGTAACAGTGATGTTTTCCATGCGCTTCACATAAGTAACCAGTGCTCACAACACCAATCCAGAAAGTCGATGTGGCTGGGGTTTGCAGGAGTCAACCCTGGCTAGCCATTTGAGGCAGGGATACTCTCTTCTGTCTCCAGCCCATCTCTCCCTCTGGATTATGCCAGCCATGGACACCAGGCTTCCCCTAGACCTTGCCTGATCTGGCCTGTGCCTCTGCTCTGTGTAGCCCCACATGCAGGTTGGTGAAAAGTCCCACTCTGGCTGGAAAGGGAGGAGCAGGGAAATGACCTTGTGCTGCCCACTGGGAAGGCTTCATCCTGAGAGGCTCTGAAGCCAGTGGTGCTCCTCAGATGGCTGGCAGCAGCAGCCTGCTGTTTAGATCTGCCTTACATAGCAAAGCAAGTAAGGGCACCTGGCTCTGCTCTTACTGAAAGTCGTGTGTGTATGTGCATGTGTGTGTGCATGGGAGTGTTTGCATGAAAAGTTTATTCTTGGGCTTGAGTTCTGACACTTGGCTGCTCAGGTTCCTCTCTGCTCGTGTTACCTGGAGATTCTCATACAGCTGTTGGGGCCTGTTGGTCCAAGGAAGCCAAAGCCCGGGCATCTGTGAGAGCGACTGCCATGTGAGGCCTGGTGCTGGTTACAGGAGAGACAGGTTGAGGATGGGTATCACAGAGGTCCGGTGCACTGCTGCTGCAATCAGATAGATCTTACCTTTTTTCTGCCTGCTGTGTGATTCTGGGTAAGTAACATGAACACTCTGAGTCTCAGTTTCCTAATCTGTAAAAGGGGAATAATGGTATCTACTCCAGATGTTCTTATGAGGATAAAATGCCCTAAAGGCCTGGGACATAATGGTGGATACCTCCATGTGGTTACAGGAAAGCAGGGGAGGTTCTCAGGGCTGGGTACTGAGCTGTCCCATGAGAAGCTCAAGGCTCAGGAGTGAACGGCCAGGCAGTGAGACAGTTGTTTCCAATACATGCAAGGCTCCTCACTTTCCATCTCAAGCATACCCTTCTGCTGAGGGTAATCAGGAGGGGCTTTGATGGTAGATGCCATGGATTAGGGCTGGGAGTAGTTTCCAGGCCTAGCCCTTGGCAGTGACTTTAGAGAGGAGGGTCTTTCAGAGAGGAGTGAGGGAGCAGGGAGGTGGGGGACCATAATTCACACCAGCCTCTGCTTTGGTGCTTGCCTTCTTTGCTTGGAGACCACAGTGGCTTGTCCAGATGTGGAAGAGGAATTGGTCCCTTAGCTCAGCAGTTGGAAAGGGGAATCTGAGTTCCAGTCCTGGCCAGCCACTGATGACTCTATATGTGAAGCAGAGTGTCCCTCTTCACCTATGTTATGCACCTGTCAATTGCGTGTATAGTGGATTAATTCCTACATTCACTAGTATTAGTCAGGTACCTACTGTGTATGAGGTGCTGGGATGGCAACAGAGTCAAGGGTCCAGCCTTGCAGAGCTTACATTCTAAAGGGAGAGAAAAATCCTCAGCAGTCAATACTGTGATGAACACTGCAATGGAGAGGTTCAGAGTGCTTCCAAACTGGGGACAGTGGGGGGAATCAGGGAAGGTATTCCTGAGACAGTGACCCCTTACTGAGGCTTGAAGAATACGTGGGAGTTGGTCATGCAAAGGGAAGGCAGACATGTATGTAAAGGCAAGGGGGCGCTCTAGAGAGAGGAGTTGTAGGTATAAAGGTTCTGGGGCAGAGAGAGCACAAGTGATCTACAAAGCTCTGCCACCCGAGGGCCCTGGCAAACCTTCCCCATCTCATTCGATTCATGGGAGTGCTTCTCATGCTGGATAAGGTGCTCACACTCACTTGGCTTCCCTGTGCTCTCTGCGGCCCCACAGATTGAAGAAGTAGGAAGAAGTAGGGAGGTGGTGGGGAGGGAAACTCTTTCATACCTTAAAGACCTTCTGCATCTCAGGTCCTTGCTTCCATTTCCCCCCTCCCATAATGCCATGTCTCATCATAGTCAGTATTTTCTTATTTCTTCTTTAGTCTCTTCTTCTGGCTCATTTCCTTCTTATCAAATGTACAAGGTTTTTGCTTTTATTTTCTAAAATTTCAAAAACTTTTGTGTGCATACTAAGTATTAAATTCATCTCACAAATGACTTTCCCTTCCAATCTTAGAGAACCAGGGTGTGTGTGTGTGCGTGCGCGCGTGCATGTGCTTATGTGTTCCATGAAATCATGACCTCCATGAGTACTGAGACTAGATAGGGGTCCTGGCAAGGTGGGTGAGAAGCAGTGATAAGAGGAAGTAATGGTGGTTACAGAGACTGAGAGCTGGAGAATTTAGCCTTTATCTCATTCTGGCTTTGAGAGTGGCTTTTGGATGGTGGGAGATGGGGACTTTGGAGAGAGAGGTCCTCCTAACCTTGAAGTTCCCATGACCCAGGAATGGCTATGATTTCACTCAGAACTACCTTGGGAAAGAGCAGGACTTGAGTTAGCTGGTTTCAAGCTACTGCTGCTGGTGCCTTGGAGTCAGACACCAAAGGAGAGCTGTGCTCAAAGGTCCCACTGGCACCAATGGACTGGGAGAAGCTGCAAGGAGCCCAATGTGCTCTTTACAAGGCCAAGAAGGCTGAGCACAGCCCCTGCGGCTGGTGTTCCAATAGCTCTGGGCTGTAAGCAGATGGCTCCCAGGGAGCTCATCCAGGAAGTTGAAGGTGAGAGAGATGTGTATTGCATAGCCTGTGACCTCTGCCTGTGCACAAGGAGCCTGTGGACAGGGAGGACCCACTGGGGATAATACAGGGATTTGTGTTAGAGACCTCTCAGACCTCCAAGTGTCTGAGGTGGATGAGGAACTGGAAGACGTGGGCTCTTCCAGTCTGGTGGGAAGGAAGGCAGTTCTTTGAGGTCTGTGGTGGGTTACAGAGCATACTGGAAGGAGAGGGTGCTAGCTTTTCTTCCAAGCTGCCTGAGTCCATTCTCTGTTGGTGGTGGCATTGTTTCAGGTCCTCACTGATCTGGATGGCCTCACTCAGCACAGATCCATTGAACTCAGTAGATCTGATCAGCTCAGCCCAGGAACAATACCTCCTTTCATCTGAATCCCATCTAGCTTTGCTCAATGAAACGTGCCTCACTCAATAGGACCCAAGTTGACACAACTCAGAAACTCAGCATAAACTCTCTCTCTACCCAGTTCAATGAAGCTCCGTTTAATTGAGTCTTGCTCAGGTTTATCTATGCCTACCCACCAGATCAGCCCAATCAAAGCCCAATCAAAGTCAGCCTACTGCATGTCTATTCAACTCAGTTAAAAACCGAAACCTTTTTATAGCACAGATACTTTCAACTTGATCCAACTCACTCCTCTCCACTAGACTTGACTTTAATCATACAACCCAGCCTATTTCAGCCCTGTTTGACTTCATTCGCCTAAACCTAGTATGGCTTAGCTCACCTTAGTCCAAGGCGTCTGGGCCATGGCTGGTCCTACATTTCATGGAATACTTCAGCCCAACCCAAAACAATGTAGTCCTGCTGAAATCAACCTAGTTTCACTCATGCTCAGCTAGTTTTGTAATTTTGACTTAATTCATCTCAAGCTACTGACTCTCCTTGGAATATGTACCCCGTGAGAGCATAAAGCAGTGTCTGATACATGCTCAGTAAACATTTATTAAATATAGTATCAGGGGTCGGGGATTTAGCTGCCACCTGCCTCACCTGTGCAAGGTCTGGAGGTTGTTCCTTGGAACCAAAAGATAAAGAAATAAATAATAAATAATTAAACTACTAAAAAAAAAATACACTACTGAATGAGCCCTTTCTGGCCCAGTATAACCCAACTCTACATCAATGCACTGGTCTTATTTTGATTGAATTCTATAGCTTTTCATAGATCAATGATCCAACCTGTGAACATTTCCTGTATGTATCTGGTCATACATACAACCAGAATTCTGGTGCTGGAGGTGTTGTAGTAGAAAGTTGACAAAGTGTCTACCCTGCTTGAGCTTACACAGCTAGAAGACAGAAATAAAATAAAAAATGTAAACAAATGTACATATGTGCTTACCTCTAGGCAGTGATAAATGCAGGATAGACAAATTCAGCTGAGTAACGGGGTAGAGAACAGTGAGGGGGGTGGATCAGTAGTGCTGGTAGCCACTAAGAACTATGGTGGCCATAAATAGCTTCCCTCAGAAGATGATATTTGAGCAGAGAACTGCACAAAGTGACGCGAGAGTTCTAATGATGTAGGCAAAGGCACTGAGGCAGCAACAAGGCAGGTGTGTTCAAGGATCGAGAAGGCCCGCAAGACCCCAGAGACTCGTTTAAGTTGGGCTCTCCTGCTAGTCTCTTAGCTTTGAGTGGGTCAATGTGGTCTTGTACACAGCTGTGTTGCCCACATCTGGCACATGATAATATGCAGTAGGCACTTACATAGACCTGCGTTCTCAGTGAATGGATGGGTGCAACTGAGCATAACATGAAGTGGTTTAAACCTAATCACTTCCATTAAACTTCACACATTTTAATTCAGCTCAGCTTTGACAAAGTTTCTTTGGGTCTTGTAACTTGTGGAGAGCAGGCTGAGATTCTACGACCTGAAGAATACAAGACTTTTCATCCTCCTGAGCTTCGGTAAACTCCTCCATTATATGGCAGCACCTGCCGTGCCCACTTCTGTGGGTGTTGTGGGGACCAAGTGAGATTCTGAATATGGAAGAGCTTGGTAGGCTCTAGTAAAGTTTCAGGGCAACCTTTCTATTCTTGGATCTGTGGGCAGGGGGATGGGCAGGTAATGGTCACATCTGTTCGTGATGTCCTGCAAATCTGTGGTTCTACAAGAATATCCAAGACCCAACTCTGAGCAAGTCCCACCCTGGTTTAAAACACTTCCAGGAGTGTCCAGGGAGTCAGAGACAAAGTACAGAGTCCTCTCCATGGTACACAGGCCTGATGGTCTGTCCTCACCACCCACTGCAGTCTCCTCCCTCCCCACTTAGTCCCCTTGTTTCCCAGCCAGGCTCTCCTGTGTGCCCTCTGCAGATTTCTTTTGTTGCCTCTGGGTCTCTGCACCTCTGGTTCTCTTAGCCCAGACTCCAACTCCTTCCTGATTTTCTTTTCTTTTTAAAAATCTTGCGTAGTTGCAGCAAGTTTATTAAATTGCTGTCCTTATGGCCATTCATTATCCTTATTTTTCCTGCCGGGCCTTGCTCTTGGTTTGTCCTGATTTTCCTGTCCCTTCATTTCCCTCTTCCTTATAGGTCCCCACTCTAATGTGTTTAGTGTATGACCTTGAAAATACACGTTTCTTTGAAAAATATAGAGTGTTGTTTTCTTTATGTATGTCTTTAATTTATGTAACTGGCATTTTGCTTTAGCACCTTCTGTTTCTGATTTTTTCTCACTAGCACATGTTTTAGGATCTATATCACGCATGTCCCTCTAGAGTCTAGTGCATGTCCTCTAACTGCACATGCACCATACATATACATTGTATTTTTCTTCCTTGATTAGTGCCCTAATGAGCATTCTTGAACCTTCCCTTCAAGGCACGGGGTTTCTTGTGCATACTCATGTGGAACATTGCTTAGGGGGCTCTGAGTCAGGCCTGGGTTTAATTGCTCTTAGTCCTGTACCCCAGCAAGGCACCAGGCTGGCCACACACCCACCTCAGTCCTCACCAGATTTTACATGGATAGTCTGATGGGTGCAGAGTGGCATCTCACCATGTTAACTGCACAGCTCTGATTCCAGTGAGGCTGTGTCACATTCAGCCCAAGTGCTCTTTGGCTATTTCTTTAGCTGGGTTCAGCTGCTGGTCCTTCAGGCCTTCCCTGGAAGCCTCTTGCCCCACCCCCACTTTGGCTGTGTTCCGTGGGACCCCTGCACTCCCTGTGGGGATAGAATTTATCCTTGCTTGTTGCCCTAGCTATCTCCCCTCGGACTGTGGGGTCTTGCAGGGTAACTCTTCTTGCCTGGTTCAGTGAATATGGCAGCCCCTGACTGACTTGGAGAATGAGCATTAAGTGATATAAATGATTCTGGGTCAGAATCAATGCTATAATTTGGAAGGGCAGAAGGGTCAGGCTGGCAGGGGGCAGTGTGAGCCAGGCAGAGGGCTGGGAGATTTGTACCTGGAAAGGACGAGGAACAAGAGAAGACCGTGTTACTAGATTCAGAGTTTATGGCTGAGCTACAGACAAACCTAGTAGGAGAACCCACCACCTTGGGGTTTTGTTTGCTAGGGCTTGTTGGAGTTGCCAACCCTGGGGTGGTCAGCCTGGGTGAGCACGCAGACCTAACTAAGAGCAGAGAGCAGCCCAGATACCTTTGGAATTTGGTATTTATGGCTTTCTCAGTAGTCTTGACCAATTATCAGCTTCTACCTTATTTAATCAAGGTGCTCACTTTCTCTTGCCCTCTCTAACTTGAGTCCAAGATGTGTCTTTCTAACCCACTCTTAGCCTTTATCTCAGGGCCAAAAGCTGATGGAGTTGGTGGCCTGGCTGTGGGCTCCACGCCAGTCTAGCATCAAAAGCCCTAGCAGCGACTTGCAGCTGCATCTGTGGCTGCTTCTCTGAAGGGCTCTCAGTGGCGGCCCACTGCCCAGCCTGTGGCTGAGGTAATCCCACCAGCGTCTGCTCCCTTCTCTTCTGCTCCCTCTTTTCCTTCCACATGGCTTGGCAGAGGCTGAAAGGCAGAAGATCACAGGCATGCAGTACAAGCCCGCCAACCAGCATGAAACCCCAGGCTTGTCTTTTTCCACCCTCTGCCTCTACTTAGTTTTTCCTTTCTCTGAGGAGCTGGGTTCCCAACATCTCCTTCTTTCCCAGGATCAATCAGTTGGCAGGGTGCTATGGGATACAAATTTGTATTCAATCAGGCCCATGGTGACCATCATAAGCAGGACCCATGCTTCTATACCCAAGCCCAGGCTCCAATCTGTGTAAAAGGCTTGGGGTTTACAAAACTCAGTGGACTAGAACATAACTTTTAATAGCACATTTGAACAGCATTTAATGAGGTTTTAAAAACAGAACTATAAAGTGGTTTTCCTGTAAGGGCTATTATTAATCGTAAGAATAATCATAGCAGTCTAGCTCATCTGCCCAGCATGTTCCAGTATTCAAAACGTTTTCACATTCGTCATCCCACCGGACACCCTTCACTCTCCTGGGAGGTCAGCAGGTCTGACATCTCTTTCAGAGCCGAGAAATGTACTTCTCAAATATCCAAGTGCACGTACGACACTTGGGATCTCGTCAAACTGTGGATTCTGATTCAGTAGGTCTGGCTTGGCCTGGGATTCTGCATGTCTGATGAGATCCCAGGTTAAGCTGAGTTATACATTCATGGACCACACTGGAGTAATGAAAATGAATAATTCAAAATACTTAAATTCAGACAGGTGAAGTAGCAAATCTAAGTAGGCATAAGTATATAAACGCTAGAATTCTTTTCTTCCCTTCTTTCTTCCTTCTTATCTTCCTTTCTTCCTTCAACAAACGGCAGCCAAGAACTATGTGCTAGACATGGTTCTAGGTGACATTAAGCATATGTAATAGGATAAGACATGATACTGATCGATCAGACCATCAGATGGCCAGCTATGGCATTCACTGGGCATTAGTGCTTTAGTTGTGGGGAAAGGCATGTTCAGAAGTCTCAGGGGAGAGTTCGGGTGACCAGGTAGCTGGGAGGTAATGGGGGTTTTAGTAACAAAGCCTGTTAATAATCTGTTCCAGTTACACAAAAGTCCTGGGCACAGTGGGTACAGAGGAGTATCACAAAGAGCTTTAGGCCTTGACCGGCTCTGTGCAGCTTGGGACACAGACTTAGACGAAAGAGGCTGGAGAGGCACCCTGGTAGCCTTGTGAACTGCACACATGCACAACACTGCATTTTGTGTATGACTCCTTCACTGCACCTCATGCAAAGAAGACACCCCATAAATGTTTTTTTTTTCTTTCAAGGAATGAAAGACTGGATAAGCCTCGGGGTGTCCAAATGAGGAAGTGGTTGGTTGTACCTGGGGTGTACGGAGGCAGGAGGAGCCATCAAGGACAGCTTCCCAGAGGAGGTCATGCTGGAAGTGGTTTTAAAGATCAGGAGGAGTTTGCCAGGCAAAAGGATGGGGATGGGGAAGTGTGGAGCAGGGGGTCCTGGTGAACCCCTCTGCCACTTTAGCGCAGGCCGATGTCAGTTCTGTCCTGTATTCTGAATGCTGGATCTCCATTCAAAGCTCCCCTCTTCTCCAAGGTGCTTGGGGCCATTGGATATGGCTCTCCTGGCTCCCTAGGAAGTCACACAGGAAGAGACGGGGGGCTCCTCTTAGAGGATGACTCAGGCCTGCTCAGCACCCTTGGGTCAGGGAGGGCTTGGGAAGGAATCTCCCCAGCGAATGACTCAGGTGGTCCCCTCCAGGAACTCCCAGCTGAGCTTTTGCAGATTTAGCCACACAGGACAATGTCAATGCCAACCACCTGTGAAGTCCCACCCCCACACTCTCACCCCACGGTTCCTAGAGCAACCTCTTACTGCCTTCTCTGTTTCTACTTTCTGTGTTTTGCTATGGGATTCTAAGCCTGGGCATGTGTTAATCTCCATTTTACAAATGTGGAGACTAAGGTTTTGAGAGAGGGCCTGTTTGGGCAAAGGACATAGGAACAATTAGAATGCAAGCTCTGGTTCTGGCTGGGTTCAGTAACTTGTCTAAGACAATCAATCAGCCAATCAGTTGATCAAGAATTCCATCAATCAACAAATATTTTTTGACTGCTTACTGTGTGCCAGACTCTGTTCCAGGTGCTGGGGATTCTCTAGTGAATGACGGGCAAATTCTGTGTCCTCATGAAACACCTCTTTAGTCAAGGGTGGAAGGGATGAACAATTAAAAGCAAAATATAGTATGACAGAGGGTGGCTATGCGTCTTAGTCACTTGTCATTGGGACAAGAAACCACAACTTAAAGGAGGAGAGATTTGTTTTAGTTCACAGTGTCAGTCCACGATGTCTAGCTCCAAGGCAGGAACAGCATGGTGGAAGGGCCTGGGTGGAGGAAGCTACTCATTCCATGGCAGCCAGGAAGCAGAGAGAGCCGGGAGAAGCTGGGGAGGGAGATATGCCCTTCCAGGTCACACCCAGTGACCCACCTTTTCCCAGAAATCCCCATCTCCTAACAGCACAATCAGCTCTAACTCTTCAATGGATTAATGGACTGATGATTGCATCACCCCAAGATCCAATCACCTTCCAAAAGCCCCACTTCTGAACATGTGTGGCTTTTGGGGGGCAGTCTAGATCTAAACGCAACACTGTATTATGGGGAAAAGTTAAGCAGGGAGGGAGGAGAGTGAATGTCAAGGGGCTATTTGCAATCTTAAGAGGAGTAGTAGGGGCTGCCTCCCTGAAAAGATGACTTTTGAATACAGACTTGAAGAAGATGATAGGGCAACATTTACTGGTATGTAGAGGAAAAGAAAGAAGTACAAGTTCAAAGACTTTGAGGTGGGAAAGAAAGTCATTGCTCTTCTCAAGAGCTACGGAGCTCCTTTTGATAAGATTCTGGTCAGCTCAGCCAGAAAGGGACCAGATTCTTTTCTCATCGGCTCTCTGCATCTTCCTAGGAGGCTCTGATGTGTGGCTTTGCTAAGCAAGGGCACCAATTGTCCGTGCAGCTGCTGGCATGAGTGGTGACAAGCTGGACAGGCCCATGAAAGCCCAGAGTGCTGGGATCTCTGCTTTCCCATGGCCTTTCTGGGCCTGGACCCAGCCTGCTGTCCACTGTCCCGGGATGTCTCTCGAGCAGCACAGCAGTATTGAAAGGTTGATCTCCCCATTAGAAGGGATTTGTCAGCACAAGCTGGGGCTTAGCAGCCTAAGCCTGGGTCTGAGGTCTCAGACAGGTTCAGGACTCTGAGGAGCTGACTCAGCCTGGCTCCTGGGAGAATCAAGGAAAGGCCACCAGCTGAGACTATTGGTGTCGGGCAGCACGAACTGCTTGGTATCTCTAGGGGGGCACTGCCAACCCCTCTTGCTGTCTGGAGCAAGGCCCAGGGTCCTAGTTTGACACACAAAGCCGAGCAAGGCCTCATGGCTCAGCTGGGCATCAGGGTCTCACTGCACTCTCTCCCAGGACATCTCCTCTCCCATGATGTTGGATATCATCTGCACATCAGTTGTCCCCAACTTCCCTAGCTTGCTCTTCTGAGGTCCAGTCTATTGATGTTTTCACCCAAGGGAGCCATAAATCTCTCCCACTGAATGTACCTATCCTGGGGCTCCCATCCTCCCACTCAATTTCTGCCTTCCACCAATTCACACACTTCCTAGTGTGTCCTTCATTTCCATACTTATTTTTTTTGCTGCCAGGGATCGAACTCAGGTCCTTGTGCTTGTGAGACACGCAGCGAGCAGCACCACTGAGCTAAATCCCCGACCCTCACTTCCACACATACAGCAGGGGAAGCTCCTGTTACAGTGCCATTTCACAGATGAGGAGATCTTGGAAGGAGGCAAACATCTCCCAGTTTGCACTATACCACTTCACGGAGTCAGCAAGTTTGGAGTCTACCTGGAACACACTGCATCCATCCCTCTTCCCTGCCACAACACATCCAGGCTGCCATTGCTGCACCTTTGAACTACTCTAGCAGTTTCTAGCAGGTCTCCATTAGTGTTTTCTTCAGAACAGCCCAAGTGATTTCTCTCTCTCTCTTTTTTTTTTTGGTGTTGAGGATTGAACTTGGGACCTTGTGCTTGGGAGGCAAGTAGTGGCACCACTGCACTCAATCCCCAGCCACAACAGCCCAAGTGGTCTTTAAGAAAATATGTATAAGGGCCGCGGATTTAGCTCAGTGTTTCCGCTGCCTGCCTCCCATGTACAAGGTCCTGAGTTTGATCCCTGGCACACACACACACACACACACACACACACACACACAAAGAAAAAGTATAGAGTTGATTCTACCCCTTCTTATTGTTCTTAAGATAAAACCCAAACTCGTCAACAAGCCCTGCCAGGCCCCATGCAGCATGGCCTGTGTCATACACGTTCTGTCACACAGTGTTGAAGGGAGCCTATGTGTGATGGCCATGTGGTCCAGCACTCTGAAGCTGGAAACCTTTACTTTTTCCACTCCAACTGGCAACATCTGCCCTCCTTTCCTAGTGCCTCTTAGGAGGGCATCCCTACTCCTCTTTTCCTTCTTCATGCCATTCTGCCATGTGGATCATATAAGTCTAGAGTGCAGTGGAGGCTGGGGAGTAGGAGGAGCCACTTGTATGTTGATGAACCTCATCAGGGGGTTGAGGAAGGGCTGCCTTCTGCTTTGGAAACATTCCACTGATTGCTCTGCACAGCTCAGCAGGCTGCCCTGGCTTAGGAGGAGAAGGAGGGAGAGGCAAACACCCTTCATTTTAATTAAAGCCAACTTTACATTGTTGTTCCATTTGCCTGTGTTATTGCATGAGCTTACAATAAAGTTATATGGCGCCCCTAGGGCGGCTTCAGCTGCGTGATAGAATGTGTCCAAGTTCAGCACTCCACGATTATGCTCAGCTTCTCTGCAGGGTGAGTCAGAGCAGCCTTGGGTCCTTTCTGGGGTTCCAAGCCATGGCTTAGGGCTCAGACATGTTAGCAGCTCCTTTATTTGTATTTCATTTATTTCAAAAACATTTATCCAGTATTTTTTTATGTGCCTAGCAGTGGTCAGGTGCCAAGTCTGACCCTGGCACATTGCTGGATGCCCCGAGGGATATAAATACCTAAATCTCTAGGACTTAGCCTGCACCAGTCTCCCTCTAACTTGGAGCCTCATACAGTCATTCCCAACTCTCTCCCCAAATGCTTGTTCTGGCCTTTTTTCCCCATGACTTTGAGGAGGTACTAGCAATTCAGCTGAGCAATCTCTTATATTTAGCAGTTCTCTAAGTTCCGTCCTGATATCTCTGACTCTCAAACACTCCTGACTAGATCCTACCCTCTCTTTTTTTGTACCAGGGATTGAACTAAGGACCTTGCGCTTTTGAGGCAGGCGGCAGAACCACCGAGTCAAATTCCCGGCCCTCCACCCACTCTTGAAGGGTCAGTACCAATGCTGCCTTCTCATTGCAGCTGTTCCTCACCACATTAGAAATGACTTTTTTGGTTAAGGTATGTTTTACATACAGTGAAATGTGTAGATTTTAATTGTGCTTTAGTGAGGTTTAGTGAGAAATGCATACACTGGTGTATAACTACCACTCTAATCAAGCCAGAATATTTCCATCCCTGCAGAAAGCTCCCTCATGACCCTTCTCAATCAATTCCATCCTACATTGCCGTTGTTATAACTTCTAACACTAGACATTAGTATTTGCCTGTTCTTGAACTTTACATATCGACTTTTGCAGTTGAACTATTTTGTGTCTGATTTTCTTTGCTTAGAATTTTTTTTTTTTTTTTTTTTGTACCAGGAATTATCGAACTGTGGATCTTGTGCTTGTGAGGCAGGCAGCGGAACCACTGAGCTAAATTTCTGGCCCTGCTCAGAATGTTTCCAAGCTTCATCTATGTTGTTGGTGGGCTAATGATTCATTTTCTATAAGAGATGGATTCTATTTTGCATATTCACTTATTTGAGTTGTTCACAGTTTTGGCTATCATGATAAAGCTGTTATAAAAATCCTTTATATAAGAGAAATGGATTTATGTTTTCATTTCTTTTGGGTAAATGACTACAAATGGAATTGCTGGGTCATAGAGTAGATGCATTTTAACTTAAAACTGCCAAAGAGTTTTTCACAGTGGTCATACCATTTTTCTCTCCAGCAATTTTCAGCGTTTTGGTTGCTCTACATCCTTGCCAATGTTTGCTGTTGCCAGTCTTTTTTTAGTTTTAGCTATTCTAGTAGGGGTGTAGTTATATAACCTTGTAACTTCAACTTGCATTTATAAATTCAGTACTTTTAATGTACTTATTAATTACTTGTATAACTTTTGTGAAGTGACTGTTCAAGAGTTTGCCCTTTTGCACTGGTGTTGCTGGGGTGCATGCTAGGTCAGCGCTCTACCACCAAGCTATATTCCCCAGCCCTCAGATTTTGTGATAGAGTGATAGAATGAATGCGAGTAATAGGCAAACCATATTAATTTTGTTAATGTCTATTGATGAACAAAAGTTTTAAAATTTCACCAAGTCCAGCCAATTTTTTACTTTATGATTCGTGCTTTTTGTATTCTAAGATTTTTTTTTGCCTCAAGTCATAAATATAGCCTCTGATGCTTTCTTCTAGAACTTCTGTAATTTTTGCTGTTAAGTCTATAACCAATTTTGAATTATTATTATTGTTGTTTTATTGGTATGGGGTGAGATGTAGTTGAAGTTTAGCTTTCACCATATGCTTATCCTGTGTTCTAGTTCTGTTTGTTGAAGATACTGTCCTTTCCCTATTGAATTGAATTGATTTAGTAAAAACAAGCTAACAAACAAAAAATGAAAGCTCCAGGGATTTAGCTCAGTGGCACTGAGTGCTACCTGCTCTGCAAGTTCAAGGTCCTGAGTTCGATCCCTAGTACTGGAAAAAAAATTTTGATGATCTCTTTGTAAGCTATATTCTGGACTTTTATTTGTTTCAGTGACCTATTCCTCTACACTTATGCTAATTCCAACTTTTCTTGATTACTATAGTGTTCCCAGGGAGGCTTGAGTTGAGTGATAGAATGTGTGTAAATTTGGCAGGCTATGTCTGTGCTTGGCTATTTGGTAATTCTTGAAATCAAACAATTGTCAGTCCTTTAATTGCTCTTTTACAAGACTGTATGGCTAGTCTAGGTCAAATATATTTCCATATATAGTTTTCAAAAAGGCTGCTGTGATTCTGACTGGGATTGTATCGAATTTATCAATTTACTTGGGGAAAACTGACATCTTACCAATGCTATGCCTAATAAACCATACAAATGGCATATTGCTCCACTTCTTTAGAATTCTTTATTTTCATAGTTTGCTAAATTTACTTCCAAATTGTTTTTGGATGCTATTTAAAATTATATTTAAAACTTCATTTTCTAATTGTTCATTGTGTGTGTGTGTGTGTGTATATATATATATATATATATAAGCTAAATATATAGTGTCTTGATAAATTCATTTATTAGTTCTAATGAATTTTTCCTTAAGATTTTCTATATTCATATATAGAAATATAGAAAGACAACTGCACTTGTCTTTGCAATTTTTATATATTTAATTTTTTCTTGACTTATTATGCTGGCTAGGATCACTAATAGAATATGAAGAGAAATGGTGACAGTGGCCTTCTTTCCTTGTTCCCGATCTTATGTGAAAAAATATTTATTTCACTATAAGAATGATGTTAGTTGTACATGTTCCACAGATGAATTTGTTTCATCTTGAGAATTTATTCAGATTGAGAATGTTTTATTCCTAGATTGCTGAGATGAGTGTTTAATTTCATCAAATGAATTTTAACAATTCAGTTTTTATTAAACACATTACAAAAAAAAGAGCTTTAGTTAAAAAAGACCAAAGGCCATGTCCTCTTTCTCAGATTCTTTTGTTTCCACTTCCTTTTCCTCAGCAAGGCCAGCAGCAGTGGAAGGGGCCAGACTTCCTGCTGTGGGTCCTCCAGCTGCTTATGCTGCAGATGGAGACTTCCAGTGTTAACAAACTAGCCAGGCCAAAAAGGTTCAACATTTACCCCAGGTTCTTTAACGAGGGCATTGCTCTTATTGTCTGTGAGGGTCACCTGTCAGTTGTGCAGAATAAGGGCAGAGCAGCTGCCCATGAGCTCAGAGGCAGAGACCACAGAGTGGCCAGGGGCTAATTAATGACTGGGTGAAGTGAAGCCTCAGCCTAACATGGTCTTGACTCCTTTGTGGCACTTTGGTAGCAGCTGAGGAAAGCTCATTAAGTGAATTTTAAACATCTTTTGAGATGATTAGTTGATTTTCTCCTTTATTGTGTTAATTTGGAGAAATGAAAAGCCAAACTTGCATTTCAAAGGTAAACTCCACTTAGTCATTATCTATCCATTAATCTACAATCTATGTCTATTTCATATATGCACAATTATGTGTATGTAGGTATATGAAACATACATTATATATACATATTTCATATATACATTTATATATTGCTGAATTCATTTTATTGTTTTTTTTGCAACCCTAGGGACAGAACCCAGGGCCTTGGGTATACAAGGCAAACACTCTGCCACTGAATTACATCTGTGGTCCTTTTCTTTTGAGACAGGATCTTGGCAAGTTGCCCAAGTTGACCTTGAATTTGCAATATATCTGCCTCAGCCTCCCAGTAGTTTGGATTATAGGTATGCACCACTATACCTGGTTTATGAAGGACACTAATGTGTGTTATTTCCTTTCCTTATGATACTCTTGTCTGGTTTCAGGATCAGAATTATACCAGTGAATTGTAAAGTGTTCCTTTCTCCTACAATTTCTGAAATAGTGTAAGTTTTATGTTATTTGTTCATTAAATATTTCAAAGTATAAATCATTGAAAACATCTGATCCTAGATTCAGCGAAAATTTAAAAATTTGTTAATGCAGTTTCTTTAAAGATTTAGGGCCCTTTGGATTTTTTATTACTTCTTGTGTCAGTATTGGCAGTTTGCATCCTTTGAGTAACTTGTTTACTTTATATAAGTTGTTGAATTAATTAGCATAACTTTGCTTGTAATATTCCCTTATATCATTTTAGTGACTGTATGGCCTATTGTGATTTTTTTTCTTTCTTTCTTTTTTTTTTTTTTTTTTTGGTACCAGGGTTCAAACTCAGGACCTTGTGCTTGTGATGCAGGCATGGTGCCACTGAGCTGAATCCCTGACCCTGTGACATCTTATTTATTTAAGATATTGGCAGTTTGTATCTTCTTCTCTCATTTATTCTTAATCAGTGTAGCTAGAAACTCATCAGTTTTATTAATCTCATCAAAGAACAAGCTTCTGGCTTCATTGTTTTTTCTTTAATGTTCATTTGCAATCTCAGTTAATTCCATTACTTCCAATGTATATTCCTTCTACTTTGCTCCTTTTTTTTAGATACTTAAAATGACAACTTAGATTGTTGATTTTAAATCTTTTTTTTTTTTCTTTTTTGGTACCGGGGATCGAACTTGGGTCCTTGCACTTGCGAGGCAGGCCAACGAACCGCTGAGCTAAATCCCCAGCCCAAATCTTTTTTATTTTTAATATAAACATTATGAATATTTAAACTCTAAGTACAGCTTTAGCTATATCCTAGAAATTTCATTGTTTTCATCATCCATATCGTTTATATTTTATGATCATTCAATCCTCATTCTATCACTCTATTCAGGTCTGGGCTCAGCTGTCTGCTTCTTAGAGTCATTTCTTGATCAATCTATATAGAATACCCCTTCACTCTTACCAGTCTTCATCCCTTCACCCTGCTTTATTTTTTCATAACATCTGACATTATATTATACTGTATTTACACGTCATAGAACACATTACTAAGTTGTAATTTATTTGCTTATTTTTTCCATTTTCTGTTTTCTCCTCTAAGCTCCTTGAAGGTAGGGATTATTTAATTTGTTCACTGATGCAGCCCAGTATTTTAGAAAAGCCCATAAGTATCTGTTGAATAAAAGAATAAAAAATTATTTAAGACCCTGTGCAAATCTGGAAAAAAGCTGTGTGGGCAGCTTTCTCCAATTCTCCAATTCATCTCACTTGTTATCTCAGTCATTTTTCTTGTTGCTGGGGAAAAATATCTGACCCTCATAACTTCAAGGAGGAGAGGTTTATTTTGGCTTAAAGTTTGTAGAGATTTCAGTCTATAGTGGGTTGGCTCCAAGGCAGGCCAGCACGGTACAGGGGCATGGCAAAGGAGTCCTGCTCACAGCAATGGCAGACAGGAAGCCCAGGGGATAAAGGCTAGAGCAGGGGAGGGAGATACACCTTTCTGTGCCATGCCCTTAGTGACCCACCTACTTCGATCAGGTTCTACTTCCCAATACCACATTTAGCTATAAATTCATTAGTGGGCTAATCCACTGATGATCATCACACGCTCATGATCCAATCACATTCCAAAATCCTCAACCTATGAGTGCATGAGGCTTTGGAGGGGTACCTAGAGAGAAACTGTAACATTTGTTTTTGTACTTGCTTATACCTCATGACGGAATCACTGCTGTCTGCCCCACTGACTCTCTGCCCATGAACAATTACTACTAGGTCTTTATTCACCAATGCTTAGTACAGAGTCTGTTTGAGAAATGAATTAACCAAGTGTCACCAATCACTCCTGTTGGGCAAATCAGCTATGAACTAGATGTATCTGTTAGACCAAAAGCCTATGACTCTGAAAAACTTGAACTAGAAAAAGCTTTGAAATTGTAGGATGATGTTTGTCTGTGATTTGGGTCACAAAAGCTCTTTCCTGTAACTTATCACATTGGATCTTCACAACATTACTAGCAGGAAGGCATTGTTATCCTCATTTTCCAGATGAGGAAGCACAGGTTCCAAAGGCTGAAACCATGCAGCCAAGAACTGGATCCAAGGTTTCTGAAGAAATCTCCAGTTGTTTTTTTCACAGTGCCACAGGAATTGGCATGTTTGTAATCTGGAGGAAGGATGGATTTCATTGACCAGATGGAGGGAGCTTTGGGATCTAGGAGGCTAGATAGACCCAACAGACATAGGTTGCAGTGGACTGAAGCAGAAATTGGGTCTGGTTTTTGTTGCTCTGATCCATAGATGCTGTCTCATGTAAGGAAAGGAACTCTTACATTTAAACTTGGCCTCTTCTACTATTGGTTAAGAACCTCAGGCAAAAGACTTTTCCTCTCCAAGCCTTGATATTCACATCTCTAAAATGGGGCTTCAATGTCCACTTTCTAGAGTTGTGAGAATGACATGAAATATTTGTTCAAGTGCATCTTGCAGGGATTCTTAGAAAGTGGCCCTTCTGCCTTAGATAGTTTTTACTGGCTCCCTGAAATGCCCTTTGTCCATAATATTCTCCCTGGTGGTTCACCTTTCATTGATAGTAGACAGAGGAGGAGGGGAGAGTGGCAAAGCTGAGCAGAGTTTGGGAATCTGCCAGCTGTTGTTGCTCCATAATATCTAGGTTCCTAGCTGGCAAGAAGTGGCTCTAATCCCATGCACAGTCTGGGGCATGTGGTCAGCTGGTACCAAATCACAGCATTTACTGAGCATCTGATCATAACGGCAACCCAACAGCTACCATTTACTGACTGCTACTTATTGTTTATTCCATGCACAGACCAGATCTGAGATCAAATTTCCTGAATGGTCCTTGGAGGTCCCTTCTGCAGGTTTTCCTCCTCCTAATCTCTGGGCAGCTGGATTCTGCTCTCTGTACCTTGGTCTCTGGTTGTGATTCTGCTTTAACTCAGACCTTCCTCTGGGCCCCCTTGCCTAATAGCAACAGCAACACAGATTGTATACAGCCTGATCTGACTCCAACTAATCTTTCCATCTGCATTTCCTGCCACTTACAGCCTACATCCCACACACTGGTCCCCCACTGCCTGTTTTGGAACATGTCCAACACCAGCCTGTCTCTAGACCTCTAAATATGCTGTGTTCTTTGCCTGGAACACCCTTCCACAAAATCTCAACTGGCATCTGATCACAGATCTCTGCCCAAGGACACTTAACCTGTCAACATCTGACCTGCTTTGCATAGAAGGCCCACAAGCTACAGTTTTGTAAACTCCAGTGAGAAGGTCCATGAGTTGCTGCAGTCCGGTAAACTCCAGCTCCAGTGTATATAAGATCAGGGCGCCAGATTCAACAAATGAAAAATACAGGGCATTCAAATAAATATGAATTTCAGATGAACAAGGAATGGTTTTTAATATAAACACATAAGTCTACACAAAACTTAGGACATATTTATAGTGAAAATTATCTGAAATTAAAATTTAACTTGGTAGCCTGTATTACACATGGCCACCCTAATTCATGAGTTTGTGAGCATAAGAAAGCTCAGAAGTCTTCTGGGAAGTTTAACAGTTTTGTTATGGCTAGGACTGGGAGAGGGCCAGAGGGCCTGAAAATGGAACCAGCCTAAGAGCGCATTTAATCTAGAGCCCCTGTTTCACAGACCAGAGAATGGAAGGACTTGCCCCAGTTCACACAGCAGGTGGGCAGCAGAGAGGAGGCTGGAAATCAGGGCCCCTGACTCCCAGCCAGGCTCCCTCCTGTGCCAGTAACCCTGTGCTCTGGGCTGATGGAGCAGCTCAGGTTCCCAGTCCCCTGCCCCTGACCTGCCCTTGGCTGGCTTCAGAGGGGGGTCTGATGAGGAAATGTGATCCTGCCATAAAATCTATACCAAACCAACTCTTCTCACAGCCCACCCGCCCGCCTCAAAGGGGGGTGTCTAATCCCCATTTATGGCGTCGAGCAGCTGGTTCTGGTCTGAGTCTTTGAATGTGAGCTTGGGGTATCCCGGGTCAGCCCAGCCTTTGGCCAGAGGAACCTGAGAATGAGGGCATTTAGGGAGGCAGAGCAAATTAAGGAGCTGGTCAACTATGGGCCACCTAGTCCCAGGACCATCAGTCAGGGTGAAAGCACAAAGTCAGAGGGGCTGGAGATGGACAGTCAGTACAGAGCATGTGCAGGGTCCAGACTGCTTTCCAGCAGTGGAGGAGAGATGCGCAAGGGCCTGAAGCAAGGAGCACATGGTCCTCTTAGAAAGGTGGCCGAGGAACCCTTAGAAGACTTTGGGGCAACACTTTTAGTGTTGTAGCTCTGCCCCAGAGTGGCAGCAGGTGGGGAGAAGCAGGCATGTCAAAGGTAGTGCTCTGGTGCAGGGACTCCCAGGGTCGGGAATGACGCCAGTGCTTTCCTTTGGGTGACATGCTGGGTGAAGGTGCTGATACAGATTCAGGGAAGGGTTAGGGTTCCTTCAGGCATTCTGAGCATGAGAAGCCTTTGGAGCAGTGAGCAGAGATGCCAGCAGGCAGATGTGAGCCTGGGATGGGGAAGAGAGCCAGGATTGAGATCCTGAGGTGGTATCAGCCCACGGACCCTGGGCCACTGTTACTGAAAGAAGAGGAGAGTGTCCACCAATGAGCCCGAAGGAGGGCCTATACTCAGGGCTGGGCAGTAGCAGAACACCCCTGGAAGAGATGGAGAAGGCCAGCCACTCAGGAGGGGGAAGCCAGGGGAAGGTGTGGTAGAGGGAGGGAGTGTTCAAAGCCCTGTAGGCCCAGGAAAAGCTGTGCCTGGGATTAGCAGTGGGCCGTTGGTCTACTCACGGAGGTCAGGGTGTGCAGCTGTGCCAAGGAGGATGCACAGGCACTGAATGTAGACAACCTGAAGGACACTGGTTGTGAATAGATGGGGGGGTGGTAGCTGGGGGGAAGACTTTCAGCATGTGAGAGCCACTGCTCCTGAGTTTTGCCAGCAGAGTCTAACTGCTTGATGGGAAGGAGGTGGGATAGGGAGAGGACTGGAAGACCATCCTGTACACCCTGGACACACTAGACCAGAATTAGACCTGCATTTCCTCCCAACCCTGGAACACCCACCCTCATGGACACAAACCTGAAACAAACCTATCACAACACACTCACCTTTACTGTGCGTAAAGATAGGAGGAGAGTCAGTGCACTCCTTCCAGAGGTGAGGAGGGCTGGCTTCTCATGGTAGGATGGGTCCCTCTGGTCATTAGAATAGGAGGGAGGGAGTTAGTTTTTGTCCCAGATACGGCCTGTTATGAATGTCAGGCCTTAATGAAAGGTAAGGGTACATTCCAGAGCCAGCCAGTGGCCCCAGCTGCCTTACTGCAGACCCCAAAGAAGGTGTGGGGAGCAGGGATTTAGTAATTGTTATTGCTTGGGCACATACATATGTTTACACAGACACACACCAACAGTACAGATCCCTGTGCAAACACAAATGCACAGGTCTTCATTCAGACCCATGGTATAGTTACATATACAAGTGTACACACACACACACACACACACACACACACAGAGAGAGACACACACCTGCATAAATGATCACCCAGGCACAGGTTCATAACATCCAAAGAGCCATACACATTTTAAAAATGTATCCATGCTGGTACACACGTTTGAGCTTATTCAACTGCATTTACATTAAGTGTTTACTTACAAGGGAGCCACAAGTAAGCAAGTACCCCCCTGCCTTTTCCCCTCATCTTTTAGTCACAGTATGTCTCTCCTTTCCTTTGGGACCTCTGCCTCACTCTCCCTTTCAGGGCCTTCAGCCACTCCCCTCCCCCCCCAATTCATTCATGGCTCCACATAGGAGAGCCTTAACAAATTAATACCGTTTAATGGAAGAGTAACTACTGTGAATGGAGTACTTACCCGGGGCCAGGAGCTGGAGGAGGTAGACAAGCGATTATCCTTCTGTACTGTCCCTGTTTTATAGAGGAAGAACAGGAAGTGTCCTAAGTGTTGGAGCTGGGACCTGAACTCCGGGCAGACTCTACTGCAGTGTTCCTCTGATTTTCCTCTTGCCCCAGGAATCTGCCTGTCTACATCTACTGCAAGTCCAGACGAACTAGGAACCCCTCTTCCGAGCAGCCCTGCTCTGTTCCCCAAACCCCAGTAGCCTGGGCGTGGGGGTGGGGGCTGAGGGCCTCGAGGGCGGCCGAGCTGGTGGGCTCTGCTACGGAATTGGCCAGCAGCTGACTGAAACGCACCCTGGGGTCGAGCGAATTTGCCTGGTGGCCGGGAGCTGAGGGGACCTCTCACCCCCACCCCCCGCGCGTCCCAGCGCGCTCTCCCGGGCCCTGGGCCGCGTTGCTCGGACCCCG
>NW_022900935.1:26879722-26922248 GCF_012274545.1 Fukomys damarensis
GGGACGCTGTTTACCTTGGCTGCCCGCGTGGCAGTTTTACAGATATTAAATACCGACCCGGGGGTGAGCGGGGCTCCTCGCTACGTGCGCTCGCCGGGGGCCGGCCGGGCATCCCAACCCGGACGCCCACGCCACGGGGTCAGTAGTGCCCCTACCCCGCGCTCTATGCAGATGGCTTTCAGCATTTGGTGCTGGGGGGACGCCCAGGGCAATCCCTTCCCAGCCTGTTCGTCTCCTTATTCCATTTTCTGCGTAGGGCGGAGCGGCGAGGAGGGGGCCCATAGCTGTATGAGCCGCTCAGTTCTTGGCCTCTGTATCCGGAAAGCGGAGGTCTCCGGCGAAGGCACCTCCTCAGCAGGGCTCCGGTGGCCGCTTCTCAAGTAGTAGAAGCGACCTCTCTCCCCAGAGACCCCTGTGGGACCGAGGAGCATTCTGCCCGAGCCCCAGTCTTCAGCCGGCAGGCAGAAGGCTCCCTGCAGAGGCACAAGCCATGTTGATTTTACGGAGAAGGCTGCTATGCACATTTCACTGCTGATTTATTGTTTCTTAACTAGATCCTTATGCTGGGCTAAAAAAGCCATCTTGCACTTTGCAAGGCTCTGCTGACTGCTGCCTAAAATGACACACGGGGCTCCTCCTGCCCTTTCCCCCACCTCGTCCCACCTACCGAAAGGGCGAAGGAAAGGCGTGAGCAGGGAGCCCTCTTCTGAGGAAGGAGCCTCAGCCTGCAGCTTCCCAACCACTGACCACCTGCGGTGTGCCCTGGGGTGAGTGTGTTTGTGTCTTGTAAGAATTTATGGACCCGAAGGGAGGGGCTGGGCGAGGGTCAGGGCCCACGCTGAGACTGTGCGCTGCCCACCTTTTCTCCCTCTGCCCCCGCAGAGCTCTGGTCAAATGTTTTAATGAACTTTGAGGTCCGACAAATGTAGATTGACATCCTGGTTATCGTCTTGGCTGTGTGATTTGGGAAAGCTACATAAACTCTCTGATCCCTGATTTGTCATCATTGGAATGAGTGTAAGTTTGGCCTATGAAGTAGGAATGACATGAAATATTGTTTATGCCTTATTAGCACAAGGCCCAGCATGTAGACAGCTGATTAGATTCCCTCCACATTCTTCCTCCCAACCCTGGCTGTTCACTTCTGATAAAGAGAACTCCTTAACCAGAGGTGTGTGAAATCATACTGTCTCCAGGACTGACGTACTACGTTTCATAATCCAAGTGGAAAATCATATCCTAATTTATATCATAGATTTAGAAATTATAAAGCACTTGAACCCATTAGCTTATCAAATCCTCATACAAGTTCTGAGGCAAGCTAAAGAGAAGTAGAAAAGTAATTTTTCCCAGAGGGATTTTTATCACAGAACTGTGGTTCAAAGCCAGGGCTGGCTAGTTTGGGGCTCATTTCTTGATGTTGTAACCGCGTCTCCTATTACTTACCATTGCTCTCCTTCTTACAAAGGATGGCTGTGTGGAAAAGGAAGATCTGAGGTACACACAGTGTACCTTCAGGCATGGGCATCAAGGGGACAGGGACCTGCGTGGATACCCACTTGTAGGAGAGGCCTCTTCTGCCAGTCCTGGAGGAGCAACCAAAGAGCAGGGTGGGCACAGTGAAGACAGGTCTGATTGAGACTCCCAGGACTCAAGGAGCCATAGGGGGACGCTGGCTGCATCTGCAGAATCCATCAGCAGCTTGATGGGTCGCCGTTAAACAAAGATGGGATAAGGTTACACGTGTTTTCCGTGGGAGTCGGCTCCGATTTCAGGCTGATGATTTAGTCAGGTGTAAGCATGAAGTTTCCAATTTAGAGAAATAAATCTCCAGTGATTTTATTATCCCCTGTTTTACCCTGACACCCAACTTCACCCCGGCCCCCTGTCAAAGCCCTCATGATGTGTTTATATAGGGCACTCTATAATTGATTGGCGTGCAATAGAACATGACACAGAAAATGTGGCCTTCCCCACCAGGCCCAACTCTGGGAGCTTCCATATTTCATCATCCCCCAGGCCCAATCAGAGGCCTGTACTGGCTGCGGTCACAAATTCCTGAGATTCTGGGTTGTCTGAGAATAGGATCATGGGGCCAAGCAGGCCAGCTGGGTCCCTCAAGGTGGCCTCAGAGGGTGTCATAGCTGGAGATATGGAGTGAAGAACCCTGGAGAGAGGCATCTGCCCTAGGTTGAGCTGGTTGGACTCATGACCTCAGAGCTCCTGCCTGTGTGAGAGTAGCCAAACTAAAGCATCAGTGGCTCTAAGGCTGGTAATTCTAAAGTTTCAAACTTCTGAGATGGTCAGTTTCAGAAATAATAGGTTATTTCGTGTCTGTGAATCTATGGTCCTAGATTTATGAACCTGCAATAATATTATGTAATATACATAATACTCTGGTATACCATGGTAGTACTTCTCATAAATAGGAATACAAATATAAGTGTGTTTCTACATACTGAGAGCAATAGTAAAAGAAATATCTTCTCCATTATTGTCTTTTTTTTTTTTTTTTTTTTTTGGTATTGGGGATTGAACTTGGGACCTTGTGCTTGTAAGGCTGGTGGTGGCAGAACCACTGTGCTAAATCTCCAGCCCTGCATGATTACACTTTTTTTGGAGAGCTTTTAACATACTCAGGACTACCTGAGGCATGCTATGAAATTCTTTGAATTCTCCCAACAACTTTATGAAGAAAGCTTTATTATCTCCTTTTACATATTATGTCATTGAAGATCAGAGCAGGCTATAATTTGTTAAAGTTTGCATAGTTGATTGCTGCCTGAGACTCTGGAGTCTCAGCATTCTTGCTTACACGGCAGTAAGACAAAGTAGGAAAAGCAGTCACATGTGGAGTGAGAAGCAGTACCACCTCATGGGTTGTTGTCAGGAGTGCATCTGATAAGCTGTCATAGTGTTAGCCTAATTGTCATTGACTCTGCCCTCAGCCCCAGGAGACCTGGAAGGGAAAAGAATCTTCAAACCTGGATGTTGGATGAGTTCAATTCTAATAGCTCTAGAATTCTACAGTTTCTGAGTGTGAAGGAAAAATTTATTGTAGTTCAACCTCTCAACCAGGATCTGGATTCTCCTCTACCTTAGCCCTCGGTGGGTAGAACTTTTTCTCTTTGCAAATCCTGTGACATGAGCTTCTCCCTTACAATTAGTTGAAGTCTGCTTTCCTGTAGCTTTTAGTGATCTCAACTATGTCCCATAGAGCCACAGAGAAAATCTGTTTCCTTTGTTCCATAATTTTGGAGATCTGTCTATTCATTTCTACCCATCCATCCAACTCTTCTTTTTTTTTTTTTTGGACTGGGGATAGAATTTGGGTCCTTGTGCTTTTGAGGCAGGCAGCGGAACCACTGAGGTAAATCCCTGGCCCCATCCAACACTCTTCTACCCTCCTTTTTATCCATCCATCCCTTTATCCATCTATTCTTCTATCATCCATTAATCATATACTTATTCATCTCTCCATCATTCATCTGTTCACTTGCCAGCTATTTATCCATCCATCCATCCATCCAGTGATCCATCTATCCATCCATCTGTTCATCCACCCATCCATTAATATGTCCACTCTTCCCTTATTTTTTCTAGCTCTTTAGCTCCCTGTCTATCCATCCATCCATCCATCCATCCTCTCTTCATCCAGTAGTTCAACCGTTCATCATGGATCCGTGTGTTTAGTCATTAATTCATCCATTTACACACTCATTCACTCACTTATAAATCATTGAAAGACAGCTACTGAAATGGCATTTGTTAGGCACTCTGGGGAGCAACACAAAAATAAATATGTCCTCAACAAACTTTGAAGAGAGAAAGGAACCAGACGCACATCTACAGAGTTTACTCATTCCAAAATGTCATATCTGAGGATGTTCTCAGCAATTTGTCAGTCAGTGTCCAGTGAAGAGCCCAGGCTCTCCATATAATCAGGATCCAGAGGAGAGTGGTGCCAGTGGGAGGTAGGATGCGCAAGGTAAAAATGAATATCTTATCTTTGGGCACAGAAGGGAGGCTTTTGTTTGTGGAGTATAAAACTAAGAGCTGAATGGAGGTGGTCCTAATCTGGGAGTCCAGACACTGTTCTCAAATCATAGCCTCTGGCTTATTATGGAAACTGGGAAATTCTCTTCACTCTTAAAATTTATTTCCCTCATTGTAAATTAGGGAGACTTTGCTTGGTTTAAATTGATATGAAAAGGTGAGGATTTTAGTAAGAAGGGATCAGGTCAGCTGTCAGATACAATGTCCAGCAAAACAATTTTCCTACTGTGGAAGTACATTTTGCTTTCTAGAAACTTGGTAGCCAAATGCGAAGGTTTGTCCTGGGTCCAGAGGAATCTAGGCCTTGAAAAATTGATTGTACTTGTGATAGTGTACATCCAAAGATGATTCACAGTGAGCCATGCTTTGTAAAGTCCCCACTCACACTTAATCTAGGCTGGCCCTGTGCTGTGCTACAACCTTGGGGAGGCATTTTATTGCTGTGAAACAAATGGCTACAGAGTTAAAGGCTACAAGTAGTAGCCATTTATTAGCTCACAGTTCTCTTAAATCCAGACCTGGTGTGGCTGGGTTCTCTGCTCAGAGGGTTACCAAGCTGAAATCTATGTGTTGGCTGGGGCTGCCATCTCATCTGAAGCTCATAGTCCTTGAATGGGTCCCCTTCAAGTTGTTGGTGGAATTCAGTCCTTTGTGGCTATAGAACAGCATGTGTTAGGCGCTACTGAAAGTGTACACAGTAATTCATTCAATGCACATGGTAGCACTAGGAAGTAGGTACTGTTTATTATTGCCCCATTTTATAGATGATGAAATGGAGGCCCAGGGAAGTTAAATAACTTGCCTAAAGTTGTGCAGCCTCGGCGATGGAGTTGATCTCTTCCCTGGACACAGTGACTTGATTTTGAGATTCTAGACTTTCATGCTTCTAGAAGTTTAAGATTCAACAACTTTTAAGATTCTGATAGCCTAAGAATTTATTAGTTTGAGGATCCTTGAATTCTTAGATCCCAAGATTCTAGAATTATCAGGTTCCAGTTTGAAAAACCAAATGCCTGCCATCTGTGGGGGTGGAGGGCCAGGGGACGCCAGGGGGAGTGACACGGCCTGAACCCTTAGCTGGGTTCTGTCCTCTTTTCCAGGAGTTGAAGAGGCTGCTGCTGCCCCTTTAGGCATTTAGTTCATTTCTCTGAAACCTGAAACCTTCTTGGAGCTTGGAGCCCTGGGTGGTAGAGAGCAGGAGGGAGACTTCCTTGCCTGATAAAGCCTGCAGCATCTGCGGAAAGGGGCCAGAATAAGCACGGAGACCAGGACGTGGAGTTCCCTGAAAATGATAACATTCCCTGCATCCCGCAGACCCCAAATAAACCCACACTGTCCTCGGCCAGGCACTGCTGAGGCCTGAGGAGGGAGAAGAGGATGGTGGGAAAGGGCTGATGTGTCCATAGGACTGGACACCCTGGGTGTTGTTTCTGTTGGAGTGGGGGCCACATGCTGCTGGCCCTAGAATAACTATGTGCGGAAGGACCCAGGGAGGCTGTCCAAAGCCTGGAGATAGGGCTGCCTGGCAGTACTGTGTGGGCAGACATAAAGAGCCAGGTCATGGTTGACATGTGGAAGCATTTAGGGGCCTGGGAGCCTGAGTACCACAGAATGAAACATCTTGGAGAGCTGGGGCCCAGGGGTTACTGACTTGAGCAGCCTCATTCTACAGATGGTGAAACTGAGGGAAGAGAGCTGCTGCCATGGTACATTTTGCATGGAGATCAGTAAAACCTCAGGAGCTGACCCAACACAATCTAACCCATGTGCTTGAGCTACACTGGTGAGTGCTTTCCCCAGCTCAGTGCCTGTGTGCATGCTGGACACTATCTGGATGGCCTCACGTGCTGAAATTTTCTTCCTTTCTTTTAAAATTTTTATGTGTACATACTTATAATACATAATGATTACATTTATCATGGGGAGTTGGTACATGTGTATAACATGTCTTGTTTTTACTCCCCCCATCTCTAGATCCGCTTCACATTTGCAAAAGAACTATTTCCCCGTTTCCTATAATCTTTCATTTTGCTCTTTAAAGTATTTATACTTTGAGCTTCTCATATAAGAGAAACCATGTGATATTTATGTTTGTGTGTCTGATTTATTTACTTAATGTCAAGGTACATCCATTTTCCTACTAATGACTCAAATTTTATGGCTGAGTAGTACTTCATGGTGTATATATACCACATTTTCTTTACTCATTTGTTAAAAGACATATAGGCACTTCCAAGATTGAGCTATTATGAATTGTGCTGCTATAAACATGGATATATATGTATCACTATAATATGATGTATTTAACTCTTTTGGGAATATACCTAGGAGTGTCTTAGCCACTTTTTTCATTGCTGAGACAAAATACCCAACACCTAAAGTTAAAAGAGCAAAGATTTATTGTTGCTTACTGTTTGTAGAGGTTTCAGTTCATAGTTGGCTGGCTGCAAGGCAGGGTGGCATGGCAGAGGGGCATTGCAGAGGGGCATCTCAGAGGAGAAACAGTTCATGGAGGGCAGAAGGCATCAAAGCAGCAAGGCAGCAAAGAAACAGCAGCCCTCTTTCTGTCTGTTATATCCTATCCAGGCTAAGCACTCACACCTAAGGTGGGGCACCCTTAATCCTAGCACTGCACTATGAATCAATCCCAGCATTGCATCCTTAATGCCAGCAGCACAAACTCCAGATCCAGACACCTCTGAAAAGCTCCACCTATGACTGCCTGAGGCTTTAGTGGCACACCAAGATATAAGCCATAACAAGGGAAATAGGTGGGTGAAATGGAATTTCTGTTTTTAGGTTTTTTTCTTTTGAAAGAATTTCCACACTGATTTCTATAGTGATTGTACTAGTTTACATTCCCACCTGCAATGTAGAAGGGTTCCTTTTCCCCTGAAGCCTCTCCAGCTTTTGTTATTATTTTATTTTTCCTGGTACCAGGTATTGAACTGAGGACCTTGCACTTGTGAGGCAGGTACAGTACCACTGAACTAAGTCCCTGGCCCTAATTATTTGTTTTCTTGACAATGCCATTCTTTCTGGAATAAGATGGAATCTGTGTTGTTTTATTTTGTATTTCTCTAATGGCCAACCATACTGAATATTTTTTTTATGTACTTATTGGCCATTTGTACTTCTGAGAAATGTCTGTTTATTGCAGTTGCCTGTTTTTTATTGGATTTTTAAAAATTTGGGGGATCTAATCTTTTGAGTTATTTATATATTCTAGATATTAGTTCTCTCTCTGAGGAGTAGCTGGCAAAATATTCTTCTCATTCTTTAGGTTGTATCTTTATTCTATTAGTTGTTTCCTTTGCTGTGCAGAAGACACTTTTAACTTGATACACTCCCCTTTGTTGGTTCTTGATATTATTTCTTGTGCAATTGGAGTTCTGTTCAGAAAGTCCCTGCCTGGCCGTATCTCTTCAAAAGAAAACCCTTGTTTTTCAAGGCACAGGTTTAATGCTGCCTCCACTAGGAAGCTGTCCTTCATCCCCTGCTCCCCATTTCTCTTGAGCACTGAGAGAATTTCCTGTGCTCCTGTGTTTTGCTGTTAGTTTCTCCTTCAGGGTGATATTAATTGCAGCTATTTTTGTTAGATAATATTGGCTACACAGTTTACATGCATTCTCTTATTAATTTTCATAGCACTGTGTTTGCTAGAAGAGAAATAGAAGCCTTGAGAAGTAAAGTGATGTGCCTGAGGTCACACAGCCAGAAAGATCCAGAGAAGAGATTCACATCAGGGTCTGACTGGCTCTCACATCTGTATCCAAGGCCCCTGGATTTCTACCTTCCTAGAGGTCACTTGTGTCCCAGGCCACAGCTCTTGTTCATTTCCATCTACACATTTGATCCTCCACTGTTGGCTTTTTAAGGGCAAGGCTCTGGTTATCTCATGTTGTCCCTGGCTCTGACCCAGAAGTACTGAGTGAAGGCTGGGTTACTGATAGACTCTAAGGCCCCCAACTTGGTGTATTCTGTTGTGGTCTCTGCTCTCCCGGGGCAGTGTTTCTCAGAGGATGTTAGCTGAGCTAGGCCCAGAGACATGGATGAGTAAAGTCAGAGGCAGCACCTGCAGGGAACACCAAGGCCAGCTAAGAGTGGAGCCCCATGATGTTGCAATCCAGGTGCCTTAGGCCACAGCTGGAATGGACTGGGGTTTGGTGAGAGAAGCCATGGGAGACCATGGTGAGGGGAAGGTCCTGGGGCAGAGTGATAGAAATTCCCAGGGTAGCTCAGGGAAGACTTTAACTAGACCTCTCTTGGGGCTTCCCCAGGGCTCTTGCCTCGGCTTTGGGGACTCTGTGGTGATCACTAGAGGGTGATCTATGGTATTGCCTGGAAGAATTCTTGGGGCTGTCTCTGGAGACACAGGTGTGGCTGTGGTGGTAGAAAGTGGTCTGTGAATAGAAAATGATGCCAAGAGGATGGTGGTACCCAGAGGTAGGTATGTAAGAGTGGAATCAAGACCAGCACCAGGTCTTTTACTATAACACTGAACTACTGAAACCTATGATCTTCTGCCCAGCATGGACTGAATAGTCCAGGATTTGAAGCCAGTGTCACTTGACCTTGCACTTGATCATGTAGCGAGAAGTTCATTGGTAGCTGGGGAGTCAGTAATAACAGTACCTTCCACAAGCCTAGAACCCTACCATTCCAAAGCCTTGTCCTCCTAACAAATTTCCTACTACAGTTTCGTTGTAGGCCTTGAGAAGTAAAATAGGATCTTCAAACTGGGTGTGGTAGTGCCCTTGGCCTGTAATCCAGCACTTGGGAGGTTGAGGCAGGAGGATCACCGTGAGTTCAGGGACAGCCTGGGCTGCATAGTGAGTTCAAGGCCAGCCTGAACTAATAGTGAAACTCTGTCTCAACAACAACAACAGCAACAATAACAGCAACAAAAGCATCTTCACCATCATCTGTCAGAAGAGGAAACTGAGGCCCAGGGAGAGGAAGTGACTTGCTTGACCTGGACTTTTATTTCACTTCAATCTTGGAATTGTTTGTAAGGATTTCACAGGGCCATGAGGAAAGAGGTGGTTGGGAAATCCAGAAGTGGAGAAAGTAGAGATGCCCAGCCCTGCCCTCCCCTGGGGACAATGTAGATTAAGGATATAGCAATGTAGTTAAGGATACTCTGGAGGCAAGCACACTTACATTTCATTAAACAAGTCACTTTTCCGTGCCTCAGTTTCCCCAGTCTTAAAATGGACATAGTCACACTAGTACCTAGCTCCTTGGGTTGTCCAGAGTATTAAATGTAATGATAGATGGAAAGTGCCCTAAACACCTAGGAAACATGAGGCATGACTGTGGTCTGCTCTCTCCTTGCCAAGAGGGAAAGAGGACACTTACAGCTGGATCCTTCCTCCTCTTGGGGGTGCCCACAGCTCAGGCGTCTTGTGGGAGGGATGGGGTGGCCATGCCCACCTCCCACGTGCTGTGGCCAAGGAGGAAGGAGGCCTGGCTGTGAGTGCTGTGGGCTGGTGCCTAGGGACCAGCCTGATAGATCACAAGAGCATTTTAACGATTATTTAAAGCCCTTGGCCGCATGCCTGTCCTGGAAGGGCCCTCTCGGCCCTTGTCAGGCTGTGGCAGATTGAAGGGAAGCTTGCACATCACTTATCGCGGGTGGCTTCTTTTATTTTCATAATAGACTCACTGACAAAATATTTTTCTTGGGCCTGCTTGGCCCCTCTGCTTGTGCTCAGAGGTAATAGGCCGTCCCAGCCAGGGGATGGGCGGCAGTTGTTCCTTATCCCCAGGGTTAGGGAGACAGTCGCCATGGCCTGGGCCCAGTCTTGCTGCTTAGGACAGGGCAGGGGGTGTCTCTCCAGGTCCTCCTGGCATTCACCGGGCCAGTGTTTCCTCTGAGGTCATACGTGCTGCTCAGCCGCCACCACACATACTTCCACAGCCTGGTGGGCTTTTGAAGACCACTTGGGATGGTGATCATTGGACTGTACCTCATAGAACTGTAGGGCTGCTTGGCAGTGAAGCTAACTGGGAATCAGGGTAGGAGTGTGGAGGAGGAGGGGTGCTGTGGGCTTCTCACCTATCCTCAGCCCAAATAGCCTGGGTTTTTATTCTGCCTTAATGTTGGAATTCTTTGTAGGTTTTATTTGACGAAAGACCGCTGGTTGGAAGAAAAGTGTGAATACCTCTGGTTAACTCCTCTGTCATACAGAAGGGGAAATTTAGGCTCACAGAGTGGACAGACTTGCGCTGGGTCACACAGACATTTTCAGAATAAAGATCTGTCTCTTGAGCTCTAGTTGTGGCAGAAGCTGGAACCAGTGTATGCAACAATCAGGGTTCAGGAAACACTGGTCTGGAACCAGGTTTGCAGAGGTTTCCAGTTCAAGAATAACCTCCCATGTAAACCCATGTGCGGAAGGGCTTAGAAGTACACATTCTCCTGGTTGTTTTAGTCAGCTCTGGCTGCTATGGAAAAATGCTATATACTGCACAGACTGGGCAGTGTAAACATTAGAGATGTATTTTCTCAGGGACGCCAGAAGTCCCAGATCAAGGTCCAGGGGCCAGCATGGTTGGCTTCTACTGAGGGGACTTTTCCTGGCTTACAGATGGCTGCCTTCTTGCTATGTCCTTATCTAGGGATAAGGGAAGGGCGGGGATTAGGGAGAGGGAGAAGGAGGGAGGGAGGAAAGGAGAGAGGAAGGGAAGAAGGGAGGGGGAGAGAGAGAGGAAGACTAAGGGGGAGAAGCTCTCATGTTCCTCTTATAAGGGAATTAATTCCATCACGAGGATCCTACCTCATGACCTAATCTAGTCCTAATTACTTACTTCCCAAAAGCCTGACATCCACACATCCTCACATGGATGATTAGAATTTCAACATTTGGTCCATAGCAAGGAGGCTCAGTCTCCATGGCTGTTCAACAAAGGGAAAACCCAGGTGCCCAGCTGCCCTGCCTAACCTCAAGGGTTGGCTTCCTGAAACCCTCATGGTCCAAGGTTTAGGAACTTCGGTCCTACTGGGAAATCAGTGCTGGGGGACAGGCAGGCAGGTCCCATAAGGAAACAAATGATACACTTGGTTTGGTTAATGGCAGTGAAGTTTTGTTTTTTTTTAAGTAGTGGTAAAATACATTTAACATAACATTTAGCATTTTAGCAACTTTAAGTATGCAGTTCAGTGGCATTTAGTATATTCACACTGTTGTGCAACTATCCTCACCATCCATCACTTTTTCATCTTCCCCAAGTGAAGTTTTGTGCCAGTTAAACACTAACTTCTGCTATGATTCCAACTCTTCAGGAGGGTGAGGCAGGAGGATCACAAGTCCAAGGGCACTACTCAGTGAGACCCTGTCTCAAAATAAAAGAAAAAAGGGATGGGGATGTTGCTCAGTGCAAGACCCTCAGATCAACCTCTAGTACAGTGGACCCTTGAGTTAAAACCAGTCTGACATATGAACAACTTGGGTTATAACGGGAGTTTTAGTTTCAACTTATGACCAGAGTCTTGAGTTATGACGTGAATGCCAGCCACTTGTCCTTTCATATGGTCTCAGGTACAAATTTAACCCTTAAAGAATTTTGGAAGTAACACTACAACATCCTTACTGTGTGGGGTTAACTGAGAAATTCTGGGCCAACGTCTCTCTAAGGACCCTGAGATCTGCCTGTTTATAGGAGAAAGGCTTTGAAGGCTGTGTAGAGGAGCCTGAGCCTTCAATTAACCAACTTGAGTTACAACCAGCCCTTGCAAATGAATTGAGTTCATAATTCAAGAGTCTGCCATACTGTATTGGAAACAAAGCAAACCAGACAAACAAAACACCAACCAAAGAAAATCCCTGGTAACTCCCTGCTCCTTTCTAACCCTGCCCTTAGTAACCATTGGTCTACTTGCTGTCTCTAAGAATTTGCCTATTCTAGCTATGGAATATTTTAAAGGACCTATTTATAAAGGTGTGGACAGGGTTTAGGAAAAGCCGTAAGGGATGGAACAAGGTCTTTGGGCTGGAATTTTAGTAAGCTGTTACCACTCCCCAGACGAAGTGAGGAGATGTCAAGGAGGTGACAGAAAGCCCAAGAAACCTGGGAACAGTTCCAGGGCACAGGCTGCTTGCTGTTAGAGGCATCAGCCACCTCCTCACCTCGCCATCTCCCAGTGAACAGCAGCCTGTGCTGAGAGGTTTCCCTCCCCTCCCTCTGGTTCCTCCAGGTCTCGTTGTCCTATGACCTGCTTCTTACCCTCCAGCCCTGGAGGCTCTGCACAGAGGAAGAAGGGTACAGCATAGACAAGTAGGGGCTGTGGAAGACGGGAACTCACAAGCAAGCGGGTAAAGGCCTCTGAGCTATTTAGTTGCATGAAAATAAACTGCAGAAGCAGCACACAAATTAAAGGCTCTTGTGCAGTTTGTATATTGCACGTGACTGACAGGGAGAAGGTGTAATGAATTTCCATTTCCTGTCCCTTGCTCCCTAGCAACTTCTTACACTCAGTGATTTGCTTGTGCATTTGTTTGCTTTGGGGCAGATGATACTAAGGCTGAAAGGTGCCCCCTTGTCCCCAGTGCTGGATTCTCCATTCTCTTGCCCAGTGCCTCTCTGCTTTCACAGCCTGGGAGCTGCAGACTGCTGCCTGCCCCATGCTTCACCCTCCCAAGGGATAGAGTAGCAGCCTGGATGCTGGTAAAGGAAAAAGTTGCATGTGATAGATATTTGGCCTTCAGAGTTAAACTTTCCTCATCAACACCTGGGCCCCGATGTCTTAGTTCTGTAGTTTCTGTCTCCGTTTGACCCTCTTCCTCTGTTGTCATTGTTTAATATTCTAAGCCTAAGCCATCTCTCTAAGCACTCCATGTCTGCTACTGCTTAGTGCCTTCCTGCATCCCAGATGATGTTTTTTTTTTTTTTTTTCCTGATACCAGGGATCAAGCTCAGGACCTTGCGCTTGAGCGGAATGCATGGTGCCACTGAGCTAAATCTCTGGCCCTGATGGGTGATTTTTGACTCTATGTGTGGGTAGAGACCTTAGGGAAATCCTAGATCTCTATCAGCCATGCCTGTGTAGGTTGGAGGGCTCAGGTGGGAAGCAGGCACGCTAAGAGACAGAATCCCTGTGCTCTATGCAGTTCTTACGTTGTGCCTATGTAATAAAAATTGTACACTGATTACTTTCTGAAAACTTTGCATACATTTATGAATTTACTTAATTATCAGAACAGCCCTATTCAAGTGCCAATATTCCTGTTTTGCAGAGGAGGTATCTGAGGCATACAGTGGTCAAATGCCTTACAAAGATCACACAGCAGCCCATCATGGAACTCTGACCTGAGCTAAGGCAGATCTGTCTCCAAAGCTCTTTCCAACCAGCTTGGCAGGGGGTGAGTTCCTGATCTCCAGAAGTGTGTGAGCAGAGGCCGACTGGTCCCTTGTCACTGAGAGAGTATAGTCAGCTCTGAGATGCTAAAACTCCAGGACTCCTGGTTTGGGTTGGCATGTGCCTCTGAGGAAGTACAGTTGTCCCCTGTAACCCACAGGGGACACATTTCAAGACATAAGGATGCCTGAAACTGGATAGTACTGAACTCTACATATACTATATTTCTACACACACGCACATGCACATACACACTTAATGGCTTTTGTCTTAGTCAAGCATTGTCACACAATGTGTCCATAACTTTTGCAGTCTGAGACATGACAGAAGAATACACAAATTTCTTTTCCCTTTACAGTTTTGTGAATAGAAGATTCATCTTACCATTGATCTTAGCAGCTTTACCATGAGATTCTTTTTTCTTCCCTTATTAAGTCAAGAACATTTACCTCTTTACTGAAAGGCAGTATTTCATGGCTTCTCTGGCATGTCACAGCTGCCAACATCACCACTCTTGTGCTTCAAGGCCACTGTTACTAATGAACACAGACACTGTGCTACAGCGACATTGGGTCTGCTAACCCAGGTGGCTATTAAGTGGCTAATGGGAGGGTGGTATATGGTGTGGGTACACTGGACAAGGGATGATTTTGGACAGGGATGGACAATGCACAATTTCATCACACTACTCAAGAAAGGCATGCAGCTTAAAACTTAGGAAAGGGTTTAACACTTTTGCACCCTGGTTGCTCTCAAATAGCTGAAACCTTGGCAAGTGGAACTGCAGATAGGGTGTGACTGTGGATGTTGAGGTGGATGCCTCAGTGAGGTCTGGTCACAGGAGGTGGCAGAATGCTGGGCTGCGAGGGCTAGGGGGAAGCTAAAAGGGTGGCCCACTCATGAGAAGTAATCAGGCAATGAACTCACCTCTCCCCTTCCCGTTCTTTCTGGTCTTTCTTGTTGCCCTGGGCTGTTCTCTGAGTCCCAGATGGACAATATTTAGAAATGGATTCTGTTCTGAACAGAAGTGTCACCAGTGTTGCTATGTGCTCTTTATATATTGCAAAGAAACAAGCCCAGAGTGGCAAGCAAGAGTTCTGGGTTTAATCTTACTGCTGTTACAGGTTTGTGGTGTGACTTTGGGCACACTTCCCCATCTGTTTAATGAGGGATGGGGGACGCACACTGCTGGGGACCCTTTTTGGCTTCTGATGCTCAGATCCTGAAGAGTGTGTATGGAGCCCTGGCTGTATTTTGGGGCTTCACAGTGAAGGCGGAATGTGGTGAACATGGACTGTTTTTTTTCTCATCTTGTCAGCCCCGACACCCTTCGTCCCATGTGCTTTCCTTCTAAACTTAACGCCTCTTCCCTGGCCTAAAGGAAGAGGTGGCTCTAGAGAAGAAAGAGAGTTGGATGGATTGGAGGTGGGAGCTCTATCTGGGGAGCAGCTGCAAGAAGAAGGAACCCAGCCCACCCTTAGCTCTGGGTTGCCAGAGTCAAGAGTCACCTCACAGAGCCATGATCCATGCTGCTGGTGAGAAGAGACTGACTATTGGGCTAGCAAGTGGTGAATGAGAAGGTAATGCTAGGCATTGCATCAGTTACCAATTGCTTCTTAACGAACCACCCCAAATGTAATGGCAATGCCACTGTTTATGAAGCTGTAGTTGGCTCCTCTGGTCTCAGTTGGGCTTGTGCACTGTGGCAGCCAGCCTCTGAGATGATGATCCCAGATGACCTCTGTCTCTATTCACCCTCATGAAGTCCTCTCCCCTCTGTGGCATGCTTGGTCTCTGCGATCACCTCTGAGACTGAGTTATAAAAGCTGATCCTTCTGTGTTGGGTGCCCTTATTCTCTCTCTTGGTCAGCTGCTCTGGAGGAAGCTAGTTACTAGGAACCACAGCCCTTGGCCACTGGCCAAAGGGAGAGTAAGTGGAAGAAGGTACAACCAGCCTTTCTTTAGCCTTGAGATGACCACATTTTCTTCCTTCCTTCTCTTCCCTCCCTCCCTTCCTTTCTTCTCTTTCTTTCCATTTTTTCTGTCTGTCTCTGTCTGTCCCTCTCTTCCTCTCTCTGTCTCTCTGTCTCGAGATGGAGGTTTTCCTAAGTTGCCAAGGCTGGCCTCGAACTTGCTGTCCTCTTGCCTCAGCCTCCTTCGTAGCTGGGATTACAGGTCTCTGTCACCACATCCTATTTGAGATGATCAATTTATCTTCAGCCTGCAGATTTCCTGATCCAAAACATATAGGTAAACTGCTCCTAGTTTGTTGACCCTCAGAAACTGTGAGAAGGAAGAAATGTAAGCTGTTTTGGGGTAATTTTTTTGTTTTGGTACCAGGGATCGAACCTGGGACCTTGTGCTTGTGAGGCAGACAGTAGAACCACTGAGCCAAATCCCCAGCCCTGTTATGGGGTAATTTGGTATTCAACAAAAATAGCTAAAATACACCATCTGTGATCAAACGGCAGCAGTGGCTTCATTCACATTTCTGGCTGGCTTCTGACTAATGGCTGGGGTGACAAAGGGACCTGGCCATGTATGTCTCATTGCTCTGAGAGTTAGCCTGGGGTTCATCACATAGTGGCAGCAGTCACAGGCTTCCAAAAGCAACATGGGGTGGAAGGTAAGCCTGCACGTGTGTAAGCGTGTTCCAGTCCTTTGCAAGCATCACATTTGCTAATGACCCATCGGCTAAGCAAAGTACATCACCAATCCAGATTTTAAGGGTCAAGGAAATAGAGCTACCTCCTGGTGGAAGGAAGGGGTTAGACTTTGTGACCGCTTTCACAATTACAGAACAAAACGGCTCATCACATGGTCCCATCACCCTCAACACACCTTCCTTCTCTACTTCACTCTTGTGCAACCTGCTTTTTGTTAGATTCTGTATCTCAGTCTGTAAGCATCTACCGAGCAACTGTTGCGTGGCATGCCTTGCCACAAGCATGGTCTTGATCAGTGTCTAATAGTAGCTCATATGAGGCTACCAGCCTCATGGGTGAGGCACAGAGGTTCTGAAAGACAAGGAGACAACCTAAAATAGTAAAGCTGGTCACTGCCAGAGTCAGGATTTGAACCCAGCTCTAGGGACTCCAAGTGTGGTATTAGCTCTGCTTTTCTTCTCAAGATGCTCACAGGTAACTGCCTGGGGCAGGAGGTTTGGGCAGAACAACAGACTCCAGGGGGCGACAAAGGCCAAAGTGACTTCCTTTGCTACTACCCCATGTTCATCCCCTCCTTCTTTGCCCAGGGCTGTCCTCAGAGAAGAGAGATGCTACCCACCAGGAGAGAAAGTGTTCATCTTTAGACACAAAGAAACCAAGGGAAGGAGGAAGGAAAACAGGAAGTAGAGAGAGCGGCCAGGAGGAGTGGGAAAGAGAAAAGGGGGGAAGAGATGCATAAGAAGGAAAGACAAAGTAATAAAAAGAGAAAATTAAAAGCTCTCTTAGATAATCCCAGAAGGTTATTGGCAGTATTATCGATATTGTCATGGTGGGAGAATTTAGTGCTAAAAATGAGTGTCAGAATACAGGTGCTAGTGAAATATTGAACCCCTCTTCCTAATGAACTAGAAATTGGGGTTTCCTGATACTACAACACCATTACTTGTAAGATGCCTTTTGCTTCAATTACACTTTGGAGTGGAGGGAGAATTATCACATTAAGGGCACATACTTAAGAAAAACAACTAATACCATACAGTTTTCCTGCCATTGCTCCTTAATTTCTTTCACTGTCATAGTGTTTCAATGGGTACTAGAATGTCTATACTGTTGAATCCCTTTCAGCCAACAGTAACTCTGCAGAATATCAGGGAAATTGTAATGTTTTTGCATTTCATGTATGTGAAAGTTATTTTTAAAAATATCAACAATATACTCTTAAGACATAGTGAAGAATACTGTTTTTTTTATGTGCATTTATGCTTTGGATAAACACACAGCTTCCTTCTCTCCTCCACTAACTATATTGCATATATCTGGAAGTTATATAGCTTTTATAAATGTTACCTGGGAGCTTTGATAGGTACGTATTTAGTGCCTAAATTATAGGACTTGGTGAATCATTTGTCAAATCCACTGCAAAACATTCTCTGATCTATTGGGAGAGGCCAGGTGTTTTTTATATGTTTGTGATACATAATATATACTCATTGTGGGGAATTGGTACGTGCACACATCACATCCTGATGTTTTTACTTCCCCCTTCCCTTATTCCCCTCCCTTCTCTGTACTTCTCGATCCTCAGATCCCTTTCTCATTTCCACAGTCTATTTCCCTGTTTTCTATTACCTATCTTTTATTTTGCTCTTTAAATTATTTTACTTTGTGTTTCTCATAATAAGAGGAACCATGCAATATTTAACTGCATCTTATTTTGTTTAGCAGTATGGCCTCAAGGTGCATCCATTTTCTTATACATGACTCAAATGCATCCTTCTTTGTGGCTGAGTAGTATTCCACTGTGTATATGTGCCACATTTTCTTTATCCATTCATCTGTTGATAGGCAAATAGGCCATTTCCAAGGAGTTGTGTTACTGTAAACATGGGTACACATCTATCACTGTAATATGATGTCTTTAATTCTTTGGGGAAGATATCTAGAAGAGATATAGCTGGATCAAATTAAATTTCTCTTTGTAGTTTTTTTGAGGAAACCCCATACAGATTTCTATAGTGGTTGTACTAGTTTACATTCCCACCAACAATATAGAAGGGCTCCTTTTCCCCAGTAGCCTTGCCAGCATTTTTGTTATTATTTCATTTATTGAGAATAGCCATTCTAACTGGGATAAGATAGACTTTCAGTGTTGTTTTAATTTGCATTTCTCTAATGCCATAGATACTGAACAGTTTTTCATGTACCTATTGGCTATTTGTACTTGTTTTTCTTTAAAGAATTCATTACAATTGCTCTTTTTTTTTGGGGGGGGGTACTGGGGATCAAACTCAGGCCCTTGTGCTTGTGAGGCAGGCAGCCGAGGCAGGCAGCAGAATCACCGAGCCAAATTCCTGGCCCTCTTTGCTCATTTTTTAGATTGGGCCATTTATTTGGCAGGGGGGTCTTTTAAAAAATTCTTTCTATATTCTAGATATTAACACTCTGTTCAAGGAGTAGGTGGCAAAATTTTTTTCCCCATTCTGTAGATTAGAAACTGGGTGTTTTTTACTGTTAGTAACTGGATTTACAGGTGGGCAACAGAATATCTCCTGCATATAGGGTAACTTTATTTTTACATGAAATGAAACATTTTTAGGATATTCTCTGTAGTCCTTACCACTCAGGTCATACAACTGGTGTAACTCTGCACATATAATGTAATGTGCTGGGTCACTTTCTCCCCATAGAGACTGGCCCATTATTGTTATAAAGTCTGAATTCAGAAATCCTAAAGTGCAAATAAGAACAGATCTAGGAAATGCTTGTGGCCAAGAACAATGGAAATATCCTGGTGCTGTCTATTGATAAGAGAGAGAATGTTTTGTGAAGGTTCTGATCATATCTAATAAATCAAAACCCTTCAAAATTAATGCTGGGATGCTTTTGCCTTCAGTGTCTATGCCTGCAATACTCCTTACAGCCACCAGGCAGCAGTAGTATCTTAAATAGCCAACATGCCTGAACCACAGTCTTACGTGGCTACCAGATGTACACATGATTTATGCATGTATCTAGCTAATACTTCTCTCACCACATGAAAAATACATACTAAGCAGCATTTCTGGAGGTAATGTAGTACCACCCTCAGTCTCATCTAAGCCTTGATTCTGGCTAGGTTGGGCGAGTTAGCTTCTTACCTGAGAGGAAGAGGGTTAATAACAGTGCTTTCCAGAACTGTGGTGTTCTGTATCTGTAGCAAGAGCCCTTTGACCTTGCACTTCTATGTCCTACACACCCTGGAGTGGGATTAACATTTGCTGCTCAGCTGTGAACAGTGCAGGGCACAGAGGATAGTCTGTAGTTGGACTAATCCTTTACACATGGTATATTCACCAACCAATACTCACAATAATAGGAGTGAACATTAATTGAGCATATACTCAACACCCACCTCAATACTAGTTCTTTTCATCCTTATTGTAACTCTGAGGTCTGTATCATCATTATGCCCATTTACAGGGGAGGAAACCCCCAGGGGTGTGGGAAGAGTAAAGGAGTTTCTACATAAATTTTGCTCAGCCCATTGCCTGGGACATAGTGCTTGTTACATACAGTGCCGTGCTTACTATTTGCAGATGAGGAAACTGCTGTTCAGAGACTGGCTGGAGCGATAGGCCAGTTTGCTGAGAAGCATAAAGCAGCAAACCCTAAGAGGCAGTAGGAGTACAGAGTAGTGGGCAACTAATTCTTTTTTTGGGAGGTAGCCAGGAAGGCTTCATGGAGGAAACAGCATTCAAATTGGATTATGAAAGATAAGCAGGGGGCCAGAGTATGTTGCCTGCTTTCCTGGTTCTGTTCTTTTTCTTCCTTGTAACAAAACACTCCCAGGTTTACCAGAACACCTGGCTGTTGAGCTGGAGATTGAAGTTACCATCATTCCTTGCAGCTAGGAATGTTGTGGGGCTGAGTTTCCAATTGTGAGTGGAAGTAAAATTGCTTGCTACTGTTTCCCAAGACTGTGATGTGGAGGAACAAATTTTGGCCATGAGGGAAGGGAGGAGCAACAAAATAGAACCTGAGCTCCAGGATGACCTGGGTGAGCACGGCTGTTCCTCTCATGGTGGACCTCATGCCCTTTGCCAAAATATCCCATGAGACAGCACAAACTTCTATGCTATGTGGTCCACTATGGGTGGGCTCCTCTATCTGAAGCCTGCTATTTATTTGGAAGCCTAAATAATATATCAGGTAAAGAGAGAGGGCTTATAGGGCAAGATGAACAGCACATTCAAAGACATGAAGAAGGAAGACCTTAGAGTGTTTTAGGAAACTTTCTCAAAGGTTCTTTAGAGGATCAAATGAAATATTAAACGTATCTGAATTACTTAGTGTAGCATCTGCAATATACTAAGCTCACAAGGAGAAGGATATTTTTCCTGTGTGACACAAAAGTGACTTCTGGACCCTCATCTATAAAGTATGGGTAGTGACACCAGTATGATGAAAGCAGAGGTCAGGACATTCCCACTTTAACAGTATGAGTGGCTTGGAGAAACCCCACTGGGAGCAGGGCAGGAAGAAAAGTACCTATTGAGAGATGAAGGAATACTGACTTCCACTGATTCAAAGTTTAACTTAAGACCTCTGCTGCTGTCCCGTCACTCAGCTCCAGCTCCAGCTCATACATGTCCTGCTCAGCGCTGAGAAGTCATCAGCAGTCTCTTGGAGGAGTCCTGGATATTCATGGCTTCCAGTTTTCATGCTGGGCCTTTTAGGGCTCTGTCCTCTGTAGTGACTTCTGTTTACCCCACAGAACTCTGTGCAAACATCCCATCTGCCAAGGCCTCCCTGACCTGGGAAAATCTGATTCTGTGTCACCAGCCTTCCCTTAAGGACATTTAGATGTCATTTTTCCTTGCCAGGCTGAGCTCTTCCAGGGCAGAGACATGATTGTTTTGTTGGTTTCTCCAGCACCTGGACAGGTAGGACCTCAAGTCTACATTCACTGAATGTGTGAGGTGTTTTTGGGCAGCCCCAGGATCAGCCAATGTGTATGGATATGGACGTGGATGTGGACACACACACACACACACACACACACACACACAGGATGGGGGGTGCAGAGAGGACTTCATTTTAGAAAGTCAATGTAGAACAAGCACATATTTCACAAATGCTGGAACCGTGCCTTTCTGACAACGTCTGGGGAGTTAGGGAGCTATGGAGGCAGTTTGATAGAAAAGAAAGCATCTCAGCAAACAGGAGGCCTGGCTCAGGACTCTTGTCTTTCCCTCTCTGAGCTTTATTTCTGGCCCATGCCTTTCAGTCTTCTAGGGACCTCTGGGAGCCCTGTCTCTACCTCGATTCCCAGGGGCCTAGCCTCGTGGTGCAAACACCAGACCCGGGTCTCTCACGGTGCCTACCTACTTGCCATGATAGCGGGGTGGGGAGGGAACCGGGCACCTCCGCCGTCCTTCCCTTGTCCCTCCTCCTTCCTTCCCGTCCCCTTCCTTCCTTTTGCTCCTCTCGCCCCCTCCCTTTCCCCGTGGTCCGGTTCCCTCCTCCACTCCCCGCCGCTCGTCCAGGGCGCGGGCCGGGCGCGCGCTGGGTGGTCCCGGCCAGGGGCGGGCGGTAGCCTGCAGGCGTAATTGGCATGCACGCCGTTGTAGCTGAGACCGCTTAATAAAGCATTACATATCTCACCGCTTCCATATTTCATTACCTCACGCGGAGCCTGTGAGAGGGCCCTAATGGGAGTCAGCTGTGTTTTTACTTTCTGTTGTCGACCGGGGACGGGCTTCTCTGTGGATTCTTTGAAATGAAATAATGTGATGCACGCCGCGATAAGGGCCGGCCGTAATGAGGCCCAGGCCGCCGGGCGGGAGGCTGCGACTGCTCCAGGTGTCGCGCCTTTGAGCTCGGAGGACTTCGAGGAGGAGGGGGAGGAGCGCAAACGGAAGGGGAGGAGGGAGGCGAGGCGGACGACCACGGCTGCGTGGGAATCCTCGACCCAGGTTCAAATCCTAGCCCCCTGACTGAGCGGAGAGAACCCGAGATGGCGGTGACACCCCCTCCCGCCGGCGTGGCGCAGCGCCGACTGCGCGCTGCGTGTGCGTGGGGGCAACAAATCGCTTACTGGGCGGAACCAGCGCCCGCCCGCCCTCTGGGCGTGGCACCTGCCAGCCCTTTCATTGGAGGATCGCAGCAACCTTGCTTGCTACCTCCCTAGCAGAGGAGGAGACTGTCGGAGAGGTGAAGGGGCCGGATCCCTGGCACACTGTAGGAGCCAGAGGGCAGTCCTGGGCTGGGAGCAGAAGAGCCAGAAAGAGGGAAGGAGGTAAAGTTGGTGGAAGAGTTGGTCCTCTGCCAGCTGACTTGGCTAACTCGCCGCACTTTCTGCCGGAGAAGGGAGCTGGGCTTTCCCCACCCAGTCCCTTGGGCCGCCTGGTGTGGGCTGGAGGCCTTGGCCTTCTTACTGGGAAGGGACGGAGGGTAGGCAAGCCCTTGGGACAGAGGGAGGTGCAGGAATTTGTGGAGGGGCAGGGTGGGGTGAGGAAGCCCCCTGTACTGAGCATCTGTGTTCTAATCCCACAGCCGCAGTCCCCTGAGTTGAACGTGGCTCTTCTGTGACAGTCCCCAACCCTCTCACGTTCCTGTTTCCTCTATGCCTGCTCTGTCTGTATCTCTGTTTTTCCTCTAGGGACAAATGCTCCTTTTTGGGGGGTGGTTGAAACCAGGGTCTTTGCACTGAGTTACGTCTCCAGCCCTTTAATATTTATTTAAAAAATTTTTTTTTGACACAAGGACTCGGGAAGTCACTAAGGTGCCAAGGCTTGGCTGGAACTTACAGTCTTCCTGCCTCAGTGTCTCAGAATGCATCACTATGCCAAGCTGAGAATTAATGTTCATTTGGAAGTCATATCTCCTCAGCATCTCTCAGATTCATCCCAGGCACAATCTAGGTCACATCTGCATCACTGCAATAGAAATCTTTCTCAAATCTGACCCTGTATGGCTGCCCTTCAGCCCTAGCCTCCCCTTGGCTCCCAAGAACATCCAGGTCCTAAACACGTCTCTCTGTATGGACACACATTCTCTTTGGCTTCTTCTGTAGCACACCACATCACTGAACCCGAACAGACAAGGTCACCTTCCTTTCCCCCAGGTTCATCGGCGACGTCTCTGGGTGTGCTGTTCCCTGAAGTGCCCATTTCCCCTGTGGCACTCCACTCATTCTCCAAGGCTCAGCACAATGAGTGTACACCCCATGGGAGCTTCTTTGCATGTGGTTCTCTGCTTCCAAGGCGGGTATGCTCCTTTACGTCTTCAAACCTCAGTTTCCCTGCATGGGGCTGGGGGGAGAGTGTGATCAGGACATAATGTCCTGAATTCACCAGAATGGTGGAAGTTTCTGATGGAGAAAGAGGTCCTTTGATTTTTGTGGATGTGTTAGATGAGAATCTTGCCACCCGTGTCTTCCGCAAGCCTGGCATCATACCCTGGCTTTGATCCAATGTGTTGGAGCCCTCCTGGGCTCATGCCATAGGGACCAGGGAAGCTGGGCTCTCAAGCCAGGCTGTTCAGATGCCAGACCCTGAATGTCTGTGCATGTGTGTACGTGCACATTTGTGCACACATGTAAAATAATGGTGGAGCACGACCTTCTCAGCACTCTGTCACCTCTTGCACCCTTTTGAGGCAGGTCCTGCAGAGATCCACACTCAGGAACACTGGGCTGCTGCCTTAGTCACACAGCTACAATGAGGAATGGCCAGGGCAGCTGAGCAGGCACAGGTCCTACCCCGGCCCAAGAAGTCAGATTGGACCCTCAAAATGTAAGATGCTTTGTTCTTTGACACCAGTCTTAACTTTGCTAGCTGTTTTTCCCTTGCATTCTGCCTGCATCCAGGTCCTGGTTTGGAGCCTTTGCTCTTCCCTGTGTCTGTATGGGGACTGTCTTAATCGTCCTTCAGACCTAGCCCAGATAGCCCCTTTTCCAGACCCAGGCCAGATAGCCCCTTTTCCGAGAAGTGGGCAGAGCCATCTCTCTCTGTATCATGCTCTGTTTATACTTCTCTGGCCCAGCTTGGAGCATCCTGGCTTTATGATCCTGAGCCCCAAGGTCAGAGGCTGAGCTTCTCCTGGTTGGCAGAGAGCTAGAGTGGAGTAGGTGCTGAGGATATGCTTGTGGATACCTGGCTAAGTGGGCTGGGTTCTGAGGATCACTGAAAGCATTTGCAAGTCCTCACTCAGAGAAAATGCTCCATAAATGGCAGCTAATAATATTGCTATTATTTATTACTGTGCTTTTGCTTTGAGCCAGGTTTTTTTGTTGCAACCTGTATTTTATTTACTTCTCACATCTTTATCAGATTGCTATTATAACCCCATTCTGCCATTGAGGAAACTGAGGCTAAATCATGCCCAATAATTTACTCATGACTAGAAAGCTAATCAGAGGCAGATCCAGGGCTAAAACCCAGTTCTGTCTGCCTTTGAGCCGCATCCTTTCTGCACGCATCGCACGGATCTTATTGTGAGTGCCTTGTGCTCTCTGCTTGTCAAGCAGGGCTGCTCTATTGATTAACATGCAAATGATTTTTTGAGAGCGGCTTAAGTGTAGTTCTGTCTCAGCCAGCCACAACTGAGATTTGCAACCCAAGCCCTGGTCCTCACCAACGACTCAGCTATCAGGTTTTCATCTCTGGAGTGATTGACGGGTATTTTTTTTCTCTCCCTGACCCAGAACGCCAGGCCTCCAATACTACTGAAATGTTTGCACAATCTTGAAGCATTTATTTAAAAGTTGCTTTTCCCCAAAAGGCCTGGCCTCAGCCAGATCCTGAGCCAGATCCAAAAAAACAAACAAATCCTGTCTTTACAAGTTCTTCAGCTGGGCTGTGTGGGGCGGGTGGGGGTGGGGGTCCCCTGGGCCCTACCTTTGCCCTGGCTGGCTGACAGGCCCGCCCCAGGCGAGGAGCCTGCCTGCCTGTTTACAGCCCTTTCCAATTCACAGGCCAAACAGGAAAGGGGGTAAGGGTTTGGGGAGGGGGTGAATGTCAGAAATCACAAATAACACAGTTGCTTCTCAAAGCAACAGGCAGTAGAGATGTGATGCAGATATGGCTGGATTGCATTTCTTGAGTGTTCTTTGGGAACCAAGTAAGACCCTTGACACCAAGTACTACTAAGGCTCCCACAACTCTCACAGCAATATGATGGGGGTTTGTCCCTCAAATGGGTCCTGTGAGCTGAATGCTGTGCCTGGCTAGGCCTTGTGAGCTTGAAAAGATCCCTTTTCTCTGGCCCCAACAATTATGGTGCCATGAGGGGACTGATCTCTAGCCCTGGCATCATCTGCCCTGAACCATGGCCATCTGAGGCTTTTCTCTTGGACAAAGCAAGAGGGAGAGGAGGAGGCCCCATTTTTGGAGGGCAGTTCTTGTGCCTGGCACTGCGCATGGTGCTGCATGGTAGTTGACTGGTTTACTGGGCACACACCCGCATTTCTGTCCCTTTCTGCAGGTGAGGTGTCTAGGGGCAGCACTGGATCCCAAGGTCTGTCTCCAGCACCCTCTCTCTCTTGTCCTTCCCCAGCAAAGAACTAGTCTAGAATGAGGTCTAGTGTATAGAACATGGTGTCGCCTGCCTCATATGCCCAGTGATTAGACCTCAGCGAGAGAGGGGGTTCTGCAGAAGAGACTGGGACCCAGAAAGTGGCACTCTCTCACTGCTTTTCAGTCGCACAGGGGCCATCTGGTCACAAATGGGCAAATGTAGGCCTGTGGCTGGCAGAGCTCAATCTGGCCAGTCCCCTGAGGCACTGTCTAAGAAGTGGAGGTCAAATGCTCTGATTGCTTTTCCAGAGCCCCCAAATGTGCAGGCCCATGGCAGGGTTCCCACTGGGCATTATCTGCTCCTATTGTTGAATCTGCCCCTCCTGGAAGACACTCAACTCTTTGATGACCTTTATGCCTACCTCCCTGTCCTTGTCACTACCAAGGTTATGTGTGTCTGTCCTTACAATGACCAGGCAGTGCCCCTTCTGTTCTTACCTTCTGAAATGCTTCCTGGAACACCTGCCTTCTTGGCTATTTCCTGTGTCATTTTGGACAAGTAACTTAGCTTTTCTTTAATTTATGTTTTTAGTAGTGTGTGTTTGCAGTATACAGTGATTACGTTCATTGTGGGGAGTTGGTTCCTATACATAACAGATGACTAAGCTTCTTGAAGCACCAATGTCCTCATCTACAGAAGGGTTTTATGCAGTAGTGGATATATAAGTGCTTTTGATGGGGGCTCACTGAGAGATGTTGTGCTGACACCGTTGCTGTTTCCACTGGCTCTTCTCCGTCGATCTGGAGCTACTGTTGAGTGAACAATGGACTCACTGGCTTCTCCTCCTCATCTCAGCGAGCCCCTCTGGGTGCAGTTTGTGCTGAGCCTGGGCTGGGAGGATGCACTCAGACAGATATTGTGGGTGCAGGTTGGTTGCTTCAAAGGCAAAACAAAGAACCACTTTGCTTCTTTCCCTCCCAAGCCTCCAAGCCCTTGCAGATACACAATGAGGGCCAGCCTGGGAGAGCTGGCAGTGCTGGGACCATGTCTGATTTCCTCCTGCATCTCCAGAGAGGAGCACAGAGCTGGACACAGAGCCTGGCACCAGGCAGGCTCTCGCTAAGTGTGTGTTGATAAATGAACCTAACTCTCGGAAAATCATCTCAGTTCTCTAAATCTCAGCTTCCTCATCCGTAAAATGGGGCTAATGTTACTACTCACCTCATATTCATTGTAGGATTAAGAATAGTGGTCCACTCAGGGAACTTAGTGCCTATGTATAATGATAATGCTCTGGTGTTCTTAGAGACACAAAGGCTCAGAGAAGCTAACTGCTTTGTTCAGCATCACTCAGGTAGAAAGTGGCAGAGCTAGGAATGGCCTTTAGGCTTGTTTGACTCCAGGCTCTTGGACATGGACCTCCTGTTGACTCATAGCACTTACTTCCTGTCTGTTTTGAGTAATGAAACCTCTCATCTTCAGTTGAGCTCATAGCTATCTAGAGTAAGGACTCTATTTTCCAGCCCTCCCCATCCCAGCAGCTAGCAGTGGCAGCTGGGTTCTGGCCACTTAGTTGAAGTTATGTCTGTAACTCCCAGGAAGTGTCCTGAGGGTGAGTGGATGTGTGTGTCCGCTCCTTCCCTATTTGCTGATGGCCTGGCTTGTGACCTGATAGCAGTGGCACCAGCTAGCTGACAGCTCAGGTCAGGCAGTGGAAGCAGGAATGTGCCTCATAGAGTGGCATGGCCAGTGGAAGGAAGCTAGTGCCTGAGGGCGGAGGCTCCATCGTATCTGCCTGTTCACAAAGTCAAAGAGCAACTTTGACCTGTTTGGACCACTGTTACTTTGGATATTGCCATACGTCTGATTCACAATTTCTTAATGGGAGACTGCCAGTAACTAGGACAGTAGCATTTAAAAAACTGTCTTTGTCACAACACTAAACCTTAATTTTCTTCTGCTGAATCTCCACTGACTAGCTCCGTGCCAGGTGCATAGCAGTTTAGGGACATTTTGGGGAGCTGCTCAGCTGAGCTGGAGCCCCATCCCTGAATTACAATCCTTGCATATTTCCAGGTCAGCAAGGGCTGTGAGAGTGTTTGGCCTGCGAGTTGAACCATGAGGGTGAGGTGGCAGCTGGGAGGGGCAGTATGTGCCATGGTTTCTACTGGATGGCACAGGGCAGCAGTTCAGGGTCTGGGATCCCCAGCTCTTTTCCTATCTTCTTCAGAGTCCCAGGGTATGGGCAGCTCTGTGACATGGCTTCCAGCTATCTCAGAGGACATCTGTCATTAATTGGAGGCCTAGTATAGTTCCTGCTTGTTGTTGCTTTGTCTGTTACACACCATCCTTCCTACCTGTGGGCCTGTCCTGAGGCATGCAGAATAGCTGACCAGGTCCCACAGTGCCATGGTGTCAACTCCCACAGAAAATCTCTCATTCTAGGTGTCTTCTGGTTGTCCCTTCTCGGCTGATGCATGGATATCCAATACATACTTATTAAATGACTGGAATCATTTGTACAGTTGGCCCTGTGGTATGTGATACTTACTACTCTCTGCCTGTTGGGGGCTACAGATATGGGAGAAGGACTTGGGATCAGCCTCTAAGACCATGTGTCTCTGGCCCTTATGCACAGAATGTGGATCTGTGTCCAGGCAGAGTTACAGGGGGCCCAAGAGCTATTGGGGCTGAGCAACGATACAATGTAGAAATGAGGGATAAAATTTGGGGCCTAGAAGTAGGGTTTAGTCACTCTGATAATACCTATATCGGCCCCAGAATGGGACCCTAAGTCTGGAACTTTCTATTTTTCTAATCTGCCTTTGCAGAATGAGCAGGGATGACTAAAGTTTAGTGCCTCTGGCTCTTATTCTCATCCTCAGAGGACTCAAAAGATGCTGATAGCTCCTTGTTATGCCCATGGAACCCTTCTCCATGCATTAGCCTCGTGACAAAGTCCCTGAAAGCTGTGGTTAAGATGCTGTGAGACCTCATCTTTGAACCTCATCCTGCAGAATAGTGTCCCACATCACCTGGACTTTTCGTCAGTGAAGTTGCATGAATCACATGTGTCAGATGAATCAGGTCCATGCACCTGGCAGTCATTATTGTCAGTTATTTTGTGGCACTGAGAGTCTCAGGTTTTAAGATTGTTTTTTTCTCTTATTTCTAGGTCAGGAGACTCTTCTCAGAGGTAGAAGAGTCAAGTCCAAAGTTGTTTCCCATAAGAAAGAGAAGCTGTCCACCCACCCATCCACCCACACATCCATCGGTCTACTTGTCTACCTAACCCTCACTCATCCATTCAGCCGCCCCTTCACACACTGCTCCACCTATCTAGTATCTTTTCATTATATTCTGGGCTAGGTTCTGTGCTGAGAGTTGAAGACTCTACAGATGAATCAAATACTTCCCCCTGCTCTCCAGCAGCCCACAGTGGGATAGAGAAAGATGATGCAAATAGACTATAAAAAATAAACATGTGAGACAATCCAGGAGCTGTGGACCCCCATGATCACTCAATCATGGGGTCAGAGAGGCTTTCTGGAGGAAGTGACACTTGGGTTGATCTTGAAGGATGAGGAGCAGTACCAAGGCAGAAAAAGAATGAAAGTTAAGGACCAGAATGTGCAAAAGTCCAGGGGCGGCGTGTCAAATTGCATGTCATTGTTTGGCAAACTGTACGTGCTGGAAAAGGCAGAGGTGGTAGAACAGGGTGGAAGAGAAGTCAAAGCTAGGGTCTGATGCAGATTCCTGACCTGATCCTGGTTCTTCTAGATGTGGACAGGGAGGGAGCACAGATGGAGGCCTCCCAGGCTAGTGTTAGGCAGTGGACACCAGATCTGAGTGAGTTCATACTAAGGACCCGGGCTTCTTGGGTACAAGGGTGGGGAGGTTCTATTTCAGGCCAACTCATTGACCAGGTGAGCATTAACAGGCAAGATGGGTCACACTTCTGAGCCTCAGTCTCCCATGGCTCAGCTGAGGAGCTGTCATTTGCTAGTTGAGGCTGCTGATGCTCCTTCCCTTTACCTTACAGGATGACTCCAAATGGCCACTCTAGGTTCAGGCCAGGGGGGCTCCCCTACAGTATGTAAATCTGCTTTCTGTAGTTCAGTCCAGGCAGGGTGATTGTCTAAAACACAGTCTGGAATGCAACACTCACTGCTTGTGAATAAAAGCACACAGTTCTTAATAAAGCATTAAAAAATCCCACACTTTTAAACAGTCTCTGCCTCCTATCTATCTATCCATTCTTCCACCCTTTCATCCTTTCTTGTTTCTTACACTCACTCTCTCCTACTTCTCTTCTTTCTCCTCTTGTTCAGTCTCTCCAAATGCTAAGCTTCTTGCTTGTGTCTGAAGGGCAGGCTCTTTGTCCAGTGAGGGGTGATGGTGGCGGTGGAGGGGCTGTTGCTTTTTTTCTTTGCCTATCACTCACCTACTTTTTCTTTAAGGTCAAACTCAAAGGTCATTTCCTCCATGAAGCCTCCTACCTTATCAACTATGAGCTTCCACACCAAGTAGCTTTCCTCTTTAAGGGACATATAATTCACAGTATTGTTTCTGTGTCTGTCTGTTTCCCACTGTCCTACCCCCACTCTACCAGGGTGGCGTCTTTGTACACTATTTAGGTTGTGCACTGCCCAAGAATACCCAGCTGAAGGATGTGCCCTGAGCAGACTGTATCTGCTCAGAAGGAAGAATACTTTTTTTCCCTAATCTACAAAGGCATCTGCTTCCCAAGTGATGGGCTCCATCGGCTGAGTCTTATTTCAAGAAGGCACCTTTTCTATTTCTCAAATGGAGGTTCTTTGAGCTAGTGATGACCACACCGTGATCTAAGTTCCTGAAGGTCAGGACCACTTTGGGTTCAATCCTCCAGCAGCAAGCACAACAGTGGCAGGCCCCAGAGACCTCCAGGAATGTTCTGAAAGGAGAAGACTGTGAATAACACAAGTCTTGGTTCCCTGGGCCTTGGGGATATGCCCGTGCTTGCCTTGTAGGGGAACCAGGCTTCTGACAGTGTGGCTGCAGGTTTGTTTGGAAATTCCCCAGTAAGTGGTGTTTTCATGTCTCCTGGGGACCTCAAGAGCTCACTGGAGGACCCACAGACCAGGGCTCCTCCAAATATTGTTTTAAACTGATTGATGCCATGCCAGGCAGAGAAGGGACGGGCATTTTTCATACATGAAAAACAATACATTCTGGGGCCAAGACAAAATTATTTCACGTTTGCATGATAACAGGCAGGGAGACAAAGATGATGTTTGAGGACATTTAAACCTCAAAATCATTCGTCATTGTCCCAGCGGGCTACACAAATAAATGATCAATGCACAGAAAAACAAGGCCCTCTGAGGTGTTTGCCCAAGACCACTTATGTGTCAAGCAGACTTATTAGATGTGAAGGGAATGATTATTTGTACAAAGTGAAATGAACATGTGCAATAATATTGTAAAATGTTTATTAGTCTAGAGTGTGCTGAATGTTCCTAAAATATATCAGGTTCTCAGCTTGCATTTAATGTACTGTTATAAATGATATCACATCCTTCCAAGCCGATTTTCCGCTTAACGCTAAGCTGCTTTGCTGGGGAAAGCATGTTTTCAGATCCCAAGTATGAAAACACTATGGGGTTAAACTTTCTTTTCTACTTTCTACCCCCCACCCCAAATGGTTACTTTCCTGTAAAACTTGTCCTGAGTCTGGCTGGGGAGGAAGGGCAGTTGGTCAGGACAGAGGGTGTTTGGAAAAGAAGGAGGTGAGTGGGTTATTGCAGAAGAAATATTAGACAGGAAGCTCAGAGAGTATGGTTTCAGGATCTGCTCATTAATTCCCTGCTGGGTGGCCTTGCACAGTCCTTTCCCCTTTCTGGGCCTTTGTCATTGTAATCAGAAAATGGGAATCACGTCTAAAGGGACTATCAGAGCTAAACATTGACACGTTCTAAGTTCTGGTTTGCTGAGACCTAAGTCTGAGGGATCAGAAGGGATTCTGAAAATGAACGAAATGAACGAATGAAGCGCTATACAAAATTTATTATTTTTTCTATGGCTTCTGGCAAATGCATCCTTATCTCAAAGCCCCGCCCCCCACCCCAGCCTTCTTGGATCCTCAGCCCTCTGTCAGTCTGCCTTTGATCTGATAGCACCTCATACTCATGAAACTCACTGCACTTCTTGCCCCACCAGCTCGTGGTGCCCCACATCTGTCACCTGGGTCAGGTGCATAATTACTGCTCAGGGAATGATTAGTGGGTGTGCATGGAGGGGAACAGAGCTGGCAGGACCTTTGGAGGTGATGTGGTACCTGCCCTGCATGTGAAAGATGGGGAAAGAGGTTGGTCCAGGTTTGTTCTCTGCTTGGGCAGAGCCCCAAGGAGGCTGAGACTGCTCAGGCTTTCTGGAGAAGGGTTGGGAGAATGTTTCCTACAGTTGGATCGGTCCACTTCCCACCTAAGAGTGGGGAGCAGAGGGGTCCAGCTGAACCCCACAGCCTTAGCCCTGAACAGGTGGGAGGGAGAGGTAGTGGGCTGTGCTCTGGATCAGCTGAGGGCTGGCTTGGGTCTCAGGTGGGAACAGGGTGATTTCCCCCCACTAACCCCTCACTCCCAGAACTTGCTTGAGGGCCCCTGCAGGTGATTTTCTATAAGCCTGGGGTTCTTTTGGGGATCTTGGGTCAGAGCATGCCGATACTCATATGGCACAAGGAAGATGTCCTGAGGTCCCCTCCCTGGGATGGTCTGCCATTGCCAGACTGAATTCCCCTCTGCGGTGGGCTGGGGCAGGGGGCTGGGCTTTGGAAAACTTCTGGTTTTACTCTAAACCACTGTTCATCCTTGCCTGTGAGCAGGGGATCCTCCTGGCTGGCTGTTCTTGGAACCTGTCCCTAGATAGGGCCTCTTGCTCCCAGCCCTATGCTGCCCCAGAGAGATCCAGACTGGCTGGTACCTGCATTCCTCAGTCAGGGCTGGTGCTCTAAGAGTTAGCACCTGGATCAACGTCTTAGGTGGCTACGGATGGCCTGGCCGGGTGAAGGGGTGGGGTGTGTTGGGGTTTGGAGCAGAACCTTCTCGTGCTTTAAACTCTGACTACAATACAGTCCAGATTCCTTGTGCAGCCCTGGGAGGCTGAGTCCTGCTTCCCTCTGACCCTACTTACTCCTCTTCTCCTGTGCACCCAGGATCTCTCACTGCAGGACATCTCTCAGCTGCCACTGCCCCACTTGTGAAGGACACTTGAGCTGCCATCTGAGATGTGACACGGGCACCCTGGCCACCTCCACCCCACACCTCACCTGCTGCATACCTGTAGTCCTGTCAGTGGCCCCTTAGTGTTGGGCTGCCGTGAGGCACACATAGATGATGAGAAGAGCAGGGTCAGGGTGTGTATTCCTGACTCTCCTTTCAGTGCCTTGGGTGGGCTGTGTCCCAGCACCAAATGCTATCCACGTCTCAAGGAAGCAGACTGTAAGTTCCAACCCCAGCTCTGTGCCCTATCTCCTTCAGCTGGAAATGTTTTGCTGCTGCTAGCCCAAAGCACTGCTCTGTTCCTCTTGCTCCTGAACCTTCTCCTTCACAGCACACTCTGGAAAGAATCTCTCGCTTTAGTCCCCCGTTTCAAGTGTGCTGCCTGTTTTGTTGGGATCTGACTGACGCTCTGCCTGCTATATAAGGGCCTCCCTACTTGCTGTTCCTGCTGCCCAAATGCTTTTCCCTTGAGGTGTTACATGGACAGCTGCCTTTCAGCTTAAGGATTTTGTCCTGACCACCATCCTTCTTAGCCCTTACTCTGCTAGGTCTCCATCCCATTGCCCTAGATTATATTCTCCATTGTGTGTATGATGATGACTCGTCTGGCTTTCTCTCCTTGACTAGAAACCTTGTGAGAGGAGAGGCTTTGTTTGCCTTGTTAATTTCTGTATCCTCCAGCCTCAGGCAGATAGCACCACCTGCAGCAGGCATGAACTCTAATGTTGGTTGAATCTGTGAATGAAGTGACTTAATGTGTAGATCAGGAGCAGCACAAGTGATCAGTGCAGCACTGGCAGTAAATATATGAACTCGCCTAAAGGAAGCATGAATGGGCCACCTGAGAGAAAACGCGTAGAATGTACACACATGCGGGAGGCAAAGCGAGGAGCATGTGAACAGACATGAGAGGAGTGGGCGGGCTCATCTGAAGAGTCCCTGGCGAACCAGTCACTTCTGCCCCCATGGAACTCAGGGGTCAGCTGAGGTCTCTGGCATCTGTGGGTGGTGGGGGACTGAGCTGGAGCAACCAGGCCTGCAGATCTCATGGCTGGGACTGGGAGAGCAGCTCTAGATCACCCACCTCCAGGAGCTGGGGTTCTGGGTAAGGGGGCAATGATAATGCAGTGTAGAAAGACTTGTGCTGGCTTGCCGGGTGCTGTGTTACTTGGCAGAGATGCCCACCTTACCATGAGGAGTCTTTTTGAAGGAGCTCTGCAGGGCATGTAATCTGTCCACATCACTGGGGGATGCCCCCTGCAGGTTCACCTCAGAGACTTGGGGAGGTAGGATGAGTGTGCCAAGAGGGTTGAGAGGGGCAGGGAGATCAAAGCTGCACTTTATTAGTCCAGCCTTGGCACCAGCATCTTGTGCCTGGTCCCTTTGCTGCCCTTTGCACCCTGGATGGAGGTGATTCCTTTGTCAGAGCTGTGACAAGAGGTTCAGTGACTTGTAGTGGCCACAGAGTCTGTCCGAGGGGTCAGCAGTAGCCTGTCTTTTTTCCCTGAGTGTCCAAGTACAGCTGTTATCCTCCCTAGTAGTTGGCATCAGGCCAGGTGCCCAGTGAGAGGCAAGAGGACCACGTTACACTGAGCAGTACTTTTGTGCTTGACTGCTGTGTGTGTGTGTGTGTGTATGTATGTGTGTATGTGTATTTGTGCTCATGCACACAGGGTGAGCAGTCCTGAGAGGCACTGAAGAGCTGCTCTGTTATGGGTTGAATTAGGTCCCCCCAATATTTGTATGTTGACCCCCTAACCTCCATTAATTGGAAATGAAACTGCATCTGGGAGTCATCATGCCGTTACAGCGGAGATTGAGTGAGGTTGTTGGGTGGCCTTTAACCCAATACAACTGCTGCCCTTATAAAGAGGAAAATTCTGGATACAAATACACATACAGGGAGAACACCATGTAAAGATGAAAACAGTTCAGAGGATGTGCTTGTAAGCCAAGGACCCAAAGACTGCCGGCCAGTTCCCAGAAGCTAGGGGAAAGGCATGGAACATCTGGATTCTTAAGTCCTCAGAGGGAATCACCCTGCCAGCACCTTGATTGTGGACTTCCAGCCAGCAGAACTGTGGGACAGTAAATTTTTGTTCCATTAACCCCCCAACCTCTGCCCTCATTTATGGTACTGCCATAGCAGAGCAAGTGAGTGGACCCTCTCAGTGCACCAGGCTGCGAGAGCTGCAGAGGTGATGAGTAGATCTGTGTAGGTATTGGAGAGCAGCCCCACAGAGTAGTGGCGAGAGAGTGACTGGGACCAGGGGACCAGGGCTCCAGGCCCAAGTTTGCCACTAACTCACTAGGCTCGGGCTTCCTGCCCTGGCATCAAGGGAGTGTGTTGATCTAACTAGGTAGTAATCCCCCAAAGACTCATGCATCGAAGGCCTGATCCCCCAGACAGTAGTGTTTAGAGGTTGGGCCTGGAGAGGTGATTGGATCACAAGAATGCTAACTTTTTGTCAATGGACTCATCCATTGACAAGTTCATAGCCCAATGGGGCATGAGGATGTGGAGTCCCGCTGGAGGGAGGGGCTCACTGAGGGCATGCCTTTAAAGGGTAGGTCTTGTCCCCAGCCCATTCTTCTGGCTCTTTCCCTTTTCTATGCTTCTTGTGCCAAGAGGCGAGCAGTTTTCCTTTATCATTCCTTTTCAACATGATGATGCTGCCTGGCTACAGTCCTCAAGCAATGGAGCCAGCTGACCATGGACAAAAACCTCTGAACCATGAGCCAAAATAGACCATTCTTCCTCTTAAGTTGTTTTTCATAGGTATTTTGTCATAGCAATGGGAAACTGACTAGCACAGGGTAGGACTCCAGGATTTCTGTGACCTTTCCTAGCCCCGACTCCCATGTGAGGAGCTGGGAAGACGAGCCCAGAGAGGTCAGACACCCCCCACCCCCAAGTTACACAGCAGGTCAGCGGGAAGCCGTCCCAGGCACCCAGCCAAGTATGTGGTGATTGTTCTTTGCCCTGGGTGCCTCCAAGTAGTACCCTAACCTTCTCTGCTCTGTGCTCAGTCCCTGCGTGGCCTTGGTTTCTGTGTGGGTCTGATGAGGCCCCAGCTGTTTGGAGAGGTGGCTTCTACTGGAGGGTATATGAGGAGGGCTGCTTGTGTCCTGCAAGTTCTAGCTGCCCCTGGCTGCCTGGGTGGAAGGCAGAAGCCTGGGTGGCCTGATGGCCAGGGCTTTGAGGGTAGTGTGGTGGCCAATCACATGTTCCTCAGCCTCTAGTGTTTTCTTTTTCTTTTGTCTTTCTTTTTTTGGTACGGGGGATCGAACTTGGGTCCTTGTACTTGCAAGGCAGGTGGCAGAACCACTGAGCCAAGTCCCCAGCCCATATCTCTAGTGTTTTCTTGGGCTTTTGGATGGGATGCTTGATGCTCTGGTTATCTTTCTGATTTCTTTTATCTCTGGCCTCCACGACCTTCTAGAACCAGCCCAGGGACTTAGGCTGCTCAGCACCAGAGGGATTTTGCCATTGTCAGATGGTTGGAGAGTGGCTCTCTGACTCTCTGCCTTTCAGTGTCTGAAAGATCAAATCTAAGGCAGGTCTTCAGTGAGCTGTTACAAGGCTCTGCCCCTAGCCAGGACTATGTGGCTCTTCCCTTTCTAGATCTGGAAGGGAACCGGGAGGGAGAGAAGAATGTGCTGTTAACTGTCGTGGGCTTAGGAAGGTTCAGTGTTTGGAAACATGGATTGGAAAGTGACGGCCTGGGTGTTGGGTGGTGAGGCCTGTCAACAGTTCTTTGTGTGGAAAGAATCTGGAAGGCTTAGTGGTACCCAAGCTCCATGCAAGCGGATGGTGCCAGAACAGGGAAATACAATCAAGGCTGTGTTAGTGGTGGGGGCATTGAGAGAGGCAGCAAATCTAAGCAAGGAGATTGCAAGCCTCCTGTCTCTGACTCATTGTGTACTTACTTAATATAGGAATTCTGCTGGTGAATCTCCTGGAACCAAGGGATCTCCTCTGTTCAAGGTCACTCTGGCAAAAACATTTTTCAAGTGCCTACAGGGTGCCATATTGTTTTTATCTCTGTTCTTACATTCGTTAAGAGCCTCTGTCTTCTGAAAGTCTTCGATCTCCAGACAGTGACCTCATCTTTCTCTAGGGAGGCCAGCCTTTCCTTATCAGTTTTTCCTAGGACATGGCTTGGTGAGCCTTTCTTTTTAAGTTGTGACCCACTCTAGTATTTACTCACTGACTCTTGTCTTAAACTCCATGCAGAGCCTAGTGAGGCCATCACTTCCTCTGCTCTGCTGTTGCTACTCCTGTTGATGCAGCCAGAGGTGGGAGGCCCAGATATTGTGAACGCCTAAGCTCAGTGACCCTGGATGTTCATTCAGCAATGACTCACTCGGGGCTTGTAGTAAGTTACTCAGTGAGCTAGAGAGTTCTGTTCCTGTCTCAGTCCCATCCTTTGTATTATCCTTTCCTCTTCTTCTTTGTATGGATCAGGGCTTTCCAAATGGAACCTGCTTATTACTGAAAAGGCTTAGTATCTTGGAGTGCTGTAGGGCTCAGCTTAGAAAACCCCTTTCTCCCTCTGGACCTCAGTTTCCCCAGGTGTAAAATGAGAGGTCAGTCCAACACCCACTGAGAGCCCCCTCCAGTGCTGATACTGGTATGCTGAGTGTATAACAGGCGTTTCCACTCCCATGCCCTGCCGGTCTCTAGGGCACCCCTAGCCTCACACGTGGAAAGAAGCTTGTGGGAAGAAGGTGCTGCCTGCACTGCCTGCGGATTCCAGGGAGAGACCACAACAAGTGGGAGATGAGCAGGAGCATCCTTGTGGTCCCCTGTGGAGGTACATGGATAGGCTAATCAAAGGTGGAGAGGTGTGTCCTGCTGGTGAAGCCCCTTGGCTGGGCAGCCAGGCTCCATCTTGGCAGGAGGGACTCCTACTCAGTCAGGGCTGAGTTCTATGAGCGACTGTAAATTCTCAGCAAAACAGCCCCGTTGGGCCTAATTTCAACCACTTAACCCAGAGGTTGCATTCTTGAAGTGTTCTGCCAAATGCATTCATCTCTGGCTCGGCTCAGGAGAGCCTTGCTTTGCGCGCCTTTGCACACAGCAGCTGCCTTGCTGCTAGCCCTTCTGTTCTTACCTTCCTGATGCAAGTGGGAGGCTTGGGTCCCCAGTCCCTTGCCTCCCCAGTCCCTCCCTGGTCAGCAAGGGCAGGTCTGTTGGTGCTGGCTGTCCCTGCTCCTGTAGTGGAAATGCCCAACTCATTCAATGAGACACTGAGTAAAGGTGACCAAACAACACTCAGAATGGACAAACAGCGTCCAAACAGTGCCCTAATGGCTTATCAGTGTAGCCAAGAAATGGGTACCTTCCACACAGTGGGGTCAAACTCTAACAGAACATCAACTGAGTTTGAATAACACGACAACTTGGTTAAATAATACCAAAGCAATTGTTCAACTCAGTCAAACAACCAATCCCCTTGATCAAAAAGATTCTCAGGCAGCCATTCTTTAAACAAAGCCAAAACACCAAACCAACTCAACAGCTAGCCTTTAGGTTAAACAATGCCAGAACAATGGGTCACCTGGGTCACATAATAGCAACATGCCCAGGCTCTTGTAAACAGCCAATCATCGGCCTCATACGATGTCCAAATATTTGTATTAATTCACTCAAGCATCCAGACAGTTCAATCAAACCCAGTCAACTTAGTTAATGAGTGCCAAAACACCTATCCAACTTAAACAGCCAGTCAAGTGGATCTAATGGTGACAAAACAACTGGTCAAATTGGTGAAACCACCAATCACCATAGCCAAACAAGCAGTCAAGCCAGTCAAACTATGCAAAAGCAACAGGGCACATTGGTCACCAAGCAGTAACAAAACACCCACTCCGTTCTGTCAAACAACCAGTCAAGCAGAGAGCCTGTGTCTAAACATCCAGTCAACTTCATGAAGAGCCAGTTGCTTCAAAACTGTGAAACCAAAATAGCCACTTAACTTGGTTGAATGAATGAGGCTGAGTACTCTGAGGGGCACCCAGTCCTCATCTGGTGTTCTCAGGCCAGTGATTTCAAGGAGGTGGTCCACTCCTCCCAGTGAGTGCTTTTCTCCTTGTCCTTCACCAAAATGTCCATCAGCCCAGTTTTACAATGTCCAGGAAGACATCAGAACTGTCACTTGTGTGGGTAAATAAACTCTCTAACCAGGAGATTGAGTTTCTCAGGTCACGAGACTGGTCTGGGTAGAGGGAGGGATTTGAGAAGGCCGTTTTTATCCTTCTCCCCAGACTGCAGTGGGAGGGAAGAAACCCCCTTCAGAGTCCTTTGCTGCAAAATATTTGGGTTGGGGATACTTTTTTCAAGTGAGTAGACCTTGGAGGGGGGAGCTGCACGGCACCGAAATAGCTCAGCTTTAAGCTGAGACCTGGTGGGTTAGTCAGTTTTCAGTGCCAGCATGATTTCCAAAGCCCAAGCCTGTCACTGGGACTACAACTCTCAATAATTCTAGGCACATTGGTAAACCCCAGAGCACCACAGTTCAGAGCCTGTGACCAGTGGCATGATTCAGTTCTTGCTCTGGGCTGGCCCCTTCCGTTTGCCTGGACCTCTGAGATAGTTATCCCCATTTTGCAGATGAGGATCATGGAGGCTTACCCAGGTGAAGCATTGTCTAAGTTCATAGAACTTCAAGTGGCAGGGCCAGGATTTGAAACCTGCTCCGATTGGAGCTGCCAGCTGTGCCTTTGAAATAGTTGCTGAAAGCAAAGACAGAGGAATGAGTTGGCTGGAACAGTGTCACTCCAAAGGTGCAGTGAGAGGGTGCACAGAGAGCCTGTGTGTGGCTCTACATACGGTGGTGACAGGAGAAGAGGTACTTCATTCCAGGGGAGGCTCAGGTGTAGACAGGTTGGAAGCTGGAATTTCAGCAAAGCACCCTCTCAACTTTCTGTCCACCCTGGTGCTAAGCCCTCTTGTCCAGGAATGCCAAACAAGCATTATTCATGCCCGGGGCCAGTGGGGCCTGGGCTGCTCTGGGCCCTTTTGGGGCTAGTGTACAGGACAGGGTTGAGTGCCTCCCTAAGATGTGCCCAATCCTGCCCACAGAGCCCCTTGGCGCCTGCCTCCCAAACTTGGGCAGCAGCACTGGGCGCACTGTTGAGTGCAATTGACACCCTCCCTTCTATGGAAGAAGAGTGGTGTTGACTCACTTCCCTGCACTAGGCACACAGTGTTTTATTGAACGGGAATGCAAATCACGCGGGCAGGAAATGTCGTAAAGAGAAAAGTAATCTTCTGACGGAAAAATAAATTATCAGCCGTGTTCTGAAGGAAAAGAAACATTCTTAAATAATTTCTCTTGCTGTTGGTATTGGCTGGTAGTGTGGGCCAGCTAAGCAAATGGTAATTTCCAAATTAGATTATACATTATGTCATATTAGTTTTATATTAGAAAAACAAACGGGATCAGAGGAGAAGTGCCAAGGTTGGCGGGCTGTGCTGGCCACGTGATGGCTGTGTTTCCACTGCAGTGTGTTCAGTGCTTCCAGGAGAGGAGGAGGAGCAGTTCTCCAGCCACCATGGGGCAGTAGGGATTGGTGGCTCAAGGCAGGCTCTCCGGGAGGGAAGGGACAGCCCCTAGACCAGGCTTCTGTGAGTGTGGGTGCAACCAGGGTGGGAAGGAATGGGAAGGACCACGATGTGGTCTCACTCTCCTTTCTTCAGGCAGCTGGGTCCTCCATGGAGGGCTGACTTGAGCACTGGCTTTGGAGTCCGGCCACAGTGGCCAGGGCTACCCATAGGGACAGCAGGTAGAGGAGGCCATGTGCCAGTCCCAATTCAGGGATTCAGTGATGAGATGCCTGCGAGGGGTTGGGGAGCAGGGGACTGGAAGTCGCTAGTCAAGAGTTTCCTGCAGCTTCGAGGCTTTAGACCCAGCACCTTGAAGCCTCTTGTTTCCGAAGACTGTGCTGGGCCATTTTTTGCATGTGGATTTGGGCAACTGAGAGCTTCCCAAGGACAGGGAAGGGTCTTGCTCTGAGAAGTTCCCACCAACACAGAGCTTGGCACTGCTTTGGGTGGTCACTATAGAGATGGGAGAAACCAGAAATCTCGATGGTTAGAGCAGAAAGGGGTCTGAGGACTCAGAAGCCTGGGTTGGGGCTTGCAGATCCAGGGAGCCCCATGTCAGCAAAGCTGCCTCCCATCCCGTGACAGGCACAGCTAATCGGGAACAGCACCTCTGCCCTTACACACCTTCTTAAGCAGCTGCTGCTAAGCAACCAGAGGTGGTACTGCAAGGAAATCTACATGCCACTGTGGGTCTAGTCCACCTTCTAGGCTCAACTGAGAAAAGCAACACTGTAGAGAGGGCAAGGGAACTTGTCAAAAATTCCATAGCCAGTGAGTCAGATCCAGAACCTACCTTCCAAGGCAGATAAAGAAGTGAAAAGAGAAGACTTGGACTGGATCAGCAAGGATCTGACAAGTAGAGCTGTCTGCATGAGTGGACTAAGCATGACACCGTAGGAATTAATCAGGCAGCACTGCAGGCAGAAAGTCTCATCATTTTGGATATTCTAGGCCTCAAAATCTTTTCCCTGTTCCTAAGAGGAGCTGGGTTCTAATTCCTTTCATAGTCTGTGTGCTCTCTTTGGACTTCAGTTTTTCCATCTGATGAATGGGGGCAGGAATGGTGCTTAAACTAAGATGTAAAATCCCCTTTACATGTCAGGATTCTGTAGTCTCAGAATTCAGCCCGGGTTCTCCTAAGACTCAGCTGCTTCTTAGGGATGAGTCTGGCTAAGGGAAGCTGCAGTAATTAGCTGAGACCACTAGGGGGAGAGGGAGGCATTCAGCATGGTTCCTGCCTAACTTGTGTCTGAGCCACCTGTTGGCCTGGAGGGTTACTACTGCTTGGTGCTACCTTGCTGTTTTCCTTGGAGTCTTCAGCTCCCGGAGATTATCATGGAACCCATCCTCTAAACCAGAGCCCTGCTGAGTGCTAGGGCCCCACCTCTGCCCTAGGAGGATCTGACAGTCTAGCAGAGGCTGGGGCAGAAATACACGGAGACCACCCACCCAAGTGCAGCCTGCGTGGTGTGTGAGAACTGTGACCGGGTAGTAGGAAGCCATGAGACTGCAGGGGAACACTTGGAAAGAGCGATTTCTGAGCTGAATCCAGAAGGACAAGGCTGAATTCAGCGGGGGAGGCTCCAGGTGGAGGGGATGGCCAAAGCCAAGGCCCTGCTGAAAGGTGAGTGGCAGGCCATGCTGTAGACTGGAGGGACCCTGTGTGAGCACAGAGAGGGGAGCAAGACAGGCGCGCATTTGCTCAAAAATATTTGCCGAGTGTCTACTGAGTGCCAAGCCAAGTTGTGAAAGGCTCTAAATGACATTCGCAAATCCTGAATCATCTCCCTTCCTGGGCTCCGTCCTTGTTGTCTATCACATTAATAATAACAGTTTATTTCTAAATTTAGCTAACTATGTTGTGGCTTCCCCATCTCCCTATGGGGAAAACTATGCAGGAGGGAGTTGCGGTGGGAAACTGTTCGGGACTGGAGACAGCGTGGGGGTCGCTGCGGTGTGGAGAGATGAGGTGATAGGGCAGGAGCCGAAGGCACAGCCTGAGCTGGCCTGGCTTCCCTACTGGTGCCAGCGCCATCTCGGGGCATGAGATCCTGCGTGACCCCCCCCCCCCCCCCCC
>NW_022900935.1:26922599-26968450 GCF_012274545.1 Fukomys damarensis
TCCTGCGTGCCCCCCCCCCCCCGCCCAGGGCCACCCTCTCTGTCCAATGCCTCAGCCGGTCCACACGTGGTTGTGTTGTTCCAGGGGGTCAGTGGGTTTGGGTTGAGGCAGAACGGAGCCAAGCGCAGAGGCTGGAGTGGATGGCTGAAGGGGCAGGGGCAAAGAGGCCTGAGGAACAAGAGCCTAGTGCTGGATATTCCCAGAGTGGCGGGGAGGTGGTGGTCTCAGCCCCACCACTGCAGGGCCCAGACTCTGGAGAACAGATCTCAGGGCAGCAAGAGAGCCGTCTTCAACTACAGTTACAGTGTGCTGGAGCCTTGCTCATACCATCTCCCTAAAATGCCTCCATCACCTTGTGATAGAGGCTTATGACCTCCAGGTTTCAGTTGGGTTTGATAACAGCACGAGCACAGAGTAGTTAAGTGACTTGCCTGAGGTCATACAGCCAGAGTGTGGTGCTGCTGAGATCAGAGCTCAGTCTGTCTGTTGGCTCCCTGTGTTTTTCTTTTCTGTATACCACTGTGACTCTTTATGTTTTCTTGCTGCCTCTTTTCCTGGATGCAGTGAGCTTTCATTCCTTGTCTTCACCTGCTCTGTGACACCCTCTCTTCTGTCCCCCTTTCCATGGTGATGTTCCCATTTCTCAGGTCTGGTTCAGGTGTCTTGGGAAGGATCCTTTGACCCCTCTTTATTTTGCTCCTCCCTCTCCTCTCCATCCATCAGCAATCTTTTCATCCCTTAATGTGTTCCAGAGACTTTCTAGCTGGGCAGACAGAGTCTGTCACTATCTCTCCTGCTGCCCAGGTGAGGGCCACCCTCCCTTGCATCATTGGAGTCTCTCCTACCCCACCATCTGGGAGCTCCCAAGGGTGGGGGGGCTGGGTTTGATGCACTCTAGTCCCAGGCATAGCTCAGCACCAACCCGCTTCTAGTCCACCTCTCCTTAACTCCGCTCCTTCACAGAAGGTTTCTTGCATTTGGCCTGTTTCGCAAAGAAGAGAGTTTTCAGTGCCTGGTGTGATTTGGGTTGAGACTGAGAGCAATTTTGGGGGTTGCCAAGAGACATTTACTAATAGCCGCAGTCAGAAGGGGAGGGTTGAGCTAGAGAAGCAGGAACAGGGCCTCTTCTTGCTGTCCCTGGGAATCATGTGGCAACCTGAGAACTGGAGAGAGTGTTGGGCATTTCGGGGATCCTGGGCTTGTCTCATTAGCCTGAATGTGTAAACCATTGCTCAGGACTGAAGGAGGCATGGAGACTTGCTCTGTCCCTGGTGACTCTGGAAATGGCTCTTGTGGCATTTGCGCCATCTCTGGGTGGGGATGAACTGAGTATTAGTTTCCTGTATATTATGTTGTGGTAGCAGATCCACCACGGCATGCCCCAAGTAGGGGCTTTACAGTAATAAGTGTTGACTTCTCACCCACATTATGTTTTGTTTGTGGTGGCTGTGGGTTGACTGTGGATCTCTCCACGTGTCTTCTTTACTCCAGGATCCTTGTGAAGCATCTGTCTGTATTTGAGACATGACTTACTCAGAGCAGAGAGCAAAAATAGAGATGGCTGAACCACACAATAGTTTTTGATGTCCTGCTCAGTCACATTTGATCCATCAGAGCAAGGCCCAAGACTGTGGTCCATGTAACTCCCATGGGAGGCTGCCAGGCAGAGTGTAGGAATGCAGTAATCTCTCAGAGAGAGAGAGAGCAAAAGCAGTCTGTTACCAGCCGGAACCATCATTTGGGCTTGAGCCAGCGCCTTTCATCAACCATGCCTAGCCCATTGTGTTGGCAACTTTTGCATTGCTGGAACAAAAGACCCAACAGCCTGCAACTTAAGGGAGGAGAGGTTTATTCAGCTCATGGTTTCAGGGGATTCAGTCAATAGATGCTGGCTCCAAAGCAGAAGAATCATGGCGAGAGAGTGTGGCAGAGCAAAGCCGGTAGCAGGGAAGCAGAGCAGGAGAAGAACACCAGAAAGAGTGGTCAGGAACCAGAGACAGACATCAGGGTCAGGCCTCCATGTCCCACTCAGACATACCCAGAGTAATGCTGCATTAATTCCCTAGGTGGCTCCCATTTTATTTAACTCTTATACCTTTCACAGCCTGTGGTGCCTCTGGAGAGAAATTGTGCTCAGACTGGACATACGTGTATGGCTTAGGCTGCTAGAAAAGCAAGTGTGAGCTTGTTAGGAGAAGTCCTCTCCTTCCATCTCCTGCCTAGCAAACTCTTCTTCCTCTGCAGTTAGTGCCACTTCCTCTAAGAAGGCCCCTACCATCCCAAAGCCTCCAAGCCTTGTTTGGCGCTCTTTCCTGCTGCGCCCACTGCTCCTTTGCTTTCCTTCTTCAGCCTGCTGAACCATGTGTGATGACTGTTTCTGTGTCAAAGTCCCTGGGACCGATGGTGTGCTGTGTTAGCTCCTACCGGATAATAGAGCTGGTGCACGTTTCTCCTCTGCTCTGCAGTCAGTGGTGCCGTGTGGGTAGTTTGGAATCAGCCACAGTGTGCATATTTACATCTAGAAAGCAGCAAATGCTATAAATAGGACCATTTTTCTCCTGGCGGGCAGTTTTTAGACATTTGCTACCAGCCATTACTCTGGTTGAGGACAGTAAGGTCAGGGTATGCGTGGCTCATCTCTTTTCTTCCTGTAGGGGGTGGGGGCAGGAATGGGTCACTGAGCTGCAGAGAGTGGAGCATGAATGATGCCTGCCTGGCTGGATTTGGGCTCCTGCCTGTGCCTGTTATGTCCCCACCCCGCTTTCATCAGGTCCTGGCCCTGTGCTCATTGCCCCAGGGCAGGTTGTGATAGGGCAGAGCACGTAGTGCTGCAAGCCTTTCTGGCCTCTGTTCTCCAAATGTCTGAGCTTTAGAATGGAGAGTGTTTGCAGAGGAAGGAGAAGGGAGAAGAAGGATAAATAGAGTGTCTTGAAGGAACATAAAGAGGTTGAGAAGCAGGGTCAGTCTCTGGTGCTCAAGCACTTTGCTGGGGAGGTGACAAGAGCCCAGGAGGAAGGGCTCTGGCTCTGGGTATATTCAAGAGAGAGTCCTGTGGAGGTGGCAGAGGAGGCCAGAAAAGCAGGGTCTCGTGAGGCTTCTCAGGTACAGTCAGTGTGGCCAGTGCTGAGGGACTGACTGTGCCCTTCCTCACCGAATGGGCCCCTGATGTTGACAACCTAAAGATTTCAGAGATGTGAATGACTGCAGAAAGTTGGGGTAAGAAATTAAATTTTAGGAAACAAAGAAAGTGACACTTTTTCCATCTTTTTGTTCCTATGTGAGCTCCTTAGATTGAGACCCGAGACTGTCCTGCCAGTCATGCATAGTTTAGGTCAGAGGTTGGCGAATGTTTCCTGGAGTGGGGTCTACAGTAAGCGGGCTCAGCTCTGCAGGCCATGTGTTCTCTGTTGCAACTGCTGAGCTCTGCTGCTGTGGTGGCACAAAAGCAGACAGAAACAGAGTGCAAATATGAATGAGTACGGCCGTGCCCCAATAAAACTTTATAGATAATGAAATTTAAATGTCATATAACTTTCATGTGCCTCAAAATCTTCTCTTGATTTCCCCCTCAAACGTTACAAACTGTAAAAAACAATCTTGGCTTATGGGCATTGTCCATCTAGCTTGCTGCTGCTGATCTAGATGGCTGAGCAAGGAGTCAGTTGGCAAGGCTAGGCCAGGGCACCCAGCGGACAGCGAGGCCTCCTGCAGAGGGGACACCTCTTTCTGGCTCCATGCACCCCCCACCAGCCTTCCCAGTGGCTCCCTGGGCCTTGGCGCCATCTGCAGCCATCCTCAGTGCCTCCCTGCTGGAAGCTAGAGCCTCCTGGGGAGGGTGGCCAGCAGCTGGACTCGGCAAAGTGGGTGGGCGGCCGTGTTCAGTCTCCGGGAAATGAGTGTGGACATGGCATGGCCCAGTGGGGCTGCCCACCCTGGTCTGCCCGGATCGGGTTCCCAGCAGCATCTGAGCACTGTAAACACAGCAGCTGGACAGGCCATCCCTCCCGACATCCTCCGAAGGCGGCTCTGCCCGGGAGGAAAGTGGGATTGGGGCTGACAATTTGACATAAACCACGGGGCAGTGTCCATGGCTGGGGAGGCCCAGCAACCCCCTCCTAAGACCCCCACATTTCTTCCAGTGGCAGCTGCTCCCAATTATCTTCCCCTTTGGAGCCAGTGGTCTTTGGAGTGGGGGACCCCACTGGGTTCCCCTAACTCTGACACTAAGTTTCTGAGATTGAGACGGGGTGGAGAAACTGAGATCCACAGAGGAATGGACACTCACAGTCTGGGGCTAGAAGTTTGGTGTCTAGCCTCCCAAGACAGGTCTCTAGGCCCCTCTCAGGGCCATTTGAAGGGGTCAAGAGCCTTGGATGGCAGCGGATCCCTACCCCTCATCCTTCAGTTATCCCTGGGAGGTTCTCCTTTTTACCATCCAGGAGCACAGGGCCAGAAATCACAGTCAAACCATAAACACGGGCAGGTGTGTTACTGCATTTACACACTCTGGGGAAGGGACGTAGGCTGTGAAGGACTGTCACACCTGTTATGTGCCACTTGTTTTGCCTCCTGCCACTTGTGCTGTCGACAAGGCAGATGCAGGCACAGAAACACTGGGTTCACATGCATGTGACACGAGTGAATTAACATTTGTAGCTTCTTCTTGACATGCGTATCGGCACCTGTGTCTGTCCCAGAATACCATTGTCAGGGACACACACGTGCTCATGTGTGCTCAAACATGTGCACAGTGATGCCCACAAACACTCACGTACTTCCCTATTGACAGCTATTGACCTGCTGCTGCTGGATCTGGATTAGCAGTCCTCGCTAGTCTTTTGACTTTTACCTTCTTGTTCCTGACACATTTCAAAGTTTCATGTAACAATCAGATCTGAGGGAACTGGTGCTAAGAATAGAAAATGGGTGCTTCGGAAAATTCCTGTCAGATTTGAACTCTTTCCCAAAGACACCCACAGTAGCCACAGTGGGGTCTGTGAAGTCAAGTGTTGGGCCAGCCCTCCCTCTCTTTCCTCTCAGTTCTTGACAGAGTTGATCATCAACACCAAGCGCATCACACTATGGTGGTCTTAGCCTCCATCAGGGATCCCGAAGGAGGGCACTGGCCCTGTTCAGCTCAGTGCCCCCCACCCCCGCCAGCTGCTTACACCCTACTATAGGTCCACAGAGACAGTAGGTGACATCAAGTGCTTTATAAACATTGATTTCTTTTCACAACAAACCTATGTTTTATAAAGTATGGCTATATCCACCTTACAGACAAGGAAACAGGTGCAGAGAGGTAAAGCAACAGGTTTCAAGCTACACAGCCAAGAAGTTGAAAAGCCAGAATCCTATCCTAAAAATGTGGCTCCAGAGTCACCATCTTAATCACTGCACTCTGCTGTCCCTGGCATCCATTGCTATTGACTTAGAGGCACCAGGACCTCAGAACCCCAAGGAGAAAGAATTAGGAGGAGGGAGTTTATGGGCCTACTGTGTGTCCGGCCCTACTGTATGCCAGGTCCTGTGCCGGGGGCCACAGGCCTCCCTGCCCCCAGACACTAGCCCAACAGCTCCCTTCCACACTGCGCAGGGGTCCTTCCTCCCGCCCAGGCCTGGCTGTGCTCAGCGTCCCTGGCAGGCACAGCTTCCTCCAGGTGCTGGGCTCACGGCACAGGAACAAGCCCAGGTGCAGCCTGGGCTGTGGGTGAGAATACAGCCCCAGCAGGCTGGGCCGCACTGCCCTCTGAGGTCACACATGGAAAAGGGGACACAGTCCCTAAACCCCTTCTTCCCTGTCGCCTCTTCTTTCCCTTGCACATCTCGTGAATGCTGCAAACTTTCCTAGTTCAACATTATCCTTATGCTGTGGAGTCTCCAGCACCTCTGCCCAGCCCTCAAACTGCCACCTCTTCTGGGAAGACTTCCAAAGTCACGTGGCTGGTGTTGGCGCTGTCCCTCCCAGGCCGTATGGCTCTGAGCCTACTTTTCCACGCAGCCCTCGGGCTGCCGGGCCAGTTCTTGGAACTGATTCCACAGGTGCACATCGATGTTGCCGTGTGCCAGCTCTGTGTTCACTGTCCTTCCTCCCGAGGCAGCAGGGCCTTTGTACCAGCTGGACCTAATTAAGTTAGTCTTGTTCCCAGTGCCTGACAAGGAAATGACACACAGTAGGTGTTTAGTGTATGCTTCAAAGATGGGATATGTAATCTTGGTTCTAGAACATTATCTTTATGATTCTTAAAAGAACTAATTAAAAACAAATAAAGAAGAAATTAATCTGATTTACCATTCTAATTCAATTTGGTTTGGGAAGAGAGGACCCCAGGGCAGGGTACAGGCACTGGACTGAACCCCAGGCTGGGCTGTAGGATGGCTGTGCTGCGGGGCTGTAGCAGGAGCTGCAGAGGGGGGGCACATCTTTCTGTCCAGCCCCCACCTGGCAGCCTGCCCAGCCTCCTGCCTGCCCTCCACATGGTGGAGAAGCAATGAACAAGGGCCTTCCTGTCTTTTTCTCTTTCCCATTTTCTAAAAATAAGCTGGAGTGGTCTTCTCATCTGCCCCCAATTTTCCCCTGCTGACCCCAGTGACCCTGTGCCCTCAGATGAGGCCACATGTGTGCCCACTGCTGGACAGATGGGCTGGCTGAGGTGCAGATGGTGGGAGCGAGGAGCTCCCCCTGGCCTCTGCCCCTGCACAGCTGGCCCCTCCAGCCCGGCCTTCCTGGGAACAAAGTGCTGGGCCGGCCCTCGGCTTCAGATAGAGTGGTGATGGGGGTGTCAGTGGACTTGTTTACAGCAGGAAGCTCCACCCGGCATTTATGAGCTGTTATATCATGATAATCATCACCCACATTTGTATACACTGAGCACTTTTACATCTGTCGTCCCCTTGAGTCCATGCAGCAAGTCCTTGAGATCGGCATTATGGCTAATACCCAGATTGAACAGATGAGGAAACCAGATAGGTTAATTTTTTTCGCTGAGACTGCATAGCTAGGAAAGAATAGGGGCAAGATTCAAACCCAGGCCTCTCATTTAAAATGCTGTCCTTTTACACTCTCTTGCTTGCTGATGTCTGAACCAGGCAGTGGCTTTGCGGCTTTGTGTCCACGGATCTTCATATTGTTCTTTTGGCTGCCACTTACTGAGTCCCTCTATTCTGGAAACTCTACCATGGCCTAACTGGGGGAGGAAGGAATTGTTAGACCCTTTTTGGGGGAGGAGGCAGCTAAGACTCAGGCTTTGTCGTGAGCCTTGTCAAGGACATTCTGTGGGAAACCGTATCAAGGTTTGGAGTGAGGGCTGCCCAACTCTGACAGTTCTCAGCAGTGGGCATCATGTGCTTTGTTTTTGAGTAATTAACTACCTGGACAGCTGTCTTCCAAGTGTGTGCTCTGTGCCAAGCATGGGGACGAGCACAACTCATAGCCCCTGCCCCGTGGGCTCTGTGAGCTAGTAGAAGATGGATGTGTAATGGCTACGATGGCACAGAGTGACAAACCACAAGTAGCCGCAACAGTTAGCTGTGTTCAGGGTGCTGGCTGTGGAGGGTCCTGATGGGAATCTGGCCGGTTCTATATTCTATTGCAAATGCCCAGTGGCTTCCCTGTTGCTGTGCTGTCCTGTCTGAGGTCCTGGCCTAGCATTTGAGGCCGTGGCAGAGCCTACCTCTCCATCGTCATTCCTTGCCTGCCTCCCGCCCTTCTGTGCTCTGACACCACCAGCTGCTGGAGTCTCCTGTCCCACCTTGGCGGCAGCTTCACTGCGCTGGACCTGCTGGGCGGGCCTCCTCTCATTTGCCCCATTTCCTCCTTCCTCACCCTGCGAACCTTACTCAGATGGTGCGTGGCCCCAGGTGGGGTTGGGGACTGGACGGGAGTGGGTGAGCTGCCATTAGAGTTGTGTGGCCCATGGATGAAAGGTCAGGGCAGGGAGGGGAGTCACTAAATGTCTGTGGGCCTCAGTTTCCTCTTCTGTAAAGTGAGCTCAAGAATAGGATGTAACTGTAGCGAGATTACAAGCCTTATTAGAGGGAGGTGCAGCAGCCTGTGGGAGCTAAGTGAAAGCACATAACCTAGTTTTGGGGTCAGGGAAGCTTCTTGGAGGCCTCAACTCCAGGCAATTATTATTAATAATAATCAATATTATTAACAGCTGATGCTGATATTGTGCTTATGATGGGCAGGGTTCTGTTCTAATCTTTGCAACACTCCCATTTCTTCCATTATCCACATTGTGAAATTGAGGCACAGAGAGATTAAGGCTACATAGGTAAGAAGGACCAAGCTTACGTTCTAACCCAGGCCCTTGGTTCTGATGTTCTTGATGTAATGTCCTTGCATTTGCAAGTAGGGAAAGAGTGTGGTGGGGCTGGAGGGCAGAGCCCACTCCCACTCTGGGACAGATACCACTCTCTAATAAATGCTCCTTCCAGATCCACAGGTGGAGAATGGTAGCTCTGACCCCCTCGCCTCAGAGCAGTGAGCTCCAGCTCTTCTTGGGGTCCACAGGCCAGCAGGCACTTCCTCTTCCCATAGGCAGTGTACACCAGAGGCCGGGTAGGCACTGCCTCCAGGCAGAGGAGGCATTATGTTCGCTTCATGGTGAAAGGATCAAGAGCAGAGGGAAAAAGGACTGGGACGGTCTCAGGGTGGCAGTCTGAAGGCCAGATTTGGGGCACTGAGGCCAGCACTTTGCTTCAGTTACCAGTGCCCAACAGGGCCATTTCTGAGCAATACAACATGGAGAGATTGAGACCTCAGTCGTGGACAGAGACCAGGCTCCCAGCATCAGCCCCTACCTGGACCTTCCCTTGCTGCTTGAGAGGGCGAGCCCCTGAGTGGTGACTGCTGCAGACAGGCCCACCTGCTGCTGCTATGGATTCTCCTGCTTCTTCTCCACAGACTGACATGGGTTGCTGAGTTGGTAGCGTTGGCTCCACTCTGCCCTATCCTCCTCCCCATGGAGTCAGAGCCCAAGTAGTAGCATAACTGGGGACAGGTGGGCTGGTGGTGGTTTGTTGCCTAGCTCACGTGCACATCTTTTGGGTGGCATTATTGGCCAAAAAGAAAATTATATCATAATAATTTATGGTTCATTTGAAGTATATTTGATGTTAAGGATTCCTATGTGCGTCTGAATGTAGCAGTGTCCCTAGCCTTATTACTGCTCACACACAAATTATGCTGAGTGATTTCCATACGCATCTCAACCATTTCATTGAAGGACCACCAAGTGGCATGAACTCTAGCTATGCCACTGAGCCCAGGGCCTCACACTGGGCTGTCTGTCTCCCTCTCAGTTCTTTGCCCTGTCTCCAGCCTTACAACCTCCACAGTGGTGCTGTGTCCATGGGGTTGTTTGGACCCAGCACTTGGATTCATTTCTCTCTGGGGTCAGGGGCCTGACTAGTAAGTGAGGAGCTATAGAAAATTGATCCTTTTCTTCCTCTTTTTGGGAGGGGCTTTTTGTGCCTTTTAAAGCACATTTCCTGTCTGCGAGAAAAGCCCCTCTCTTTTTTTTTACAATAGAGAAAAAGGTGAAAATAAGTGAAGTGATTTATCCATGATCAGGGACCAGAATCCAAGACCCTGAGCACAAAATCATGATTGGTTCCCTCCCTATCTCTTATCCTTTCTTCTCTTTTCTTGCCGTAAGTATTTATATAAAGGAATACAGGAACAGGAGAAAGGAGTAGGAAAAGTACTGGATAGAGATGGGAAGCTTTGAATTCTGGTTCTAGGCTTGCTGTTATTTTACTCTATCACTTTAAATAGGCCATATAGTAGCCAGGCATGGTGGCATATGCCTATAATCCCAGCACTTGGGGAGCTGAGGCAGGAAGATTGCCAAAAGGTTGAGGCCAGCCTGAATTATATAGCGAGACTCCAAAAAAAGTCCCTCCAAAAATCACAGGCTCTCTCTTAACCTCAGGCGTTTGCATTTATAAGTTGGGGAAGGTAACAGTTACTTCTAGAATGGTTGTTAACAACCAACCCAATGAAATATTCCTTTGTCTGTCCATCCATCCATCCACTCATTTTTCTGCTTGTCATTCTACCCACCAATCCAATTATCTGTCTACTCACACAGCCCTCATCTACCTGTCTGTCCATTCATCCATCTAGCCATCGTCCATTTACTTCCTCATTCCCCATACCTCCCACCCATCTGCCCACTCACCCACCCACCCATGCATGCCTGCTTCTAGTATCCACCCATGGTTCCATCTACCCACTCACCCCTTGGGGGTCCCTGCTTGGTGCCAAGCACAAGAAAAAACCATACCATGGAGGTAAAGCTCAGTAGCCATCTGCTTCAGGTTCCCTTGTGGAAACTGGTAGCCCATCTCTATTTCTTTTGGACAACATCTGTCTCACCAGTGCCACACTCATCCAGTTGCCTTTAATTATAATTAGTCCTTAACCAGATTAGGAGATCCTGAAGGGCAAGGACTAAGGCTGATTCAGTTTGGTGTCCTCAGCATCAACCAGCCCTCAGTGCCACAGGAAATGTCCTCAGAGTTCACAGATGTTGAGCTCATTGCAACACCAGCCCTGATTCACTCTTGGCTTTCCAGGAGAGCTTGAATCAGTATAAGCAGCCTGGATTCAAATGATAAACAGTTGGCTCCAGTGCCCTTTTCTCTTTAGCATTATTTACTGCAGAAGGAAGCATTCTTACCCGCTCCAAAGAGGTTGAGTCCAGCCCGCAGTTACACAGCAAGCCCAAAGGAGATGTGCAATAGAAGCCCAGCCCACTGCTCTGACTACTGACCAATCCTCACACATCTGGAGCTGCCACACGGGCCACCAGGAGGAAGAGGCAGTTCTGAATCACTGGCCCCTTCTCCATCTTTCCGCCCCTGACCTGCCTAGCGAGCCCAGGCAGCCCTGCCATACCAAGGCCCTCTGGCTGTCCTGGCAAGACACAGGGGCTGGGAGGGGACTAGAAGGCAGAGTTTATTATTTTCGGGCTCGGGCCTACTCCAGAGCTGCCAGGCTTCCACTGGCTGGCTGGGTTTACCCAGCCTTTCCCGGTTCTGGCCAGCTGTGGTGGTCCCCAGAGCCACTCCAAGTGACAGGGATCAGGCCTCTCCCGGTTCCTGCAATGTGTCATGGGTAGCTGTGAGCTGCCTCCCCCACCCCAGCTTCTCTACTCCCAGGGGCTCTCCCCCCAGGGACCATGCACTGCTGTAAAGGAGCTGTCAGCAGAGGTGGTCTCACCCCTCCCTTTCCTCCTCCCTCCCAGGCTCGATAGCTCTCAGCCACATTGGAAGAATTAGGGGGCAGCTGGTGGAGGGAGGTGGCTGGCTCCCATGGCGGGGACCGTGCATAAGTTCTACCACATTGGTGCTGCGTGTGTGTGCTGGCCGCGGGAAGTGGGCCTTGGCCGTGCCACGTTGTCCTGGGGCCTCTGTGGGCCGGGCCTACTCAGAAAACTTTTCTCCTTAACTGGCTTCAAGACCTCAGCAAAGCCTCTGGTATTTTTGTTTGTGCATTTGTTGTAGATTTTGTTCTTTGTGTGGACGGGACTTATCTGAGGCCTGGTCTTGGGTCCCAGGTCAGCAGGGACTGAGACGGCTCTTTGGAGGGCCTTTAGGGAGGCCTTGCTCCTCCTGGCCTCTGTCTCCTGCTTGGGCTTGTGTGGCCACTGGCAGCCATGGGGGGATTAGATCCTCACAGTTTAAGCAGGACAACACCAATGCTCTCCATCCTGAAGCCATCCTGTGCAGCCGGCTTTCTCAGGCCCATCTTACAGATCAGGAAACAGAGTCTCAGAGATGATAAGGCACACGTGGATGGAAGCCAGCTTGACATGTTATAAGGCACATGATCTTTTGACTTCTCAGTGTCCTTCTGGGAACCCAGTGTTCGACAGTTCTCTAGTACCCAATCCTGTAGGGCTATGGTGTGTGGGCTAAGGTCTTTGGTCTCCTGGGACTGGGCAGCTAAGATCCGGGTACATTCAGTGCCACCCCATGGGGGTCTACTATGCTTAGGGGACTGGTCGAGTGGCCCAGGTGCAGGAGGGGGCACAGTCAAAGCCCTAAGGACGAACATGCCTTGGTGAGGGGGCTTTAGACAAGACTCCCAGGAATGGTACTAAGAGAAGGGTGGTCTTCTACATGCCCCTGCCCCTGCAGAACTCCAGGAACACATTTTCTGTATCTCTTCCCTTTTTTTTTTTTGGTGATAGTTCAACAAGGCCTCTATTCTCTTCTCTATATCATTAAGAAGTAGTAGTTATGATAGCACACCAAATACACTCTGGGAGGCTGAGGCAGGAGGATAGCGAGTTTCAGCTGGGACAGCTTAGTGACTTAGCAAGACTCTGTCTCAAAATTAAAAATAAACAAAGGGCTGGGGTATGAAGATCGTAGATTCAGTATGAAGATCCTAGATTCAATCCCCGGTACTACCAAAAATAAATAAATAAATAAACAAACTAATAGAAGCTAAAATATAGGGTGCCACCTACTGCTGTGTCTGGGGTGAAGCATGCTGTCATTGAAACCTCATCCCACACTGTGGATAAAGCCCTATTATTACCACATTTTAGAAATGAGGAACTAGATTTGGGCTAGGGATGGCTGCAAGTCTCATGGCTGTAAATGCCTGAGCAGGGATTTGATCTTGGGTCTGCGTGAGACTGTGTTACTTTCTCTGACTGGCCACTCCCTGGGAGGCAGGAGGAGCAGGAGCCATGCTTCCCAGCCCAGCTTGGACAGCAATGAGACAGGCTTTGTGGGGTCGGAAGGAACTTGGGCCAGGGCATAGGGCATGCCCAGACCTTTCTCTGGTACTCAGTATACTTCTCTATCAAGTGGGATTGTTTCTATCTTCCCACTGGTCTCTGGAGTTTCCAAAGGTATTGAAAGGCTTTTCGGTATCCAGAGTCTGGTCCCAATAAGGCGGAGACCAGATGGAGTTGATGATCAGGGAAGGATAAGATTGTCCCTGGCTATGGGGTGGGGTGGGGGCATGAATCCTTTGGTGGCGGTGGAGCATCCAGAGCTCGCCCAGTACCAGGCTGTAACCAGTGACACATGGATCTGATTCTGGGAAATATGTGTGGGGGTCTGGTGAAGGACAGGAGTGCAAGAGCTGATCAGCCTAGACTAGCAGTGCCTAGAGTTCTGAGGGGCTCACAAGTGTCCCATTCCAATTTGTAGTGGTCCATAATGTTCTCTGCAGCAGGCACCCTGTGTTGGGTGGCTTTTTGCTGACTTGGGCAGTGCCACTGTGGCAGTGGGTGCAGAGAGCTCTAGGTCCTGGTCTTGATGAGACCTCTCTCTGCCTGAGTGACCTGTGCAGGAAGGGAAAGCCCCTACTTTCTCTGGACTCCTTGAGTTTGTCTCACTCTGGCTGCCTGGTAATTCCTGCCCTGGCCATGTGGCACTATGGTTGGATGCATTTGTATGAGTCTAAACTGCAGTGCTGCATACATGTCTGTTGTAACTGGAAAGAAAGGGAAGTTTACCCTGGGAGGGTATCTGAGATGAACCAAAACTCTCTGATGAGGTCTATAGCTTCTATTGTCTCCCCGTGGCATCCAGTCTATTCTTCTGGTTGCTCCCTTTTGTTTCTTCATAAAAATGCATCCTTTGACCGAAGTAAAACCAGAATAATCCAACCATGGTTGTACTGGAAGGCAGTGAGTTTCTTGTCACTGGAGGTATTCAAGACAAAGCTGAATAATACCTGGTAGGGAAATCACCTATGTCTGAGACTTGCTGGTGGACTTCATCTAACCCTGCATATGGCCTTGAGTGCACTGTGGTCACAGTCCACCCGCTCTACCTGGAGAGGTGAGGCAGACCTCTGTACTGCTGTGGTCTAAGCATCCTCTGTGCTTGTGAATCCTCCCCTCTCCTGGATAGGCTTGAATGTGCTATCGTATTAGCCTCCAGGGACTCAGTTTCTGCACCTGTAAAATAAAGATGCTAATACTTGGCACCCTAGCTTTTTACACAGCAAGGTAGGGGGACAAGAAAGCCACAGCTCACAGGCACCTCAGAAATCACAGAATCCCTCTCCGTGGTTCTCTGAGATAGGAACTGCTCAAGGCACAGATAGCACGATGGTGGAACAAGCTTTTGAATACAGGTGTCTCAGCATTCAGGCCAGTACAGGAGCACACTCAACTCCTGAAGAGGTCTGTCATCACAAGCGCGAATGCAGGTGGTCTTTTCATTTACTGACTGTGTGGCTTGGGGCAAAATATGCCACTTCTCTGTATTTCAATTTTCCTATCAGTACATGCTGACAGTTTCCTAAGAGTTACCTGGATCCAATCTGGTATGTGGGGACCACACTCTACAGAAGACAATAGCATGGAGTAGGCCGTGGGTACATGCTCTGTTGCTGAGACCAGAGGGCAGAGGGGCTATCCTGTCAAGAATGGGTATCTGGGACATGTACTTGGCGCATCTTAATTCTTTTTTTTACTCCCCTGAAACTTGTCTTCTGGTCTCCTTCCCATGTGCAAAAGAAGCTTCTTAAAGCTAGGGGGGACTCTGCCTTTGAAAGCCATGCCAGCTGTATGACTTTGGATGAATCACTTTTAAAGTTTTCTTTTTCCATACTGTGAAGTGGGCACTGATCTTGCCAACCTCATGGATGTGTTGTAAAAATGAAGTGGTTTGATATTTGTGTATAACAAATAGAAGCCATTATTGTGATGGCGATGAAGGCAGTGAAGTTTATTTTGGTAATTTTTCTCATTGCTGAGACAAAATACCAAACACCCAAAGTTAAAGGAGGAAAAGTTTATAGTTCATAGTTGATAGAGGTTTCAGTCCATAGTTGGCTGACTTCAAAGCAGGATGGTATGGCAGAGGGGCATTGCAGAGGTGAAACAGTTCATGGTGGGTGAAAGGCAAGAAGGCACCAAAGCAGTGAAGTAGTAAAGAAACGAGTAACCAACAGAAAATGACAAGCAGAAATGTAGCGAAGAAGCAGCAAACAGCAAGTGACAGCAGCAGTTCTCTTTCTGTTCTTTATACTCTAGCCAGTCGACCCTCCCTTAGGGAAGGTAGCACTCACACCCAGGGTGGGACACCCATAATCCTAGCATTGCACCCAGAATCATTCCCAGCCTCGCATCCTTAATTTCAGTGTCACACACTCTAGATCCATCTACCTCCAGAAAAGACCTACCTATGCCTACAAGAGGCTTTGGGGGGGATATCTAGATACAATGCATAACAATGTCATTGATTAATTAATTAATTAATTCATCTATCCACCCATCCATCTATCCAAAGCTCTCTATGCCTCTTCTCTGAGTTCCTGCTGTGTACCAGGGACACATAAAAGGTTCAAACACTCCCTGACTCCTGGGAGATCACAATTTAGGCAACCCACTTGCAAACCTACAATTCCAAGCCCAGATAGTGCAAACTGTGGTATGTGGTGCTATCAGATCCAGGCGCACACACAACTCCCAGAGTGCCAGTAGGAATCAAGGAGGAATTCAGGGAGAAGGAAGGGTTAGAGTTGAGAGTTGAAGGAGTGGTCAGATGGACAAGCTGGGTGAAGTCCTACAGGCTAGGTAGTGTGCAACATCTGTCATGGACCAGAGGTGGAAAAACGACAGGGACCCTAAGCAGACTGGGTACTTGGAACATAGAGCAGAATCTGGACCTCAGACCCACCAGGGTGTCTAGACCATCTCTCACCCAAGGGGCTCTGGAGATTTATAGCCAGAAGTGGGTTTAATGATGTTGGCAGTGAGGATGGCATAACAGTGCTTTGATGTCACTTGTGTCGGGTCCAGGCCCTACTCTCTGCTGCTTGCAGATCTTCCCTGAGATTTTTTGTGCACAGGCTCTCCTGGGACACAGAGCTGCTGGATGTTCATGGGCGGTGAGAAAGAGGTGAAAACCCTGGGCCCACTCTCCCACCTGGGAAGCCCTCAAGGCTGCCAAGTTAAGCTGCATCTTCCTCTGTGTCTCTAGTGTCCAGCATGAGGTGGCACTGGCCAGGTATCCATAAATATGGTGAGGTCAGATCCGCTCATGGCCACATGTGTGGAGTAAAGGACCCTCTGAGAGGGACAGGGTCACAAAGTGAGAAAAAATGGCTCTTGGCTGCACCTCTTGTACGTCCTGCCGGCTGCACTCTCCTGTCCATCCACACCACTGCTGCAGCTCTGCCTTCAGCCTGGTAGACAGAGCCCTCCCTGGCAGCTAGACTGGCGGTCACCTCTGCCCCCTGCCTTCGCCTGTGGGCAAGAAGTATCCCTCCCAGGACTCCTTGAAGCCATCCCTGTCTACTTGACGAAAGGCATCTGGGATCTGCCAGCCCCTCCTCCTCCTCCTGAGTGGGAAACACAATACGCCGATAATGATCTAATATTTATACAACGCCTTTCTACCAGATGCATCCCAACAAAGTTTACAAGCTGTCCCTGTGGCTTGCCGACGCAATGTATTCCAGACCCCCTCCCTGCCCCCGCCCCGCCCCAGCCCCCTCCAGGGTGGGGAGGCCCAATGCCAGCAGAGGCTCATAAATCCACCTGAGGGACCGGAGAGCCCAGCTGGCACCCAGGGACCAGCCACTCTTGTACCTCTCGGGCCACTGCCCTGTGTGAGTCATGTGTGCTCAGGACTGGAAAAGAAAGCCATTGAGGGAAGGGCAGGGCTGTGCTCAGGTTTTGAGGTTTGGCCAAAACTCACAGCACCCAGGGAGCCGCTCCCCAGCCCTCCCCAGCTTCAGACCCGTGGGAGGGACCGAGGGAGGACCTGGCTGGCCAGGCACAAATGTTCCTCCCAGTCACTTCCTCTATGGCGGCTCCATGAATGAGGATTTGTGTTCGTTCCTTCCCCATAAATTGCCCTTGGTCACCAGGGCCATGTTCTGTGTCAGAGTCCCTGACCACCAGCTTCGGACAAGCCCTGCTTTGTGAAGTCGGGGTGGAAGACAAACAAATGATTATTACCTTCGCCTGTCCCCTCCTCCCACCTCCTTTTCTTGGCCTGGAGTTAAGACCCCTTTTCTCTGTCAACAATCTTGACTTTGTTCCCTGAGAAGGAAACGGCTCTGGGAGGGACTGGAGAGATGCTGCCTGGGAGAAAATGGTTCAGGGAGGAGGGCGAAACAAGACAGAGGTTACAGGAAATGGCAGACATTTTTTGTTGAATTAAACCATTAGGAGTGACCCCCAAACCAGAGCCAGGCAGAGGGAACAACTGGATACATTTAGGTCAGGACGAGCAGCCAAGTGAGGAGCTGAAACCAATTACCATAAATGAATGTTTCTCTTTTATTCACGACCACCGTGCCTGTTCCCAGGATGCTCTTGGGCGTCTTATAAAAACAGATGAACTTTCTGGTTTTGTTCGGGGAGTTATTAGCTAATGCAACTGTTGGGCAATTTATCAAACATTAACACATGCTGAGATTAATGACCAAGAGACGTCACTGCCTGGTCCTGAGCAGCAGAGGCTGCTGGACTTCGGAGCTCAGGATAGGGTCTTTTTTTTGGTGTGAACATTTGTATAGGATGTTGGTGCCCTAAAAGCAACACTTCAAAACCACCTCTGGTGTAAAGCCCTTTTGGTGGTGTCTCTCCACAGCCACTGGGGTGAGGAGATGGTCCTGACACCCTGGTAGGTCTAGGGTCTGGATTCTGCTCTAGGCCCCAAGCACCTGATCTGCTTTCCTTTCTGTAGTCTTTCTCCTGTTGGACCATGGCCGATGCTGTGCTCTGGCCTGGGATGACTTCCCCCAGCTTTTCCACCTGACAAAAGGCTACCGTCCTGCAACTATAAACTCTAATGCTTTCTTCTCCATTAAGACTTCCTTGATGCCTCACACTTCCCTGACTCCCCCGCACTCACATCATAGCTTGCACTGTCCCAGGTTGGAATTGTGGGTTTATAGGTGGATCACCCAGACCAGGGGCGGGGCAACCTTTCAGAGCTTTCAGCGATACACACAGCCTGCTATGGCCATAGGTTTGCTACCATTGGCCTAGACTGTGATCTCCCAGGAATCAGGGAGTGTTTGATTATTTTCTGTGTCCCTAGTGCCCAGTAGGACCTCAGAGAAGGGTGTGTGCATGGTTTTTGAATGGACAAATGACTGGCTAACCCATGCACTGCAGGGCCCTCCTCTTAGGCTGTCTTTCCATCCACCAAGGAGCAATGACCACGATTCTCCTAGCCCAGTTTTTTCTTACTGAGGGACTTCAGGAAGTTGGTATCAATCACAGCCACACAGGGGAGGAGGAGGACCTGGGTTTGTGTCCTGTTGCAGCTGCTTGCTCTTTGTGGGTCTCAGTCTCCTAATCTGTGAAATGGCCAAGGTAACTCATCATCAAATCTTGAGAGAAAGCTGCCAAAGGCTGTATGGTTTGGGGACATTTTTGGAAAGGAATCAAATTGAATTAAAATTATTCTACTGCTTACCCTCAACTTGAGAAAAGGAATGCTTCTTTATGGGATTTTGGCAAAGTGTGCCTTTATGTTGTGGTGGAGAAAAGAGCTGATCTTCGGAGTCAGCAGCAGCTGGATCCAGCCCTGCTCAGCTGGGTCTTGTTCACACCGTCTGTTAGAGTCCAAGTTTGTGAAAAATGGGACAATGGCGCTTCACACCCTGTGGGGATGTCTGGGAAGTGCTGAGTCCAGCCACTGGCCCAGAGCTGGGGCTCATTAAATGGTAGCTGTGATTATTGCTATTAATTACATTAACAAGCTCCACTGCCAGGCACAAAGAATGGGAGGAATGGCCCTCAGGCTGCCATCTTCTTTGTCTTTTCTTGTCAATATTTTGTTCAAGTCTTGGTGTTATAGAATTAACATTCTTCCTCTTTGTTTAATTCCCCCCAATGTGTTCCAACCCAGCACTGGCCCCTCTGCCAGGCACAGCAGCCGGCTTTTCCCCGTGAGCCACACCATCCTGGTTGGTTTTGACATCTGCCAAAAAAGCAGACCTCCTTCTTGGATTTTCCATTTGCAGCTGGGAGGGAGGCAGGAGGGTGGGCTGGCAGAGAAATTACAAAGCAGACACCAGCTCTAGCTCCTGCCTGTGTGGTGGGGGAGGTGCTGCCAAGGAGCTGGTCCTCAGTGGGTCTGAAGCAGCAGGGATCCATCCCTAGGGTGGTGGAGGCAAAACTAGGGCACATGTGCTACTGTTATCACTGAAAACTCTAAAAGGTTTGCCATCACTGCCCTAGGGGATGCAGGGGGACCCTTGGGCCAGAAGGACAGAAGAGGACAGGCATGGTGCAGAGGATCTTTCTGTTTACCAGGAGGGACCGAGGCCTGGCTGTGGACTCTGGGATTTTAGGAAGGTTGTTTTGGCTCTCCCAGATTCAGTACCTTTATCTATAAAATAGGAACAAATATGGCTTCACAATCCCTTAAGGACATGTTGGGGCCAGATATGTTGGAAAGTCAGAATTTTTCAGATTTTTAGAAAGTAATGTTATAATTCTATATTTTTTAAAAATAAGGAGAGCAGCCTGTGAGCAAACTGATACCTGCAGTGGAATATATGAATGTGGATATTACACGAAATTAGTGATGATCTTAAGTAACTCCATGTAGGTTCAGATCAGGTTTTTTGACACCAATACATTTTTGCAAAGTTTTGGAAAAACTTTCTTTGTACATCTGAAGTTTTGGAATCAAGGAAGAAAGACTGTGAACCTGTAATGTTTACACCATAGGCCTGAGATGGCAGTAGCGAAAGATGGGAACCCTGAGCAGCTTGCAGAATTTCAGGAAATGAGAATCCCTGGCTTTCCCCAAAGAGTGGTTCTCAAACTGGGCTACATGTGGGAACCACCTGGGAGCCTTAAGAGCGATGGGTCTCTGGACTTTACTCTCCTGGAAGCTCTATCGCTGAAGCTGTGTGCTGAGGCCTGGCAGTGACATTTCCAATTGTCCCTTCAGTGGTCTCTCCTGTCTCCTCTCTCCCTTCCCTTCCCCTCCCCTCCTTTCCTTTCCTCTCCTCTCCTCTCCCCTCTCCCCCTCCTCCTCTTCCTTCTCTCTCTCTCTCTCTCTCTCTCTCTCTTTCTCTCTCTCTCTCCTTTTTCTTGGTGAAAGCTTCATTGAGACATAATTCACATACTATACAATTCACCCATTTACGTTGCGCAGTTTAGTGGTGCTAATATATTCAGAGTTGTGTACCCATCATCACAGTCAATTTTAGAACACTCCGTTACCTCTCAAAGAAGCTCATACTCTTTCATTCCTTCACTCTTACCCCTCGCTCCCCTTGGTGCCTTCCTAAGCAGTCATGAATCTACTTTCTGCTTCTATACTTTTCTTATTATGGAGATTTCTTATAAATGAACTTTTGTAGCTCTTGTCTCACACACAGCACAACATTTTCAAGGCTCAGGGTTCATCTGTGTGGTAGCATGTGTCAATATCTTATTCCTTTTTATGGCTGAAAAGTAACAATTCGCTTATCCATCATTTATTTATAGACATTTGAGTTGCTTCCACCTTCAACTATTATGAATAATGCTGTTCCTGCATGCGTTTTTGTGGGGGCCAGCTTTTCATTCTCTTGGATATGTACTTAGGAGTGGAATTGCTGGGTCAAATAGTAACACTGTCTTTAACTTTTTGAGGAAATGTCAGACATTTGTCTCCTCCAAACTGGCTTACCATTTTGCATTCCCCTCAGCAGTGCAGAAGAGTTCTGATTTTTCCATGTCCTCCTTATTACTGACTTTTTGATTACAGCCATTCTACTGTGTGTGAAGTGGCATCTCATTATGGTTTTGATTTGCATTTCCCTGATGACTGATGCCCTGGAGAACCTTTTTAAGTGCTTTTTGGTCATTTTTATTATCTTACTTGGGTAAATGTCTTTTAAGATCCTTCAGCATTTTAAAATTGGTTTATTATTTATCTAATGAGTTTTCAGAGTTCTTTACTGGTTCTAGATATAATTCCCTTATATGATATTGATAGAATTTTTAATACATGATATAAATTTTATTCTGCAAGATGTCTTTTCACGTCTTTGATAGCAGCTTTGGGAGCACAAAAGTTTTAAATTTTGATCAAGTCTAATTTATTTTTTTCTTTGCTTTTTTTCTATGCTTTTAGAGTCATATCTGAGGATCTGTCACTAAATTCAAGGTCATAGAGATTTATCCATGTGTTTTCTCCCAAGAGTTTTACACTTTTGGCCCTTACATTTTAGTATCACATCTATTTTGAGTTAATTTTTGTATATGGTGTGAGGTAGGGGTTCAACTTCATTCTTTTACAAAGAGCTATCCAATTTTCTCTTCCAGAAATGCACGTACAGTTTGAGAGCTGCTGCATTATATTGTAAACCCAGGAAAGTAAAGTCCATATTTTCTATGTCCCTGGTGCCAGCCACAGCAGGAAAGGAATGAGTGGATGATGTGTGGATGGATGGCAGAGAGATGGATGAGTAATGTCTGTAATCCCAAGACTCCAATGAGGGCAAATGTACCATGAGTCAGATCAAGAAAGGGCCAGGTACTGATGGAGGCCAACCTTACTTTTTAGTATGGCAGAGCTTCTCTTAGGCTCTTCTAACATGGTTTTAATGGTGTGGTACTCCATCCCTATAAAGCTGTAGTCACTAGGGAGAGTTCTTGTTAACATGCAGGAAAGACAGAGCTGAAACCCAAATCCTCATAGCTTCTCTCTCTCCGCCAGGGCACAACTGTGCCCTGGAGATGCGTTCAGTGCCACGCTGGGATAGCCCTGAAGACTATGCCAGGGTCAGAGTAGCTACAGCTTCCTTTCCAGCAGGCTGAGGAGCACCACCTTCTACTAGGGAAGGTCTCTGCACCTTCACATCCTGCCTGCCTCCCCTGTATCCATCCAACTATCCCTGTCCTGCCCAGGGGCAGGCCCAGGACATGACAAGCCACAAGGGGGCTCCTCATCAACCAAGCTTTGTTCCTTCCCTGTTTTGGAATCCTTGACTTCTATTAATTTAGTCTGAGCTCACATTAGCTATTTTTTTTTTTTATTGAGTTTATTGGTACATTTAGGGATACAGTACAGTTACATTCATTGTTGGGATCATGTACCTTTACATGGCAAGTCTTGATTCTCATTTTTTTCCCCTTACCTCTGCCCTCCCTTCACCCCCTCCTCCCCTCCCCATCTACAAACACTTTATTTTCATCTTTTCATTCTCTCACATTTTTTTCTTTTCCCTTTTTGTTCTTCCCCTACGTATCACACCTTCCCTACACCTTTAGCTCCTTTCCTCCCATTTCTAAATGTCAGTAATCTTATTAGAATCTTATGCATTGTTGCAGAATATTCACACCAGGGAAACTATTTGGTATTTACACATGTGGGACTTATTTATTTCACTTAGGAGTATATCTTCAATATGTATCCATTTTCCTATGAATGAATCTATTCTCTCGCTCTTTATGGCTGAGTAATATTCCATTTTATAGAAAAACCACAACTTCTTTATCCAGTTTCCAACGGATGGGCAAATAGGTTGTTTCCAAGATTTAGCTATTACAAACTGTGCCGCTATAAACATGGGTGCACATACTTCTCTGTGATATGATTCTTTTAGTTCTCTTGGAAAGATACCCAACAGAGGGATGGCTGGGTCAAATGGAACCTCCAGTCCAAGCTCTTTGAGGTATCTCCATATTGATTTCCATAGTGGTTGCACTAGTCTGCACTCCCACCAACAATGGAGGAGGGTTCCTTTCTCCCCACAACCCCGCCAACATTTGTTATTGTGTGATTTCTTGATAGCAGCCATTCTTTGTGGGGTGAGGTGGAATCTCAGTGTTGTTTTCATCTGCATCTCTCGAATGACCAGTGATGTGGAACATTTTTTCATATATTTTCTTGCTGCTTTCACTTCTTTGTATGAGAAATGTCTGTTCATTTCGGATGCCCATTTTTGGATCGGGTCTTTATATTTGGGGGGACTGATTGTTTTGAGTTCTTTATATATCCTTGATAATAGTCCTTTGTCTGAGGTACAGCTGGTAAAAATTTTTTCCCACATTGTAGATTGTCTCTTAGTTCTGCTAATGGTTTCTTTTGAAGTACAGAAGCTTTTTAGTAAGATGAGATCCCAGTTGTTGATTCTTTCTGCTAGTTCCCGTGCTACTGAGGATTTGTTCATAAAGTCTTTTCCTATACCAATGTCTTCCAGAGTTCTGCCTAACTTACTTTCCAGCAAGTTTAATGTTTCTGTTTTAATATTTAGATCTTTAATCCATTTGGATTTTAATTTAGTGCATGGCGAAAGATAAGGGTCTAATTTTAATCTGTGACAGGTTGATATCCAGTTTTTCCAACACCATTTATTAAAGAGGCTATCTTTCCTCCACTGAGGATGGTGAGCTCCTTTGTCGAAGATGAGGTAGCTGAGTACATCTGCATTTGTTTTTGTGTCTTCCAGTCTGTTCCATTGATCCTCAGGCCTATTTCTTTGCCAGTACCATGCTGATTTTATCACAGTGGCTTTGTAGTATAGTTTCAAATTGGGAATTGTTACACCTGGTGCCATGTGACTGTTGCCTATAATGGCTTTTGCTATTCTAGGTCTCTTGTGGTTCCAAATGAATTTTTGGATTCTTTTTTCTAGTTCTGTGAAATATAGTGTTGGAATTTCAATTGGCATTGCATTGAATGTATATAGCAGTTTCGGTAGTATGGCCATTTTCACTATGTTGATTCTTCCTACCCAGGAGCAGGGGATATCTTTCCATTTTTTTATATCCTCTTCGATTTCTTTTTTCAGAGTGCTGTAGTTTTCAGTGTAGAGATCTTTTGTTTCTTTTGTTAGATTGATTCCTAGATACTTCATTTTTTTGGATGCTATTGTAAAAGGAATTTTTTCCCTTATTTCTCTTTCTGTCTGTCTGTTATTTGTGTATAGAAAGGCTATTGATTTTTGGGTATTCACCTTGTATCCAGATACTTTACTGAATCTGTCAATTAAGTCTAGAAGTTTTTTGGTGGAGTTTTTTGGATCTTCAATGTAGAGTATCATATCATCAGCAAATAATGATAGTTTAACTTCTTCCTTTCCTATCTTTATTGCTTTAATTTCTTTCTCTTACATTAGCTATTTTTTGATTGACCCCAACACATTGCTCATTCAGATTTTGCTCTTAATACTTAACAATATGAGATAAAGAAGACCCCTCTGGGAGGCTTGAGGCAGGAAGATTCCAAGTTCAAGCCCAACCTGGACAAGTTAGTGACTTAGTGAGACCTTGTCTGAAAAAATAAAGGGCCTGGGTTCAATTTCCAGTACTATCATGAAAAAGACAAATGGTGCATTATTTTATTATAGTATATTGATATTTTATTATTATATTAACAATAATTAGGATATATTAATAATGATAACTATCCCCTACTCTTTACTATGTGCCAGCAATGTGCACAGTGCCTTATAAAAGTAGAGATGTTCTGATTCTCCCTATTTAGATAAGGTTTATCCTCCAAGAGGTTAAGGAGCTGGCTCAAGACTGAGAGTTTGGATGTGAACCTGTATTTTCCTGTCTCCATAGGCCCTGTTGTTTGAGTTCTGGGATATCTTGCCTCCTGGGTCTGACCTTCCTGAGGAAATTGGTGCCCTGCCTTTCCCGTGCTGCCCATGCACAGTTGGTGTTGAGCATGGCACCTTTCAGCCCCTTTGCTGCTCCCTATGCAAACTTGGGCTTCCTTTGTTGCTTATGGCCTGCAAAAGTCTAACTGGGATGAACAGAGATAGAGTCCTTTGTGTCTCACTCCAGCCTTCACCTGGCCTCCAGCTCCTTGGGGACTAGGCATTTGGTTGGAATCGCCACCCTGGCTTTATGTCTTGGGCTCCTGGTACCTGAAGATACCATTACAATAATATCTTCCCTTTGCTGGTACACAGTTTTTCTCAGAACATGATTGCTAGGCACATGGAGTCTACCTGCTCCTTTCAAGCAGAGTACAGATGGGTCTGGAGCCCCCCAGGGCAGGACAGCCCTGTTCTGCAGACATGCTGCAAACTTCTTCTCTGAAGCCCTTGCTGTTCCCTCTCTGCAGCCTTGCCCAGGCTTGTGGCTGCGGTAAAGTTGGGTGCACCCTTCAGAGCCCTGGAAAGAGGGCATGTGTAAGAGAAGATAGCCCATGGAGCCTGTCTTAGGTACTTTCTTGTTGTGGAGGCACAGTTCCTGACACAACTTAAAGGAGGAGGGCTTTATTTTGGCTCCCAGTTTGTAGAGGTTTTAGTAGGTAGCTGGCTCCAAGGCAGGACAAATGGATGAGTAATGTCTATAATCTGTTGGGCACTATCAGTACCTGGCCCTTTCTTGATCTGACTCATGGGGCCCTCATTGGAGTCTTGGGATTATACACAGGGGCATAGTAGAGGAGAAGCTTCTCATGGCTTGGCAGCAGGGAAGCAGACAGAGTGAAAGGAAAAGCTGGGAAGGGAGATAAACCCTTCCAGGCCATACCCCCAGACACTCACCTCTTCCAATCAAACTCCACCTCCTACCACCACATTTATATGAGGAGTATCAGCCCCTCTTATCCAGTCACTGCCCCGAAGCCCCACTTATGATTGCATGAGGCTTTAAGGGGACATTCCGATATCCATAATAGAGCCGCATCTCCAGGTCAAAGCTCAGAGAGGCACATTTTCAAGGTCCATATAGTTCCCAGGAAGAGATTGAAATAACTGCTAGTTTATTTCTAACTTGTGTAGTTTGACCATTGTGATGCAATACAATCCATTAAAATGAACCAACTAGGTGAACGCTACCTTCTCCTCAGCTCATTCGTTCATTCAGCGATTTTCTCATTCATTTATTCCTGTATTCAGTGATCTTTGTTCACTCGCTTATCATTTCTCATTCATTCACTTCCCCAGGCCCCTGCACAGGTCCACTTCCTAACCTCTTTCTTTTTGCTCAAAAGTCATAGTGCTAATGAGGTCCTGTATTTCAACCCACCACAAGAAAAACCTTTCCCTCATTTTAATTTTTCCCATGCATCTTATCAATATACTACCTAATTTACTTATTTGTTTTGTTCATTGTCTGACTCTACTGAATCTAACAAAAAGGGATTTTTGTCTATTTTTTTTGTTACTTGGTCCTCAATGCCTACAATAGGGAAATGTTTGTGGTATTAATAAGCCCACTCATTTACTAAAAAAACACAGCCCTGAGTCTGTGGGTGACAGAGTTGCTTTTGAAGTGGGTTGGGATCAAGGACAGGTGCTTGGGAAGGGTGCTGCAGAGCCTGGGGAAGCTTGTGTTAACAGAGAGGTTGACAAGTGACAATAGAACATTCCAGGTGGTGGGACACCTGGTATTAGGCAAGTGAGAAAGTGCAGAGCACATTTGCAGAGATGTTGCTGAGGCCTAGTGACTGCACCTGGTGAATAAGTGGGTGGGAGATGATGGAAGGGAATCTTTGGGAAAGACTGAAGTTCTGTGTTGCAGTCTGGGCGGAAGGCAATATCATTAATCAAGTGGGTTATTGGAGGTTTCCAAAGGAGAAAGAAAGATGATGACTTCAAGACTCCCTTTCAAAAGCCACTTGCAATTACAATTTGACCCACATTTTTTTTTCATGTTGTGTTGATTTTATTTTTGACTCATGTTGTCTGCTTCTTCCAAGCATCAGGAGAAGAGGGTGTCTGGCTACCTCATCCATCTCTCTGTCTTACATCTGGGTGTCTGTGAGATGTGGCTTCTCGGTACAGAAGGAGCGCATGGGAGACCCACCCACGCACTTTCATTCACTGTGGTCAGCATGGGCTGTGGCAAGACTGGGATGTGAGCTGAGGCACTAGAGTTTGACATTTGGGTCTGGTTGTCTCCAAAACATCATCTTCCTTTGGAAAATTATAGATAAGCCTGCTTTTTAATTTTGAGCGAATATCAGCCACAGCTGTACAGCTATGGAGTTTATGTGAAATTGCATTCAGAAGAGGAGGGTGAGAGAGAAATAGCCAGGAAGACTTTGGGGAGGAGACTTAGAAGACTGTTTCTGGGCAAGTGAGAGAACCTCTTTGCAGGGTTCCCATGGGAGGGCCCAAGGAAGTGGTTTTCTAGAATGACAGTGGACACTTCATAGTCAAATATCTCCAGTGATGACATGAGTGGCATATGACATAGTGCGCTTCCTGACCCATTCAGGGTATAAGTAGAGGCTGAATAGCCATGGAGGAGGAAGACTTCAGAGAGGTGCTTTGCTCTGACTGGGTAGCTGGAGTGGACTCATCTTTGATGAACTTTCAGAATTCACATCCTAAGCTGCTAAGAGGCTTCAAAGATTAAATATGTCACATCATTGCCACTCTCCCAATCTTGACACACTCCTCCTGGACCCTGATCCATGTCATTCAGTGATGAAAAGGAAAGCTTCAAGCATAAGTCATAAAAAAAGTTCCCACTAATGAATGAAGAAAAAAAGAATTTGGTATTCCCTGCCATTTTACAATATTCAACAAATGAATAGATTGTGACCTTAAGCATCAATGGCTTCTAGCAATCCCAAAGACACATGTGACGAGACAGGATGTGTTTCTAAGAGCACAGCCCACTTTTAGTCTTGCCAAAAAGAGTTTGATCTACTGTATTCAGCTACTGATTGTAATGTGTTATGATTTGAACCTAGAATGGCTTCTAAAGCCCCATGTGTTTGAAAGGTGTATGAATTACGGGGCATTATAGCTGACTTACCATTAGGAGATAGGGTCTGGTTTGAGGTAGGTCCCAGGAGACATGACCTGGAAGAATATATCCTACACACCCCCACTTTATTTCCTAGGCATTGTGACTTAAGCAGCTTTTTATTTTACAAGAAAAGGTTATAAAGAATATGTCTCAGTTGCAGTATTTTGGAGTGACCCCCTCCAGAGCCCTCATACACTTTGAGTTAGATAGCCCCGACTAAATGATCTCTCTCTTTTAGTTTCCTAGACACTCTTAAATGTTGAGATAGAGAGACAAAGAAAAGGGAAGAAAGCCTGTTGCTTTAAAATTTTAATAGCAGCAGCAAAGAGCTCCTCTGCATAGTTTTAGGGTCTCTGGTGAAAGCACCCTTGCTTAGTTATTCCTTGTGGTCTTAGGGGGGACTAGTATGGCACCATTGGGAAGTGGAGGGGAGCTGGGTACCCATGAGAGACCTGAGGCCACTGCATCCTGCCCGTTGCTGGGTCCATCCTGTCAGGTGGTGGGGGCTAAGAAGCTTGGAAGGGCCCTGGGCCTCATGATCTCCTGGGAGAAGTGTTCATCAATTTCCTGTGAGATACAGCACAAGGACATATTTAGATAAAAGCAGAATTAAGTCCAAATCCCTTGGGAGGTGGCATGGGAAGAGTCTGCTCTATATTTCAGTCTGGTGAACAGGGATCTGGCCCTTGTTCTGTGCTGGAGGCAGCCACCAGAGATGTGTGTGTGTGTGTGTGTGTGTGTGTGTGTGTGTGCGTGCACGTGCATGCCTGTGTTGTAGCCCTGGAAGGGACAGGGTTCCCTGAGAACTCCCTGGGATAGGCCAGCATGGGCAACAGCAGAAAAACAGTCCTTGGAGCAGGAGCTGGCTTGAGCCCTTTGCTGTGACTTCAGGGAAGCAAGTATGCGTTCTAGTCCCCTGCTATGACACCTAAAAAGTGAAGGAGGAGAATGAGATGGCCCACAAGTCCTTCCCAGTTTTGACAGTAAGGGGCTTTGAACTGCAAACTTTCTCTGGATTGCATTACTTAGACCCTTATACTGGGTGCCAAAGAGATTTTTTTCTACCAGTGTGAGTGTGATTGTGTGAATCCATGTGTGCACAAGTGTGAACTGCATGGTAATGATTGGATATGTGCAGTGGCATGTGGGAGCAAATCTGTGAGGTAAAGGTGAGTGCGAGTGTGCAACCACATGTGGGTGTTGGTGAGATTCTCTGGTACGTGCACAGTCAGGAGCACTGCAGAGGCAGGGAGGTCTGGAAGTTAGACCTGCTTTCTGGTGACCCTGGGTCTCCTGACAGTTGGTCTGTTCATTTGTAGTGGGTGGCAGGAAGGTGGGGGACATTTAGGGTTGTCAGTGGGGGGCAGAGCACCAGCTGCACAGTCCCTCCAATGCCTTCCTTCAACTATGGGTGTGCCGTCCATGGCAATAACTTCAGTGCTGCTGCCTCTGGCCAGGCCCTGCCAGCTACCACTGTCCTGACCTGTGCTGCACCCTCCTCCACCATGTGGCTGAACCCAGAACTGGGCCGAGGGCTGGGCCAAGGGCCCCAGGAAAGCCTTGCCCAGTGAGCAACTTGTGCAGCAGGCTCAGCCTGGGACTGTTAGCTGGGCAGAGACTTTCATCCCATTGGGCCTTTCAGTGGAGGAGAAAGCCTCGTGCTCAAAACAAAAAACAAAATGAAACCTTGACGAGAGAGCAGGAAACATGGCCCAGCTGCTCTGTGACTTTAAACAAGCTTGTCCTTTTTGGGGCAGTGGCTGGGTTAGTGTGGTCTCATCTCAATATCTGAGGGCCCGATGAGGCCTGTCGATTGCCAAGGTCCACAGGCCTGGGACCTGGGTGAGCAATGGCACGACCTCCCAGCTTCAGAGGGCAGGTGCTGAGTGGGATCCAGTGCAGGAGTGCACGTAGTGCCTGGTGATCTAGGGTGGGTGACTGATGCCCTGGAGAAAAGCCCCCAGGTCTGTGTCTAGGGGGCCTGGACTAGGGGCCAGACTTCAGACCCATCCTGTAGGAGAGACAGGAAAGTTGAGGCAGGGTCCTCAATCCTTACAGGGCACCCTAGTGTATGGGCACACCCCACAGTATGTGACCAGTGAAGGCTCTGGGAGCACCTGCCAGTGCAAGGCAGTCTCACTGAGACAGGCAGAGGAGCCTTCTTTGCCCCACTGAGCCCTCAGAGGTCAGGGCAGTCTGCAGAGCTCAGGGCCAGGCTGGCACTGGAAGCCTTTGCCCGTGCCCACTGCTGCCAGCCCCCAGCCGACCTCTCGGAGCCAAAGCCTGGCAGAGGATTTCCACGGCGCAGCTTCCCGAGAGAGCAGGATTAAGGAGAACTGCTCGGGTGGGCCGAGCCAGGGGCCAGGGGGAGGCTGAGCGGAAACCCAAAACCTCCGCAGCTGTTTCCAGTTTGCCGCCCTGGCTGGAGCGGTGGGCTGCTCACAGAGTACAGCAGTGTGGACTAGAGCACCAAGGAACGCACTCCCCAGCTCTTTTTCTGTGTCTCCTCCACCCTCTGTGAGCTCTCTCCTGCCCTTTTTCGTTGGGGCTTAATCTGACTTTTTCTCTTTCTGACTTTTTAACAGTCTCATGATTCAAGGACATCAGGGAGGTTGTTGGTCCCTCTGAGAAGAGGACACTAGATTGTCCTGACCACACGTTTCCTGGAGCTTGCACCCTTGCCCCATCCTTGCCCATGTAGGAGGTGGTACATTAAACTTTGAGCTCAGCACCAGACAGCGGAGTGTCTGTGGGAAGCCTGCCAAAGGCTTTGGGGACGCACTCATCTCCAGCCAGTCTCCGTCCTCCAGGCACACACTCCTCTCTCTGGGCATCTCTTCCCCCTGCTTCTTTACCATGCAGATTCACAACATGGGAGTTACCCCTGGGGCCGGGACCCAGCACTGACTTCATATCAGAGCAGAGGCAGGGAAACACCACTGCTCCATGGTCACCAAGCTGGGTTCCTACCCCTCCCCCAGACAGGAATGGAAGAGCACTGTTTGCTGCTCTGGGTGCAAATTCTGCTTTGTTGCTTACTAGCCACACTGCCTGGCCCAGCTCTCATTGTGTCTATCCTCTGCAAGTGGCAGGCACAGTGCTCACTGCAGAATAGGCTTTGGAGGAGGAGTTGCTGCTCCAGTCCTCTCCATGGGTCTGAGGCCCCACCTGTTCTGTGCCCTGTGCTCACCTCTGGGCCGGGCCAGAATCCAAACCCCTGCTGTTGAAACATGCCAGGAAGCAAATTAATTCTCAAAGTAAAAGTTCTAGTGGCCAGATGTCACCAAGGGCTGGTCATGTGGCATTCTGGCCAATGTTAATATATTTCATTTTCTTTAGTTTGGAAAAGAAATGTCTAAGCAGACACTATTTTTATTCCTGAAAATATGAGGCTTTTAAAGAGACTTGGCAAGATCACAGAGTAAGGGCGCCTGTGGCTGTGTGGGGTAGGGGTTAGGACTTGTGATCCTTTCCTGGGATATGTCCTCTTTCCCTGGTGCCACAGCCTGGATGTTGGGCTGCCTTGAAATTTTCTTTACCAGATTAATTAGTCCACCACCCATGTCTCAGGACATGAACAAAATGCAGACAAACTTTCTGCCAGAGCATAGCACTCATAGCATCTAGCCCGGTTGCCAATGGCGTCTTTGTTCCCAACTGAAACCTCTTGAGTCCAGTCTTCACTCTTTGCATTTTTATCAACATTCTGGTCTTTTCTGACCGGAATCTCCCACCAAGCTCAGCTCAGAGCATTGTAGGGCTTCTCTAGGGGACATCTCTAAACTTTTCCTGTTTAGTTCCAAAAGCATTTAAAAAATTATAAATACATTTTTGCAGTACATAATGATTACATTTATTGTGGGGAGTTGGTACTTGTACACAGTACATTTTGATTCTTCTTTTTTTTTTCAGTCCCTTCCCCTTTCCCTCCCTCTCCCTTCCTCCATTGCTTTTTCCCCCATCCATTTGAAAAAGATTTCCCTAATTCCCACTTATCTATTTTGCACCACCGCACTCGATTTTTTGAGTGCTCATTTAAGAGAAACCATGCGATAGTTAAGCATGTTATAGCTGAATGGGCTAAAATAGTCCAGGTTCTTGTGTATGAAAAGGACAGAATTGCCAAGCATATACCTCATAGTAAGTAGTAAGTAGCTACGTTTACTGAAGATCACTGGATGATAACAGCAGGAACAGGCAGAAGGGCAAAGGGATAAAGGAGAAGGAAGAGGAACCCAAAGTCAGGTGAAGTTGCCGGTGGTGGTGGTGGTGAAGTTCTCCTCTCTGTGAGGGAAATGGTGGTATTGACTTGGTGCTCACTCCTGCAAAATATGCTCAAGCTCAGGACTAGTGCTGGGCCCCAGAAGAGGAACCCTTGATGAATACTAATACAACTCAGATTTCCTGTGTTTAAAGGGCCAGACGTCTCTGACTCTAGGTGCCTACCATTCAGTCTCTCACTAGTGTTGGTGATCTGCTGCCTCAGGCATCATGACCTCCCAAGCTTAAATATGGACAATTATTAGGGTGGTTATAGTTTGTGTTTGTAGTTGAATGAAGGGAAGAAGTGACTCCCTCAACTTGCCTGGACAGGTTTTCTATCCATAGCAGACTCACGTGCCTGACATTTCACTTAACATTATGTTCTCAAGGTGCATTCATTTGCCTACAGATGCCTCAAGTTTATCTTTCTTTATGGCAGAGTAGGACTCCACTGTGTATAAATATCACATTTTTTTCTATCCATTCATCTATTGACGGATACATATGCCAAGATTTATTATAAACTGTGATGTTATAAACATGAGCATGCATGTATCCTTGTAATACAATAACTTTAACTCTTTGGGGAAGAAGAGGCATAGCTGGATCAAATTTGCAGTGTTTTGAGGAATCTCCACACTGATTCCCATAGTTGTGCTGTTTGACATTCCCACCAGTAATGTCGGAGGGTTCCTTTTTCCCCCATGTTCTTACCAGCTTTGGTTATTATTTGATTTTTCTTTCTTTTCTTTTTTTTTGTACCAGGGATCGAACTCGGGTCCTTGTGCTTGCAAGGCAGGAGGCAGTACCACTGGGCTAAATCCCCAGCCCCATTATTTGATTTTTTTTTGTTGATAGCTGTTCTTTCTGGACTCTCAGATGGACTCTTAGTGCTGTTTTAATTTGCATTTCTCCTATGGCCAACAATGTTGAATATTTTTTTCATGTATTTATTGGCCATGTGTACCTCTTCTTCTGAGAAGTGTCTATTCAAAGGCTTCTAAACCACATGGTCAGATAGTCATGGCAACAATCTCATTCCCAAAATCTGTCTTAGTCACATTCTCATTGCTGAGACACAATATTGGAACCCACAATTTAAAGGTGGATAAGTTTGGTTTGGCTCATGGTTTAGAAGTTTCAGTGCATGTTTGAGAGGCTTAAACACAGAAACAGTATGGTGGAAGGGCTTAGGTGGAGAAAAGTTGCCACATCATGGCAGCCAGGAAGCAGAGAGAAGGGGAGGGAGATGTGCCCTTCCAGGTCATGCCCCCAGCAGCCTGCCTCCTCCTACCAGACCCCACCTCATAACAGCAGGTCAGCTATACCACCTCCAAGATTTGGTCACCTTCCAACAGCCATGCCTATAAGCATATAAGGCCTTTGGGGACATTTAGATATATATCATAACACCCAGACTCCTGGGACAATGGCGGTAGTAACACCTTTGGGTGAGGCAGCATCAGGTGTCACAAAGACAAGGGCAGCTCATGAGTGAGTCTGTGTGTGTGCTCAATTTTTTGAGTCCTTACTCCTTGCTCAGTGCAGTGTGTACATCTCATCTGAGCCTCGTCCCACCTTAGAGTTAGTTATCTTTGGTGCTCATCTCCCCAACCACAGAGCCTCTGTATGCCTCGTGATGGGTCCCATACCCCACATCCAACAGAGCTGCCCTCACAGAAGGTCCTGGTGATGCCAGAGAGCTGTGTCCCCTTCTGAGCCTCTTTCCTTTATCAACCAGATGCCAAGCCACAATCCACCAATGTGGCAGAGTGGAAAGTACCCTAACCGCAGAGACATACTAAGCCTGCTCCTGGCCCCAGGCTGAGTCTGACCCTGTGTGGGTCACTGCTGGTCACAGGGCTCTCGGAGAGTGAGTGCAGCATTGCAGCCTGTCTTGGAGCAAAATCTTTGCCCATCAAGCACCTTTATTCGTAAATCTATAAAATCCCTGCATATTTTTACTTTTTTTTGTTAAGAAAAATGACACGAAAATGTCTGTAATGAAAATCTTTTAAGGTTACCACTAAATATCTAAAGCTCCCGACCTCAAAGGCAAAGCAGGAAGAGTTTGTTCTATGGGTTTGGAAGTGTTCAGGGAGGTTGGCTTTCATCCTCACCTCCGGGGCTCCAGAGGAATCTCAGGATTTAGCTCCCAGACCCTTGGCTTGGCCAAGGTGAACATATGTGGGAGTGTGTGTTTGAGCATGCATGTGCAATTTGTGTGTGTGTGTGTGTGTGTGTGTGTGTGTGTGTGTGTGTGCATTTGTGGGTAATGCAGGCAATGTGTAGCACCCATGGGAGGATGTGGCTGTGTCTGGCTTTGTGCCTCTGTGTGTGTGTGTGTGTGTGTGTGTGTGTGTGTGTGTGTGTGGTAGTGCGGGTCATGGGAGCCTGTATGGTGTAGGTGGCTTCACAACTCTTGAATCTCTGTGTTATGGGGGTATTAGGAGTTTGTTGTGGGTTTGTGGAGAGCTCTGATGTGAGCTGGGACTGGGTAGCAAAGCTGACTAGGACCTGATTAGGACACTAAACAACTACAAGAAACATATGATTTTCTAAACGCCCCCAAACTGAGGTTTAGTTGATAAAAAGGCAGCAGTTGGAAACCAGACCATCAAAGAAGACCATTTTTGAACCACTTTTTGTTTTAAAAAGAAACCACCCCAAATGGCAGTGCAATTGATACGTAAGTTCCAGCTTTCACAGGAAAGACATCTCTCCTGAGGGAGCCCAGGGCACAGAGCAGCCACAGAGCCATGTAGAGGCTGCAGGGCACATGGATGGTGTACCACCAATGATTCTCCCCAACCGCTGACTGTCCTCAGTGGGGTCAGTGTCTATCCCGTGCTGCTGCAGAGCAGACATCACCAGGGACCGTGATAATGACATAGGACTGGATGGGGGAGTCCCTCAACTCTCCATCTCCTCAGTCCCCACTGATCCTTGTCTAAGATGTAGATGATTGCACTCAAGGGACTCAACTAACAGACCAGGTGCAACAAGATGAAAAGAAGCCTCAGTGTCCTCAAAGAGAGATATTAGAACTAAAGCAGGCCCAAGTGATTGTTGAGGAGAATCAAGAGAAGAGCCTGGATATGACGGAATTCAGCACCAAAATCCTTCACTGCAGGAGCTTCAGAAAGATGGATGCTTTTAAAAGGAAAAATCTTGAACTCAGAAAGATGAAATGTTATGCAAAACAAAAATGCTAGGTAAAGAAAAGTAAGAACATTTGAGCAAACTTTTGTGCAAACACTGTCAAATAATAATTATATAATAGACGACTCATTAGAGAGTCAAAAATTAAGGTAAAACTATGATACTGGAGACTATTATCATATAAGATAGAAGGAAGATTAATTTAAGGTGAAGCATGCTGAAGTCTGTATTGTTGGGGAGGAGAGAGTGCCATTTAACTTTGGATTTCATTAACGGTGTGTGCAAAAAATTTTAAGGGAAACGTAAAAACCTAGAAACAATATATATAAATTATAGACAAATATGAAAAAATGAATTAAAGAGTGGGCTTGATAATTAAAAAGAGGACAGAAAAAAGTTTAAAAAGTAGTAAATGAGAAGAGTGAACAGAAAATAAAATAGTAGATATAAATTTTATCTATGAGGGCTCTAATTAAATGCAAGTGGACTGGTTGGGCATTTAGCTCAGTGGTTCTGCTGCCTTCCTTGCAAACACAAGGTCCCAAGTTTGATTCCCGGTACCCGCCTCCAAAAGTGGACTAAAATTTCTAACTAACAGATTAAGATTTATAGATTGGGTAAAATGAACAACTAACTCTTTGCCCCTACCCTGACTATATGCTGTTTACCAAGGACTTGGAAAAGTTGAAAATAAAAGGCTTGAACCTGATTTTAACGTGAAAGTTTTCAGTTTTTGGCCATTTAATATGATGTTGGCTGTTGGTTTTTAATGGATAGCCTTCATTAAGTTGAGATATAGACCACCTATTCCAAATTTTGCAGGTTTTTTTTTTTTGGTACTGGGGACTGAACTTAGGTCCTAGTGCTTGCAAGGCAGGTACCAGAACCACTGAGTTAAATCCCCAGCCCCCTTGCAGGATTTTTATCATGAATGGGTGTTGAATTTTGTCAAATGTTTTTTCTGCATCTTATCAAGAGGATCATATGGTTTTTGTCTTTGACTCTGTTAATATAGTATATTACATTTATAGACTTATGTATGTTGAGCCATCCTTGCATCCCTGGAAGACACAAAAACAAATCCAGATGTACTCAGACCATCCTCAGTGGAGGAAAGATAGCCTCTTTAATAAATAGTATTGGAAGAACTGGATCTCAACCTGCAAAGATTAAAACTGGACCCTTATCTTTCATCATGCACTAAATTAAAATCCAAGTGGATTAAAGATCTAAATATTAAAAAAGAAACACTAAACTTGCTGGAAGTTAAGTTAGGCAGAACTCTTGAAGACATTGGCATAGGAAAAGATTTTATGAGTAAATCCTCAGTAGCACGGGAAATAGCAGAAAGAATAAAAAACTGGGATTTCATCTTATTAGAAAGCTTCTGCACTGCAAAAGAACCATCAACAGAACTAAGAGACAACCTACAATGTGGGAAAAAATTTATACCAGCTGCTCCTCAGACAAAGGACTATTATCTAGAATATGTAAAAAGCTCAAAACAATCAGTCCCCCAATATAAAGACCCCGATTCAAAAATGGGAATCTGAAATGAACAGATGTTTCTCAGGCAAAGAAGTAAAAACAGCAAGTAAATATATGAAAAAGTGTTCCATATCACTGGTCATTTGAGAGATGCAGATGAAAACAACACTGAGATTCCACCTCATCCCACAAAGAATGGCTGCTATCAAGAAATCACACAATAACAAGTGTTGGCGGGGTTGTGGGGAGAAAGGAACCCTTCTGCATTGTTGGTGGGAGTGCAGACTGGTGCAGCCACTATGGAAATCAATATGGAGATACCTCAAAGAGCTGGGCCTAGAGGTTCCATTTGACCCAGCCATCCCCCTGCTGGGTATCTTTCCAAAAGAATTAAAAGAATCATATCACAGAGATACATGCACACCTATGTTTATAGCGGCACAGTTTGTAATAGCTAAAACTTGGAAACAGCCTATTTGCCCATCACTTGGAAACTGGATAAAGAATATGTGGTTTTTCTATAAAATGGAATATTACTCAGCCATAAAGAATGAGAAATTAGATTCATTAATAGGAAAATGGGTACATATTGAGGATATACTCCTAAGTGAAATAAATAAGTCACACGTGTAAATACTGAATAGTTTCTCTGGTGTGAATAAACTATAATAGTACATAAGATCCTAATGATATAATGGACAATACGAAATAAGAAAGGGGCTAAAGGTGTAGGGAAAGTGGGAAGGGTAGGGGAAAGGTAATAAGGGAAAAGAAAAAAATATGAGAAAGTGAAAAAATGGAAATGAAGTGTTTGTAAAGGGGGTGAAGGGAGGGCAGAGACATAGGGGAAAAAATGAGAACCAAGACCTGTCATGTAAAGGTACAAGATCCCAATAATGGATGTAACTATACTGTATACCCAAAATGTACCAATAAACTCAATGAGGAAAAAAATAAAAGGCTTGAAAAAGATATTGTGAGGATATATTGATGAATTATACCCGAATTACCAAATCCATCAATGTTTACTAATAATACAGGTGACTAGTTGTGTTTTATTCTGTTAGCACAAAGATGATTTCAATATTGAAATCTATTATCCTAAATATTAACAGATTTAAAGATAAAAACCAGTGATCTCAATTGAATCAGAAAAAAATTGGTGAAATTTTATATTCTTTCATAACACTGTTGGCAAACTAATAATATAAGAGGGTATTCCTTAACCCTAGAGTTTCTACCAAGGTCTTAGAGCAAGTATAATGTGTGTTGGGGAAATCCTTGAGGTACTCTCTTTAAAATCAAGAATTAGCCAAGGATATCTGTTGTCAGTGCTTTAATTGAGCGTTGTCACAGAGTTCCTTACCAGTATAGTAAGGCAAGATTAAAAAAAAGAAAAAAGGAGATTGTGATTGATTATCATAGGATATAATGATTTACAAAGAACTTGAAGAGTATCTAAATATAAGCTGTTAAAATGAACCAAAGCTTAGCATATGTCCTGGACATTAATGAAATCAGCATGCAAGACTCAGTTGTGTTTCTGTATACCACAAATATATTTAAAACTTGAAATTTAAAAAAGATAACATTTACAGCACAAACAAAATACAAAACACCTAGGAACAAATCTAACAAAATATGCAAAGAAGAGTTTTAGAAGAAAAAAGATAGTTTATTTTGAAGTATAGAGATCCAAATAATGTGCTGCAGCACAGGCCTTGTTAAAATAAACTTGCTTTGGTGTTCTTCTTTAAAAAAAAAACAGATACAAATAAATGAGGAAGTATCATATTATTGGATAGAGTTACTGTTATAAATGTGCCAGTTTTCTCTAAATTAATAATACATTTATTGAAATTAAAATTGAAATCTCAATATCTGTGTGTATGTATATGTATGTTTAATATGTGTATATGTATTTGTGTATGTGTATAATTTTAAAAACTTACTCTAAAATTTATATGGAAAAGTTTAGGATTCAGTAACAGCTAAGAAAAAATTAGAAGAAGAAACAAGTTATGATTTGTGCTAGTAAAAAGTATGACTTATTTGAAAATCTTCATAATTAAGATGTGTACATCTGGGATATGATTGTGTAAATCAGTATTTTCTCCTTAGAATTCATCCAAAAGCAACAAAAAGAATAAAAAATTAACCCTATTTTTGGCAAAGTTTGAGGGTAGGTATTATCTACAATCCCCAAATATATGTGAGAACAATCCAAAGAAGCTCAGATTAGGGAGAAAACAAATAAGAAGAAACAAAGAGAAAGGAACTCAGAGAATGATGTATTTGATGAGATAAATAGGCAAAAATATTCTTCTTAAAAGCAAAAGCATGTTTAGAGATGCAAAAATTCTATCTCCTGTTTTCAAAAACAGGTGCAATAACTATCATGAATGGGCTAAAGGGAAAAGCCTTACTAGTCTAGATCTGGCAGGGTTGCACAAAGAACCAGAAGGATGAACCCTTTACAGAAGCAATTTGCTTCTGTGGTAGCAGAGGAGGGACCCTATGGACCCTATTTGTAAAAAACCAGCATGTCTTGGATTTCATCTTTTCCTAACTAAAGGATCTTCCTGTTTGTCAATAGAAAGTCCTGGAAAACCAAATCCAACTCAATCAAGGCTGACAAAAATCTTTAGTGCTATTTGAAAGAGAAATAAGAAGGGTCTCACAGAGCACCAGAGGTACCATAAGAAACAAACATAGTGACACAAAGATATTCCCAGATACAGTGGTAGGAAAGAAGGAAGAAAATACTCAAAGGTTTATTAATGAGTGAAGACTTCTCCCCAGAGAAAGGTTGCCATAGATGAAATTGGAGTCAAACATTTTATTATAAATTTTTTTAAAACTTCATGAAGTAGTTGCCTCTATGAAGTAAGACAATGAAGCAAAGACGAAAGAACCCTGGGAAGACCGGGCAAGATCACAGGCAGGAATAATTCAGAAACTGAAAACATTCAAGAAAAGATTTGAATTTTATAAAGCACCCAGAGGTGAAGACAGAGGAAGAAAGAGCATGGAGGAGAAGGCACACTGGAAAATAACCACAAGTGGACCAGAAATTAGAAATGAGAAAAGCAAGCAAAATGATACAAAAAGATATTTTAAAAAAGAATTTGAGAGAAAATGGACAGTGAAGACCCAACTTGTGCATTTTCAGTCCCCAAAATAGTTGATTGAAGTGATAATACAGAAGAATAAAAGTTAAAAGCTTACTTCACAAAGACTTTATGAAATAACTTGACCCAATGTAGTTATTCATAGTAATACCAAAATATAGCCTACTAAATTTATTCTACCTTAAAGATAAAAAGAATCTTGGTAAGCCAGGTTACGTTTGGGTCATGTGTAAGAAGAAAAAGGGAAAAACAGTCTTAGATTTATTCAAATTAACACTTAATGTTATTAGATGGTAGAATCCATTTACAAAGCCCTCAATAAAGATTGACAACTGAGCGGTTTTATATCTAGCTCATCCTACAGTTATAAATTCCATCGATGAGCAATTATGAACATTTATGGTTCCAGAATAATTGCTCAGCAGTTAGGAAAACTCCAGCAAAAAGACTGAAAATAGTATGAACATTAAGTTGAAGAATAGATAATAAATAATGCTGTAAAGATATAGAAATCAAGCAGTTAACAAGTTGTGAGAAGAACTGAAGTTTGGAGGAAGAGTACTTGCTGTTTGCCTCAACATTATCAACTGAGTTAAACACCTGTTTTAAAGCTGATAAATTAGATAATTGAAGTATATGCAAATTTAACAGCACAGAAGTATACACTAAAGGTAATATCAGGGACAGAAATTGAGGGTGGAAGAAAAGAAAGGAGAAGCACACTAATTTTGTCTTTGTTCATAGGAAAGAACTAATGCTTATTAAAAGTTACAAGAAGTTGAAATTATAATTCGCAATATAGTATAAAATAAAAATACAATTTTTCTAACCATTGCATAATTTCACAAAAATAACAAAGTGGAGCAAAGAGATGTGATACTAAAAGAAACATGAGAAGATAATGGAAAATATGCAGCAATTAAAACCAAACACATCAGTCACACTAATATATGTACATAGACTAAAATACCTATTAAATGAAAAAAAATTCTATGCAATATGAAAGAGAACACCTAAAGCAAAGCCATACAGATAGATTAAAAATAACCTGGGGCTACTTGGTAAGGTCTGTAGGCCCAATGCAGACACAAAGGAAGTATAAATCATAAGGGACAAAGAGGACTTCCTGTCCAAAGCATTAAATCAGTCAAAGGCAGACAGGTTATTACGATTTACCATGAACATATTTATTGGTTATCTAGTGCTGCCTGTCAAATTGCCCTTAAACTTAGCAGTTTAAAACAGTGAACATTTGTTACCTCAAGCAGCTTCTGACTACCAGGAATTCTGGAGCAGCTTAGCTAGGTAGTGGAGGCCTGCTCAGGGTTTCTAATGAAGTTGGTCTCCTGCTGCTGGCCAGTTTAGGGCTGCAGCCAGCCAAGGCTTCACTGAGACTGTGTCCACTGTCAAGCTTAGTCATCTGGCTAGGTGGGACAAAGGGGGAAGACGGAGGGAGGGAGGGAGGGGGGAGAGGAGAAGAAGAAGGAGGAGGAGGGAGAGAGACAGAGACACAGAGAGAGACACAGAAAGAAAAGACAGTGAAGAGACAGGAGAGAGTGAGAGAGACAATTTTGAAGTGATACAGAGATACATGCAGCATCTCTGCCATATTTTACTTCACAAAGAACAGTATGATGTGGGAGGGGTTATACAGGTGTGTGACTACCAGGAAGCAGGACTCAAAGCCCATAACAGTATGAGTGTGCAGGCACAAAATAATATAACATCAGCATTCATAAAACCAAAGCTGTAGGAGATAAAGGAATTCATAGGAAATCAAAGGATTCATAGGAAATGAGTCACAGATGCACAAGTAACAGCATCTTAATTTAATGGGCTTAATATATTTGCATAAGGCAAGTGAGTAAGAAATAGTTAAGGATAGAAATGACCAAATGCTTTGAAATCTGTATACTAAAAACAGTCCAGGGCTGGGGATTTAGCTCAGTGGTTTTGCCGCCTGCTTCACAAGCACAAGGTCCTGAGTTCGATCCCCTGTACAAAAAAAAAAAAAAAAAAAAAAAAACGTCCATCTTTTTATTTTATTATTTTTTACTTTCAGTTCACCTTTTAAAATTCAGTTGTCTAGAAAATTTTCATGAACATAATATTAGACCACATAGGATACTTTGATAAATTACAAGTAAAAATACTATGGATATTATTCTCTGATAAAAAAAAAAAAAAAAAAGTCCATCTTTTTATTTTATTATTTTTTACTTTCAGTTCACCTTTTAAAATTCAGTTGTCTAGAAAATTTTCATGAACATAATATTAGACCACATAGGATACTTTGATAAATTACAAGTAAAAATACTATGGATATTATTCTCTGATTACAGTGAGTTTAAATTAGAAATCAATACTGAGATCGGACAATAAAAAGCCCCCCCCACCTGTAAACTGAGACAAATAAACAATAATAGGAATAATAGGACCTCTCTTGGGTCAAAGAGGAAACCCTAATCAGAGCTGCAGAATATGTAGAAAGGTAATTCAAATGAAAACACTCTGCATCAGAGCCCATGACCCAGTTCAAGTGATGCTTCCAGGCCAGGCTGCTTGTGCAGGATGAGCGAGTTGGATTGATACCTTGCTTTCTGAGACATAAAACTTTTAGCACTACAGTGAATTTTTGACCCTTAATTTGGTCAGAGAACTGTGTTATCTGTTGGGCTCCTCCAAAATTCTACCAGTAGATGATGCAATGAGGCAAAAGAAAAACATCAGAAGGATAAAATCTGGGATGTAGTTATTATCTGCAGATGATTGTATTCCTGGAAAACCTACAGAAACTACAGCAAAAACCATCGCCACCCCAGGATAACTAAGTAAGATGGATATATAAAGTTATCGAGGAAGCATTAGTTATTTTTGTGTGAAAATATTATCATTTGGAGAATGTAGTGAGGGCACATTCACAAGAGGATGTGAGTGAGCACATGAGGATGTAGTGAGCAGATCACATTCACAGGAGAAATGACAATGGCAATGACAACAGCAACAAACAAAGCCAAGTACCTTGCAATCAAGTTAAATGGAGGAGCAAGGCCTAAGCAAAGAAAATGTCAAAACACTTCTGAAGGACACCAAAGAAGACCTGAATAAATGGAAATACCATGCTTTTAGCCAGGAAGACTCAGCATCATAAAGATGTCATTTCTCTCTAAGTACATTTCTAAATTTAATGTGATCCCAATAAAATACCAAGTTTTTTTTTTTAGCTAGACAAGCTGATTCTAAAGTTCATGTGAAAAAATAAAGAAACAAAAACATTCAGGAAAACTTTGAAAAGAGGAGTAATTTTGGGGGATTAGCTGAACCAAATATTAAAACATATATTAAAAATCTCAATAATTGAAACAGTGAGGAATTGATGCTTGAATAGTGTGGCAGGCCAATCAACCACAGTAGAAAGCCCAGAAATAGAATCAACTCCACGTGGGGGAGGTTAGGTTATGAAAATATGGGCCACTAAAGTCGGTGGGAGAAATGATTAACTGTTCAATAAAAATCATTGGGGGTCACTGGTTGGCCACATGGCAAAAAGATATAGTTAGGCCCATACCTAGCGTCATAGACCAAGATAAATTCCAACTGAATTAAAGACTGAAAAGCAAAAATAATGCCACAAATATGCAGGAAAAAAAACGAGACAATCCTTTTATAATCTTGGAATATGGAAGAGCTTTGAAATTATGACTCAAAAATAGAGAAGATAGTAGAGAAAGGAAAAATTAAATTACATTAAGATAATCTCTATGCCAAAATTTAAAGCCAAAAGATAACTCACTGTAATATAATATTTGATGCTTGCATTAAATGTTTAATTTTCCTGATTTATAAAGTGGTTCTAGAAATCAAAGAGAAAAGAACCAAGAGCTCAAAATATTGCAAAGGATATGAACAAATGATTCATGCAAAAATGTTCTATCTCACTAATAACTAGAAATGTAGACTAAAATTGTACAAAAATACTAGAAGAGTAAGGAAGCTCTCAATGTACTGACATGAAAAGACCCACAGAATATACTGTTAGGCAAAAAACTTGTAGTGTAAATATTAATTACCACTTACATAAAAAGAGCAAAGAATATAGTTTTTATCTTGCTTTAATTTGTTTAGAAATAGGGTAGGGGATGGATGTATAAGGGATACTTTTTGTTTTATACCTTTTTTTCTTGCCTTGAATGAATTTATTACTTTATTACAAATAATTAAATATTTTAATATAATTTTTGAAAAATCTCATAAGTAGACCAATATCCTTGATGAACATAGGTGCAAAAATTCTTAATGATATACTTGCAAACTGAATTCATTAACAAATTAAAAAGATCATACAGCATGATCAAACTGGCTACATTCCAGTGGTGCAAGGAAAATTCAACACACACAACATCACTAAACATAATACACCACACCACAGACATAGAATCAAGGGTAAAAATCATATGATACCCTCAATTGATGCAGAAAGACTTTGGCAAGATTCAACATCCTTTCTTAATAAAGGACCTAAAAGAAATTTGGTATTGAAGTAGTATTATGTAGTAAAAGCCATATATGACAAACCCATAGGCAACACTGTTCTGAATGGGGAAAAACTGAAAGCATTTTCTCTAAATTGGGAATGAGGCAAGGACACCTGCTTTCACCCCTCCTATTCAATGTAGTTCTTTAAGTTTTAGCTAGAATAATTGGGCAAGAGAAGGAAATAAAATAGATACAAATAAGAAAGGAAGAAATCAGATTATCCTTGTTTGCAAATGGTATGATCCTACACTTAAAAGACACTAAAGATTCTATAGAAAGACTTTTAGAGCTACTAAATTCAGCAGAGTAGCAGAATGTAAAATCAACATTAAAAAGTCAATAGTTTTTCTACACACCAATAATGGATTAGCTGAGAAAGAAATTAGGAAAATAATTTCATTTACAATAGCTTCAAAAAATACCTGGGGTCTTGTCTAACTAAAGAGGTGAAAGACCTCTACAGTGAAATTTTGAGGATAATGAAGAAAGAAATTGAAAACACTGGAAGATAGAAAGATCTCCCATGTCCATGGATTTGTAGAATTAATATCATTAAAACAGCCATACTGCCAAAAGTGGTCTACAGAGTCAGTGCAGCCACATAGAAATACAGTAACCTTCTTACTGTTTTAGTATATGTGCTACTGAAGTGAGCATAATGACATTCTTTAATGAATTAGAAAAAACAATCCTAGAATTTATGTAGAAACACAAAAAGACTCTGACTAGCCTAAGCAATCTTAAGAAAAAAGAGCATAGCTGGAGGTATCATGATACCTGATTTCAAATTATACTACAAAGCCATAGTAAATAAAACAGTATGATACTTACACAAAAATAGACACATAAATCAATGGAACAGTTTGGAGGACACAGAAACTCATGCAACTATAGTCATCTGATTCTGGACAAAGGAGCCAAAAATATACATTTGTATATTTTGACAAGAGATCAAACTGGATATCCACTTGTAGAAGATTGAAAATAAATCCTTATCTCTCACCCTGTAAGAAAATAAATTTAAAATGAATCAAAGACCAAGGTGTAAGACCTGAAATCGCTAAAGAAAACATAGGGGAAATGCTTGAAGCCATAAGCACAAGCAAATACTTCTTGACTAGGACACCAATAGCATAGGAGATAATAGCAAGATTCAATAAAAATGGGGCATTATCAAATTAAAAAGTTTCTACACAGAAAGAGAAACAACATAATGAAGAGACAACCTGTAATATGTGAGACAATTTTTGCTAGCTATGCTTCTGAAAGGAGATTACTATCTAGAATATATAAAGAACTCAAAAAATTTAACACCAAAAAAATCAAATAGCCCAATCAATAAATGGGCAAAAGAACAGAAAAGACACTTGTCCAAAGATAGAGCTAGAAATGGTCAGTAGGTAAGTAAAAAATGTTCACTGTCTTTAGCTATTAGGAAATGGAAATCAAAACAATGCTGAGATTCCATCTCACCCCATTCAGAACGGCTGTGATGAACAATACATGGGGCTGGGGATTCAGCTCAGTGGTTCCACCACCTGTCTAGCAAGTGAAGGACCTGAGTTCAATCCCAGGTACCAAAAAAAAAAAAAAAATT
>NW_022900935.1:26968499-26971132 GCF_012274545.1 Fukomys damarensis
AATTTAAATTATTACAGCTGCTACAGAAATCAATATGGTGGCTCCTCGAAAAACTAAAAATAGAACTACCATTTGATCCAACTATACCACTCCTTGGTATACACCAGAAAGAATCAAAGTCAATATACCATAAGGATATCTGCCTATCCACGTTTATTTTGACACAATATGCAATAACCAAGATATGGAATTAGCCTAGGTGCCAATCAACAAATGAATGAATAAAGACATTGCCATATATATATATATATGTATGAATAATATATAATAATATATATATTATTCAGCATATAAAGAACAAAATTTTGTCATTTGTAATAAGATAGAGGGATCTAGAGGGCATCATTCTGAACAAAATAAGCCAGACTTAGAAAGAAAAATATTGTATGTTCTCCCTAATATGTGGAATCTAAAAAAGATGACAAGAAAATAGAAGGGAGACTATTACTGGACAAGAGGAAGGAAGAAAGGAGAAGAGTAGGTGGTGTAAGGAGGAAAGAATGTGATCAAACTATTTTATAGACCCTGAACTGCCCCCTGTGTGACACTGAAAGGGAGAATTAGGCAAGGAAGGTGAGGGGGAATGATTAAGTTATGTATGTGTACAAATCCATCAAAATGAAACCCATTAATCTATAAAATCAACATGCACTAATAAAAAATGGGAAAAATCCTATAAGTGAGAAAGTATAATAATTAGCATAGGTTTACAGAAATAGAGCAATGAATCCAGATAGACAGCCCAGAAACAGAATTTTACCTATATGGACACTTTCAACATGAGAGAGGTGATATTCCAAACCAGTGGCAAAATGATGGGGAATTTAATCAGTTGTGCTGGGACAACTATTATTTATATGGAAAAAGAAAAATTGGACTAAGCCTTACTTTGCACAAAAATTAATTCTAGAATCAATATGGAGAACAAAGCTTAACACTTTTAGAAAGAAACTTAGAAGCTCTTTATTAGCCTAGGCTATGAAACAGTTTTTAAAAACAGTTCACAAAAAACACAAACAAGGATGGGAAAAAGATAGATTTAGCTACATTAAAAATTAAACATTGCTATGTATAAAGCACTACAAACACTGGAAAAAGAAAAGTTACATAGTAGGAGAATATATCTGGCAATGCATGGAACCAAAAAAGTGATTAATATCCAGAAAATAGAAGAGCAGAAAATCAATTACAGCAGAAGACCCTATAGAAAAAAAGGGCAGAAATATACCAAGAGTCAACTCACAGAAGAAAAAAAAAAATTGAAAGGCTATCCATATTGGAAACAGTGCTTAGTTGCACTTAATTAGTGAAAACTAAATTAAAATCACACTTGATTATATTATGCACACATCAGCTTTGCAAAACTGAAAATCTACCAGTGTTGTGGATTGAGGAGCGTATGGAACAATGGGAATTTTTAACACTGAAGACAGAAGGTAAATTTGTAAAACTGCGTTAAAGGGCAAGTTGGTAACTTCTGATGGCTCTTACTTTCCCTCCCTCCCTTCCTTCCTCTCTGAAATTTTCACACAAAGAGGAGCACACAGACATATTTGTTTCAACATTATTTGAAAGAGGGCCCCCCCAAGACCCTAAATGTTCCGCAAAAGCAGAACTGATGAATTAGTTGTGGTCTAACTACATTGGAAGGTACCATAAATGTCAGTGAAACAAAACAAGAACAGAACTGTATAAATCAATGAGGGAAGAATCTCACAAACAACATGGAACAAAAGCAAAACAAAACAAAACAAAACAGCAGATTGTACAAGGATATACAGTATGAAAACATTTGCATGAAGTTCAAAGGCAGAGAGAACGATACTATGTAATGTTCGTGCTCTTACAAACTAAAAAAACATGCAAAGGGATACTATATAATGTGTAGAAGAGTATAAGAGCATAAACATATGAAAGGAAAGGATAAATAATCTCAGGGAATGTGATTTTTCTCTATGGGGAAGGATGGAAATGGGTCTGGCAAGAGGTTCCCAGGGATCGACAGCATAATTTCAACCTATTCCTAATTGGGATGTGGGTATGTGAGTGCTCATTTTTGTATTCTTTATACTTTCCTATCTCATATTTTATGATTCCAAAGATTAAGTATTCCATTGCAATAACAAAATTATATATATAGCAAGATATATATTACATATATTATTATATATATTATACATACTATTATATATAGCAATATATATTATTATATATTATATACTATTATATATAGCAATATATATATATATATTACTACAACAACAGAAACTAAAAAATATCTAGGAATCAACTTATTTTATTAAGGGCGTAGGGATCTAGACATGTAGCTCAGTGATAAAGTGCTTGCCTACCATGCATAAGGCCCTGAGTTTAATCAACAGCACCAAGAAAAAAATAAAGTATATTAACTTTATGAGGAAAAATGTAAAACTCTGGTAAAAGACCATAAAAGAAGATGTTAATAAATAAAAACACCATGTTGATGAATCATGTAGCTGTTAATTTCCTCCAAATTAATTAAAAACCTCAGAGAGAGATCAGGAAGGGGCACTTTTCCTTGTGGTGCTCTGGATTCTGTATTTAGTTTTCACAGTGACTGTGACGTGGGCATTACTAGTTCTAGTTCATGGAAG
>NW_022900935.1:26978514-27031454 GCF_012274545.1 Fukomys damarensis
GGTACCAAAAAAAAAAAAAAAAATTGCTGGCAAGGCTGTGAAGGGAAAAGTAAACCTTTCTGCACTGCTTGCGGGAATTTAAATTATTACAGCTGCTACAGAAATCAATATGGTGGCTCCTCGAAAAACTAAAAATAGAACTACCATTTGATCCAACTATACCACTCCTTGGTATACACCAGAAAGAATCAAAGTCAATATACCATAAGGATATCTGCCTATCCACGTTTATTTTGACACAATATGCAATAACCAAGATATGGAATTAGCCTAGGTGCCAATCAACAAATGAATGAATAAAGACATTGCCATATATATATATATATATGTATGAATAATATATAATAATATATATATTATTCAGCATATAAAGAACAAAATTTTGTCATTTGTAATAAGATAGAGGGATCTAGAGGGCATCATTCTGAACAAAATAAGCCAGACTTAGAAAGAAAAATATTGTATGTTCTCCCTAATATGTGGAATCTAAAAAAGATGACAAGAAAATAGAAGGGAGACTATTACTGGACAAGAGGAAGGAAGAAAGGAGAAGAGTAGGTGGTGTAAGGAGGAAAGAATGTGATCAAACTATTTTATAGACCCTGAACTGCCCCCTGTGTGACACTGAAAGGGAGAATTAGGCAAGGAAGGTGAGGGGGAATGATTAAGTTATGTATGTGTACAAATCCATCAAAATGAAACCCATTAATCTATAAAATCAACATGCACTAATAAAAAATGGGAAAAATCCTATAAGTGAGAAAGTATAATAATTAGCATAGGTTTACAGAAATAGAGCAATGAATCCAGATAGACAGCCCAGAAACAGAATTTTACCTATATGGACACTTTCAACATGAGAGAGGTGATATTCCAAACCAGTGGCAAAATGATGGGGAATTTAATCAGTTGTGCTGGGACAACTATTATTTATATGGAAAAAGAAAAATTGGACTAAGCCTTACTTTGCACAAAAATTAATTCTAGAATCAATATGGAGAACAAAGCTTAACACTTTTAGAAAGAAACTTAGAAGCTCTTTATTAGCCTAGGCTATGAAACAGTTTTTAAAAACAGTTCACAAAAAACACAAACAAGGATGGGAAAAAGATAGATTTAGCTACATTAAAAATTAAACATTGCTATGTATAAAGCACTACAAACACTGGAAAAAGAAAAGTTACATAGTAGGAGAATATATCTGGCAATGCATGGAACCAAAAAAGTGATTAATATCCAGAAAATAGAAGAGCAGAAAATCAATTACAGCAGAAGACCCTATAGAAAAAAAGGGCAGAAATATACCAAGAGTCAACTCACAGAAGAAAAAAAAAAATTGAAAGGCTATCCATATTGGAAACAGTGCTTAGTTGCACTTAATTAGTGAAAACTAAATTAAAATCACACTTGATTATATTATGCACACATCAGCTTTGCAAAACTGAAAATCTACCAGTGTTGTGGATTGAGGAGCGTATGGAACAATGGGAATTTTTAACACTGAAGACAGAAGGTAAATTTGTAAAACTGCGTTAAAGGGCAAGTTGGTAACTTCTGATGGCTCTTACTTTCCCTCCCTCCCTTCCTTCCTCTCTGAAATTTTCACACAAAGAGGAGCACACAGACATATTTGTTTCAACATTATTTGAAAGAGGGCCCCCCCAAGACCCTAAATGTTCCGCAAAAGCAGAACTGATGAATTAGTTGTGGTCTAACTACATTGGAAGGTACCATAAATGTCAGTGAAACAAAACAAGAACAGAACTGTATAAATCAATGAGGGAAGAATCTCACAAACAACATGGAACAAAAGCAAAACAAAACAAAACAAAACAGCAGATTGTACAAGGATATACAGTATGAAAACATTTGCATGAAGTTCAAAGGCAGAGAGAACGATACTATGTAATGTTCGTGCTCTTACAAACTAAAAAAACATGCAAAGGGATACTATATAATGTGTAGAAGAGTATAAGAGCATAAACATATGAAAGGAAAGGATAAATAATCTCAGGGAATGTGATTTTTCTCTATGGGGAAGGATGGAAATGGGTCTGGCAAGAGGTTCCCAGGGATCGACAGCATAATTTCAACCTATTCCTAATTGGGATGTGGGTATGTGAGTGCTCATTTTTGTATTCTTTATACTTTCCTATCTCATATTTTATGATTCCAAAGATTAAGTATTCCATTGCAATAACAAAATTATATATATAGCAAGATATATATTACATATATTATTATATATATTATACATACTATTATATATAGCAATATATATTATTATATATTATATACTATTATATATAGCAATATATATATATATATTACTACAACAACAGAAACTAAAAAATATCTAGGAATCAACTTATTTTATTAAGGGCGTAGGGATCTAGACATGTAGCTCAGTGATAAAATGCTTGCCTACCATGCATAAGGCCCTGAGTTTAATCAACAGCACCAAGAAAAAAATAAAGTATATTAACTTTATGAGGAAAAATGTAAAACTCTGGTAAAAGACCATAAAAGAAGATGTTAATAAATAAAAACACCATGTTGATGAATCATGTAGCTGTTAATTTCCTCCAAATTAATTAAAAACCTCAGAGAGAGATCAGGAAGGGGCACTTTTCCTTGTGGTGCTCTGGATTCTGTATTTAGTTTTCACAGTGACTGTGACGTGGGCATTACTAGTTCTAGTTCATGGAAGGGGAAACTGAGACCCACAACTGAGAACAAGGAATTAACATGGTAAGGAAATGTAGTGAATGTTTGGGGCCCATGGTGATGATGGAGTCAAAGTTGGAAGCTAAAGACATCTGATTGTAAAACCAGCTCTTTCTGCTACTATCCCATGATACTGCATGCTGGAATCACACGGCAGAAAATGATAGTAGAATTATTTCCAGGAAAGAGGAATTCAGAATCTGAGAAAAAAGATTAGAGCCAGAAAAGTAAAGATAGAATTGGAGCAGGGCTGGGGAGATTGCACCAGAAGGGCTCTCAAGAAGGGGTCTGGTCCAGGTCCGAACCTTAATATCTCAGAACATGAGGTCATCAGGTCTTGTCTGCCCACTCTCCTTTTGATTGTAAGTGCTTAAGTCCATGGCTTACCGAGCTCTCTGAACATCAGCTCTTCATGTCTAAACCCATGTTCCTCACATCCAGCCATCTTACCCTCTGGGAGTCAGGCCTTGACCCAGGGCCTGGCTGCTGACACTAGACTCAGGTGTATTTCTCTCTGGTTTCCACACTGAGCTCCTCTTAGGAAGTGGATGAAATGTTACAGGGAAATGGTGGCTGGGCACATGTCTCTAGGCTCCAGGCCTACCCAGCAGTTGGGAGGAGAGCCAAATTGACTCTGGGAGCCTGAGCAGAAGGATTTCAAGTTCAAGTAGGGGAGACTTAGCATCTTTGTGAGACTATCAATAAAAGAAGACAGGAGGAAAGAAATAAAGAAAAATAATGACTGGGAACGATGCATCTCCATGTAAAGGCCCTGGGTTCAGTCCCTAATACTTCCGTCTTTAATACACATATTCACGTCCCTGACGCTGGTGCCACATGGTTGTGTGCTATGTCCTTATGGTGGGTGTGTGCGGGTAGTTTAGGTTGTGTGAAGTGCCTTGCTCTTCTTCATCTTCTTGCATTTGTTCACTAAATGGCGCACTTCCACAGGGAGAGCCGCGGACCACTCCACAGATCCCACACCTCTGTGACGGCGACCCAGCTCCTCTGTAGACTCCACTGCCCTCCCTGACCTGGCCCCAATGGCCTCTGGGACTCTTTTCTTGTTATTCTTAATTGTGACCTCTCCTGCTCCCTATCCCTGGGTGCATCCTCAGAATGCACCTTGCTGATTCACCTCAGCCCTTTTGCACATCCTTTAGCCTCAGCTGCAGTGTCCTTCCACCTCTTGTGTCTGACCAACACAGGCAAGAGCCACTTCCTCCAGGAAGTCTCCCTGAATGACCAGAGTGGGTTGGCTCTGCTGACCTCTGAGCACTTTCCCACATTCATTCTTGCCCTGCTGCACATTAAGGGCCCCTTTCTGTGTTTCTCACTTCTGCCCTGCACCGGGAACTCCTGGCAGAAGGTAGGTCTAAGCTGTCATGGTGTTTCTAGTTGTACGTCCTGCATGGTGTTGGCCTGCAGTCAGTGAAGAATGAATGGCTGAATGAATGAATAGCATGATGTAGGGTCATGAATGCTGGCCTGGGGTCCTGCCACCTGGGTTGGAATTCCACTTACGTCATTTACTGTGTGTGACTGTGAGCAAGTGACTAAGCTTCCATGCCTTGGTTTTCTCTTCTGTAAAATGGGATGAATAAGGGAGCCCATTTCCTGGCATTGTTATCAAAACTCAATGAGTCAGTGTATGAAAAGCACTTAAAAGGGTGCACAGCACATGGTAAGTGGCAGGTAAATAATAGTTGTTATTATTGTTGTATCTAAATCATTTGGTTGTATGTTCAATCATCACTCATTATTTCCCACAAAAATTTTATCTAGTGCCTTTTCTGTGCTGGGTGTTGGATGGGGCACAGATATAAATCAGACAAATCATATTACCCTCGATATGGACAGGAATTAGGGAGACAAAAACAGATGCCAGTGATTGCATCCTCAGGATTCCCAGTACTCAGAATGGTGTGACTCAGGCCAGCAGACAGGGCCCCTGGTCTGAAGCAGACAAGCCCCTCTCCTCTCAAAAGCTCTTTGGGGACAAAACTGCTCAAGGAAAAGGGACAGGTGGCAGGGCCTAAGAGTCTGCAGGGTCTGGGAGCCTCTATGTAGCTTTCATTGGCAGCAGAGCCCCCAAATCCAGGGGCTTTGATTTTTCATTGACTAATACTGCATTTCATTGAACAGAAGCTTCCTGTTAAATCAAAACAGATGAGGCTTTAAAAATAAATCTAATTGATTCCATCCCAGCATTCAGATCACTACTGCTCAGACCCAGCCAAGAGAGCAGAGTTGTGTGCACGTGTGTGAGCAAGTGCAGGCACAGGTGTGCATGGGCAGGTAGACACAGTGGTCGCTTTTCAGATCAGTGTATCTGTCCTGGAGAGAGGCATTTTCTCTATGTGACTTCATTTACTCCTCATGACACCCCTATGATTAGCTCCCTATCATTAGCCCCATCTAAGTATAGAGAATGGAGTTTAGAGGGGTCAAGAATTTTGCTTGAGATGAGGAGATTAGAAAATGATAAGTTAAAGAGTCAGGGATTGAGCTTGGTCCCTTCTCACTTTAAATCCTTAATTCCTCTAAAGTCACATCACTAATGTTTCTGATGCCCAAGCCCTTGCTTTTTCTTGGATAGCACATACATTTTATGCATGTGTGCCAGGGAAGTATGAATGGTAACTGTTTCTAAAGACTGCATTTAGGTCTTATACTGGGAGGTGTGAGCAGCTTGAGTCATTCATCCATTTGTTTTCCCCACACCTGCCATAGGCCCAGACTTGTTTCAAGTATTGCAGACACCTGATCACACAAAGTCAGAGCAGAGCATGAGACAGGTTCATCACCAAAGATAGACAATATGCTCCTGAATGAGGACATCAGGAAGAGTCTGATTGGCTGAGGAGTGGCTACTTTGGGGGGAGGTGGATTTAGGAAGGGAGAGTCATTTACAAAGATAAGAAAGAGCTGAGCACATGATGTTCTCCAGAGGAACATTCCAAGCAGAGGGGCATCCCTGCAAAGGTCCTGGCGCTGAACCAAACTTGATATGTTTGAGGAGATAGAAAGAAGGCCAGGGAGACTGTTGTGTGAGGGTGAGACGAAGAGATGAAGTCCAGGGGGCTGGTGCCTGGATGAACTAGGGCCTTGTAGACCATCACAATGAGGTTGAGTTTTACTTTCATTGCAGTGGAGGAGCCAACTAGAAGTTTTAAGTGAAGATATAGCTTGACCTAATAAACACTAAGAGGACTACCCTGGCTGCAGAGCTCCCAGCTATTGGGGTAGGGGTGGGACACTGTGGAAGCAGAGAAACCTACCAGAGAGTTGCAGAGGAGTCCAGGATAAAGATGGCAGTGATCCGACTAAGGTGTTGGAGGTCAGGAGAGGTGGACAGATTCAGGATACATTTCTGAGGAACAGTGCTTTCTGATGGACCAGACCCAGGGTATGAGGGACAGAGAAATCAAAGGTGATTCTTAGGTGAGCAACCCAGTGAAAGCTGCAGAAAAACTCAGGAGTAGGAGGATTTAGGGGAAAATCAGGAGTTGGGTAGGGGAGTAGAAGATGCTGCTTAGATGGTCATGTTGATGTGTCTAGATTTCAGTTCTGGATTTGGATTTTGGAGTCATCCGCATAGAGGAAACATTTACCATTAGAGATTGGATGAATCACCTAAAGGATAGTGGGGGACAAAATTAAAGTGATCCAATACCCAGTGCATATCTGCAAGTCAGCTGTGTTCCACTTCAAACGAGAAAGTCCAAAGCCTGCAGGGAGATTTCAGGGCAACCATAGGGACAGTGAGGGGGGCGTCCAGGGAGGAGACTGGCGATTGCTTTTAGTTATGCTATTGCTATTATTTTTATCTTCAGTAACTGCTCTTCACTGAGCCTCAGCTTATTCATCTGTACTGTGGAACAATACTGCTTACCAGGGAATTAATGAATTATGGTGAATTAATGATTATGGAAACAATACTAGTATGAGGGACTACTCTGTCCCTTTGGGATGTCTTGGGAAGGGGACAAGAAGGCTCAGATGATTTCACATTTGGGTTCATACTGGTTTCTGTCAGGATTTTGGTAAACCATGGTCACTGGAGATCCTAGCCAACTTCAAGCCATCCTTGAGTGGCCTCTATATGAGACTTTCTCTGATCTCTCCGCTGCAGCGGACATTCACCTTGCTTACTCCTAGAGGCTCCCGGGGTGTAGGAGGAGGACCAAAGAGGAGGTACTTCTCTGATAGCTGAGTTTGAGAAAAGGAATCGTCCTAGCATCTCAGTACCTCCCTCCCTTAGGCATCCAGATGTTTATAGAGTGTTGTCCAGGAGCCAAACCTATAACTCCAGGGCCTTTCTCTTCTCTCATTTGTTTTCTTCCTTAGAGATGCCGGTAGGTTGGTCAGAGAGACACAGCTATTGTTCCTATTGAACCTATACCTCCTCTGGGTAAAGCCCTTGATGGGCTCTGGGGAGATGAGACAATCACATGAGAAGCAACTGGGAATAGAGTCAAGAGGGGAATGAAGAATCTGTCTTGGAGTATGGAACCCAGATACTTCCCGTGGTCAAGGTTTGGGGTTAACAGTAGACTGGCTGGTACAGACAGGCATACCAACCCTGACTTCTCTGGAGTCCAAACCTTCACATTCAAGCTGCAGAGCAAATGTCTCCACTGGAGCCCTAGCAAAGTCCCCATCTTCCCCACATACTGGCCTGAAGAGGGAGATTGAAAGAGGGAACCGAAGCCCCAGGCTCTAGTGCTACAGGGCAAGTGGAATGAGGAAAGGTTGGCAGATTGTCTCAGTGGGTACAGGGAGTAGCTCAGTATGTGCCAGTCTGAGTGTGGGCCTTATTTAAGATGCTGCTGTATTTGGATGCATCAAATCTACTTAATCTGTAACTCTAAAGTTCACATGGCTCTAGAACTTTCTGAGAAGTGTGGCAGGGCTACAGGCAGGGCCTGTCTACTCCTCATTTCGGCCCCAGAGTCAGAAATATAGGGCACCAAATATGTAGGCCAGTTACATGGGGAAATTGTAAATGGGAAAGATAAACTTTGGAAAATTAGGCACTGACCCATGGGCTCACTAGTGGGACAGGCAAATCTGAGCCGAGATCATGGAAAATCTATAACCAGTGCAGGCTGTGCTACACCATCCCAGAAAAGCAGATGGGGGCAGCCATAAAACATGACCCCCTGAGTCAGCCAGGCCAAGCTGAGCACTATTTTTAGATGCCAGTATTATTCTAAAACATTCCTCCTCCTTTAAATGCTGCCCTTTGCCCTCATGTACAGCGTGATCTGGGTGAGTTGTTTAATTTCCTCAGGCTGCCACCTCCCCATCAGTGGAATGGGATTATCTTTCTCTCTCCTTGTCCACGAGCACAAGTCTACATGAGTCAAGGAGAAAGCACATTTTCCTAGAACATCTTACAACCTTGCGATTTTGATCCCTCCCTTCCCTTTGTAACCTGCAGGGGAAGGGAAAAAGGGTGGGCTTTGATTTTAGCATCCTAGTTCTCAAACTTGCCTGGCTGTATGGCACCAGCAAGGTGATTTATCTGTGACATCCATAAAGGGGATCCGTGGGAGTAGATAGTCTTTCTCTCCCTCATCTCACTGTAGCTTTCCAACACTCTGCTCCTCTCCTTCACACCCTTTCTCAGTGGATTGCTTTTCCTCTTCCTCCTGAGTCAGCACTCCTTCCTTCTTTCCTTCTCTCCGCACAGTGTCACGGGACAACCCCTCTGGCCCAGTCTAGGCACCGGGCAAATCACCATCCTGGCCCCCACAGGGAAGGCACAGGCCGAGAAGGGGAGATCCACAAACAGCCAGTCAGGGCCCAGAAGGTCAGCCTGGGGCTCTGGAGGCCAGTGTGGGATGGGAGTGCTTCCCCCAGACAGTTTGTCAGACTGGATCCTGAGAAACAGGGGCTCCCAGGAGGAGAAACTGGAGCCAGCATGGCACAAGCGCAGAGGGGAGTGAATGAAATCAGGCATTTTGGTGTTGCAAGCCCAAGAAGTATACCTCGGGGAGCAGGCTGGTGGGTGCTGGAGGTGATTTTAGGGTGGGATCACACTAGCTTAGGAAGCTGTAGTGAATTTGTACTAACTCTATTCGAGGGCAGTGGGGAGCCACTGGAAGGCTTTAAGCAGATCTTGACAACCACTTAGCCATCTCCCCTCCCTAGTCCGGCTGTGGGACCATGTACAGTTTCTTTTTGTGTGTTTCATGGCCATTCCAGAGCATGGCATGGACTTTATTCATCCTCATTCCCACATAGCCTCTGTTCTAACCTCAGGCAGCCTGTAAGATCATCTGTGTAAACCCCCATTCCATAGATGGAGAGACAGATTCAAAGTAGGGCAGATTCATGACTGGAGTGCGGGTTTTCCGAATTCCAGGCCAGGATTCTGCCCAGCCATTCCCTCCCCTGAGGCTGTGAGTCCTGGGCAGCTGGAGCATTCGGGGCAGGGATCTCAAGATCCCATTCCTGTCCCACTTCTTGTCCCAGTCAGTCTCTTGAGGGACCCTTTCTATCCTGTCTCCTCACATCCATTTTAAGGACAAGTTGTTTGTAAAACAGTCCAAATTAAGTCATGTATAGCTGCGGAGTTAGGAGCAGGTTATGAAAACGTGTTTGGGGGTAGGGAGGGTATTTTTCTTTTTCCATTTCTCTTCTGAGAGCTAAGTTGGAATTGACTGGAGCCTTTTAAACTCCTGTGAAACCACTGTCAGTATAGGTGTGTTGTGGATACCTCTGGGGAGTGGGCTTCACCTGGGCAAGGATTTCTGGGAACGTCTTGGCCTGTGGGAGTGTCTCTCTTGGAATAGGAGCCTGGGAAGCCTGATTGAGGGATTTTAGGTCTGCAGCCTCAGGAGTATCTGCAAGGAGTTTCTGAGGAAAAAAAGAGGTGACAGTGTGGAGGAAGACAAGGAGAAAACTGAGAGAAGAGATTAGGCCTGGGATGGGAGTTTGGAAGGAAAGAACCTCACAGGGCTGGGCAGTGGGTGCTGGGTGAATGCTGAGAGGTGTTGGGAAAAGCTCTTGGGGTTGGCTGTTGGAATATCTGGTCCAGACCCTCGGCTAGCTCTTCAGGCCTGTGGCCATCTCCTGACTCCCACCATCCTTAGATCCAGGCCTTGCATCCTGCAAAGTTCTAATAATTAAAGGGAAGCCTTTTGGACATCATTGTTATTCTTCCTGAGAAACAACAGAGAGAGAGAACCTGGGCTTAGTCCCTGCAGCTCCCAGGGTCTGCCTGCTCTGAGGCCTTTCCTACGGGTGCTATCCAGGCCAGGTTACTGGCCTTATCTCCCCTGTGCAGAACCAGCAGGCACAAAGTCATCTCTGCAAGCCTGGGTTGGAGATGGGGTAGAGGTGATGTAGACATTCACGCGATAACTCACTCAAAGTCATGCAGCTACTAGATGGAAGAGGCAGGGCTGCAGCTCAGACTTACAAAGGCCAGATTTCTGCTCACCAGACAATTTGGTTCCTAAGGAATGGACACTGGAAAGCAGTCTGTAGCCACAGGATTGGTGTCACTTAAGAGCATCAGCTCACACTTTTTGTTGCCTCCTTGTGCCAGTTGCTCTCTCATAAATGATGAGTAGAGCATGCCATTAGCCCCAAAAGGCAATGCAATCATCACCCCACAATTATGGGGGAAGAGAGAGAGAGTAGATGACTTACTTGGAGCCACACAGCCAGCAGAGTAGGGATTTAAAACCAGGGAATCTGGCTGTAGGTATCATGTTCTTAAAAGCTGCCTATATGCCAGTCCCCTGGGAGAATTCCCTAGAGGAAAGTGACATATAATGACTGTCCTGTGTTTTTCAGAGGTGAGCTCTTTGCGGGGATCTGGAGAGCTCTAGGCCTGTACAGGACAAGCAATGGCTCTGGGTCCCAGCATGAGGCTTATGGAAGCCTCTCCTAGTTCTAGGGGCTCACATGGCTATTGCCAGCTGCAAAAAGCCTCCCCAGCCTCCTCACGCTCCCCCTGACTCTGCATGGCACCATGTTCACCAGGTGTTGAGAGCCAGAAACCCGGGTGTAATCTCTGATTCCCAGTCCCTTGCTTTCTTCCCCTGTCACTACCTTTTCCTCAAGTTCCTTCAGCTCTGCACCCCAAAAATCTCTTGACTTTGCCTCCACCCCTCCTGGCTTCGTTTGCTGTCACTCTCTTGAACTAATAGTCTTCCAGGTACCCACCAGCCTCCCGCTGCCACATCCATTCTCCATGCAGTGGCCAGAGGGTTTTTCTTAAAATATAAATCGAATTACATCAATCTCCAGTTTAAAAAGTCTTTGTTGCACTTCAATGAAATCCACATTTCTGAACATGGCCTGGAAGATCCTGTAGGACCCTTGTCAGCCTCTCCAACCTTACTCCTCACTCACTAAGCCTCAGCCAGGTTGCTTTCTTTCCCATTCCCGTTGTGTGCCACGTGACTTCCTTCTCTGGGCCTTTTTTCATGCCCTTCCTTCAGTCTACAGCACCTGTCCCTCGTTCTTCCTGAGGTTACACCTCATCATTGTCACCTCCAGAGAGGTCTTGTCTGGCTGCCCTCTCGGTGTCCTTGATACCACTTATAGGACTTGGAATTATTTTAGTTATTTGTCTGTCTTTAAAAGCTCTCTCTCTAGAATGTAGATTCTGTGAAGACGAGGACGTGTCTGTCTGGGTCCTGTCTGAGCTGCTGCCACCTAGCACCACCTGACATATGGAATAAGTACTGTTGGATGAATTAATGGAGAAAGATATGAAATCTTTATAACCCAAAGGGCATCTGTGGAAGCCAAAGGCAGATTGTGGACTGTTTCTCCTTGCCGATTAACCTTTTGCTTCATCCCCAGCTGGTCTCCCTCCTTACATGCAGCCCCTCTGCTCCCTCCCACCTCTTGTGAGGTGGCACATTCACCCACGTTCTCACAACAGCGTTGTCATTCCTAAGGTTTCCAAGCTTCTATTAACTTGTTCAGTCTCCATGCCACACCCTGTCAGTGCATTTCTGGGAAAATCCATTCTCTGGTCATGAAATGCAGAATAGACTGTGAGTACCTTAGTCACTCATCCAGCCAACACCGAGTTCCTACTGTGGCTGCAGGGCAGTGGTGGGCACGTTTCTGTTGCTACAGGTGTCAGAAAGCACAGTCATCATCCTTGTCATCATCATTATCGTGTAATGATGCACATGAGGGACAACAGTTACTGTGTGACTACTGCATGGCAGTCTTTGAACTAATACGTGCTCCTCATTACAACGCCACAAGGCTGGGGAGTGGGTCTCTTCCCATCCTCAGTTGAGTAATGTCTGCTGGGGGCCTCACGACACCTCCCAGTGTGGGGACCAGGAAGGGAAGCTGCCTCCCTTCTGCTGGAGAGCAAAGGGCTGGCCTTGAAGATGGAGTAGTTGGCGTTTGTGGACATGAGAGGACAGCATGGTAGTGAGAACAGCATGTAGGAAGGCTGGGAAGAGAGGGAATTATTAGTGGGGGCAGGAGGAGCAGGGCTGAGGATCCCAGCAGGAGGTGGGGCCAGGTGTGCAGCACCATTTCCATGGCCCCATTGATAGCGCCAGCAGGGAACTCTGGCAGCGAGTGGCTTTGAACTTGGAAACTGGGGTCACAGAGTCTGGTGAGGTTGGGTTCTTAGTTGCAAGGCTCTTGCAGCACTGACTTTGAAGGCAAGTAGAGGGACACCCTCCTGCCTCCAGCCCTTTCCAGGATTAGCTGACAGGAGCCTCTTCAGGGTGACAGTGTGAGGTGAGAAAAGGCAGGCACTCTGGCATGGTGCACATGAGGGTGACATGAATGGTTCTGGTACGTGAGTGCATACGTACATGATGTGGGCCCATGGGGTATGCCCGTCTGTGACATGTGGGGTGCATGCATGTGCATGAGTGTGTGGGCTTGCACGTTTATAGAGCTGGGCTGCACGTGGGCTCTGTGTGAGCATGGGCCAGTGTGCCTCAGCAGGGAGTACGTGACTGTGTGTGATGTGAGTGTGGGCTGTGGGTGTGCAGCACCCGCCCTGTGCACATGTGCTGCCCTCAGCTGGTGTTAAACACTCCTTGGATTGCTCACTAGGTAAACATTCAATAATGTAATTTAGAAACCCCATCCCCAGGGCCCCACTGTGTGGCCAGGCAGCTGGCGGGTGGTGGCCGGATTAAGATATTAGCACATTAATACCATATCAAAGCCTAGCACCCTCAGCTGCGGGAGTGTCTGCTGACAGCCCCATAGTGCCCAGGGCTCCAGGGCCAGAGTGCCCGCTGCATCTCTTGGAATCACAAGGAGGCCTTGTGTTGAGAGCCTGCTCTGAGAGCTGCAGAGCTCTGCAGACATGAGCTCATGCCTGCTGGTCCCTTGAGGAGGAGGTGGGTGGCCTGCCTGACCACCAGGCCTCATCCCACCACAGGGGCCAGGCCACAGGAGGAGTAGAAGCTTGCATTCAGGTCTGAGTTGTCTTTTGACTTGGCCAAAGTAGGTGCTTATGTGTTTGTTGAATGAACAAAGGATTGAATCTCTTTCCAGGAATTTTCTTGAAATTCCTCAATCGCATGGGCCAACTTCCTCTCATCTTGATATCTCCAGTACTTGGTTTGCAGCCAGTGTTCAGTGATTGTGTGCTGGGCAGGCAGACTGCTATCAGAGACAGGGAGACTGGTCTGGAAGTCAGGAGACCCAAATGTGAGACCTGATTTTTGCCTCTAACCTGCTAGGTGGTCCTGGGGGAGGCCCTTTGCCTGCCCAAGGACATCAGTTCACCGAGCAGTGAACAATGATCTTGATTCTAGCTTTTAGTGTCAAACCACACAGGCCTCTAGGTGGCCCATGGGGCTGACTCTTCTCCAGTGACTGAGTTGGGGAGAGTTTAGAATAGTGATGCAGATCCCCATAAGTAAGTGATTGGGCCTGACCAGAAGGTGGAAACCAGTGTGGAGATTCCTACCAGTAGAAGGGCAGGAGAGATGGAGGAGCACAGGGCTTGCAAATGTGATTGTGGCTGTCTGAGGCTGGGGCCACCTCAAAGACAAGTCAGCCCCAAGACAAGAATATCCATTCTATAGCTATGCACACTGAGGCTCAGAGAGGAGAAGGGGATGCTCACAGTGTCCCAGAAAAGGCCGGGACCAGGACCATCCCTAGCCGAGGGAATCAGCATCTGATGGCAGCAGCTTTTCTTCGGTGTGAAGAGGGGAGAGAATGAGAGAATGAGACAGGAGTTGGTGATAAACTCGACCCTTCATCCATTTACCCAGGTCTGACTGCTCTGTACATTTTGTCTTATTTGTACCCATAAAACTCTTCTCATGAACATTTTAGAAGGGAACCATTATTAGCCTGGGTTACAGTGCTAGGAAGCCAAGGAGCCTGAATGTAGTCCAGACTTTGCTACTAGCAGGCGAAATTGTGATTCCCTTGAGGGGAAGAGCTCCCTACCTCTGAGGACCAGGGAAGAGGCTGGTGGCCCCTTTAAGAGGGATGTGGAGGGGTCCTGGCTTTGGGAATAGGAGGTATGGGGGACAGTATCAGACCTGATGACCATGAATCAATTGTTCTTTTCCTAGAGTATCTTTGACTCCTATGGATCTATACTCTATCTAAGAAGGAAGGACTTTGAGGTTTATGTTGATATCTGCTAGACATCATGATTCTCTGACCTTGAACGAGGCTACTGATAAAACTGAGAAAAATGAGGCCCATGTCTACTTTCCAGCCCAGGGAGGAGTTGTGTCCAATAGCAAATGAGGGACAGAATGGAAAGTGCACCCATTCTTCCTTTGAGATCCTTGATTCTTGGAATCCTAGTTTTTCTAAGTTGGAGAGGGGCTGTTCCTTGGAGTTTACTAGCTCAAGGTTTGCCCCTTAGTTAATGGAAGTTAGGCTAGGATTGCTTCTTCAACTCTTTTTCCTTCTTCTCATCCCACTTTAGCAATATAATGGTACTCAACTCACCTCCTTTCAGCATGGCAGTAATCTAACTCAACGATACAATCCAACTCAAACCAAACAGAGCCAATGGATCTCAACCAAACCAGTTGATCAGATTTGACTCAACTACCTCAACTCATCACAACTCTACTCTAAGAAGGAGAAGCTTCATGAGTGACGTATGGATGTGAGGACACTTGCTTGGAGGCACTAGGTACATAGTGCAATGGGCTGGGTCAGCCTGGCTACCATAGCACATTGGGACAGGAAGCACCAGGATGGTGCAAGCTGGGAAGGACCCAGAGCCCTCACTGTAACAGTGTCATGCTGGGTTGGGAGGCAGCTATGTCCACCTTCCCTACCTGCCTGCATCCTGGATGATGCATTGAGCTCCTCAGAAGGAGGAGAGGGAGGAGAACCTCAGAGCTCTGCTTGAGAGATCTAGAGCAGCTGCCCAGCTCCTTGCTGGATTCTTGTGTCTCTTGAGGAGGATTCTGGAGGTGGCCCAGTTGTACCTCTACATACATAGGCTCTCATGGGGGAGCCCCTGAGGTTCCCCATGGTGCAACAGAATTTGGAAGAAGAGTTGTCTTCTTTTTCCATGAGCTCCAGAAAGGCAGGGAACAAGTTGGAGACCCCCAACCTACTATGTATAACTTCTGCACTGGCTCTTCTGTTATTGGGTGGCTTGTTTGTAAAAAATGGTTCTCCAAATAAACCTTACCAGGTTCTAGATTGCTTGCCTGTCCTTCTGGAGTTGGATTCCAGGTTCTTCTCGCCTTGAACAAAGAAACGAATAAGACAAGCAAAACATAATGGCCAAGTTTATTCAAGAAAGCAAAAATGAAGAGTAGGAGAGAAATTGGCTCTGCAGAGTGAGCTTGGACTAAGCAAATAGAAAAAGGGCGAGAGCAAAGATAAAAGTGCACACTGCATCTGGAAACACAACGTGGGCTATCATGGAAACTTATGATAGCACTGGCTCCTTATAGCTGCCTTTCTTTTATATTGTCCAAATCTCGAGGAGACTCACAAGAACTTCGACATCTGGGTCCTGAGAGGTGGTGAAGAGGTTCTATGCATCAGACTGACATCAAGCCTAGGCCATCACATTGAAAACTCCTTGAGTTCTTGCGAGAATGTGCAAGGATTTGGAAACTGTTCTGCACATGTGTCCAAGATCTTGTAGTTAACAGGTCGAACCTACTTCCCCTGTCAGCTTTTGCTATGCCCTAATCTCCTAGCGTACAGCCACTTGTTAGCCCTGTGTGTGGCTAGGGTACTTTTTCTCTCTGAACCTTAGTCTCCATGTCTGTCAAATGGAGATCTTTAGTCAGGCGTGATGATGTTTGCTATAATCCCAGCATGCTGGGAAGCTGAGGCAGGAGGATTGCAAGTTTGAACCCAGCCTGGATAATTTAGCAACTTAGTTTGATAGTTAGCTGATTGTGTCCAATCAGGGTAAGAAATGCCCAACTAAATTAGATCAGCATAATTCTGGGTGTGGCTGAGGGGATTTACGGAAGACAGAAGATCCACCCTGAGTAGGCTTGTCACCTGAATGAAAGAAAAAGGGAAGTGAAGAAGGATGGCTCATTTCTGTTTCTTTGGAGGAGCTACAGTTTTCACCTTCACCTTGGACGTTTTCTCTTGTCTTCCAGCATAGACCCTTCAGCCTCCTGGAGCAGTCCCTGTAGCCTTCCATCAGAGACCCTTCGGCCTCCTGATGTGGACTGGCACTGCATTGCAGGACACTACAGTGAGCTTCAGGCCTTTGATGGGTCCTTCAGATCTCCAACACACAGACAGGTCTTTTGCTCTTCCCCCACCACCTGACTCTGCAGGTGGCCATGGAAAGCCAATCTTGTAAATTCTTATATATTTCTATATCTTGCAGTAAATCTGTTTCTTTAATAAGCACTGACACACTTAGCAAGACCTTATCTCAAAAATAAATAAGTAAGTAAATAAATAAATACAGGGATGTGGATATAGCTCAGTGTAAAGGGTCTGAGTTTAATCTCAAGCCCTCAGGGGAAAAAAAAAGAAAGAAAGAAAAAAGAAAAGGAGGAGGAGGAGGAGGAGCTGTCTCATATTGTTGTGAATTTGGTTCCAAGCATAGAATGTGGCATCCCGCAACTTATGACAAACAGCAGAGCCCTACCCATTTCTACTTAGCAGCCAGGAGGGAGACCTGGCCCTGGGGCAGAGCAGGCCAACCACCTGGGTGAGTAACTGCTCTGCTGTTTATTCCAACCACCAGATCTTGGAAACATTACCCACCTGTTCCAGAGTTTTAGTTTCTCAAATGCAAAAAATTCAGCATTTGTCTTGTAGCCCTGATAGGAAGTAACAGAGATCCTTGCACTTAGCAAACATTCAATAAACGCTGTCATTGTTACTGACCTCCTCCCATCCTACATGTCCATTGGAAAAACAAAAAACGCTGGTCTCCCTTGGTCCCAGGTTCCCACCCCCAACCTGTTGAGTGGGCATAGCCAACATACTGCCAAGGCCCTTGCTCTTGACTGATTACAGTCACACTGGCCACAAGCCAAAGGGTCAAGTAAAGGCAAGAGGCCATGGGCTGGGGAATGTTTTCCAGTCTGCTGGGGAGAACTCCAGAGCACCCCCTGAACCACAGACCCCACAGGACCCGGGCGCCCCTCCACCCTTCCTTTTCGTCTTTCCTGGGGGCTGCCATGGGAACCTTCAAGCCCAGGCGCAGCAGCTTGTGATAAATATGCATGAACAGGCTGTGGCTGTGGCCCCTCCTCAGGTCCGTTTGGGGCACCTCAGTGAGCTAATTGAGGGTGGCCATTGTACCAGCACTCCCAGTGCCTGGGCCCATTTTCACATTCAAGTGCCTGGCCTCAGTTTAAAGTGGCCGAGTGGCGGGTGCTATTTTATTCAACAAAAGCCCCTTGAGAGGATGGACAGAGAACTCTGTGGGCCAGCCCATTGCCTGAGCCCATTCCTGTCCCGGACTGGGGGGTGGGGTGGGCACCGAGACCACCTGATTGCAATTGAGGCCCAGGCAGCCCAATGGGCACAATGGATGCTCAAGAGGCCCGTTCAGCCTCTGGGATGAATAGCAGGATGCTTTCCCTTCCACTCCCATTAGAAGCTGGTATAATTTTCCTGATCGGGGGTGGTGTAGGGTGGGCTCTCCAGGATGAGAAAGAGAAAGGGATAAAGCCAGAGGCCCTTTGAAACCCACCCCAAAGGCCCTGCTCCTTTGCCCCCTCCACTGTGGGGTGGGGGCGGGATATGCACTTGGCTTGATGATGTGCAAAGTGGCCTTTGTGAAGGGCGGGAAGCCCTGGGACCCTGAGGGAGGGGTAAAATATAGTGAGGACTTGGGGTGTCTCACCCCACCCTTGGCTCCCAGCAGAAGAGGGTTCTGAGTTAGACTACAAAGAGGAAGAGACCAGCAATCCCGCAACACACAAACACACACACACATGCACACACACACACACACGCGCGCGCACACACACACACACACACACACACACACACACACACACAGTAGCAGCCTCTTTCAATGTTCTGTTGCAGGGGCTGAAATCCAGGATGGTCCATGGCTATTTGCTCTGTGTCCTAGATGTGAAATGTCACTGGTAGGGAGAAGAAGACAGAAAGGGAGGGCTCATACCCCACACTTACCCCATCCCCTATCAAAGCACCCAAGTGGGGGGGCCAAAGCTGGGGTCCTAGCACCTTGATGCTTCACAAATCTCACAAGCCCTTAGGGAAGGAATCCACTTTAGTGAAAAGAGGCAGAGCTCAGAAAGTGGAATCCACCTGTTCAAGAGCAGACACCAAAGGTAGCCGGGCTCAGTGAGAGGACGTGGGCATTGGCTCTGACTGTAGACCCAGCTGGTGGAGATCAGAGCTGTGAGGGACTGTGGGGAGCAGAGCGTGCTGGGAAATCAGAAGTGGCGGTGTCTAGGAAGAGCACGATAGGGGACCTGGGGTGAGCAGTGCCCCAGAAGCCAAGCGAAGAGATAGTTGCAACAGAGGAAGTGAGCAGCAGTGCCATATGCAGCAGAAGTATAGGCCAGACCAGCCGGATTGCCCACAGGGTCTGCGCAGGCTCCCGGCAGCCTTGGTGAGTACCAGCGTCCAGCAGCCGATGGCCAGGTTGTGAGCCAGACCCAAGTGTTCTGTGGAGCAGGTGGGCCGTGGGTGGCCTGAGAAGTGCTGCAAGACATCAGCCAGTACGGAAGGGCCTGTGGGTTGGGCGGGTGGGGGACTTGAACCTGCTTGGAGGCAGGAGAGCAATTGCTTTGCTCTGGGGCCTTTGGTCAGACACCACACTTGCATCAGCTGAGTGGTTAGGAGCTCAGAGTCAGGCTGTGCAAATCCAGGTGCCGATGTTCACCAGCATGAACCCCAGGAGACAACTCTCTGAGCTTCCTCTTCGGAAGCTCCAGCCTAGTGCGGTCATCAATCAGTTCAAGCCCTAAGAGCAGTGCCTACCCTCAGGGAAAATTCGCTGTTATGATCTGACTTTTATTATGATTCTCTCCACACCAAGCTGAAGACCTGCAGCCAGGCTGGTCTGGCTGAGTCCCTGCTTTCTTCTTCCTTGCACTGAACCCCTCATGTGGCCCCTTTTCCCAAGGTGGCAGGAATGTCTGTCTCACAGGAGCTGATCACCCCATTCCAGTGCTGCCAGTGTCCACATCCTCTTCACCTGTTCTCTCTTTCTTCGTAATGACCACATAATATGGGATCTTTATCTCTCCCCATTTTACAGAGTGGGACACTAAGGCTTAGACAGTGATATGATTTGCCCAAAGCCACAGAGTGACATCTGGCAAAGCCGAGAGTAGAATCCATCTGGGATGTTCTAACTCCTGTTTTGTCGTTCTTCTGGGCCTGGCAGAAGAGACACCGTCTGAAGACCACTCCACCCCACTTCTCCATCTTTCAGGAGAACAAGGCCAAAGCAGGGCAGAGATGGCAGAGAGCTGGGGAGGCTTCCAGGAGGAGGCAGCTTGTGGGGCCTGGGTTAGAATGATGTTCTCATCCATACGGGTAGAAAGAGAAGGAAGTGACTCTGATGACAGAGAAGTAAAGGACCAAATGGGAAAGGACCATTGGTGGGGGCGGGGGTCACACACATGCCACCTAGGGCCTGATGGGAGATTTCAGCTTGGCACGGTCGGGCCTCTTTCCTGTCCAGCATTGTACCATCCTCGCCTTCCCCATCAGCCTTCCTCTTCCCCCTCTTCCCCCTGCTCCAGCCACTGCACCAAGTCCTCTTGTTGGCACTTACCACAAAGATACAAACTCTACTCTTAAGTGTTTCGCAGTCTGGAGGTGATCCTTTGGGGGTGTCATAGAAAACGGTATCAATAGACTATCACTATGTAAGGTCATACTGTTTGATTCACTCTAGAAATAGGGAGCTCACTATCTTGTGAGTTCACCTTACTTTCTGTTTTCTTTGGCAGCAGCACATCCTAGGCCTAGAGATGGTAAATGGTTGGTTTTTCCAAGAATACCTAGCACCTTTGTGTCAGGACCTGGCCTCTCCTTGTGACCCTTTGAGCTGAGCCCAGGTCAGCTCCTGTAATGACTCGTGTCTGGCCAGGTTAAAGGATTACACCTGAGTGAGGCCACAGTGCCGCTTCATGGAGCTGCTTCATGTGGTCGGCTGCCCATACCCTGGCCCCTTGTATCCAGGGAGGTGGAAGAAATAGGACTGGCTCCCACTCTGTTCTTTCATGTGCCCTCCCCTGGGGTCCTCACTGCTGAGTCCTTGTGTGAGGTAGGGGCTGCCACAACCCATGCTCCATCTGCCAAGGGTTTGGTGAGTGTCTTAGATACTTTTCTTATTGTTGAGATAAAATACCTAACACTCAAAGTTGAAGGAGGAAAGGTTTATTTCAGCTCACAGTTTGAAGCTGTCTAGTCCATAGTCAGCTGGCCCCAAGGCAGGGTGGCATGGTAGAGGGGCATCACAGAGGAGAAACAGTTCATGGCAAAGCAGGGCAGGAAGAAGGTAGCAGGGCAGCAGAGTAGCAAGCAACAGCAGCAGCTCTCTTTCTGTCCTATATATTCCATCCAAACTACTCACCCTTAGGGTGGGGTATCCCTAATCCCAGCATCACACCATTCAATCCTAACATCACATCCTTAATCTCAGCATCACCACCGACACCAGCCACCTTTGAAACTTCCCATTTATGACTGTGTGAGGCTTAGGGGGAGATCTAGATATAAGCCACAACAGTGGGGTCTGTCTGACTCGATCTCCGACAACTTCCTAGGGAGAGAGCAGCCCACTTGTGGGGTCTACGCCTCACCTTCCAAGTGGTACCATCCCTCTCCTCCATGTCCTGTACTTAATTCCACCTTATGCAGAGGAAGCCAAAACAGCCACATACACATGCCGTCTCTGACCAGTGGATCGGCAGCTGGCCACATCCGCTTCTGAGTCTAGAGCTAGTGACACTGAGATGGAGGTGGGCAGTTTCAGCCCAGCCGAAGTGGACAGCGGTCCTCGTTTGGCTGGCTCTGGCAATGGATCTAGGTTGTGGTTCTACCTCTTCTCTTTCCTCTGGCTCTGCTTATTTGGTTCTTCATTATTCCCCTTAGTTCTGTGGGCCATGCAGCTTTCTAATAAATCCCTGTCTCCCCTTTCCTCCTCTTTTTCTTCTCTGCCTACCCTCTCCTCCTTCTCCATCTTCCTCATGGTTGCCATTGTATTCCTCCTTCTCTCTTCCTCTAAGTTCCCTCTCTCACTTCTTCCCTTCCTCCTTTCTTTTCCTTTCCTCTTCCTTCTCTTCCTCCTTCAAATTAGCTAAAGCTGCCTTCTGTTACTTGCAACTAAGTCCACTTGGAGACTTGTTCAGGGCTAGTTCTAGACTGCGGTACTAATTCATGCTAAAATGTGTGTGTCTGATAGAACTAGGAGGATCTTTAGAGATTGCTAAGCGTGGCTTCTTTATTGTGAGGAAATGGGGAAGCTGAGGTCCTAAGCAGTGAAGGTGCTAACCTAGGCTCCGACAAAGTTAGGGTCGAGCTGGAGCTTGAATGCTATCCAAGGCTTCCACGAGTAGAAATCCTCCTGGAGACATTTCTTGACATTTGTGAGGCCTTGCACATCTGTTGATGTCTCCCGGAAATCTCTATGGTTGGTGACCCTATTTCTGGCACATGAAGAAGCCTTGCTGGGGGTGTCCCCTTGCGGGGAGGCTTTGCTTTCTAGTACCCCTTTACCCCTTGCTGAGCAGCAGCTGCAGGTATGGGGCTGTCTGAACTCTGCACAAAGGGGGATTTCCTGCTCAGTCTTTATTTTCCGTGGACACTGTGAAGGGTTCCCAGAAACTCCAGGGCCCACAATAAATTGGGGCACCTTACTGCTGCCTCTGATTTCATCCAGTTCTGATTTTCAGGGTTAGTGAATGTCCCCTTCGGCTCTGTGCCTCTGCCACTGATTTCTTGTGACCTGGACCAAGTCACTCATCCCCTCTCTGCGCCTGTTTCCTCCCCATAAAGCCAGACAATTCTCTTCTCTTAGGGTCACCCACCATTCTGTGCTGTATGTTTTGGGGCCAAAAATATGGACTGGAATAATGATAAACCTTAAAACTCCCACAAAGGGGAGATTTAAAGAGTTTCCTCATAAAAATCTCAGTGATAAAGAAGAAATCTCTAGAGAAAGGAGGAGGTGGCCAGTGTTTGGAGGAAAAGAGAGGGGAGTGAGGATGAGGGAAGAGTATGATCTCCTTGCTGCAGAGTTGTCCCAGGCCAGAAGTGGCCATGAGCCAAGTGGCCCATGCCCCTCTGAGGGCTGGGACAAGGCAGGTGACAGCAACAGATGCCAGTGCTGCTAAAGGAAAGGCTCAGCAGTCAGTGCTGCTCTGCCATGGAGCTGATGCTTGGGACGGGATGTCGTCCAACAGAGGTGTGCAGGCAGGGACTGGTGCCCCCTGGGCGCTTAGAAGGGGATGGGACCACAGCCCTCCACATTGTTTTTATCAGAATCTAGAATTCTGCCAGTCACTGACAGTGCTTTGGGTCTGCTTTGGAATGAAACCTCCTGGCACGGCTTGCCAAATAGCTGCCAGGGGAAAGGCCCCCCACTGTGCCAGGAGCCGTGGCCGACCACAGCCTTGGCGAGACCAGATTCCTCCATCACAACTGCCCGGCGTTGCTAGGATGGAAGAAGTCTGGGGGCTGTTCAACAAAAACTAGGCCATTGGGATTTATGGCAGTGCAGAAGGGTGGTTCTGGGGGTGGCTTGATCCCTGCCACCCACAGGTGGGGCCTGGCCAAGTGAGTGCGGTGCATATGCTCAGCAGGGCCCCTGTCTGACCCTCAGCCAGCCAGTCAGCAATATTTTATTGAGCAACTGGTGGGCACTATGATCACCAGGAGTAGTGGATACCACCAAGAGCAGACAAGGCTGGGCCTTGCTCTCAGAGTCTAGCATGCAGACCATGGACACAAAGACAATGGGGCACCTCTTTCAAATGCTTGTATCAGTCTGGATAAGAGAGGTATGTTGCAGAAGCAAACACCCCTTCCCTCCATGTTAGGGTGGTAAAACAGCCAAAGCTCATTCCTGGTTCACAGCTCACATTCATATGGGCCAGCAGGAGGTGTGTAGCACATCCCTGGTAGTTCGAGACCCTGGGACACAGGACAAGGGGACGTGCTAAATGGCACAATGTCTCTTAAGTCTCCTCCTAGAAGGAACGCACACAACCCAGCCTCCAATTCCCTGGCTGAAGAAAGTGGTGTGGCCGCCACTGACTTGTGAGGTGGTGGGAAGGTCAGTCCGCCCATGTGCTCAAAGATGGGAGAACCGGATGTTCCGGAGTGGGACATCTTACTATCCCGCTTTAATGGTGAGGAAGCTGAGGCACAGAAGTGGCAGGCGGTCTCCTGGACACAGAGCTGAGGAACAGCGGAGCTGGGTGTGAACTGGGTGGGCATCCAGAGCCCTGCCCTTCCCCACAGAGTCCCACTGCTCGTGTAGGTACAGGCATAGCAGAGAACAGAACGGTGTGGCAAAGTGGAGGCCAAGGGTGAAGGGCTCTTGTTCCAAGGGCCCCGTATGGGTGGTGACCAAAGATGGTCTCTGAGGGACCTTCATCCTGAGCCCAGAGGAATGGCCTATCATGTGTGAGGGAGGGGAGCTGGGGGTGGGGTGGGAGAGAACAGAAGACCCTGGGGGCCTGCAGAGCCTTCCTGGAGGTGACCTCTCAGCTGGATAAGGGGATGGGAAGAGGAGTGTTCCTCAGCAGAGGGGTTCCCATGAACAAAAGCCAGGGGATGAGGGGCATGGCGGGCCCAGGAAGTGGCTGCCTGCTGGGGGCTGAGCACAGGAGGTGGGATGGGATGGGGTGAATAGGAAGAGACTGACACTGGGTCCATCTGTGCTGACGCCTCCTTCCCCCTGGGACACCTGAGCCCGGGGAGTTTATAAAGATCAGAGAGGCACTCCTTACAGTCTGGGCGCTAAGAAGTCCAAGGTCTGGTGACGGCCTTTCTACTGTGTCTTCATGTGCAGCAGCCTGGAGGGCAGGCAGGGACCACTTCCATCAAGCCACTTGTTCCCACTCACAAGGGCTCAGGGCCTGAACATCCTTCAAGGCCCACGTCTCGATGCTGTCACACTGGCAGCACCTGGATTTTGGAGGGGACACATTCAAGTCATGGCAGTGGTATCTCCACTTGTCCCCATCCCGGATGCCAAGAGTTCAGGCTTAAGGGGCAGAGGAAGGACTGCCTGGCCTGGGATACTGATTGAGAGCCTCCTGGATGCCGGCCTCAGCCTCTGGCTCTCACACTGCAGCTCCCTCAGAGGCCCTAGCCTGGTGGGTGGGCTGGAGAAAGCTGTCTCTGGCTGCTGGCTACTGTGCCCTGCTCTCGCCCAACTTCCTCTTGGGATGGGAGCCCGGACTCCACGGTTGGATCACTGTCGGGCTTCAGGGCACCAGGAACACCACCCCTGTGCCTTCTGCTCTCCGATTGCAACCACCATGAGACCCTTTCTGTTGGCAGGCAAACTAAAGACATCCCCAATTTTCCATCACAAGTGAATCCTGGGTCTTCAGGGGTGCAGCCTGGCCACTTCTGCCTCTGGCTATCCCCACTGTGAGCCTGCCCGCTTCCAGGTGGGCTGGTCTTCAGGAGTGGGGGACACAGCTCCTCTACTGAGCAGAGGAATGTATAAGACTCTTAGAGGGTGAAGAGCTCTTGCTGGGATCTGTTGGGTCTCAGAGCCTGTGAGACATCAAGGAGATAAGGAGACATCTGCTCAGGGCTCATTTACTGGGCTGCACTGCACACCTAACATGTGCTCAGGCCCCTGCTAGTTGCCCAGAGCTGGGAAACCACCTAATGGCCACCTTCACCCCAAGTCCTGCCTGGGGCTCATGTGTGTCATGTGTCCAGAGGAAACCCAGCCTTCTCTGCTCACCCTGGTGGAGAATGCAGTCAGCTACCAAATCCTGTCCATTCTGCCTCCTGAGCAGGTCTCAGAACCAGCTGCATTCTCTCTGCCCCACCTGGTACAGGCAGTAGTCGTCTCTCTTCTGCAGCCTACAGTAGCATCTGGGTGGTCTCTATGCCTTGCATCTCAGCCAGTGGGACCCTCCTAGGCTGAATGTGTGATCTCTGCTTGGTTATAATGGCCCTCCTCAGATGCCTCCTCACTTGCCCCCGAGCTAAGATCTAGGCTGAACATAAGGGATGATCCCAGGCCACCCCTTTCTCTCACCTGAAATTGGCCCAGACCTTGTTCTTCACTCAGCCAAGCCATTCCTCCTTCTAGACTTGGGTCCAGCCACTTCTCCAGGAAGCCTGCCTGGATCACTCAGTACCCAGAGAGATGGTTCTCTCTCTTCTCCCAGCCCTCATGTCTGTCCTCTCAGTTCTGCCCCAGATGGCTGTAGCAATGTACCTCCACCTCTGTACTGCCTTTCCTCCCTCCTGGCCTTCTTCAGCAGACATTTTTGGCCAGCAAATGTCACAGGCTGGTGCATTTGAATCCTTATTCAGTGGGAGTTGTGGAGGCTTTCTGAGAGGAGATAATGATGATCATCTTAAAACAGTGTGGATATGCTCCAAGAGATGAGTGTTTTGGGTAGAAGGGACAGCACCTGCAAGTTGGAAGTGCAGGAATGGAGTACTCGGAGAAGCGTGTGTGCCTAGAAATAAAGTGTGGGTGGGTGGGGGGTTAAGAACTGTGCCTAGGGGTCAGGGCATGGAGAGTTGGCAGGAGGGGCACATTCTCAGCTTGGCAGGCTTTGGAAAGAGGATGTAGAAGCAGCGTGCACTGGAGGTGGCTGTGGTAATTCAGTGAGTGGACAGATTGTAGAGATGTTTAGTAGACCTGGAGATGGATAAAATGGGGCAGCTTTGAGAGGGAGGAGGGGGAATAAAGGTCATCACTATGGAAATCCTGGTCCCTTGGGCTCTGACCACAGTCCACAGAGTCCCATTGAGTGTTGGGCCCTGTTTCTAGGGCTCTCAGCTTGAACCCCTGATGTCACTTAAACTAAACAGACCTTGTGTTTTGTCGGACCGTGAGGCTTCCATGGAGTGGTCCTGGAGGATGGCCCAGCAGCGTCACGTGCCAGAGCACTGTGGCCAGGTATGGAGCCTGAAGGGTGGAGTCTGGACACCGTGCACACATCGCTGCCTGCTCCCGGGAACGTGAGGGTGGGGTGGGTAGAGTGAGGGTGGTAGAGGCCAGTGTCTTAGGGATCAGTGGGACAGGAGATACTAAGCAGGCAAACTCTCCTGAGGGTTTAGGGAGCTAGGCAGGGATCTGAGTCTTAGAGGGTAAAGAGCTCTTGCTGGGATGTGTCGGGTCTCAGAGCCGGTGAGACATCAAGGACAGGGTGTCTGGTAGGTAGCTGGATATCTAGATCTCAACTCAGGAGAAGGATTGTCTAGGGCTAAAGTGAGGGCATCACAAGCACAGAGAGGGGTCCTATGCTAATTCCTAGAGCAGAGGAACACGGGGCATGAACAGGCACTGAGCACCCCAAAAGAAAACACATGGTGCCTTTTGATCCTTCCAGCACCCTGGGCAGGGCCCCATACCCAGAGTGGTCCTTTTGCGGAGCGGTAGTAGTCTCAGTGCTGTCCTGAGGGCTCTCACAGTTTCTGGAGGCACCAGGACCTGTGTGGGTCTCACTGATCCACCAGGACCCACAATTACCCTTTTAACAAGTTGAGCAGTCAGCACTGTCCGTACCAACCAGGCAGAGTCTAAAGTTTCCAGAGTTCTCTGCTGCTGAAGAGCTGAGCTCCAGACCTCTCAGAGAGACAGATGCTCAGCTCCTCACATCCTGTTATTCTAAGGCCCTGTGATTGGGCCCACACTAACCTCTCCCATCTCAGAACTCTGGTGGTCGAATAGTCTGAGTCACCCAGATTCACCCTTGCCTGGCTGGCTCTCTTGTGAGTGTACGTGGCCCACATGCGTGAGCTCAACATCTTGGCAGGTTCCCGAGTGTGGCAGAGGCAGCCTGTGCTGCCTCACTGCTGAAGATGCTGTGAGTCCTAGGGGACAAGGAGGGGAGGGGAGGGGAAGGAGCTCGGAGACTCAGACCTTGCACAGGGGCTTTGCTGCCATTGCTTCAGGCTCCTGAGCCTCTGAATCCAGAAGCACCAGGAATCAAAAGGACCTGTGCAAATAAGATTTCTGCAGTGGTGCCTTCTCCCAGGAAGCCAAAGGCAGGCTGGCTGGCCAAAAAGCCTAGGATCTGACCTGAAGCTGTTTCCTGGGAGGAGGTGGCCAGAGCTTCCAGAGGAAAGGGCAGCAGGGTGGACCAGGACTCTGCCTGGCCCCAGGCTGCTCCTCCTGTCCCTTGACTTTCCATCTCGTGCTTGGGCCATATTAATGATTTAAGGAACAATTATCGTAAGGCCGAGTTTCTTTTTACAAACACCAGTGTTCCATCCTGCAATGAATTCCAGATGGTGGGAGCTCTCGGTGAGGGAACTGGCTCCTTGGAGGATGGCCTCCCCCTCCGGAGTCACAGCGGGTCCTGGACCAGCCAGTGCTCTCCTGACACTCCGGCCTTTACAAGTTATCCGACCCCTTTCCAGTTTGTTTAAAACCTTTTTCTTTTTCCATGCAGATGTTCCTCCTGGTGAGCAGTCTTTCTAGTTTTGAAAAGATTATATCAGTTTTCCATGATATTGTGTTACTGTATTTCTTGGGCTCCCCCCATTTTTAATAGCACTGGAAAGGCCAATTCCTTAATCAGACATCACTAATGGAATGTAGAGAGGGAGGCTGGGAAGCCAGGCGATTGAGCGGCAGGACTAAGCCCAGGGCTCAGGGCAATGTGGAAGGAAAATAGCCATCCAATAGGCTCCTTCCACGGGTGGCTCTGCCGGTCAGAAAGCTGAGAAAACTGCTGGGGCCATGCATTTTTCGATGATTATCAAAGGTGTTAAAATAGAGACAGAGGCACATATCTGGCTGGAGGGCGGGAGAGGCCGCTGCATGGTTTTGCAAGCTTCAGCTGTCTTGAATCAAAACTATCACTTTGATACTGGAAAATTATTATGAAAATGTTAGTTTTGGGCCTTGGAGCACAAAGCAAAGACTGCTTGGAAGGCTGGGGGCTCTTCATTTAGCATTTGTGTCTGATCCAAAAATAACCTTTCCCAACTGTTGGATTTCACCTTTATCCGGGCTTAGAGGCGGCTCCATTCTGCCCCGCAGTGCTCTGATTAAGGGGCTGAGGGAGGCCACCTAGTCTTCAAGCTCAGGAAAGGTTGGGGACAGGGAGGGAAGGGAAAGCTTCCTGGGCAAGAGGGATTCGCTCCAGGCTTTGGAGGAGAGAAACAATTTATATAGGGAGAGAAGCCAGGAAAAGGAAAACTGGCATTTTCTGAGAGCCTATTCCAGAGCAGGGACCAGCCTGCTGTCGTGTAGGAGAAGTTTAGCGTGGCCACACCACCTGGACACCTGATGAAAGAGCTGAGGTTCACCTCAGACTCCTCTCACACACTGGCAGCAGAGAGAGGAAGAGCAGGAAGTGACTCTGGAATGTGTGGTCCTGGGGTGCCTCATGTGGGATTCTCCATTGTGGGGTTGGCACAGGTGAATGCTGGGGTTGGGCATCCATGGGCCTGGAGTTCCCAGTTGAGGAGGACTTTGTCCTATTCAACACTGAAGGATTTAAACAACTGCTACTCAAACTGAAAATTAATTTTTCATGCTCCAGGTCCTATTACTGGGCTCTCTTCCCAGAAAGAAAAGGGAACGATCTAGACATTTACTAGCCTCTGGGGAAAGGAGGCAGGGAAGACACAGACCTGCCCTTACCAGGCTCACTTTGCCAGGAGGCGGGAGAAATGGTGGCCGCCTGAGCTCCAGGCACTCCCTGGGCCCTGAGAGACTGCTTGGAGCTTTGGTGGAAAGGAAGGTGATAGCTGAGCTGAGCTCTCACCCAGGAGAGAGGCCAGGGCAGCACTCTGGGTTCAGGAGAGAGAGCAGCCTGGTGCTGTGGTGGCTGTAAAAGGCCATGCCTGAGGGGTAGCCTGGCTGTAGGAAAAGTCAAATCTAGAGTGCACAGATAGAGCTGTCTTTAGAGAAGAAGGCCCCTGAGGTAGCTTTGCCCTTGGCCGGAGAAGACGCTCTTCAGGGCACATGAGGAGAGGTGGGAGGCTCCATCCTGGCAATGATGCATGAGAATTGGGCAGCTGTGCCAGGAGTTTCTAAGGCAAGGACAGAGCCACTGCCTTTAACTCCCAGGAAGCATGTTCCAGAGCGGAGAGCAAGATGCTGTGAGGATGTGGCCCCCAGGGAGGGCAGATCATTGCTGTCATCACTGATGTTTGCACAGTGGCCAATTGTCAGCCTGACCCAGATGTGTCCTTTGTTTTATTCCATTTCTGTCCACCGGACAAATTCTGGCACCTCAAGCCTCTTACCTATGCTTCTTTAGTGTGACTTCCATCTCTAAATGCTCCTCTTCACCCCAGAATTTTGTCTCCAGTTTCCAGGCTGTCTGTTCCCACAGAGCATGGGAACAACCTGATCCAGTCTTCGGCCAGAGCATGTGGGGCCAAGTCCCACGAGCTCATTGCATCAGCTCTCTGGCCTGGGATTCCTTAGCCGAGTCAGGGAATTAAGGATCCTTGTTCTATCTGTTTTTTTCCCCAAGGGCTGAAAGAACCAAATGAGGCCACAGAGGAGGGTAAGACCAGTGGGTAGGGTCAGCTCAGCCAGGGAAGGACCTACTCATACACTTGGACCCTGGATCTTATTGGTCACATAACTTTCGGCCAATCCTTTCACTTCTGGAACCTCAGATCCCAGAAGTTCTTGAAGGTCAGAGATGAGGAAGTTTTACCCTAGAAGTCAACTCCCCATTGGACTGATCTTTTAAAGATGTAAGTATTGAATTATGTTGGAATGTGTGTTGCCCGCACCATGAGACCCTTCCTGATCCGTTTTCTGTCTATTTCTCTAGTCTCTTCTCCTGCTACTCCTTCCCCTCTCCCCTTTGTCCACAAGAAGGAAATAAGTCAAAGGTTCTCCTGCCCCAGGGCCTTGGTACATGCTATTCTTTTGTATAGTACATTCTGCCCCTACCCTTCTTCTAGGGTGCTTCTACAAAACACTCAGGTCTCAGTTTAGATATCAATTCTCCAGAGAGGAATCCTTCACCCTTGTCCCTTGGTCTGTTTCCTAGCACACATAGGCACCTAGTACATCCTTCGCAAAGCATTAACCCAATTTGCAAATTGTGCATTTATTTGTGTGTGGGTTTGTTTTGTGTACCTATCTCTATAGATGGTAAATTCGATGAAGTCAAGGAGCAGCATGTCTTTTGTCCACCATCATATTCTTAGTACCTCGCCCGGTGCTTGACCCATAGTAAATGCCTAACAAATGTTTGTTCAACTGAATGAATGAACCGTCCAATGAACTTGGAGGCTGGTTTCCATGCGTTCACGTAACTTACAGAAGAACTGAGACCCAGAGAGGTAAGTACCACCTTCTCATGCTGAGGGAGTGTAGCTTAGGTGTTAATAAACCCTGGGGCCTGTACCGAAAACTGGGAGAAAGAGACAAACAGCAGCAGGGACTGATCCACAGAGGCCTGTGGCCTTACCCTGTGCCCCTCTGTACTTACCCAGTGGGCAGGCCAGTGGGGCTGAGCCTGGGGGCATCCTTAAGCTCTCATATGTTCCTGCCGCCTACAGGTGCAACCCACATGAGCAGGTGAAAATGCAGGGGTGCTGACAGCTCTCAGCCCCACACGCCTTGGGACATCTGGTTTGGATTTGGTCAGGGTTTTTACTAGTTGTTTTAGAGACACTTAAGCCTGCACGTTACACCTTGAACCCACCACATGGCTCCTCCAGGGCCTCATTGAGACACCCAGGGGCAGGGAAAGGGCATTCCCCACATCTGCCATAGGGACAATAAAAGGTCCTAGTTTAGGCCCCATCAGGGACCAGGCAATCAACATCACTCTTGCCCTCACTGGTGCCATAGGCCATGCCACAGAGATGTGGAGAGACACAGAGTCCAGTCCCCAAGCCTCTAGGCCTCTGTCATCTTATCCCAGTGTCTTGTTCCACTGCCTGCTTAGTCTCTGTGTCCAGTCACAATCCTGACACCCCAAACATTCACATCCTATGAATATCTCCCGTGTATGACCTCTCCACCTTTGTCCATGGACGGGTCTCTGTCAGAAGCAGCCTTGTTGGGGTGGGACAAAGTATCACGAAAATTCTTCCTGCAGTCTGGCATTTTGCAGGACCAGGACAGGATAGGGAGGTTGATTCCAGCTACGTACCAGCAAGCTCTTCCCATGAGGGCCACCCAGCAGTGGGCCAACCGGCCTCAGCTTCATGTGGAGACTGGAAATCCCTCATTATCAGGAAATGGACCCATTAAGATGTGCCAACCCAAGCAGTGGTCTTTTTCATAGCCTCTTGGGGACCCCTCTGTCCTTGGCCTTTACTTCGTGCTTCTAAAGAGTTCCTGCCTTTTGCTCCTATTCTTGTTCTTCAAGCCAGTTCCTCCCCTGGCACGTGTCCTGGCCACTACCCGACCATTGGCATTATCGGGACTCCTTTCTTCCTCTGAATTTAAGGTCTGCCTGCCATGCAGGGTGGGCTGGCCTGGCTGGCTAATCCACAGCCTGAGATATGGAGACCTCCAATCATTGCTTTGGTCCTGGATGAGGTTCTGAGTTTTCAAGGCTCTGTGACTCTAGATTTTATTTATCAAATGTCTTGTGATTCTGCTATTTGATAATTTTAAGGATCCTAAGACTCTCAGTTCATGCCTTGTCAGTTGCAGGCTTCTTGGCTCCTAGACTGTCCTCTACTTGGAAGTCTCCAGGGACTAACCTGGGGCCTGGCACTTTGTGAGCATTCAATAGCTGTTTGCCTAGATGGTTCTCAGATTTGATGACTCTGAAATTCTATACATTTCCTGATTTCTAAGACTTTTTAAGTCTGCATTTGGTCATTTCATTCTTCATTGACAAAACCTGGGCTTTAACTTTCCAACTAATTGCTGCAGAGACAGCTTACCTGGGATCGCAGCAAGTCAGTGTGTGGTAGCAGTAGGCAATGCACCCCCAGATGGGCTGTCCTCTTTCCAGCTCTTTTTCCTCTACTTCAGCACAGGTGGTTGGATGGAGTCTTTGGGGTCAGCTTTCATGGCATCAGGCATGTGCACTTGATAGAGCAAGGATCAGTCAGGAAATAGGGGTCCAACCTCACCCAGGCACCTGCCTGCACAGCCTGGGGCTCTGATGAGGAGGAGCACAGCCTGGAGCCCCTGCCAGCCTTGGGACAGCCTCTAGGTATTTCTTGTATTCCCTTAAGACTCTTGAGAAGGAAATGGAAGCCTTCAGAAACTCCAGGTCCTCTGGATGGAATTCTTGGGAGTTTGAGGACAAAAAGACTTTCAATGCTTTCCACAGGGAGAAAACCCAAGTGACTTCTAGGCTGTCCATTCATTTATGTTCCAGGTGTAAACCTGCATGGGCAGGTGGAATTTCTTCTTAAGGTGCAAGATGGAACTGGTTTGGTTTGACGATGAGCATCTCAGCGTAGAGAGAGTGTATGAGAGAACCCAGCCCTAGAAAATAATCCCCTAGGGGAGAGAACGATGTGGTCAACATCTGGGGGACAACAGAGGGACCCTGACCAATGTTTCCATGGCAGAAGCCCTTTGGAGGAAGACCACAGCCTGAAAATCAGAGCTGTCTGATCTCAAATACACACAGGAAGTATAAAAAGGCTGCAGAAGCCTCAGGCCCAGATTGCTATTGAAGGGAAGAAGGCTCTCCATGCTTTTGAAAGGTCCTTTCTGTAGAGGGAATTGATAATCAGAGATACAAGATGTCAGAGCATTTAGAAGCCCTTATCATAATTGAGGGCTACCTTCCTCATGTATATATGGGGAAACTGAGGCCCAAATAGGAAACGAATCATTTTACCAGTGTATTGCAGAGCAGAGACAAATACCCAAGGCTTTGTCTGCAATCAGTGTTAGTTTTAAAATTATCAACAGTTAGTGAGTTCAGATTTGAAACTTTCTTGGCCTTTGGTATTAAATGTTTGTAACACACCTTTAGAGCAGGAGGGGTATGAGTTCAAGGACCACCTCGACTACTTGGATAGACAGACTTGAACATGTGAGTCATTCTAAGCCTTAGTTTCTCATGCATAGAATAGGAATAAGAGGAAGCACCTCAGAGGCTTCCATGGCTCCTACTTCTCAAATGATTTGTGGTAAAAGACATTTTTATTCCTAATCTTTTGCTGACCAGTATTATTTCTGTACGAAAATAAATGTTGGCAATGGCAGGTATCTATAAACATTCCTCATTACTTTCTTTCAATTTCTGTAGCCTCCTTAAAGCTGGCAACCAAATAGTCAGGGCCTGGCTGTTGCTGGGCCCTGGATATACTTGTAGCAAGGCTGGCCTAGGCTATGTGTGCTCCAGTATTTCTTGAGCAAGTTCAAGGTAGAAGAATGCATCAGCATCGATCACAATATTATTGTGTGGTAAGCACCTGTTCCTACTTGGTGGCCGACATACATTATCCTTCATAAATCAACTACTGCCTGCCTGCGTGGTATGATGATTTCATTTTGCAGGTTTCTCTCTGTACCACGTTCTTTCCCTGAGAGAGAAATGCCTTGGATGAAGATCCTGTTTTAGTCTCTTCCTCTGCTGTAGCATCAGCCCGGCAGAAGTTACTCAGGTTGACAAAATGAACATTTCCTGCTGCTGTTGGGGAAATGCCTCTGTGGCCTTGGGGAGAAGCTCTGATTCCCATCTGAGGCAGGTACCACCTGCCAGGCATCTTCTCCAGTTCTTCCAGTGAGGGGCCCTGGGTTGTGAGAAAGTTCTGGGCACTCGATCCTTTGGTGATTGGCAGGAGAGTCAGATCTGGCCTGGCTCTGCCATACTGAGTGCTCACTGGTGGGGAGATTTATGTGGCAGTCGGGGGATGGGGTAGTTTATCTTCTGCAGGAAAACTTTGGGAAGCCCCTGCTGGGGGCACAGACCTCACAAGGATCTCATTAAAGGCCTATTAGTCAAACTAATTCCCGACATGACATCCGTTTGCATTAGACAAATATCTCTGACTTTTCAAACACTCTCTGGGGAGCTGGGACATGATTGTGTGACATCTATCGATACATAATTGGGGAAATAGCTGACAAGACGACACTGAGCTGTCTGATGCCAGGCAGCCCAGTGCGGGACAGTCATGAGGCCTGGTTTCCTGCAGTTGGCAGGTGCTCAGCTTGTGAAGCCTCTGGGGACACCATTTCTCTGCAAGGTGATCCCTCCTCCTGGCTTGTTGATGAAGTAAACGATTAAAGGTCTAATAGGAACGTTTGCGGTATCTTGCCAGGCCACGAGGCCATGCATCTTTGTGTCCGTGAGTGGGTTGGCACAAAGTAGGTTTTCAGGATTGAGGAAGAAAGAAAGGGCCTGTGACAGCAGCCTGGCCTGCAAGCAAATAAACATAGCCCCTGTCCTCAAGGAAAGCAGGAGGGCAGCACGGTGGGCACACATATAAACCAGGTACTGTGGTGAGGCTGGTGTGGGTCCTTGAAGGCTTGGGAGGGGCGGTGCCTACTCGTATTTTCAAAGTTCGTGCTTCAGGAGGCACTGGTGTTGGGCGTGTCTGCCTGAGCAAGGAGCATGTGGGAATCATTTTAGGTGTGAGGATGTGCTGCATGGGGCCATGCATGTTCTCATTTGAACCTTCTCACCCTTTAACAATTGGCACCTACCTGTGAGACCATGGGCCAGAGTCAGGCTCAGTTGTGACAAGGATCGGGGCTCAGCCTGTGAAAGGATTAAGATTCAGACTGCAGTGGGGTCCTGTCTGAGTTGGACCAAGGGCTTAGTTTCCGGGCTCAGTTTTCTGTCCAAGATTAGGGCTGAATAATAGAGTCAGGGCTCAGACTGTGACCAGGGTAGGGGCTCAGTCAATAGCCAGAGTCAGAGTACTGTCTACTTTTCTTTTCTGAAAGCTCATGGAAACAGGAACCAGTTCTTAACCATCTCTCTTCTCATAATCTTTTGCACAGTGAGTTCTCAGGCAGTATTTATTAAAGTGAACTCTGCTGATTTGGATCAAGAGTGATCATGGTCTTTTAGGATTCTGCAGAGGCAAATGAAACAGACAAGGGGTATTTTCTATATGACCATATATGGAGGGGAGCTATCTCATGGCTTTTATAGGCAGTGAGCTTCTCGTCACTGGAAGTGAGCAAGCAGAGACCTCCTAGTAGTCCCCATCAAGAGAAGAAACAGGCGATTCCTGTCCTGGCAGGGGACAAGCCATGGCTCAGAGATTCAGATACAGTACCAAGAGCACACTCAGGGGCCGGGGATTTCACTCAGTGGAACAGAGCCTGCCTGGCAAGTGCAAGCTTCTGGGTTCGATTCCTAGTACTAGGGGGAAAGAACACACACAGAGAGCAGCTGCCCAAGTCATAGCTGGGGGCCAGTCCCGAGCTCCTGAGTGTTCCCTATGTCTTCAGCTCTCTGGGGCCAACCCCATCCATCAACAGTGCTGCCTGTCATCGGCATCCCGACAGGCCTCTGGCCACCAGGGTCTGCAGCGTGGTGAAAGCCCTTATTAAAATTAATCTCATTTTTATGACGGCACCATCTATCTTCTGTCCGGTGGGAACTTGGGGTCACTGTATTTTTGTTTACTGTCAGGCTACTTCCTTTGGCCATAAATTGCTGAGCTGGGGCCCTAGAGAGAAGTCCAATTTTGTTTTTTGTTTTCTTTTAAAAGCCGGTCCTGCTTGGGTTGCCTCCTTTCTCTGGCCTCTGGTGCTGCCCTCCATCTGCTCCCTATTTGAGAAGCTGGAGATTTCAGTTTTTCCCGTCTCTAGGTGGCAGCCATCACTCTCCATCCTGTGTCTCCCTTTTCTCGCCTAGAGCCTGGGTTTCCTGCTGAGCCTCTGTCGTGGACACAGCCTTGTGTGAAGGACTCCAGGGAGCACAGGGCAGCAGGAGAAGCTGAGAGGACACCCGTAGATGGTGCCCACTGTGCTCTTTCTCTTAACTACCTTCTTCATGGGAACTCTTACCCACCCTTCAAAACCCATTTTCAGTTGTGCCTGCTTAGGGAAACCTTTCCTGATCTGTCTGTAAGGCTGTGTTACCTGTTGTACCTTCCGTGATTGGACCAAGGACATTCTTTCATTATCACATTTTGGTGCTGCTTTGTAAGCTTTCTCTCTTAATGTGTTGTTCTTTGAAAGTAGAGAACATGCCTATAGTAGTTTCCTTGGGATGCTGGACCAAAAATCGACGCACTGGTGACTTAAACAGCAGAAATGGTCCTGTTGTAATCCTGGGTGATGGCAGCAGAATCCTGATTTCTGTCCACATGTCGTTGTTTCTGTGTCTCTTCCTGTGAGGCCACTGGTCACGTTGGGTGGGTGCGGGTCCACCCCACTCCATTACATTTTAACACAACAGATTCCACCAGCAATGGCTGTATTTGCAAGTAAGGTCACATTTTGAAGTACCAGGGTTAAGATTTCAGTTTATCTTTTTGGGGTCACAATTCAGGCTGTATCGACCTCTTATTTATTGTTATACCCTCAGCCTCTGGCATAGATGTTAGCATGTAGTAGGTGCTCGGGACATCGTGTCAAATAAGTGAACACTTTCTTACATAATTAAACAACCATATAAAATGCAAGGCAGCAAAATTCAGAGGCCCCCCTGAGAGAGAGAAATGAGTGATCCATACGGAGGAGAGACTAATTCCACCTCGGGGCTCTGGCAGGGCATTGCCACGGGGCCTTGAGGAATAAGTAGAAGTTCAGCTGAAGGAAAACTTGAGAGAGGACAGAAAAGCAACAAAGCTGTGGACACAAAGCAAGTATTGTTCCCCCTGACCCTAGAGACGAGTCAGCTTGGGAGGCGGACTTCATTCTGTAGTCATTTGGATAGGAAGAGGTTGAATGAGCACCGAGACCATGTCACTCTGTTTCCAGTCAGGTTTTCTCCACTGCTTGTGCTAAAAATCAAGCCCCCCTGTGCTCCTGCAAAACCTGGGGTTCCTCTTGAGAAGATCTCACTTGCCTCAAATGGGCAGGCTGCCCGCGCCGCCCTTGGACACACTCTTGTTCCTGTTGTGGGCTGTGGGCCGAGGCAAAGCCCCGCCGTTCACCACTCCTTGGCAGGCTGGCTGGTGCAGGCAGGGAGCACTTCAGTGGCTGGCGCCTCTGGATCACTGAGGAGAAGGGAACCGGATGGGCTGTACGGTGCTGCTCACCTGCTCCCCCTGGGTGCTTCACGTTGGACCATTCCGCCCACATTTCAAAAAAAGCACAGATTCACAGGAAATGGTAAGCAAGGAGCAACCACCATTAACCCCTTTCTCGGCACCGGTCTTTCAAGTGATTAACTCCACTGAGGGACCATGACTTCCGGAGCGTGTGAGGGAAAGAGCCAGGTGTCAAAGGACAGGGTGGAGAGAAGCTGCTGGGATTGTGCGGGGTAGAGACAGACCTCCTGGCTCTGCATCTCAGAGTCTCCATTTCCTAGGTAGGGCCTGGGCCTCAGTTTCACTGGTCAGACCCCTGGTGGGGATTCTGTGGGGATTAAATGTGGTAACAGATGTGATGCACTCTGAGCACAGCCTGCCACAGAGGAGGCCGAGGTGGGCGTGGGAGCTGCTGTCACCCTCACTCCTGCACGGAGGGGAAGAGAACGGGCCTGGGCGGTTCAGGTTTGCACTCCGTTATGTGCGACAGTGATAATCGCTGGCTGTGATCTTCAGCAGAACCCAGAGTCGTGTCAGCGTCTCTGATGTCCCATGGGAAGGCTGCTTCCTGCTCCAGGGGCTTAGTGAGAAAGAGTGAGGAGACGGAGTTTCCGGGCAGAAACGTCACGAACAGATGCCTTGGGGGAGCAGAGTGGGGCGCTTAGGTCTGGGAGAAAACCAGACTTAGAAAGTGATTACTGAACACAGTAGAGACCAGGAAAAGCAAAACAAAACAAAGCAAATCATTTTGTATCTATTCTATGTATTTATTTCAATCTTGTTCATTTTAAAAACTTGCTTTGTATGTTCTTATAACCGAGTTTAATGGAATCTTTTAAAGTTTGCTGCTATTTGAACTTAAGAAGGGCCCATACAGAGGCTGGGAAATCAGAGGGTTCTTTAAGGGCTGCTTCATCCTTGCCGTCCTCACACAAAGTCAGCTGCCAGATGTTTCAGCTCTCTCCCTCCATCTGTTCCCCTTCTCCATCCAGACTGCCTGTCCTCATCTGCCTCAGCCTCCCTTACCTGGAGCTGGCAGCAATTCCCTGGCTGGGGCAGGTGAGCCCATGGTCCCTGCAACCTCTCTTCCTGTGAGATATTCTGTCTCTGTGGCTTTGGGGCAGGGCTCATGACAACAGGCATCTGAGGCCCCCAGGACGAGGCCCCAGCTCTGCTTCCAAATCTCTTCCCTACCCCTTCCTCAAACACATTCTCCCTCCTAGCCAAACTGGACAGTTTGTATGGGAAGAGAAAGGAAAAACCATTAGGCTCTGGATGCAAAACCACAGGTTTTTTTTTGTTTTGTTTTGTTTTTTTGTGAAGTTCAGGCCTCTATAAAGTGTGTGGTTCTTTTCCCCTGCTTCCTGAGTGACTTCCCAGCTCTCCCCCACTTTACCTGTGGAACCCACGACCTCACTCCCGCCTGTAGTCAGAGCTCAGCTTTGCCAACTTTGCCATCTCCCTGCCCTGCCAGAGAAGCACACATCTGCTCAGAGATTCTGTGGGTCTTTATTTTTCCACTTCTTTGGACTTTTATCATTTTCTGCTTTGTATTATTATTATTTATTTATTTATTTATTTTGGTACCAGGGATTGAACTCGGGTCCTTGCGTCTGCCTTGTATTATGTTTCTTGTTCGTCTAGCTCTGGAGTCCTTGAGGGAATACAGCGTTTGTCATTCATTCATTCCTTCGAATGCCCAAAGTGCCAGGTCTTTTTCTATGCTGTGATGATATCAAGGCAAATAAGTTCATGTCTCCTTGGAGACAAACTGTTAATTAAAAAAATTAAAGTTTAAGCCAGTGGTTTTCAGCCTTTAGGAGTCTTTGACCCCATAGTGATGTTAGTGAATATTTTCACCATTGAGGATATGAATGAAAAATGTGCTCCATCACTCTGGATGTTTTCAGACCTCTGGGAGCCAGGGTCCAAGATCTCCAGATCTAAGGGGATGGAGACGAACAAAGTGCCTACTATGTGCCAGCTCTTGCCCAGGGCTCATTACCTTCTTGCCTCTAAATCATTGCCCCAGCAGGCTCCCCACTTGCACCACAGGCTCGCACAGACTGGAGCTTGGGATGGGCCATCCACATGGGTACAAAGGATGTTTCCCCTCCCCTCAAGCTTGGCTGCTGCTCTGGTCACTCAGGCTTCTCTTCTCTTCTTGGCTGAGGGACAGCTGCGGAGGAGGCTGCCAGGAAACTGCCCTACAGACCTGAGGGCTGGTGCAGCTTGCTGAGCTACTCCATATTCTCAGGGGCAATGGTTTTGTGTTTCTCTAAGAAACACTTTCCTATTTTAGCCTTGTCAGTGGAGCAGGATGGCTTCTGGCCAGCCAGGCTCATTGAGGTGAGGCAACTGCCTTTGGGAATGAAAATGTCCCAGGCCTGGGCTGCCCTAACACTTCATCCGTGTCTGCCCCTTAGGGCCCTGGAACAGCAGGAGGAGTGCAAGAGCATTGGGACTCAGCCTGCTGGAGCAGGCACAGCTCTGAGAGTGGGGAGAGAGGACCGTGGTGTCAACGGGCTGTGCTGCAGTGGCCATCTTGGGTGGTGTGTGTATGGTAGAACCATCTAGAAGTCTCTTCCTTCTCACTTTTCCTTTTCTCTCCTTCCAGTGGAAGATTTGTGGTATCTGGGAAAAAAAGAAAAAGCAAAAGAAAAAAGAAAGGAAAAACTATCAGGTCTTGAATGTAAAACCACAGTCCTTTTGAAAAAAGTGTTTATTTTTCTGCAGAGTTTATTTTTCTTCCAGTGGGAGCCAAGACGCTCTCTAATGCCGGTCTCCGCTGGCAGCTGGGGCAGTGGAAAAGATTGCTCTGTATGGAAGAAGTTTGCTGATTGGGAAATGGCAGGCCCAAGCAGAATGGGTCTGATTCACACATCCTCCCTCCTGTGAACAGGCTTGGAGGTGGTGGGAGGAGGAGAAGGGAAGCAGGGGGAGGGTGAGGGCAACCGTGTGGCTCCTTCACTGGAAAGAGCGCTTTCCAGACTTGGGGCCGAGTGATGGCCACGGTTCCTGAGCAGATCCTCAGGGCCGCATACTTTCTTCTCACCAGAAACCTATCCAGTTGGTGTCATTACTACTTATCATTCAATAGAAAGTAGGTTAGAGGATATAGATAATGATCCCCCAGTAAGTAAGTGGGATAGCTGGGATTTTAATCTAGGTCTAATCTGATTCCCATGCCTTTACTTTGAAGTTCTGTGTTTTTTTTTTGTTTGTTTGTTTTGTTTCCAGGGATTGAACTCAGGTCCTCGTGCTTGTGAAGCAGGTGGTGGAACCACTGAGCTAAATCCTCAGCCCCAGTTCTGTGTTATTTAGTGTCTCTCAAGTGACCTTGGGCAAGTGACTTGAATTTTCTGTGGCTCAGTTTTCTGATCTGTAAAATGGGAATGATGGACTTTTTGAGGATTCGGGGAGAAGGTAGAGGGAAAACAGGGCCTGCAAGTCATTGCTGTGGGGGTGTTTACTAAAATAACAGTAATTATTAGATGCCGTACAAGGGCTTGTGCTTGTTCACTGGGGCTGAGGGGCAGAGGAAGGAAAAGGAGACAATCCCTGTCCGTGTGTATGTTCTAGTGGCACACACAGGCCCGCCCATTTGGTTATTATCTCTTCATTCACAAGTGCCCAATGTCCACCCAGTGTGTTCCAGAACTTATGCCGTGGTGGGGCCTCCAGGGAAGAGTTGGACATACTGGATTGGCCCAGGGAGCGTCAGCTTCTTGGGGAGAAGAGATGGGTCACCAGAGAACAGCACATGAAGGCATGCTAGGATCCTCCTGTCCCCACTGGGCTCCTCTTTGGGTCCTTGGCTAGGTTGGCTTCTCTTCCTAGGGTGTCCTCTGCCCTTCCCAAAATGCTGAATCCCTCTCTCTTCTGGTACTGACTCAGGTACCAGCTCCCTAGCCATGATCTTCCTGGTACCCACACCCTACCTGGGGCTGGGACCCTCTGTCTCTTACCATACTCCCTGCCAGTTGGGATCTCCACCAAATCCTATACTTTCTATTCCTCATTTCTTCAACGAAAGGGACTCCAGTTCCTCCCACTGCACGTGGAACATGCTGGGGGAAGCCTTTGCCAAATTTCTGTGATTCCCTTCTGCCCATCAAGAGTGGGAGTGGCTCTTTGTCAACCTCACCAGAGGAGCCACCACAACAGTATTCCCTAGGCTCCATTTGGAGGAAGAAGGGGCAAGTTGGGTGGGTGGGAAAGGCTTTGGCCACAGCTGTTGCAGTGATTCTGGGCGCCAGATGAGCTCCTTGGAGTTGAACAAGCAAGGGTCAGAGTCCAAGCCTGACATTCTCAGTGCTCTTGCGTGACTTAGGAATCTGTTTCCACACCAGTAAGAGGTGAAAAAGAGCATTTACTTGTTAGACTTGATAAGAGCCTAAACAAAAAGACAAGTGTAAAGCACTCAGCACACCGTGTCTGGCATGTTGTTGGAGTCTGATAAATGTCATTATCATTATTGTGGCAATGATGACAATGGCCAACCAGTGCTGGCCAATTTGAGTAGAGCTGCCGTCAACAAATTTATCTCTTCAAAACTTATTTCCACACACACACACACAAAGAATGTTAAGGGAGCCTTTGAGGCATCATCCTCCTTGTCAGAGAAAAAGATGTGTCTCTGTATAACAGTCACATATTAAATGTCACAGTTTCTGCTGGGGCTTCTCCTACAAGAAGCTTTCCCTGATTGCATTTCTGCTCCTCCTTCACTCCTATGGCCCATAGCCTCATTGCTGAGCATTTAGCACTGATTGCAGCCTGTCTGGCTGCCCTCTAATTGTCTTCTTTGTGCACGGGCTTGGCTACTTGGCTAAATAACAAGATGTGAAAGAATTCCGATTGCCTAGCATTTATGTCTCTCAATACTTAGTGGTACTATCTACACAGTGGGAATTTGATAAATAACATGTGAATTTGACCTACTTAAAAACCCTTCATAGGATGAACACTAAGACCCCAATTGAAATATGAGTAAGATGATGGGTATGATGGCATATGCCTATAAGCCTAGATCTCTGGGAGGCTGAGGAAGGAGGGTTTAAGTTCAATACCAGCTGGGGTAACAGCAATTTAGTGAGACTCTGCATCAAAATAAAAATAAAAAAATGGGATGTAGCTTGGTCCAAAGGCCATGGGTTCAATTCCCAGTACTGGAAAAAAGAAGGAGAGAGAGAGAGAGAGAGAAAGAGAGAGAAAGAGGATTTGAAGAAATGACAATATAAATGGTCAAGAAATAGAAAAAAGTTTAATCTGGCTTTTTAGAAATCAAATAAAAGTAAATGAAATCCAGGGTCCCATTTGCCTTAACAATAGGCACTAATTTAAAACCACAAGTGTGGGGAGGTAGTGAGGGTCTCTCAAACACTGTTGGTGGGAGGGTAATGCAGTGATTTATCTGACAACCTGCAGCATATAGCAGGAGACCAGCCAGGCCTGAACCACTGGATTCGGTGATTCCACCTCTAGAAATCCTTGCCAAGAAATACTAAGAGATACAGATAAATATTTATGTACAAAGATGGCCACCGCATTGTTATTCTTAAAAGTGAATTTGAAAAATGAACTGAGTAAATTATGGCACCGGATGGAGTATTAAGAAGCCAGTACATGATTTTTTATTTTAAAAGAGCCACAACTCCTCTCACAGTGAAAGAAATAAAAGCTAAGACATTACTTCAACTACAAAAATAAAACATGAAAAATTGAATAAAACACAGCCTGGAAAAGCATGCTGTTGGGGTTGTCATCATCAGTGACTATTTAGCAATTTAAAAAACTCTCACACTTTTTAATCTAGAAGTTGTGCCATCAAGAATATAACCAGTAGATACAACTCTGCTTTTATACAAACATATCTGTACGGTGTCACTATTGTGGCTTTACTTACAGTACCCCCAAATTGAAAATAACTGAAATACAAATCAATGAAGGACTCAAGCGTGAGGCAGATCTTAGCGGCAGGTAAGGAAAGCATGTCAAGGGTAAGCAGAAAAACAAAGCAAGGTGTGAGAAAGAATGGCAAGATTGAGCAGTCATGCCGCGTATATACAACATGCCCCAAAGCGTGTAAAAGCAGCAGAAAGCATTAGACAAAGGGTGTGGACATAAACGTTAATAAGCAGTTTTCTGAAAGACAGTCTGTGCGTTTAAATGCACAGGCTCAGTAGCCAGATGATTTGCCTTTAAATCCCAGTTCTGCTGCAGAGGAGCTGTGAGACCACCAAAAGTCAAACTTCTCTGTGCTTCAGTTTCTTCACCTATAAAATACTACATGTGTCAGTTATTACTGTTATTTGGAGAATGGCCATCTTTGGACAGTGGGCTTGGCAACCCGGAGAGGGAAGAAGCCTAACTTTCACCGTATGACTTTTGAAATAGCGATGGTCTATGCATATGCATTTTTCCCCGCGCTCATGTGGCATCAGTCAGGGACCCAGCAGGAAACAAGTGGCACCATTGACCTGGGTAATTTGACAAAAGGACTTTGTATAGAGTGAGGGCAGGGGTCAGAGCCAGCACCCTAGGGGTAGCGACTGTGTGAGTCTGGGGCCTGGCAGTCTGTGCAGAGAGGACCTTCTGAAGGGGGCTGCGGCTCTGGGCAGGGGAGGCAGCCCATAGCAGTGGGTCTAGAGGAGAGGGAGCTCTGGGAACAGAACTCTAACCTTTCTCCCTTCTGAAGAATTTAATGACATGAGAAAACGGCCTCCTCAGGCCACAAAGTCCAAATCCTCCCTTCTGCTGCTTGCACTCCAGCCTCTCTGGCTGCCTGACTGCTGCTTTACCTTGTCTTCCATTTTGGATCCAGTCCTTTTTTAGTTTTTTTTTGAGACAGGGTCTCACTATGTAGTTGAGACTGACCCGGAACTCACTGTGTAGCCCAGGCTGGTCTTGAACTCACAATGATCCTCCTGCCTCAGCCTCCCGAGTGCCGGGATTACAGGCGAGTGCCACCATGCCCAGCTTTTACCTTGTCTTCCAATGCCACCACTGTCCCAGATGCCATCACTGTGGACAGGGTGTTTCCAGGGGTTGGCTTACTTGGTGATCTGGCTGCTGTGTCCCTATTCTTCAGAATCCAAGCTCACGTCACCTGCTGTAGAGCTTTCCTGGATGTCCTTTGGCCAAGCTAGGTGGTTTTCCTGAGCTCTACACACCCTCGTGCTTAACTGTCCCTGTGCTTAACTCCCACTTTTCAGAATATTAGTGGGTTTTTTTTCCCTTTTTATTAGTACATGTTTGTAGTACATAATAGTTACAGTCCTTGTGGAGAATTGGTACAGATACTTAATATATCACAATTCTTTTAAAAAATCTTTCCCTTTCCTCCCTCCTCTCTCTATACATCTCTTGATTCCCTTCTCATTTTTTGTACATGTTTGCAATACAAAATATTTGCATTCCTTGTGGGGAATTGGTACAGGTATAGAATACATCCTAATTCCATTTTCATCCCTGTCCCTCCCACCCTTCCTTCTCCCTCCACCTCTTAATTCTTTCCCCTTTTAGAAAGATCTACCTCCCGACTCCCTGTTATCTATTTTTTAAATTTAGTTCTTTATTTATACTTTGGGTCTCTTACAGAAGAGAAACCATGTGAAACTTAAGTCTGTGGGTCTGATCTATTTCACTTAAGATTATGGTCTCAAGGTGCATCCATTTTTCTACAAATGACTGAAGTTTATGTTTGTTTATGGCAGGGTAATACTCCATCGTGTATAAAAAGCACATTTTCTTTATCCATTTATCTGTTGATAGACATGATAGACCACTTCCAAGCCTGGGCTGGGAATTTAACTGAGTGGCACCACGCCTGCCTTGCAACCACAAGGTCCTGAGTTCGATCCACAGTACAAAAAAAAAAGATTTAGCTATTGTGAATTATGCTGGTATTAACACGGATACACATGTATCACTGTATTATGACCTAGCTGGTCATTACAGGAAGGTGAATGAAAACAACTCCAATATTCCACCTTTCCCCAGAAAGAATGGCCTTCAACAACAAATCAAATAATAATAAATGCTAGAGAGGCTGGTGGGGGAGCCCTTCTACATGGTTGGTGAGAACATAAACTAGCACAACCACATTGGCGAGCAGTGTGGAGATTCCTCAAAAACTAAAAATTTCATTCCATCCAGCTCTTCTGCTAGGATCTTCCTGAAAGAGTTAAAGGCATCACGCTATTGTTATTAAGTGGTGTTGCTTTTGTTGTTCAGAGCTTCTCTTTCTTCTATTGGACTAGAGTTGCAAACTAAATCCCCTCGGGCCCCATAGGCCTGCAGATGCCTCGACGATGCCAGTTAAAGATGACTAAATTGCTACCAACATTAAACTGTTACTAGTGTTCAGACACCGGCAGGTCTAGGGTGTGCACCCTGAACAGTCTGCAACACTGGGCATTCCTGCTGGCAGCCGTGAGAGTCTGTTCCCTGTAGGTGAGGGCGGTTTGCTATCATCCCTACTCCTTCCCGTCGTCTTTAAAAAAACCTATTTTTATTAGTGCATGCGTGCAGTGCCCTATGTTTACCTTCATCTCAGGGGGCAGGTGTACGTTCACTACACACCTCGATTTCTTTTTTTAATCCCCTTCCCCTTCCCATCCCCCTCCCTCCCTCCCTCTCTAAATGCCCTTTCCCCATTTTCATTCTTCTTTTCTATCTCCTTCTTCTTCTTCCCTTCCTTCTCCTATTATTATTTTTAGTGCATGTTTATGACACGGAATATTTACACTCATTGTGTGTAAGTAAGTGACATATCCTAAATCTTTCACCTCCCTTTCCCTTCCCCATTTCCTCACCTTCATTCTTCTGGACCCCCTTCCCATTTGCAGAAGATCTATCTGCTTGTTTCCTTCTATGGATCCTTTATTTTGTTCTTTAATTGTTTTTCGCCTTATTCAAATTAGAAATGCCATATGGTATTTAAGCTCGTGTGGCTGATTTTTTCCACTTAACATTATTTCCAGGTGTGTCCATTTGTTCTACAGATGCCTCAGATTTATTCTTCTGTGTAGCCAAGTAGCATTCCCTATTGTTTTAGGCCGGGGTAGTTTCACTTACTTGTGGGTTCTTGGGGAATAGAGGTCTTTGTGAGCAGCATTTTTGTTACCTCTTGCTGCATAACTGTATTGGTCAGCTTTCTGTTGCTGAGACAAAATATCTGACATCCACAACTTGAAGGAAGAGAAGTTTATTTTGGCTCATGGTTCCAGAAGTGTCAGTCCATGGTTAGCTGTCTCCAAAGCAGGAACAAGGTAGAAGGGCACAATAGAAAAAGCTACTTTATGCTGTGGCAGCTGAAGCAGAAAGAAAAGTGAAAGAATCCAGGAAAGATTGTGGCCAGAGACTAGATGTAGACCCTGAGGTCATGGCCCTGTGACCCACCCAGACATATCCAAAAGTGTACTTTATTAATCTCCTAGGTGTCTCTCAAGCTAATCAAGTTGATAGTCAAGACTGATGGTCATAATAAAACCCTCCCAAATCTTAATATCTTAAAATGAACCTTTATCTAGCTAATAGTTCTGAGAGTTGGTGGTTGGATCAGGGCTCATCTGCATGACCTCTCTGCTCCGTTGGCATCATCTAGCCTCCCTCAGGGGTCTGTGGTGCTGGCTCTTGGCTGGGGGTAATTTGGTGGCATGAGCCTTATCCTTCAGCATCTGGCCTGGGCTTCTTCAAGTGTGTGACAGTTGATTATGATGTCACCTTGAATAAGAAATCCCTAACTGACTGGTTTAGTACAGTTCTGGGTGTGTGAATAATTGACTTACTAAAGACAGAAGTCCAACCCTGGGTGCAGGTGGCACAAAGTAATAGGCTTGCAGCCTGGATAGACTAAAAAGGGAAAGAAAAAGGAAGTCTCGTTCCTGTTTCTTTGGAGAAGCTCCAGTCTTCACCATCACCTGGGCCGTCCGTCCCCAGGCTTCCACTGCAGACCCTTCAGACTTTCAGCATAGATCCTTTGGCTTTCTGACATGGATTTGCATGGAACGCTACAGTGAGCTCCAGCCTTTGACTTTTGATAGATTCTTGGGATCTCCAGCATGCAACAGCTCTCTCTCCTTTTTCCACACCTGACTCTGAAGCCTGTGTTGTAAATCCATTTAGTTGTGTATAGATATCTTGTATTTAACCTGCTTCTGTAGTGAACACTAACTGGTACAATGTGGCAGTGGATGTAGATCTCTCAAAGGCAGCAAGAGGGCAGGTCTCAGTTTCAAGGGAAACACTTGTTTCCAAATGCCTCATTCCAAGTGTCATGTACTGATGTTCTCTGGCCAAGGCAAGCTGTGGGGAGCTCCAGAGTCCAGGGATTGGGAAATAAATCCTGTTCCTTGATGGGAGGATACACAAAATGACAGTGCAAAGATCAGAAGAATTTGTGGTTATTTTTGTGATCTACAAGCAGGCAGGGACCTTGTCTTATTCATCAATGTGACTGCTGGCTAAAGGCAGGGCCTGACCCATGGGAGATAATCAGTAGCTATTTGTTTAATTAAATGTAAATGAATGCAAATGAACCTGTCCACCTCTGGCTTTAAAATCTCTTCTCTGCCAAGCCTTCTTTAGCTTACCTTGCCTCTTCAAAAGCCCTGGGTGCTGAGCAGAAGCAGAGAGGATCCTGAGAATAAAGGCCCTGGCTAGGGCACACTGGGATACGGCACTGTCCCTTGCTAGGTTGTCTAGAGGGAAATGCTCTAGGGTCTGTGGTCACTCTTAGAAATGCCAGTGGAGCCACAGTTAAAATGCTAGTTTGTTGGGCTGGTCCTCTGTGATTTTGTTGTGGCAAGAAGCCCCTGACATGTCTAAAGATGATCTTTGATCTGGATGAGCAGATCGCAGAATCCTCTTTCTAATAGGGCTGTGTTTGCCCGGATCTGTCCTTGCTCTGCCATGGCCCATGGCCACACCTCAGGCCACAGTCACCCCTGAGGCAGAGCTGGAGACAGAGGGATGGGTGATGACAGAGTGGCTCCAGGCTGGGGATGTGGGAGGCAGCCAGCTACTGAGTCCTGAGCCAGGAAGTGGGAGACAAAAGTTCTTATCCCGGCCCAGCCTCTAGCTTGCTCTCCTGCCCAGACCTCAGACTCTGGCAGCAACATGGGAGACTGGGATGGGAGGAGACCTTCTCCAAGGGCCCTATGAGGCTGAAACCTGAAGAGCTTTTCTACATAGGCATGTACATGCACTCATAGTTTCAGGAAGCTCACAGGAGGTGGAACTCTGCTCACAGATGTCAGGCGAGAATTCCTATTCTTTTTCAGGCTTTTTCCGCCACTCCTGTGACCTGTTTCTCACTAATGCACTTTGACTTTTTCTTCTTCAGTTTTTTATCTTTATTACTACACGTTTGTGGTACATAATGATTAGATTCATCGTGGGGAGTTGATAGGTGTAATGTTTTCTTTATATCTACTCCCTCTATCTCTCTGAATGCACTCCAGTGTCACCCACTCAGGATGCTTACCCTGAACATTCTGTTCAAGACCGTAAGCCATGTCCTTTCACTCCAATTTCCCTCATCCTGTTCTTCTTCTCCATCTTTGGCATCATGCTTAGGATCTAATACATCCTATCATTTACTCATGGATGATGTTTTATTTGTTTCTTGTGCGCCTCTGTTCCCTCACACACAAGTGCCATTGGCCCAGGTCTTTATTTCACTTGCTGATTCATGTATATCAGTGCATGGGAAAATGCCTGACACACCAGTAAATAGAGAAAATATGTTGAATGAATTAACCAGTCCCTAGGCTGGCAGCTCCCCATTCCGTATTTGCAGCTCATTTCTCTAGCCAGAGTATCACACCTGTACTAGGAACTGCCCACTTGGCTTGCCCAAGGTCCAAGCCAGCTTCCTCTTTTAACCTCATTACCTTCCTCCTGGTGGTGGTCCTCACTCCCATTGTCCGGGGGCAGAAACTGAGGCCCAGGGAGAGATGGGTGCTTTTCCAGTCATATAGTGACTTCAATAGATCCGCCTGTGTTCGGGGTCTGTTATGGGCTGATGAAGGCATTTCTGATCTCCCTGCCTGATCCACTGCTCCCCTACTACTCAGGGTAAGGAAACACTCAGAAAAATTGCTGCCAGCCAGAGCAGACCAGGTAGGGCAGCTCCAGCAACATCATTTTCTAGAAATAAAGGTTGTGTCTGTCTGCATCTGCCTGACATCCCTTCTCTCCTTCTGTGAAAGATACTCCCTCTTTCTGTGGGGAGGTTGCTCCCTTCCCACTCACTGAGAAAGCACTCTCTTCACAAGATTCCTTATAATATTCTGCCTCTTAAGCAGTGATTGGCGTGGAGATAGGCACATGATGCAAGCTATTTCATATACTGAATCCTTCCCTGGGGGTAATACATGGAGATTAGAAAAGAGAAAGTCTGTGCTACCAATCTAGGATAAAGCAAGCGTGGAATTGTCAGGGTCATCCCTCCCCAGCCCTCTGCTGTCCTCCAGGTCACCAGAGACAGCTGTTTAGAGAAGGTACTCCCACCTAGAGCGGGAAATGAAGACATAAGAGAGGATAAAGAGAGGGAGAATGGGACGGGAAACATGCATGTGAGGAAGCTAACCTAGGAGATCCTGATGCTAGTAGCCCTTCTGGACTTTCTAATAAAGCGAGTCAATAAATCTCTTTTTGGGTTAACCAGTTTAAATTGAGTTATTGTCAGTTACAGCTGAGAGTGCCCTATGGAATGCCCAAGGCAGGTTCGGAGAAAATCAGTCAAGGAAACTCAACCCAATGAAACCAACCAAATGGAACTAAACCAGCACAATTCAACCCAGGAGACTCTGATCCAAACCTAGCCACAGCAGTTAAGGCTCAGTAGGTGGCCTCCCTTGGCTCCTGGGCTGCTGTTGATGAATCAGGGAAGTTGTGAAGGAGCCCTGGGTGGTGATCAGAGGCCTGATCTGCAGGCTTAGACCTGGCTGACCAAGGGCCCTGGAGGGGTGGCTCTGTGTGTAGTTCAACTTCCCAGCTGCCATACAGTTGCTGCACAGCTGGCCTGAGAGTGTCCTGAGAGGAGATGAACAGTGAGTTCCCTGGCATCTGTAGCAATAACCCTGGAGTCCTACTCTTCATTCTAATGCTCCCTGCTTCTCTCTTGGGGGAAGGTGTCTATTCCACACCTACCTGGAAGAGAAGGCTGCTAAATCCTCAGGTTGGGTTCTGCAGGATGAGGTATATAGCACCAACCACGGAGCATTTGGAGTCTAGACCCCCCAAAATTTTTAACTGAATGACCCTGGGCACAATGATGCCCTTCTGAGAGTTTCAATTCTATCACATGTAAAATGGAGTTGATAATCATAATTACTTCCTGGTTCTGTAAGGAATTACTGAGATAATGCCTAAAGGTGTTCTGACACATGGGAAGCACCCAGTAAATGCTTTCTACTATCAAAATGATTGACATCGGCACAGTATTTTGCATTTCCTCAAAGGGCTTGTACATCCATAATTTTAGTTAATTTAAACCGTATGCATGTGAGAGAGAATTTAAAGTCTGAGGTTTGTGAATCTGAGATTTGGAGACACAAGGGGTTCACCCAAGATTACAAAAGTGGCAAGTGGCACAGTGCAGAGCCCCAGCCAAGGGCACATCACAAGCAGCACAGCTCTAACCAACATTTGGTTGCCCCAGATTTCTGCTCTGAGCACATTACATCTGTCAAGCTGTACAAGCAGATCACATCTGAAAGCATTGCTGTATCATTAAATTTTTAGAAAAGGTCTGAAGACCTGGGTGGCCAGCCTGGCCCTGGGTTGGGGGTAGGTGGGAGACAGGAATGGGGGTAGTGAAAGCAGTCCCTGGAGGTGAACCTCACTTGGGGACAACTCTTTATCCTTCAAAGCTCAGCAGAGACTCACTGCTGGGTATCTTTTGCTAGGGAGAGAAAGGAAAGGAGCTAAGTTGTGTCAAACACCTACTGCACGTCAGGCATTTACCTGTTTTCTCACTTGGGCCTCAAATGACCCTTCAGCAGTATCTGCATTTTATTGAAGTCTGAGGATAGAGAGTTTGTGAACCTGCCCAAGATCACAGCTACAGTGTGGCAGTGCTGGGACACATACCCACCTCTGTGGATGCCAACCTCCGTTCTCCTCTTCACCTAACTCAGTGGTCGCCAGGACCCCCTGACTGTCACACCCTGGCTGTTGCACTGAGGGTGTCAGTTTCTTTTTAACTTGCTCTCCCTTTAGGCTAAACTCCTGGAGGACAAGGACTATGCTACCCATCTCCTCAACTGCCTGGCGCAAGAGAGGGAGCAGAAGACAGTTTTGGTTGAAGAATGAGCTTGAGAATGTGGGGAAGGAGGTTTGGTTGTGGCATAAGGTTTGGGTTTTTAAATTATTATTTTTTTCAGCCACTTTGATGAGTGTGTAGTATTCTCTCATGGTTTTAATTTATATTTTCCTGAGGACCAGTGAGGCTGGACGCCTTTGTATATATTTACAGAGTTCCTTTTTTAGGAAATACTTTTTTAAATCAACCTCTTCCCTAATTTTGTAATGGCTTATTCTTTTCTTACCAATTAGTAGTGTTTTTTTAAAAATAGTTTGAACGGAAGTTCTTCTTAAGTTATATGTGTTGGAGATATCTTTTCCCACTCTCTGGCTTGTCTTTTCTTAAATCTCTTCATGAATCTTGTAATGAGTTCATGTTCTTGATTTCAGTGTACTCCAATTCATCAAGCTTTTTCTTTATGAATAGCACTTCTGTTTTCTGCTTAAGAAATCTTTGCCAACTTGTGACTCATGGTGTTATTCTCCTATCTTACCTTTATCCTTTCCTGTCATATGGTAAGTATGCAATTTATTTTGAATTGGTTTTGTGTGGTATGAGAACAGAGTTAGTCTGGATTCTCCACATGGGAAACATTCAATTGAGCATCATTTGTGCAAAGTCCTTTTTTCCTCCAGTGCTCCATGATGCTGTCTTTATCTTTAATTCAGCATCCATGTAAACATTATTTTATTTAGGAATTTTGATCCATTGATATATTGATCCAAACTCTTTTCATGGAAAATAACAAAATAGTAATTATTGTAGCTTATGTAACTTTAAGTTTTTGTACCTGGTAGAATAATTGTTCTGATCTTATATCTCTGCTTCAGGTATGTTTTAGATACCCTTCGCTCTTTCTGGCATATCACTTTTCGTACACTGGTTGCTGGAATTTTTCTTAGACTTGCACTGAATCTGAAGATAAAGCTGTAACAATCTGATGTCTCCATGAAACTGAGTTTTTCAATCCATGAATTTGGAATTTCTTTCCATTTATTTAGGCTTTTCTTAATGTCCTTCAGCAACGTTTTGTAATTTTTGATGTAGTGATTGTATATACCTTTAATTAGATTTATTCCTGCATATTTAAAATGCTGTAGTGCTATGATTGTTCTACCAAGATATATAGAAGTAATGTTGAATTTTAGATTATTGATCTTGTATCTATCAGCCTTGTGAAACTGTGCCTGGTCAT
>NW_022900935.1:27031529-27068163 GCF_012274545.1 Fukomys damarensis
TCTATATATTTTTATTTTATATCTATTTCTTATAAGCATCATGTAGTTGATTTCACTTCACCTATGGGATGACAATCTTTGTCTTTTAATTGGAAGCCTTTAGGTCATTAATATTCTAATGTAATTACTAGAATGAGTTTAAATCTTCATCTTACCATTTACTTTCTATGTATTGTGTCTGTTGTCCTGTATTTCTTTTTTCTCTTTACTTGCTTTCTTTTGCCTTTTTTGAAATGTTTATTGCTTAATTTGTCTCTTCTATTACCTCGGTTGTTTTCTTTTACTGTTCTTTTATTTATCTAGAGATTATAAAATACATACTTAGCAAATATGTAATGTATAAATTTTACTTCTTTCTGAAAATGCAAACATTGTAGAACACTTACATTTATCTCTCCAAATATAATGACATTGTTTTCATATTTTTAAATTATTTATCTTTCCAACCCACATAAGACATTGCTATTGTTATTTTTACCATTGATATTCTTTTGTATTTACCCAGATACTCACCCATTTTGTTGTTTTTCATTTCTTTCAGACTCTCCAAACTTATCTGGATTATTTTTACTTCTAGAACTCCCTTAATATCTTTTGTAGTTTAGATTTGCTAGATATAAATTCTTTAAAAGAACTGTACAAAATATATTTACTTTCATTTTTTGAAGAATATTTCCCCTAGGAATAGAATTTTAGATTTAATTATATTCTTTCAGCTGTTTGATGTTATTCTTTTGTCTTGTGGTTTACACTGTTTTTATTGAGAAGTAAACTATCTGTATATCTTTTGCTCCTTTGAGGGAAATATGTCTTTTTAAAAATTTTTTGGTTGTTTTAAGCATTTTTTTGGTCTTCAGTAGTTTAATCCTAATAAAATGTGCCTTGCTTTGAATAAATTGTGCTTGAGGTTTGCAAATTTATTCATTCTGTGGTTTGATTTTCTTTTAAAAATTTTAAAACTTTGTCTGTTACCTCTTTATGTATTGCTTTTGTTCTATTCTCTTTTTTCTATCCAAGATTTTAATTATAGATGTGTTAGGCCCCTCAGGCCTGTCTTATTTTATCTTTTGTGTTTTGTATTTCTTTTCTCTGAGTATGTCATTTTGGCTATTTCCTTCTAATGTATCTAACTCAAGAATTCTATCTTCAACTGCATCTAATTTGCCATTGACTCTGCAAATTCATACTCTTAGAAATTTTAATTTTCAGTCTAAAGTTTTAAATGAATTCTTTTTTTATTGTTTTATTTTCTCTGGAAATTCTCCAATTGTTATTTAATCCTTTAAGCATCTTTTTTTCCCCCTTTTTATTTTTACAGGAAGTGATAACCTTGTGCTTTTATTCAATCAATTAACTTACCCTACCTTAGATTTTATACAGGTGTCAAACTCCCACCTGGAAAGGGATAGTTTCCTATATTACACCTACATTTACTTTAAATAACTGAAGCTCATGGCAGCAGTTCGAAAGAATTTAAAAGTCAAATAACTACATAATTTAATACATTAAAATGAAACTAGGACAGTGATCACTGAATGTCTCAAAAATATACAGCTTAGGAAGAGAACCACTGTACACAATTTGGAGGCTGTTAAAGTGACCACTCAGAAGGGTGAACAGTGCAAGACATGCTCTTGCAGTTACAAGCTCAAAACAGGAGTGCAAACAAAATTAAAGCTCCATTTAAAGTTAGGAAAAGGAAAGCCTGAAATGATCATTAGAAAGCTTCCCTCAGGTCAGCTCCCAGAAATTCTGTGCATCAGTTCCACAAGGAGATGCAGGGAGAGAACATCCCAACCACAAAGTCGTGTTCTAAAGCCTAGAAGCCTCAGGGACACAGTATTATTCCCAGGGTCCTGACGGGCAAAACAGCTCAGGCTCCCAGCCGTGTCCTCTCTGGAGCCAGGCCCACGCTCCCATTTACTTTCCATTCCGACGCCTCTTTGATTTTCTAAGTAAGTCTATGGCTTCTGAGGCCTTCTGCCTTCTGAGGAGACTCCTTACTCTGCTGGCTGGGGGAAGAGTTCCACCACGCTTTCCATGACTTTCCCACAGTTTGCGCTCCATCTCCGCCAACTGCACATTCTGTTCACCTATGATCTGGGTCTGCTGGAGCAGTTTCTGGTCTTGGTCTTGAAGTTGTTTCTGCTATTCCTGCACTTTGATGGGAAGCTCAGAAATTTCCCGCCTGACAACAGTCACTCCAGCACTGTTGGTCTTAACCTGCTGCTGGAGTTTAGTAACTTTTGTCTTGAAGGGTTTTGTTTGGAGAAGAGCTGCATTGTCTTTAGGGCTGCAGACAGGCCTGGCACTGGAGGAGAGCCCATGAGCCTTCCAGACACATCTGATCCTAGCAGTTTCCTCTTCAGAATTGGAACGATCTTCTCATCAAAGTACTCCATGGCCATGGACGAGATATCCCTTAACTCCTGGAGGACTTCATGAGCTCGCTGTGGGGCTCTGGTAGAATTGACATAGCTCAACACCCGGTAAATCTCATCGATCACCTTTCCTGGGATGAAGCAACACAGATTGAAATTCACATACTTCATAAAAGTCATGTTTAACAGTGACAGCCATGTTTTCACAACAGCGAGATTGTTTGCATGATGAGCTAAAGAATGGTTTCTCCTTTCTGATTCTCTCCTTGGGAGCTGTGCTTTCACCTGCTTCTGACACAGGTTATGGTACCTCTCCACTTTCAGAAACTCCTGATTCAACATTCTCTGGCAAACCAAGTCCATTATTTTACAAACCAGGCGCAGCTGGCTAATTTTGTTGTAGGACACAAAGCTGAGGATGTTCTTGATGGATACGATGGGCAGCATCACCAGTGTGTTGTTCTGAGGCAGCTGGTCCGAAACCCGGCAGCGGGGGCTGTCACTGGGCAGAGCCAGTGGCTGAACAAGAGCCACCATCATCGTGGCTGCCGCCTCCCCACTCAGCCATCTTGGGACCTTGATCCCTCTTTTATTTATTTATTTACTGGTACCAGGAATCAAACTCCAGATCTTGCACTTGCAAGGCAGGTGGTGGAATCACTGAGCTAAATCCCGGGCCCCTTGATCCCTCTTTTAAACATCTTAACCATAACTATTTAAAATTCTATACCCTAAATTATCTGGACCTCTTGTGGCCAATCTCTGTTGACTCATAGGCCTACATACTTTAAATTAAGTTCTTAACATTGTACGTCAAAATTGTAGGGAGAATTTGAGGCTTGGGTAGAGAGAATTTAAATTTGCTTCATATAGGCAGTTATGAGTATTTTCTACCCTGCATTTCTCTCATTCAATTCATGATTAAAACTTTTTAATATGAGTCCACAGACATTTTAAGGGTCTATTTCCTGCTTACTCTTTCTTGTAGGATGTAGTATATCAGTGTCTCCTCTAAATCCTTCTTTGCCAGGTCCTGAGCTCCAATTTTTGTCCCTATTCTTGTGAGTTGTTGAAAACTCCACTAAGTTTCTCAGCCTCTCAACTGTCTCTTTTGAAATCAGCAGATGCATTTGGAGAAAAGTAACTTCAAATAGCAAGTCTACTTGTCTGAGTTTCCTGCTTATCCCAGTTTTGTCCCTATAGTCCTTCACTGCCTTGTTAGCTTTTCAGTGTCTTCAGACATATATTTCATAGTTATTTGTATTAGTCACTTTCCCATTGCTGGAACAAAATAGTTGGCACCTACAATTTAAAGGAAGAGAAGTTTATTTTGGCTCACGGTTCAGGGGGTCCAGTCTACGGTCATCCAATTCCAAGGCAGAAACGGCATGGTGGAAGAGCATGCTGGAGGAAAACTGTGTGCCCTGGCAGCCAGGAAGACAAAAGATGAAGAGCTGGGGACAAGAGTAAACCCTTTCAGGGCATGACCCCCATAATCTGCTTCTTGTGACTAAGCCCCACTTCCTAACAGTGCATTCAATTGTAAACTCATCAATGGATTAATCCATGGAATCCAGTGAGCCAATCACCTTCCAAAATCCCTGCCTTGAATACATGAGACTTATTAGATCTAAATAATAATGCTATTGTTAACTTTGCTAGTTGAACTTATCAGAAATTTTGGCCTGAATTAGTCTAACAATACTTGAAGATGTATTGAATTATATGTAATAATAATAATAAAATTGATAATCACAGTGCTGTACTGATAATATTTAAAGCTATTTTTCAAAAGTGTATAATACATATATATGTTTATTATAAATTTCCTGACATAAAAAGGGAACACACAATCTAAAATATATACAGTATATTAATTTTATTAATTCCATATAAACAATTAATTTTTACAGAATATTTTTGTCAATTTTTGTATCCATAGCCAGCTTATGGTTGTAACTGATGAATGAGCATAGTTTTGAAAAAATATTTATTAATCTTTTTATTTACAATAACAAGATGACCGTTAAACAAGGGCATTATATCAGAACTTTATTTATACATCGGTGATGTGATCAAATTCTTTGTGAATCGCATAGAACTTTTTGAACGCAGAAGAGTATTTCGTCAAGTTTTTGTGTAACAGCCCTGACATACTTTTAAATGTAATTTTCATTATTGGTATTTTTCCACCACTTGCTTAAATCTAGACATAATCAACAGCACAATAAATCAACCCTGATTCATAGCCTTTGTCCATTTCTTGGAGTAAATACTCCTGTCATAGCTGATTCCAAGCTTCTAACATGTTGTTGCTAGGGAGCTGGGAAAAGCACAGGAGCGCATCACTATATAGTATTTATATCATGCAGATTTGATGTATGTAAATAAGAATACACTTGATCTTAGCCAAAAGGCCGAGAAGCGATATGTAAATAAGAATAAATTGTGAATCTTAAGCTCCTAGAAAAAGAAAAGCAAGAGCAACCCAAAGTTCCTACAAGGGAGGAAATTATAAAGATCAGAGCAGAAATCAGTGTAATGAAGACTAAGAGGATGATAAAAAAAAAAATCAATGAATCGAAGAGTTGGTTTTTTGAAAGAATAAATGAAATCAATAAACCCTTAGCCAATCTTATAAGAAAAAGGAAAGAAAAGGCTCAAATTCATGCAATTAGGAATGAAAATGGCAAAGTCAATAGATTCAGCAGAAATCCGGAGGATCATCAGTGCTTACTTTGAGAACCTGTATTCTAATAAAATTCAGAACATAGAAGAAATGGACAGATTTCTAGATACATATGAATACCAAAGTTGAATGAAGAAAATTTGAAAATTCTAAACCTCCCAATTACAATGAGTGAAAATGAAAACATAATTAAAAATTTGCCAACAAAGAAAAGCCCATGTATTGATGGCTTTACTGCTGAATTCTATAAGACATTTAGAGAAGAACTATTGCCACTACTATTTAAAATCTTCAATGAAATCGAAAGAGAAGCAATACTTCCAAATTCATTCCTGGAATCAAGTATTACCTTGATTCTAAAGCCAGGGAAAGACCCAACCAAAAAAGTGAACTGTAGGCCAAACTCCCTAATGAACATAGACACAAAAATCCTCAATAATATACTGCCAAGCAGAAGACAGAGGGTCATCCAGAAGATTATACACTCTGACCAAGTCAGATTTATCCCAAGGATGCAAGGATGGTTCAACATATGTATCAATAAATGTAATACACTATATTAACAGAATCAAGGACAAAAACCATATGATCATCTCAATTGATGCAGAAAAAGCATTCAATAAAATTCAACACCCATACATGATAAAGACACTACAGAATATTGGAATAGATGGTCTTTATCTCAACTTGATAAAGGCTATCTATGAAAAGCCAACAGCTAACATCATACTAAATGGTCTAAAACTGAAAACCTTCACCCTAAAGTGATGAACAAGACAAGTGTCCACTATCACCACTCCTGTTCAATATAGTTCTGGAAACATTAGCCACAGCAATTAGAAAGAGAAAGAAATAAAAGCAATAAAGATAAGAAAGGAAGAACTGAATCTGTCATTATTTGTCAATGGTTTGATACTCTACATAGAAGGCCCAAAGAATTCACCAAAAGACTTCTAGACTTGATTGACAGATTCAGTAGAGTAACTGGATACAAGGTAAATACTGAAAAATCAGTAGCCTTCTTGTACACAAATAACAGACTCACTGAGAGTGAAATTAGGGAAACAATCCCTTTCACAATCACATCCAAAAAAATGAAATATCTAGGAACCAATCTAACAAAGGAAACAAAAGACCTCTACTTTGAGAACTACAACACTCTGAAAAAAGAAATTGAAGAGGATATAAGAAAATGGAAAGACATCCCTTGTTCCTGGGTAGGAAGAATCAACATAGTTAGGGTGGCCATACTTCCAAAACTGCTATACAGATTCAACACAATCCCTATTGAAATCTCAACTGTATATTTCATAGAACTAGAGAAAACAATGCAAAAATTCATTTGGAACCTGAAGAGACCTAGACTAGCAAAAGCAATTGTAGGCAACAGAGACATGGCAGGAGGTATCACAATCTCCAACTTGAAAGTATACTACAAAGCCACTGTGATAGAAACAGCATGGTACTAGCAAAGAAAAAAATATATATCCAAGGACCAGTGGAACAAATTAGAAGATGCAGAAATAACTCCTGACACACTCAGCCACCTCATCTTTGACAAAGGAGCCAACATTCCTCACTGAGGAAAGACAGCTTCTTTTTGCTTTTTTCATTGAGTTTATTGGTACTTTTTAAGTATACAGTACAGTTACATTTATCATTGGGATCTTGTACCTTTACATGACAGATCTTGGTAACATAGCCTCTTTAATAAATGGTATTGGAAAAACTGGATTTCAACTTGTTGAAGATTAAAACTAGACCTGTATCTTTCACCACACACTGAACTAAAATCCAAGTGGATTAAAGATATAAATATTAAAACAGAAACACTAAACTTGCTGGAAGATAAGTTAGGTAGAACTCTTGAAGATATTGGCATAGGACAAGATTTATGAGCAAATCCTCAGTAGCATGGGAACTAGCACAAAGAATCAATGACTAGGATCTCATCTTTTAAAAAAGCTTCTGCACTGCCAGAGTAATCAGAAGCAGAGCTAAGAGATAGCCCACAATGTGGAAAAAATATTTACCAGCTGTTCCTCAGACAAATGTCTACTATCTAGAATATATAAAGACCTCAAAAAATCAGAGCCCCCAAATATAAAGGCCCAATTAAAAAATGGGCATCTGAAATGAACAGACATTTCTCAGACAAGCAAGTAAAAGCAGCAAATAATCGTATAAAAAATGTTCAACATCACTGATCATTCAAGAGAGGAAGATGAAAACAATACTGAGATTCCACCTTACCCCAGTAAGAATATCTGCTATCAAAAAATCAACCAAAAACAAATGCTGGCAGGGTTGTGGGGAGATAGGAACCCTTCTTAATTGTTGGTGGAAGTGCAGACTGGTGCAACTACTGTGGAGATCCATATGGAGATACCTCGAACAACTAGGATTAGAAGTCCCATTTGACCCAGCTATTCCTCTGCTGGGTATCTTCCCCCAAAGAGTTTTTTTCTTTTATTGAGTTTATTGGTACATTTTAGGTATACAGTACAATTACATTCATTATTGGGATCTTGTACCTTTACATGACAGGTCTTGGTTCTCATTTTTTTCCCCTTGTCCCTGCCCTCCCTTCACCCCCTCCTCCCCTCCTCATTTACAAACACTTTATTTCCATTTTTTCATTTTCTCCTATTTTTTACTTTTCCCTTATTACCTTATCATACCACAGCAATACATGCTTATAACCATGTTCATAGTGGCACAGTTTGTAATTGCTAAAATTTGGAAACAGCCCATTTGCCCATCAACTGGAGACTGGATAAAGAAGATGTGATTTTTAAAAATAAAATGGAATGCTACTTAGCCCCAAAGGGTGAGAAACTACAGATGTTTATATCTAAGTGGATGCACATTGAGGCCATACTCTTAAGAGAAATGAATAAGTCACACATGTACAAATACCGAATAGTTCCTCTAGTGTGAAAAAGTAAAAGTGTAAATAAGGATTAAAAAGTATAATTGATATTGTGCAATAAGAAAAGCCTAAAAGAGTAGAGGAAGTGGGTGGGGTAGGGGAAAGGTAAAAAGGGAAAAGAAAAAAATATATGAAAAGGAAAAACATGGAAAGAATGTCCTTGTAAGCAGGGAAGGGTGGAGGGGATGAAGGGAGGGCTGGGAATGGGGAAAAATAAGAACCAAGAAATGTCATGTAAAGATACAAGATCTCAATAATGAATGTAACTATATTGTATACCTAAAATGTACCAATAAATTTAATAAAGATAAAAAATTTTTAAAGGATTAATGACAGCAAATGTTAAATAATTAAGACATGGCGGGTTTTGAATATTATCATCATTTTTAATGCAAGTTCTGTAAGTACACATTTATATATCTTAATTTTTAATAACAATTCTTGAAAATTTAACAAAGAGCTTTTTTTTTCCTCTCATTGAGTTTATTGGTACATTTTAGGTATACAGTACAGTTACATTCATCACTGGGATCTCGAACCTTTACATGACAGGTCATGGTTCTCATTTTTTCCCCTTGTCCCTGCCCTCCCTTCACCCCCTCCTCCCCTCCCCATTTACAAACACTTTATTTCCATTTTTTATTTTCTCATATATTTTATTACCTTTCCCCACCCTTCCCACTTTCCCTACACCTTTAGCCCTTTTCTTCCTATTTCACATTGTCAATTATATCATTAGGACCTTGTGTACTATTATAGTTTTTCACACCAGATAAACTATTCGGGATTTACACGTGTGACTTATATATTTCACTTAGGAGTATATCCTCAATATGTATCCATTTTTCTGTGAATGAATCTAACTTCTCATTCTTTATGGCTGAGTAGTATTCCATTTTATAGAAAAACTACATCTTCTTTATCCAGTCTCCAACTGATGGGCAGATGGGCTGTTTCCAAGTTTTAGCTATTACAAACTGTGCCGCTATAAACATAGGTGTGCATATATCACTGTGATATGATTCTTTTAATTCTTTTGGAAAGATACCCAGCAGAGGGATGACTGGGTCAAATAACAAAGAGCTTTTATAAGATGGAATAAGCTAACTTTATCTGACACACACTTGACCACCAGTGTGTGTTGTCATGCCAAATTTTATATATGGATCGTGTCAATCAGAACAACTGCATAAAGAATGTTCTGCTAGGTCTTTTTTTTTTAAAGGGGTATATTCTAATATTCAAAGGATGTGAGTACTTGGTCCAGGGATACACACTTTGAATCCATATCTGCCTGTCTCTTAATCACTGATAATAACAGTAATAGCACCTTTATTGGATACTAGCTTTGCATCAGGGCTTTACCTGGACTAATTCTTGTAAACCACTTAACTCCCTTAATCATCACCTGTGTTCTCCCCTGCAGTCAGTACAGCCAATGTTTCAGGGAAATAGAAAGGAAATCTTCTTACTGGAAGCAGCAGTCCAAAGTGACCTAGAGCAGTCTGTTGGCCAGCAAATTTGTTCTCCCTTGCAGTGTTTCAGTAATTTGGGCCTCTCTGGATGACACCCAGGGGTCAGGGAGGCTGTCTTGTGGTCACCTAATGAAAGGGAGCAGTGGGGCCTTCTGGGTGGCAGGGAAGCCACCATCTTCCCTTCTGAATTCCTGAAAGAGGAGTGGGCAACTGGGAGAGTGGCAAGTATTGCCCAAGGGAGCTGAGAGTAGAAAGAGGGCAGAGGAGAGGTGAAAGCCCAGCAGGGAAGCTGAGCCTTCTGCCTTCCTTCTCACTCACTGTACACCGAGCCACCTGCAAATCCTGCTCACCCTGTCTTCAAGACATCTAGCGCTGCCTGATTCCCACCACCTGTGCTGCTAGCACCTGAGTCTTGGGACTCGGATGTTGACAAAATACTTAGGCAGCAACTGTCATTCTTTGTCGCTGTTCAAAGCCTCCCCGGGTGCCCATTCACGGGCCTGCCTGAAGAGCCTCCTCCCACCCTGCCCTTCTCTGGCCTGGCCCTGTTACCTCCCCTCTGCTGCTCTGTCCTGGGTGCTATCCAGATGCTCTCCCAGTTCACCCCCCTTCCTTTGTCTGATGTCCCAGGCACCCCACTTGGATCACTCAGATTCTGCTTTGCCACACTGTCAGTCATAGCTCTCACTACCCGCTGCCAAACCGAGTACTACACACTACTCTGTGTCTCGTCTTGTTCTTCCCACTGGAAAGTAAACCGGGCAAGGTACACTTCTTGTCTTTTTTGTCCCCTATGGTATACCCAGGACAGGAAGACTTCCTGACACTCGGTGGAGGCTCAATAAATAAGTGACCAAGTGACTGAGTTCCTGCCCTACTGGAGGCTAAATGTCTGGGCTTTCCAACTCAAGTCCACGTCTTTGAAAAATGCGGTGGCCTGCCTCCCTGTTCAGCTGGGGTCCCGATTCTCCATCTCCTCATTGTTCTTTCGCGGCTCCTGAGGGCTCTTTCCTCCCATCCTCATGCTTGCTGCATCCCACCTGTGTTCATCCCAAGTCTTTCCATAGCCCCAGACGGTGGAGCCCCTTTAACCGCTGTTAACCACTGCAGTCCTGGGAGGGGTGGGAGAGAATAGTTTGCGTGACAGGCCCTGGGGTCTCAGTGGTCCATGAATTTGCTCTAAATCAGCGTGGAGCCAGCCCACGCCTTTCATGTGGGAGTCACAGGGATTTGGTTTCCTCCTCTTCTCTTCTCTCTCCTTAGCCTCCCCTTTCCTTTACTTCTCAGGCTCTCTCTGCCTCCCTATCTCTTTCTAATCGCCCTTCCTTCCTTCCTTCTTCCTTCCTTCCTTCCTTCTTTCTTGCTTTCTCTCTTTCTTTCTTTCTGTACCAGAAATTGAATTCAGAGCCTCATGCTTGCTTGCCAGGCAGGTGCTGTGCTGCTGAGCTACATTTCCAGCCCTCTCTAATTGTCTTTCTGCTTCTGATCCCCCTTCAAGCTCCCTCTCACGCTCTTCTTGAGGTTCAGCTTCTCTTCTTGCCCCTATCCCTACTCTGGGGTCTTTATAGCAGCTGGTTTATACTTTTTCTCCCTTTACCCACTCTGCCTTTTTTTTGCCCCTGATTTTACTGTTGAGCTCTGCCTCTATCCCTTTGTCACAGTTTGTATCTCTTTGTGGTTTTCTCCATCCTTCTGTCTGCCTCTCTGAGTCTTCACTGCTCTGTGTCTCTGCCTACACACGGTTGCCTCTCTCCTTCTGTCTCTGTGGCGCCCTCAGCCGGCTTTGCTGCAGCCCCTGAGACTGAGGGAGCAGAGGCTGCAGGCCAGCCCGCCTCTCCCTACCCCCAGTGTGCAGGGTTCCCTCTGCTTGCCCTGTTCTGCCCATTGGAATGTGCTTGGGCTGAGGCTGAGGCTGAGGAAATCCATTTTTCATTCTGGGTGGGAATGACCCTTCTCAGCAGGCCCCTGCTTCCCGGTTGCCTGCCAATGAACCCTGCTGCACCTGAGGGAGAGCTCCTTGCTGGGAAGAGGGTTCCACCAGGAGCAGCTTTCCAAGGAAAACACCGCCTTGACAGATCATGTGTCAGAGGGAGCGGGTTCCACACACCATAAATTGCCAGTCTGACCTCCTGCAGGGCCCCACGGTCCCCAGATTGAGGTCCTTCCTGGGCTAGGAGGCAGTCAGCACAGCTGGATTCAGGGTGCAAAGAGAGGAAGCTGGAGTGCAGGGCAGCGGGAGGACAGCCACAGCCAGCCGCTCCCAGCAAGGGAGCAGCAAGCAGGGTGGGTCAGGCCTGGGGAGCTGGGCCAGGCTCACGGGTGCAGAGGGTTTTGTAGTCTACGGATTCACATCCAGCATCTCTTCTGATCCCAAGTCCAGGGAGCTTCTTAGTACCGTTTTTGGGAAAGGGGTATTAAGATTCAGAGAGGGGGGATGCCCGAAAAGGGCATGCAGATTAAAGACAATACTGCAAATGTCTGTCTCTAAAGCAACTTCCTACTATGGCCAGAGAAGATTCCTGGAGGAAGATGTTTGCTTGGCCTGAACAGTGAGCACCATAACTTGCTCATTTCTCCCCCAAAAGTTCTTGGTGCTCAGGCCCCAGGGATTCCCTACATGGACTTTCTACCTTCAAGCAGTTCACAGTCTGTAGTGGACACACTCGAGGTAGAAGGTGAATGGGCTTGTATAGAGAGGATTAGTGGGAATTGTAAGAATCTAAAGGAAAACCTGAAGATCTGGAGTCCCAGCAAGTTGGGAAGACTTCCTGCAGAAGGTGGTCTCTGAGCTGCCTCGACTGAGGGGTAGCGCAGGCTGCTGGAACAGGCAGGGTGGCTGAAGGTGCAATGGCAGGAAAGCAAGACATGTCCAGAAGGCCACAGGGGGTGGACTGTGAGAAGCAGAAGAAAGAAAAGGAGAGGAGAGGAGAAAAGGGAGAGAAGAGGAAAAGAAAGGAAAGGAAGGGGAGGGAAGGGAAGGAGGGGAGGGTGCAGGTCCCAGGAGACCCTGAGGAGGGAGGCTGGGCTCAATCCCCAGGAAAAGGGTGGCATGAGAGGGCTGAGGCGTGGGGTGGGGGAGATATGAGCTCAGATTTGCATTTTAGGTCTGGAATCTATGGTCAAGGCTGGCAGGGAGGGTGGTGAGGAAGATCTTGTGACACAGTGGAATTAAGATTCTTGGAATCCTACATTGGCCTCAGAGCAGCTGTGGAACAAGTTAGCTTCTCTGGGCTTCATTTTCTTAATGTTTAAAAGGGGAATAATGACAGTGGCTTCTTCTGTGAGCCCTCCCAGAGATTCAACAAGATCCTGCAGAGACTGCTGGGGACAGTTGATACTAACATGGGTGGGCTCTCAGCGCACAGATCAGGCATATGACATGGCCAGTCCCTGTTGTGCCAGAGCAGGCATTCAGCTGTTGAGTAGGAGAAGGCTGTATCGTCTGAATTTCAGCTTCTCCATACAGCCTGCTTCTCTTCCCTCTTCTCTGCAGAGCCTCTCAGTGCCCTTGGGTTTAGACTTGTGAAAAGATAAGCTAATAACATTTGCTGGCCACATTTTTGCTGTCCTGTCCCATACCTCTCCTGGAGCAGTGACCATAGAGTAGGTCCCTGCTTGTCTCAAGAGGAGTGCGAGAAGAAACCACAAGTGGAGGAATAAAATATTATCATGATCTATATTATCCAATATCATCATCATTGTCATCTCAAGAAGAGAAACTAAGGGCGCAGGGACAAGTCCCCCTGGAGGAGGGGCACATCACCTAGGCGGAGGCCTGACAATTGAACTGAGTGGTCTGTAAGGGAAGGGCATTGGAGAAGCAGCCCCTGCTAGGGTGAGAGGACAGCACTGGCTCAGTTTCCCCTCCACAACCCTATCACAGTGTAGCCTATGTTAGCTGGGCTGGCAGTATCCCTCTTGCCCATCTTGCATCAGAAGCTCTGTGTTGTCAAGGAGCCAGCAGCTACTGCCTCCCCCCAGCTCAGCTGAGGAAAAGACCTCCTTGCCTCCCCAGCCGTGGGACATCCCAGGAAACGTGGGATGGACACATGTGAATGCCATACAGAGCCAGATTCAGGTCACTGACACAGATGCGTGAGGACAAGAACATGCTCCTGTGGATATGCTCAGATGCACACTTGCAAGGAAGCTCAGACACAGCACCTCTTCGCAGATCCTGAGCCTGTGCACACTGGTATGCATACTTGCTCCCTCCCAAGCAATGCACTTAAGCACACACATCACACAGTACCTCAGATCTTTGCACACAGGATGTATACGAGCATCATACACATGGAATCAACGTGTACCTAGAGCCTGATTATGGGAGAGGCATGACCTTAGACCCTGGAGAGGAAACAGTCAATAAGACAGAAAGTGTTCTTCAGGGAGAGTGTCAGTCAGCCAGAGACCAAAGTTTATTATCGCACAGTGCTGGAGGCCAGAAGTCTGAGGTCATGGTGTTAGCAGATTTATTTTTTTCCTGGAGCTTCTCACCTTGGCCTCATAATAGCCATTTTCTCCCTACATCTTCCCAGAGTCCTCCCTCTAACCCTGTCCTAACATCCTCCTCTTTTGGACATCAATCATATTGTAGTAAGGCCCAGACTAAGGACTTTACTTAACCTTAATCACCTTTAAAGATCCCATCTCCAAATACAGTCACAATACCAGGGGTTAGGATATCAGCATATGAACTTGAAGGGGACACAATTCAACCTGTAACAGGAAACTTGCCTCTTATTAGGCAAGTAGTCACAACCAACAGAAGTAGAAAGTGGTTTGACCATGATAGGGCTATGAAAAAAGAGAAAGAGGCTGAGAGAGGATGGGGAAGATTGGAGTGGTGCCTTAGGAAGGGTGGTTGGGCGGGAGTCTGCCGACCTCTATCCTGGCTGAATGCACAGGCATGGGCCAAGTCTGTTCCCCTCATGTCTCCAGGATCCACACAGGTCTGGCCCCATGTGGGGCTCAACGAGTGTGCTGCTGGTGGATGAGTCTGGGACATTCGAGTGAGGGTAAGGCTCCTTGAGGCTAAGGAGGCCAAGCTCTTGTGTAGCAAAACCCCAGAAGACATCAGGGTGAGGCAAAGGCCATGCCTGAGAGGCTGGGTGGTCAGACAAGATTCGGATGGCCTGACAGGAGCCCAGGGCTTGGGGCTGACTAGGGAAAAAAGTAGGAGGACAGAGGGGCTGAAGGCTGGCCTGAATGCCAGCCCTGGACTTGCTGTGTGACTCTGGACAAGTTACTAACCTTTCTGAACCAGTTTCCTCATCTGTAAATGGCAGATAAAGTGGGGATCTACTTCTCAGAATTGCTGTGAGGATTAAAAGAGGCCCTGTTTGTAAAGTGCTGAGAATATTGCCTAGCACATAACAAGTGCTCAGTCAACACTAGCTACTATCCTCATGATTGTTGGTATTCCTTCTGGAAAACAAGCACACCGTGTACCTGAATCAATTTGGGCTCCACTTCTCCCTGTTATCACACACCTTTACTAATCCCCACATCCCAGTAACTTCTGTCTGCTCCTGCTTGGGTCTGACCACACCCCACCCCCTTTCCCATGAGGCCTCTTCTTTTCCCCCTGGAAGGAGAGCAACAACAAGCAAATAACAGAAAGCTGTGGACCATTAATTGAAAACAAAACAAAACAAAACAAGAACAAGTAGCAAGGGTAACTATGTTAAAATATCAGAAACTAATAGAAAAAGGTCACTCTGTTTCCCCCCAAAACCCCCAGGCATGCCCCAACCCAGAAGTGCGTGACCTTGGCCTGCCTCCAATCTTACTTGCATTGTGGTTTCAATATCACCCCACGCACACTTTGGATGCTATAACACTTCCTCTAAACACATTGTATGGTCAAAGCTCTCCCTTCTGACAGGTGTTTCAAGTCAGGTACCCCATCCGGCCATCTAAGATCCTCCCTTAAGCCAAGGACCTTAAGATGCCCAGTAGTAGCCCCTTTCGGGGCCATGAGCTCCTCTCACTGGTCTGTTCCCACCCTGTAGAGCAAACTTTCACTTTTAATAAATCTTACTCTTATTACTCCTTTTAAGTGTCCTGCCCGATTCTTTGTTCAGAATACCAAGAACCTGGCCCTTGAGATCCCCAGCAGATAACCCCATCAGCTTCTCCTGGATTTCCCTCCAGTAATCAGCCCAGCCTCTCTCTACGCTGGATTCCAGTGAATGTTCTATGGGTGACTCTTGGTTTAAAATTATTAAGAGCACGGTACCACCCACATGGTAAAGGGTACTCCAGACCCTTCAAGTCCTGGCCTCAAATTTCAGCTTCATCTCCAGCCAAGGTTAACACACACAGACTCCACAGGATGTAGCCCTCTCAGGCGGCCTCAGACCTGGGTGCCTTAGTCCCCATGGGGCCCCCTACTGGAACGCCTTTCATCTCCTCAGCCCTGAATTCTCAGACTAACACTTCCTTCTAGACTCAGTGAAGTGGCCATGATTGCCTGGGCCAAGTTAACTGAGTCAACTGACCCCCTATGGGGCCCCCGCAGAGTCAGGCCACTCCCTGGGACAGTCTCCTTAGGTTACTTTGCCCAGCTGAGCTCTTTAGGAACAGTTGTGTTGCTTTCTCCCACACAGATTAGCTCATTTTCTTGGACATGCTCCGGTGGCTATGTGAGGTCCCAACCCTGCAAGGCTGATGCTGTTCTCAGTCTTATACATAAGCAAAACCAGTTCACCAAAGGGCATGATCTGCCCTAGCTGACAGGACTAGCTGCCTCATACTCAGACTCCATCCTACACAGTTTTCTGTCCGTGACTGTCTCTGCTCCCCGCTCTGGCCCACTCCTGAGACCCAGCTCAGACGCGAGTGCTTGCTTTCCCCTAATCCTGCAAGACAGCATGTCTCTTCCAAGGAATTGTGAGGAGCAGGCCCACCTAGAAACAGTGTGATCCCTAAAATCAGCACTGTCTACACTGTTCTTGAGATCCAGTTTTCTGAGTGCTTACAAAAGAAATTGCACATTGGCCAGTGGGAGAGATCTATTTGCCAAGATGTCCTACTGGGATCAGGGCCTGACCATAGACTTCACGCTCCCCTCAAAAAAAAAAAAAAAATCCATAGAAGTGAATCCTGGAGCCCTGGGGCAGCTGGTGGACTCCATGCATGAAGTAGAGGGTTGGAAAGAGACCTGAGTGAGGAGAAAGACATCAAGGCTTGTGCAGGTCTCAGACTGGGCTCAGACTTTTGCACTGGTATGGCACTGCAACCTCAGGCAGCCCCAACTATTGGGAAAGACTTAGACATCTTAGAAGGAGGTACTTGGCAGTGTGGGGCTGTCTGAAAGTGGCACAGGAGCAGGGGCTCTGTATGCCCAGGTCAAAGGCAGTAGTAGTATTAGTAGTAGTAGTAGTAGTAGTAGTAGTAGTAGTGGCAGAGGCCATACCAGTGCTTTTCACCACTGGGGCACTTAGTCATGGGGCTACAGATGTGGCCTCGTGGTTTACACAACTCAAACCCAATATGAGCCATGGAGTAATGGAGTTGCTAAAGTGTGGGTGGTATTAATGGAGTAACAATTTCTAGATCAACAGACAGCAGTATCTGCCACTTTTTGCAGAATTAAGCATTTAGTGATGAGCTCCATATCTGAAGAGGAACAAGGAGGAAAAGGACTATATTTAGCTCTTAAGAGGGGTTGTTGCATAGAAAAGGAAAATTAATTTTTTGAGACTCCAAAGAGCAGAGTAGACATACCAGTGGGGAGACTTTTAGGTAGATTTTAGCAAATTTATTCTAATAATGCCAGTTATTTAGAAATGGACTCAGTTGCCTGAGTAGACAGTGAAGTCTCTGTCTCTGGACAAACCTAGAGGTATGGGCCATTCTCTGGGAGGCTACCCTGGGCAGAGATTCCTGTCCTGGGAGCGGTTCAGCTAAGTAATCACTCTTTAAGGTCTTTTCAGATTCTAAGATTCTAAGACTAAGTCTTCCTGGGGAATCTGTCTTATCCTGGATGCCATGGAGGTGAGAACAGCCAGCCCCAGGCCTCAAGTGTCTGCACTCAGGTGGGCAAACAGACAGGACACTGCAGCTTAGAACTTAGTGAGTGTCATGATGGAGAATGTCGGTCCTCAGGGCTATGGGACCCAGAGCCGGGAGCCGTCTTGCATCTTATTCACAAGCTGATCTGGAAGGGCCACTGCTGTGGTCTCTCAGAGCAGTGATGCCCAGTAGAACTTTCTTTAGCCATAGATATATGTTATATCTGCACTGTTCAGTGTGTTGGTTTAGAATGGCTTGTGTAACTGAATTTTTAATGCAATTTAGTAGCCCCACGTGGGGAGTGCACCATGCAATGGGCAGCACAGGTGTGGAGCATCTTCATGGTTTGAAAAAGTGCCATTGGACAGCCTTATTTGAGTTTTCACAGGTGGCTCAATGACCCTGAAGGCCCTTTCTTTATTTCCCTCATGGTGTCAGTCCTGCCGAGAGGGAGGGCTTCAGACTAGATAGACCAGTTTGCTGTGGGACCTTGGATAAATCCCTCTTCCTTTCCCGACTGTACCACCAATAAAATGAGGACTCAAACTATAAGGTCTTTAAAAAATTGTTTTAAAATAAAGACTGCGGGTTTAGCATTTGGAGATTTCTCTTCCTCTCCTTTAAGGAGAGAAAAGGAAATCTTCACTCTTTATTCCCCTTGTCCCTTCTTCCTCTCTGTTGACCCCAATCTTCCACCACCCAGAGCACAGCTCCCAGCGACCCAAAGAACTTTTGTATTTACCGCTTAGCACTTGCTGTTCGGGTCTCTGACCTTCTTTAGAAACTTTTTCTTTACGAGTTTATTTTGGCTTGTGCTGAGCATTCATAAAATTCCGAGGGAACTGGAGGTTTAAAAGTCAGGCTTGTAAAAGGAGTAGGTGGGCGGGGGGTGGGAATCAGGCAGAGAGGGGCGAGGACAGCAGCCAGTCTTGGGAAGCTGGAAGAGAAGGCGAAGTTTTCCATTCTTCCCCCAAGGCCTTGCCCCCTCCGAGTGCTGGGTCTTTTGGGTCTTGAAAGGAGAGAAGAGGTAGAAGAGAGAGGGGTGGGCTGGGCTGGGGCGGGGGAAGACGGTGGAGGTACAGAGCCTGGGGTCTTCCCACTGGGCCAGCAGAGCAGCCATTTCTGATAAGGAGTCCCGCTGGCCGGCGGTTTTTCTTGTCATTCATCTCCTCTCTGGCCAGGCCACTCCTCAGCAGGTTGGAGGCGCTGGTGAATGGCTCAGAGCACAGGGCATATGAAACAAATTAGGTCTCCATTACAGCCACCCAGAGGCGGGTGATGGATGGGGCCTGTGTTCACGGCAGAGCTAATTGGCAACACACAGAGACATCCAAGAAAGTGTATTATTTTGCCAGACTTTGGAGTCATTGGTCTTTTCTTTTATTGTAGAACCTTATATAGCCAGAGATAAAAAGCATGGTGAAAGTTTTAAATCTAATAAAAGCATTTGACTGCCGAGTAAAAATAACATACACAGAGGAGTTTGATTTGGATTCAGGTTTTATTAATGTTCTTTCATTGCAAAATGTTTCCGATTAAAAAACAATTTGGAGAGTGCCACATTAATAAATGGCTTGTCTTTCCGATGGGCCAGAGATTTTGAAATGCTGTGGTGAGCACACACGTAAACACGCACGCATGCACACGCTTGCCTGCCCTACCACCAGGAGGTTGTTATAACACTATCTAAAATATTCTAAACTTTAAATTTGGATATGTTGTGTGGCTCAGAGTTGGGTAGCAGATGAAAACCTCATGGCTAGGTTTGGAGCAAAAGCACCTGCAGTCTATTCAGGGTCACTGGATCCAAGAACACCACAGAATATACAAGCCTGGCTTCAATGTCACCAGCAGGGATGAGCAAAGGCCAGAATATGCCAGGCCTCCATTTCCCCAGCTGTAAAACAAGGCGCTTGGCTTCACTGGTCTTTGAGGACTTCCGAATTTCTCCAGGAAAACAATAAAGGCACTTAGTGACTTTTGAAAGTGTTTTAAATCTTTATTTTAGGAAATACTAATTAAAGCAGTGGGAAGAAACTAAGCCATAGTAGGTCCAGGAACTGGCACTTGGCCCTCATTTTTAACACACAAATAGTAGTATGACTCTCTCCGAATGAGGTTTGTGAAATAACCAGCCAGTATCAAAATATGGAGGCCAAGCATCAGATTACTTCTAACCAGTCTTTGCCAAGTAACTGGCAAATTAATCAGTTCCTCAAATAATTCCCAACAAGTTATTTTTAGAATAGCTGGTAATTTCCAATTCAAGTACTTGCTTAACTATATCCAACTGTTTTGTCTTCTGCCCCCTCACAATTGGAGTTTTAGCTCCAGGGAGGAAACACAAGTCTAACTCTTTTTTTTTTTTTTTTTTAAAGTGGTTTGAGCTTTTTGGCCTGGGGGTCAATTTGGGGGACTTCACCTTTCCTCCCACATTTAGTCACTGGATGACCCAGGAATGCTGGTCATAAACCTGGGAAAAAGCACTTGCTTCCCCAAAGACCAGAAGCAAAGTTTTGTTTCTGCAGGGCCGGTGTCAGCATGGGATGGGTGTGGTGTTTCCCACCGCACCCACAGCAGCCAGATTGCCTATCCAGCCTTCTGGTCCTGGTCTGGTGTCTAGTGCCCCAGAGAAGGGCAAAGACAGCTCCTGAGCCAGTAGTTAACAGAGATACACGCAGCTGGATTTCCAAGCTCTAGCTCCCCTAGCGCCTGGTAGAGGTTGCTCAGTACAGCTCAAGAGCCTGCTGATGGGTCAGCTGCGCCAACAGAAGAAACAAAGGGAATTAACTCATCTCTTCTTTGTGGTGGCCTCTGGTCCTGCTCCCACTTGCTCCTCCCCACACCTGCAGAGAGGATGCTATTGCTGGTATTGGGTCTAGGACTGATTTCAGAGGGGAGCGGAATCTGCACGACCGCACAACCCTGTAACCCCTCTCCTCACTTTGTCTCCACCTCACACCCCCATGCTTTGGCTAACTCGGCCTGGCAGTGACCATGGCCCACAGCTCTCTCCTGTCTACCTTCCCAGGGCCTGGATGGCCTTTGAGTAAACAGATAGCCTAGCGAGGTATGTGATCAATTAGCTTTGCTGAAAATACAATCATTTTGTTATTCCAAGCTGATGAGAAGGCCTCTTCGGCCTGCTCTCCCAGCCTCCACATGCCAATCAGCCTGTGTCACTGATATAATTTTCCACATAAACACAACCTTTGTGCAACATCTACTCCTGTAAATAGATGTAATTCCCAAACCAAATAACGCACTTGGAGGGGAAATGGATATTATGCATGCAAAAAGAAAAGCTGGTGATTTTTACACTTTCCAGGCAACAAAAGATTACCCCTAATTGCAAATGGGGAGGGGAATGTGGTGGGCAGGGAGAAGGCAGTGGCTGCTGGGAGACAAGGAGGCCAGCTTCCAGGAGGGTTTTCTCTGTGTGCACATGTGTGAGTGCAGACCACCAGGAACTGCTAACGGGGGATTTGTCCTGTTTAAGCAATGGGGAGAACACGGCTGTTGTTGATATCTTAAAGGAAACGGAGAGTTACTTAATTATAAGGTTTGGTCTCTCTTGCCAGAAGAGACCCCCTCTGAACCCTAAACTATATACATCCTGTTGCAGAATTTTCCCCCCACCTTCCTGCTTAAGAACAGCCTCAGTGAGCTGTGAGCTCCTCCAAAGTGCACTGGTGTGTCTCTCTCAATGCTCTGCTCATTTACATGGCTGCCTAAATCAGACTTTGAAAGCCATGGAAGTTGCTGGGCAGTCAGAGTGAGACAGCTGCAGAACCCACTGTGTAATCCCAGCCAGGTCCAGGTTTTCTGACTGCCATGGAAATGGAGGCTGAGACACCCGCTCCAGAGTCTTTGCCTTCCCTGTCCCCCCTGGTATAGGAGGGAGAAAGCTTTTTGGGGTCAGCACACCCAGAATCCCAGACCAACTGTAAGGGCAGAAGGAGGGCTCAAAAAGGAGTGAACAGCCAGAAGGAGAAAGCTACAGGGTGGCTGAGTGGACCCACAGTGCCTGGGGGCCTGAGTGCTTTGTTTCCAGGACCCCACAGCAAACTCCACTCCAGGCCAGGCAGCCGGGATCCAGGCTTTACTCTTGTGCTTCTGCAAAGTGATAGGTTCACAGAAGATCAACAAATGTTATTTTTGTCTTTTGCAAAGATGCTTCTATGAGCAGGTGAGTAAGAGCATCTTGGATTTAAAATAGTCTTGATCTTTCATATAGTACTTCTGGGTCTTTATTTTGTCTGAGTTCTAAACAGCAACAAGGAGGAAGAGAAAGGAAGAGCGAGCAAACATGGGGCACACTCAAGGAGCAAGTAGAGTAACCATGGGGGCTCCTGACTCCTTTCCAGGTTCCAGTCCTAGCTGGGAGGAAGGGGTGGGTGGGCCCCATAACATGTTGGCTAAAAAGATTCCTCTTTCTAATCCTTTCCTCCCCCATCAAAACTGGGCCAAAGAACCTTCCTCCGAAGCATCTCTTGGTCCCTGACTCATGAAGCCCATCTGAAACTCATTAGCTGCTTAAAACGATTGTCATGGGAGTGCTTGGTTGAGAATAAAAAAAGAGAGAAAGATACTTTTAAAGGACAATAATTGGGACCCAAATATTGGCAGATGTTTGGAGACCTGGCTGTTGAGGACCCCACACTGTGGGGAGGAATGGAGCCTGACTCCTTCCCTGACCCTGGGCTTGGTCCTATGTGTCCATGCCTTTGTTTCTCCTGCAGCTCCTGGAGTCCAGGGTGGTTACACCAGCCCTCCTCAGGTAGCTGCTGAAAGATCCCAGCTCAGGGACACCCATAACCTCACTCTGGGGACAGTTGTGGTGGTCCCTTGATCCTTTGTAACTTAATTCCCATGCTTGCGGATAAAGCGATTTTATATTTGTAGTACCAAAGCATAACATAGGAGAAATGTTGAAATTATGATAACATACCATATTAAAATCACAGAACTAAGAATCTTAGAATTGTAGAATCTTCAAAATATAGAGCATGGAATGAAAAACTTTTTTTCATTGTAGGGTCTGAGAAACCCAGAATCTTGGGATTATACTGTTAAGAGTTCTTACAAAATTAATTTATAGAATCGCATAAATGGTTTAAATCTTAGTAACCTAAAACATTAGAATTAGAGAAATTTAGAATTATAGTGTCAGAATTTTAGAATACTAGAATTGTAGAATATTAGAAATACAGAAGGACAAATTTATAGAAATATAGAATTATGGTCTCTTACAATCACAAAACTTGAGAACAGTGGAATATTAGACGATTAAATTAAGAAAAGATTGAACAATAGAATCTTAGAGTCACAGAATATTAGCACCACGGACTGGCAGAATTAGAGAACCATGCAATTTAGAACTAGAGTTTATAGTGATGGATTCCTTGGATTATAAACTCTTAGAATTACAAAACATTAGAATCAGAATGTCTGTTCTGTTAGGGAAAAATAAGACATATAAATTACAGAATTTTTGAATGACAGGATTTTAATACAGTCTTAAAGAATTTGGGGGACAAAAAGCGATCTGGAGGTGAATCAGCCCTGCCCCAAGCTGGCCCTATGTGTGCCTGCACATGCAAGCACATCCCTGGCCGCCTGTGCTCATGTCTGTACCACACAGCTAACTCTGTCATTCCTTCGGCCCCTAGCACTGCGGAGCTCCTTTTCTGCCTCCCCTCTCTGCTTTGTCTCTCATCACTACAATGCCTCCCAGTACTCTCTTTTTCATGGAACAACTTACTTTTTAGCAACTCATCGAGCATCTTAATTCACCATGCCTGTGTCTTGCGGGTCAAGATTATTTCAATTTTTAGCACATTAGTGAAATGAAGCTTTGGCCTCTTTGGGCTATGGGAGGGGTAACAGAAGGGATGGTCCCTGCTGAAGTATGTATGTGGCCTCTGTCCCCGAAACAGCAGCAATGAGGTCCGCATAGGAAGCCACACAACCCATTCTTTGTCAGGAGGAGGCAGGAGTTGATGCAGTGGCTGAGATGAGGAGCTGATCTGTCTAGGTGAAAGGGGATTGAAACTATAAACCATTTCATGCTTATTTATTTTGTGATCCTCCTAGGCTGGCGTTTACACGAATTAGACAACATGTGGATTAGATAATTTTCCGGGAATTAACAACCTCTGATGCTTATCAGTCTTGGGGGTGATTAAAACTGGTTGATGAGAATGGTTCAACAATGAGCTGATGATGTTATCCACATCCTCATGTCCTCATCGTGTTCAGAGAGATCGTTACCCAGCTATAAATTCCCACAGGGGACAGCACAATGGAAAAGGGTGGTCAGACATCAGCAGGAGAGTAACACATGGCATTCTGTTACACTGAGGAATAAACCAAAAGCAAAACAAAGCCAGCTTCAGAGCCATGCTGGTACTTTATAAAACACTGACTTCCTAGGGAATTAATCCCAAACTCTGCAAAAAGAGTAGCCTAAAATAAACAGTTTAAATATGGAACCTCCTGCTTTTTAATTCAAGCATCAGAAAGACAGAGTCTTTCTGCAGTGGCTGCTCAAAGATAAGTCTACTTTCCTCCTAAGATCTTTTCTCCAGCTCAGTTTCCAGCAGAATCTCCTTGCCTTGGGTTCACCTAAAGCACTTTAGGGAGGGAGCAGCTTGGGTTAGAAATCCTGAGCGATCGGGGCAACTTTCAGGTAGATAAGATACCGAAAGCAATGCCTTTTGCCAACTTCAAATATTTTTCTTTAAAAAGCGATCTAATTTAGAAACTGCAAATTCCCACAGCAAACCAAACTGCAGCGGTTCTAAGAATACCATTTCGATAGAGCCGGGATTGTTACAAAACTGGTGTCAGCCTCATGGGAGAATATAGAGGGCTCTGGGTCTGCAGCACAGATTGCCTGCATGCTGTGCACCTTTCAGCCAGTCAGAACTCCTCTCTGGTCCCCGGTAGGCCTACCCACAAATAGGAAGTTTGATTAAATAATCTAAATGTGGGAGCAAAAAATATTAGAAACAGGAAAAGAACAATTTGGCTTTGTTTCCTTTTTGTGAAGTGAATTTCAAATTAGTCAGGCCAGTGTTTCTATTTATTTTAGAGGCAGTTCAACCACAAAGTGCAGTTTGCACGGCTCTAGCTTCTGATTTTTGATTCTAAACAACAAAACCATGACAAAAAGCTTCCTAGACTATGGCTGCACCTATTGTTTCCATTTTTCAGTGGTGCAGTGGATTGTATTAACCCAAATGACAAACACCATTGCGTCCTCAATTCTGGAAAAAAAAAAAAATAAGGAAAGAGAAGGAGAGAGGAAATGAGCTAACAGCATGGCAAACTGGGTGTCAAGAGGCCTTACTTCCTGACTGTCAATTTCCCCATCTGAAAAATGGGGAGGGGATGAAGGAAGGAAAATCTCTATGTTGTCTTTCAGCTCCAAAATGAAGTCCCTGCCTGATTCTAAACCAGGTTGCTGGGGACACTGCTCCTTTGCATCTACAGACACTGGAGATGTCAGGGGATGGGCCCAAGGAAGTGAGAGCCATTGCAAAGGGATGCTGGCAAATCCCCTGTTTCTGGCTAAGTCCCTTTCGCTGTGAGCCTGAAAGGCCACAGAGGGGGTGAGCAGGGTGAATGAGGGGGAGCTCCATTGAATGTGGGTAGATCTGTCAGCAGTGACAGGGAGTGAGGTGAGACAAATGAGGGACTGTGCTGGGGGCTCAGCAGTCCCCTCACTCAGATAAGGGCAGGCTGGAGGCTCAGCCAGGCCCACATGGACATTCAGGGAGCCAGGGCTGCCCGGCAAGGGTGGCGGATGACAGGTGTTGGTGCAGGTCTTCGGTCTGAAGCCAGGTTTCAAACCAATACCATTACTGTATATCTTTTCATGATGACCAGGATGGGGTTATGTCTGAAACATTCAGGGCTGGACCCTTCTGGAAGCACCAGGTGGTGGTGAGTTTGGGATGTGGGGCTGGCGTGACCACAGGCCTCAGGGTAGTCTGCTCAGCCAGAATATCTGGTCAGGAGAGCTTTAACCCAGCCACCTTGGTCGCACAGCTGGTCAGTGTAGACAAATGGCCCATCAGTTGGTCCAACAAGGGGGCAGCTTAGATAACAACATGTCAGTCCAACAAAAACAGTCCATTCAGTTATAGAAATGGCAGGGGGAGAAGGGCAACAGAAGACCAACGACGCTATCAGTTCAGTTTAAAAAAATATCCATGCAACTTCCTCAGACATTTATGAGAAAGCAACCAATCACTTCATGAGCATAGTTGCCCAGTCTCCTCCTAACAGGTAACCACACGACAGGCCTGGAGGCAGGAAAGTTCAGAAATGGCCCTTGGTCCCCAGACACCCTGTGTTTTGCTGTGGAAACTCAGAATTGCAACATTTGGAGCTGGTAGGGAATGGGGCTTAGGAATCACATGGTCTCCCCCTTGTCATGGGTGTGAGGAAGGACACTCGGAGTGAGGAGCCCAGTGTCCTTACCAAGTTGCCACAAGACATCCTGTCCCCTCTCTCTCTGAGCCAACTGTCCCTCTGAGGCAGAGGGTCCTTCCTTGTGTCTCACTGGAATCTCTCTTGCTCTTCAGGACCAGCCTGGATGCTCCTCCTCGTGGTCAGTGTCCAGGGTGAGTGTGTCAGGCATCCAGAGCCTGCAGTGGACCGGGGACCCTCTTCTCCTGGGGAAGCAGAGGGTCCGGATGGCAAAGGACAACGTGGAGGGCCTCTCAGTGTTTGATGACTAAACATCAGAGTCGAGTTTCAGAGCCGTCACTCTGCAGGACTTCCGTGCAGGAGAGGCTAGGTGGGTGGAGGGAATTCCTGTGGGTGGGCAGCACATGAAGAGGTGGGGTGGGGAGCAGGGCAGGGCCCGCTCTGGTTGGCCAGTGGATTCAGCGTTTGTAGGCTATGGGACTTCACACCTTTGAAAGGCTCTAGAGCAGTCCAGAGGAAAAATAAACCATTCCTCCCATCCATGGAGGGTCAGTCATCCTTGGGGGCTGCTTGTCATGCACACAGAAAGCCTGTAAAAGAGCTCAGTGTTTCCTTTTCCACTCCCTGAAAGGATGTGTGCTGAGCCTCGCAGGACTTCTGGGGTGGGTGAGAGGGCTTTAGCCATGGCCAGTGAGGATGGTGGGGTTGAGGGGGCAGGCTGCCCCCTGGGACATCCACAGAGGCTCTAAGCCCTGGCTTGCACATCTGGCAACCAGGAATAAAAATACCTGCCTAGGCTTTGACTGGGTGTGTGTTTGGTGGTTGAGCAAGGCATATGTGCATATGAAAGAGGGTGAGCACCTGCACAGGTCCAGGGGGGGATGAGACAAAGACTGGGCCCAGGGAGGCACACAGGACCCATTGTGTCCTGGTGTCTTCCCTGGGCCCCAGGCACATCACCTTACAAATGTAGGTGATGACTGGTTCTTGACCTACTGTGTCAAAAAAGCCCTAGGACGAGCACAATGCCACTGGCCTTTGATAAGCCTCATTAAGCTACAGAACAGTCAGAGAAACTGGGCGTCAAGACACTGAAGCAAGCAGAAAACGATACAAGGGTTGGAGAGTCCCAGGGTTTTTATTAGAAGTCTTATCTCATTGGGTAATGATGACTCAAGTGGAAGCCTTGGGAGCCTTCAGGAGGTGGGGTTCCTGCTGCTGGCAGAGGTCAGGGAGGGCTTCTCTGAGGAGCTGTCTGTCCAAAGCTGGGAGCTGGGTTTGCACCCATGGCCATTTGGCTGTAAATGCTTTGGGGCTTAGACTGCTGCTGGCTCCCATATAGCAAGGCAAGGGCAGCCCTAGGAAGGATGTTCATGTTCTCCTGCCAAGACTTTTCAGGGCTGGAAGAGTCAGTGAAGAGAAGGACCCAGAGGGTAGGGAATGTAAGAGCAGATTCCTCTCTGAATATTCCAGGAGCAGAGCCGGGTGTCTCTAAAGGGAGTGAGCTCCTCAATCCGGCAGCTGCCCAGCACAGGCCAAGAACCTGTTACAGGTACCAAAGAGGGAGAGAGCATTGAAGTGAGTGTGTGTGTGTGTGTATGTGTGTGTGCACGTGTGGGAATATCTAAGAGACGGACTTTGTAGTCAGGTACCCCAGCCTCCTGTTCTGAATTTGCAATTCACCCCTGAGTGACCTTGGATTAGTCTCCTAGCCTTGGTAAAGCCCCACTTTCCTCATGTGTGTATTGCCAGTAATCCCCACTTCAAAGACTTGCTTTAGGGATTAAGTGAGATAATACACGTAAAGCTTTTAGCCCAGCATCAGAAACTTGGGGAAGGAGAATTGTCAAATTTGAGATTCTAAGATCAGGCAGGCTGGAATTTGTAGGAGGTTAAGATTCTATGCTTTGGGGATTCTGGAATTACAGAAGATTGAATCCATTTATTTAACAAACACTTGTTTAATGCTTATCCTTTGCCAGATACTTTCTAAGGACTTTATAAAAATTCACTCCCTTAATCTTCACGGAAATCCTGTGAGGTAGGTGCCATTATTATCATCCCCAGTTTAGATGAAGAAACTGAGGCAGAAACAAAGTTACTTGCCCACAGTCACATGATTAAGGAAGTGATAGAACTGAGGTGGAACTCTGGTTCCAGAGTCTGTGCGAGTATGATTATAAGACTGTGAGACTTAAACACTACTCTGCTGTCTTCCAGAGAGTTTGAAGTTAGGGGACTTTTATTAATAATAATAATAAACTTCCAGGATGAGACGATTCTAGAACAGAGATCAGCAAGCTTTTTTCTGTAAAAGGCCAGGAAGTAAAAATTTCAGACATGACAGGCCAGAAATTTCCTCCTCACAACTCTTCAACACTGCTACTGTAGTCAGTAACTGAACAAATAAGAGTGGTTGGGTTCCAATAAAACTTTATTTACAAAAACAGGTAGCAAGTGGATTTGCCTCTTGATTGGCAATTTGCTGAGCCCTGTTCTCAAGATGGCTCAGGTACCTCCCACTCTGGAAAGTACCTAGGTGGGGGTTCCCCTCGCATCTGACAGGATTGAGTCTCCTTATTTGGAGATGTGGAGGGTGCGGGGTGCCTCTCATTGTGGCCTGTCCCTTTCTGTCCTAGAGAGGCTATTGAAAAGGCTCCTCTCTCCAACAGTGCAGCCTCCATTACTCTTTGCTGGAAAACAATGTTAATTTCTCCTAAGCGGGAAGCAGCTGCACTTGTGAGCCAGGGCTCATTTTGTGGCATGAATATTTATGAAAGGTCCCCTAATTAAGCCCAGAAATAAAATCTATCCTCCTAACAGGGGCCAAGGAAGACTGGAAGGCCATGTCAGGAACCAGCCTCTTGTGACTGTAAGTAGGGTTGTCAATGAAACATTTATTTCCAGAGCCACTTGGTCAGGGCCAGCATCCACAGAAGTGGTGGGGTGGGCATTTCCCGGGAGGTCAAGAACCCTTGGTGGGATCACATGCTGGTGGAAGGACCATCTGGGCCACCTCACTGAGCAATGGTGGCTGGCTGTTCTTCCACACTGGCCTTGGGTAGAACAGAGGTGACCTCAGAACACAGCCCTAGCAAGACTGGTTTTCTTTTAGTCAGAATTACTCAAGTATTTCTTGACTTGGCCACAGTGGCCACTCAGAGAGAAAAGGCCCTCTCTAGCAGGGAGTTCCTTATGACCTATGGTTCTCCCAGACTCAATCCTCCCATTATTAAGATGGTGGGGAGAGGGTGGGGGTCTCAGGACCCTCAACATGTGGAGTTGCTACAAAGAGGCATGAAAGATGATGAAAATAGGAGGTGTGGGGGAATGGATTCTGGGACTTCCTTACCTTCAGATCCTCACTCCTTTCAGTCCCCACAGCCAAGGAAAACTGACTCTGCCCAGCCCAGTAACCTTGAGCGTTTCCGGAAATCATAAATCTTGACTTTTCCTTGAGGGGGTCCTATCTCCAGAGAACTGCTTGGGCCCTCATATCCTCTTCCCCAGAACCAATAAACCAAGCAAACACCATAAAGCTCCTCACCCCACCTGAGCTTTTCCGGCCACCAGAGTCAGACCTGCTCAAGAATCAAGGGTTTCAGAACACAATCAGAAAGTTCGTATAGCTCCTCTCCTTTTCCTTCCCAGGAAAGGGAGGTTCTCCCTCTGTCTTCTTTTTGATGATCCTCCTCTTTCATTTCTTCTTAACGTGGGGGAGCCCTGCCTTTCATTCCCACCCTCCTCCCAGCTGCGGTAGAGCCTTGCTTTCCCAAGGCGGGTCCAGAGTGCAATCATCCTGGGGCCTTGACAACCTGTACACCTTATAAATTCAAAAGTCAACAAGATATGGAAGCAGAGGAGACCCTCAGGCCGGAAAGGAGGAAGAGGGTTGGTGACAGCTTCGGTACTCTCTGCCTCCCACCCTTCCCTCTTGTGGGGCTTGGCCCATGTCTGGAGCCTCAGGACTTGCTGCTGTCTTCACCTTCACTTCCTGAGCTCAGATCTGATCCCAGCAACAGCCTGGACTCTGGGAGGGGGCCGTAGAAACCTTTTCTCTCACATCCTCTCACTACAGATGGGGAAGGCCTTGCCCAAGATCAGTGTCAAGGCAGGTAGTGGAGAAATAGAACTGGGCTGCAGTCAGGAGGCCCTGGTCACACACTAAGTCCTGGTTCCAGCTTTAGATGGTAGCCTTATCTGTTAGCCACAGATCAATATGGAGATGGGCCCATCTCAGCTGTTTGTCTGCAGGGTAGCATCTTCACTGAGAAAGGGCACTGTGCTCTGACTAGTCTGAAAGTCTGCTGCAACAGGCCCATCAGAACACTTTAGCAGAGCTACAACTTTCAGGAAAGTCACTTTATCTCTCGGAGATTGAGTTTTCTCTTCTGTAAAGTGGAGATTGTAATCCAACTCCTACCCTTTGCCAGCCAATCCCCTTGGCTTCTTGGGTCAAATGAAATTCTATGAAGGATCTTTAAATGTGAACAAATGTGTTCAAGTTGTGTTCCTTGATCCCCCAGGCCCTTCTTTGGCCCAGAGTCATTTTCCTTTTGGAAATTCTTTACCTCTTTTAATTCTATCTCTCTTGATCCTGTAAAATGTAGATATAGCATAATACAGGCTGAGTATCCCTTATCTGAAATGTTTGAGACCGGAAGTGCCTGGCATGAAGCACACACACTAAATTGGTGTAACTTTCTCCCTAAAGGCACAGGCATCTGGCTGGGGGGATGGCATGGTGAGGGGGAATGGGGTTATGTGGACTGGAGGTGTAGAAGAGCACCCACAAGCCTATGGAGACGGCTACTGTGTGGTGTCAATTCCAGAGTCCTGGGCAGACTGGGCTCGCTCGCTCATCAATGTCAGTAGGAGAACGCTGGGACCCTGGATGAGAGAAGTGGTTGGGGTCAAATCTCAGGGGGAAGTGACTGAAAAGCTGAGGTGCTCCACCCTGCTCTGCAGCAGTGGGCAACTTCTGTGACTCCAGTAAGAAAACACACACATTGCCAAGCACCGTTAGAGGTCAAGTGCTGAGGACCTGCACTTCATCTGCATGCTTCAGCAGGATCCTACAGCCATCCTTAGAGATCAGTACCATCATCTCCATTCTGTAGGTAAACACAGAACGTTTGAACACCCTTCCCCGAGCAAACTGATACAGCAGGGATTTGAACCCAGGCTCAGGTCATCCTAGATCTTTATCTCCTTTTGTCACCCAGAGGCCCTAGTGCTCATCAGATGCTTACTGACGAGCAACCCTGAGGCTGCTGCTGTTTTACCTCATGGCAGCAGCTCCTTCCCGGACCTCGGCAGGCTGTGAATGGGGCCTTCACGAAGCCTAGCCTTGGAAGTCAAGAAGAGAATTCATGGTACTTTCGAAAACACATGTTCTTTGAAGGAAGAATTTTTTGTTTTCATTTCAAACAGCCCTGCCTGGTGACGAGTGGTGAGGAGAGGTGCCCTGTTTTCCATCCTGACACCTATTTCCAGGTGGGGGCAGGGAGGCCTCTCGTCTGAAATGTTATTTCAAACCCTTTCCGGGCCTTGCGCTCCATTTCCAGCCCACATGCCTCACAGCAAAGCAGGATTCCCATTACATCGTCGTGTCGTCCTTTTTTGCTCTGAGCACCTTTCAAAGTGGGAAGACCTAGCCTGCTTCAACACTTTCCCTCCTGTCCCTGTAAATACAGTCTCACCGTCTGATGCAGAGCTTAAATAAACAGGCTTGGTAGGCACCAATGGCCATGCTCCTGATAGGTCAGCTTGCCAAGGGCAGCAAACTCTAGGCCGCTCCGCCCTGTCCTCCAGAGAGAGAAGATGAAACTGGTGTTTTGCAAATGCTCCTGCTTTTTGCCATCTGAGACACATTCTGAAAAGGAGCAGGCCAGCAAAGTCCTGTCATCTGACAAGGTGCGGACAGAGATTGATGACATGCTCCCTGCCAGAGAAGGCCGTGTTCAGATGCTCCCAGATAGCCAGCTGCCACTTTATTAACAGCGAATATCCCCATCTGAGTCGGGCTGGGAAAGAAAATATTTATGCTTGCTTGTCAGAAGGACCTTCGCTTCTCTTTACGGGGAGCCAGCCATGGTGCTAGTCCAGGGCTGAAGGGGTATGATGTGTCTGTGCCTTTGCTCCGGGCCCAGCTGCAGCTTGAGGCTGATGAAGACTCCCAAATAACCCCAGAGCAGCTTTGGGCAGGGACGAAGGGGGGCTTCGGGAGAGCGGGGTGGGGTGGGGGGCTGCAGGCGGAGATTGGTGTTCACGCACATTCAACAATCTCCCCGTGAACTGAAAAACATGTAGCTCCATTATTTGTAGAAGCAACTTAGTGGCCCTGAGTGAGAGCCAGAGAACTTTGCATTGCCCGAAAATGTCAACACTGAACCTGAGCCTGTCATTTAAATTGGGCACATGTTAAAATCAGTTTACATTATTACTTTTATCATGATCTTTATTTTGAACAAAACCCAAAAGCCGATTCTTTGGCAGTTTCGGGGACGCCCGTGCATCTGCCTCCTGGGGAGGCCTTGCTGTGATGCCCTGGGAGACAGCTGTACCCAATTACAGTAGCTGAGTTTCAAGGTGCTAAGCTGAACAAGTCAGGTGGCCCCGGGGAACGGAGGTTTCAGCCTCGTGGCGGTGGCACTGTTGCTCTCTTCAGACCCTGCTGGAGTCCCTACCACCACCCCTCCAGCCCCAAATGCTCATCTTCCCTATAAGCCTGCACATGGGAGTCGGGAGACTTCAAACGCCAACTATGTCGCTTACTGGTTGCGCATCCAATCCTGAGTTTGAATCTCCTTTTAATCAGATGGAGCTAGCAAAATGTCTTCTGGCCGGGGCTGTCTAGAAAATAAAGCAAGTAAGCGTGTGAAACATTGAATGCAATGAGTGCTGGCTAAGTGGGAACAGCAGAAGCAGCACATGGGGCATGGCGGTGACTTTCTGGAGCAAGCAGTAGCTATGGCTTTTATTTGTATGTAAAGCACTGTGTACAAATGTGTACCAGTACAATTCCTAGACTGTATCTGGTAGTCCTCCCAGGCTGCTATAACAAATGTCCTGGACTGGATAACAAAGCACAGAGATCTGTTCCTCACTGCTCTGGAGGCTGAGGTGTCCAAGGTTAGGGTGCTGGAAATTCAGGTCCTGGTGTCCTCTGACTTTCATTCTGCATATGACAGAGACAGCCTGAGCCCTGGTTTCCTTTCCTTGTCTTATAAGAACACTAATCCTACAGTGAGGGCCCTATCCTCAAGACCTGATGTAAATGTAATCACCTCCCAAAGGCCCTATCTGCAACTCTCCTCACACCTGGGATGAAGGCTTTCATAAGAATTTTAGAGGAATGCAGAAGAGTCCCTGTCCCTGACAGCACAGTTTGCCTGGGGAGGGGTCATGGAGACTGTCCTTGATGTTGTAGGGACTTTACTAGCTCATCTCCATCTGGCAAGGGATAGTCTTCATCTATTCAGATGGATCATTTCTCTCACTGATCCCCTTCCGAGCTGTAGCTCAAGTGACATTTGCTTAGCAATTGGCCAGTCTGAAAAGCTGATGTGTTAGATAGAGCCCAGGCATGCAAATGCAGCACCATCTTCTGAGCCAGGGTGCAGGGCCAGGCCCAGGGAGAGGGTTGGAAGGAGGGAGAGGAGGGTATTCAGTTGGTCAAGAATCCCACAGAAACAGGCAAACACATTATCCACTCCAGCACCAGCAATTTTTTCCCCAGGGTAGCTAATTAGCAGGCAGCTGCCTGGGCTCTCTACTTGACTTGCAGAATTAGAATGCTCAGCACAGAAGTCTGTGTTTATGCTCGAAATCCAGTGTCCTAGCAGAGGAGCTCTGTGAGCTCTGGAACCTGAAAGTGCTCAAGTGCCATTCCAGGGGCCCGGCCAGGCCTCCCTCCCGCAGACCCTTAACCCCACCGAGACAGGGGCAAGTCTGTCACAACAGTTATACAGGACGTGTCTACACATAGGCACAGGTTTGCCCACAAGCAGAGGCATCCACCCACTGACACCCAGCCATAAACACACACAGTGGGGTCCAGCCCTCACTCGGCACACCCACCACAGCCACTCAGACATAATGGACACCCACACCCCAAAGATACACACACCGGCACATGCTCATGTGCAGACTTACATGCATGTAGCAGATTCGCCTTCACAGGCCCCTCAGAGCACATGTGTGGGTGCAGAGAAGCTGCTTAAATGAAATCCATAGAACAAAAATTCTCAGGAACCTACATTAGTGATTTTCAACCAGAATCTCATGTCAACATTAGAGATGAGATTAAATAAGAATGACGTATCAGATATCTTGATACGAGAGAGTCAGGAATTATATGAGAAGCAGAATTCTCATGGCAGCATCAGTGGGGAGCTTTGTATAAATTTTCTGATTGGGCTCCACCAGGATCTGATAAGTCGCTGAGTGAAATATGGTGAATTTCGAAAGGCTCCCTTGTACAATGAACACAAAGCATTTTTGGTGGGTGGTACTGTGGATTGAACCCGGGGCCTTCACACTGAGCTCTATCCCCAGCTCTTTGCTATTTTTAACTTTGAGAGAGGGTCTCAGTTGTTAAGTTGCTCAGGTTGGTCTCAGACTTGTGATCTTCCTGACTCAGGTTCCCAGAGTGCTGGGATTACAGGCGTTTACGGTCATACCAGGCTACAAAAAGCATCTTTATCATTAAAAATTAAAAGGTTCATATTCAGTTATTAAAGAAAAATTTGATTTGGTGAGAACTGTTAGGATTTTTCTAAACAATGGCTTTTTGTTTTGTTGTTTTGAAAATGGCATCATTTGGAACCAAGATTTTCCTGGTTGGCTCCCTTGTCTTTTTTTTTTTTTTAAAACAGATAGGAAAAGTGACAACAAATACAACTTGCCTGGCTGGGGATTTAGCTCAGTGCTGCTGCTGCCTGCCTCACAAGAGCAAGGCCCTGAGCTGGATCCCTGGTACAGCAACAAACAAACAACCCCCCAAACAACAACAAAACTTGCCTAGAAAATTTTGACTCATCCACAGATGTTTCTAAGCCAGGAGAATCTCTAGTCTTATCCCTTCCTGCTACAGATAGGGAAACTGAGGCCCAGGCAGCAAAGCTACTGTGGGATGTCCTATCGCCATTTGCAACTTCTGTGCTTTATTGCACGCAGAGTACGCAGGAAGTGCTCAGTAAGTGTTAGCAGCTCTATTATTGTTGTCATAATTGAAAATCATTATCGTTAGTAGATCCAGGCTCAGAATCCAGAAAGCACTTCCCCATCTGGTTTATGGACTCAGATTTTCCTTCTGGTTCAGAAGACATTGAGGGGCCATTGAGTCTGGGATCCCCAGCCCTGTCTTCTCCAATGGAGATCTAACTGATGTGCTCGAACTCGCCCATTCCAGGGAAAGGGAGGAGGGTTCTTAGGCATGGTAAGAGCAGCAACATTGTGAACTCTGAAGAGAGGTCCACTCTGGCAGGAGGCTCGGGAGGACCGCAGCCGCCTCCTTCCAACCTGGAGAGGCCGCCTCCAGGCAGAGATGTGGATGAGCAGGGGCAGGACCCTGAGGTCGCAGGAAGTGGGACTGGCATGGCCCCATCTGTGTGCAGTTCCCCTGGGGAGTCTCTTCAGGCCAAGGCAGCTTCCTTGTAACCACTTCTCCCTGCGCTGGGTTGCTGGGTGGTCCAGAGGAAGGTGGGGGTAGGGCAGGTCAGGTCTGGGTATTGGAAGGATGGGGGGGGGCGCTGTGGAGCTGTGTGGGTGAGGGGTGGAGAGGGCTGGTGCAGAGGGAGAGTTGGGGGTCAGTGTTGGAAAGGTTTGGGGACACTGGGGAGGGACTGGCAGATGCCAGGACTCAGGGAGGACCAAGGGAGCTGGATGGGGTCCACTACAGGGAGGGTGGAGAGCAACCCCCTTTCTGAGAACCACTCCCCAGGTGGTTAGCTGGCCGGCTTCAACTCTGCCCTAAGCCCCTACACTGTGTCTGGGGCTCCAGAACATGTATCCCCCACCCCCGGTTCACCGAAGGCTGCCATTTGGAACGCATTTACAGACACATGGATTGTTTTTAAGTTAATGCTTTTTAATTCACTGTTTCCCAGTTGTAGTTTTTTATTGAAAAGGCGGATTCTGCCGGTGTGTGTTCCTTTGCTGGGGTGGGAGGGGCAGCTTCACGGAGAGAGATAGAGACCCGCTGTAGAGACAGAGAATATGGCTCAGTGAGGCAGTGGGAAACGGGTCACGGGGTAATCAGGGTCGGGGAGTAGGAAAGAGCCAGGGAGAGCGATGCGCAGAGACCGGAGAAGTCCGGAAGGTGAAGGCAGGAGGCAGGGTCGGAGCGGAGCCCGGCCGGGAGGAGGGAAGCGCTGAGTCCGGCTCCAGGGGAAGCGGCAGACACCCTCAACTCGACTGAGGCCCCTGGGCTTGCTTTCCCGCGGCTCGGCTCTCCGGTTTGGGCGGAATTCAGTTTGCAGGACCAGGGTCGGTGAAGGCCAGCAATGGAGATCGGAGAGTGAGAGTGAGGGACGAGGCCCCTCCGTCCCCGCAGACCCTGTTCTCCACCCTGGACCCCGCGCTGAGTTAGTCACGGGTGGCGTTCCTGGCTTGCTGTGCCGCCTGGGGACCGCTCCTTAACCTCTCTGAGCCCTGACTATGCCACCTGTAGGAGAGGAACGCGGAACGCGGATGG
>NW_022900935.1:27068738-27109708 GCF_012274545.1 Fukomys damarensis
GGAGCACCCTCTGCCCTTCGCCCCAGGCGGGAACGGGGTGGGGTCGGCCCGAGCCTTCCGGTTCTATGGCTTCTCAGGCAGATTTTGCTTTCCGAGTTCCCCGAGTCTGCAGAAGATTGGGGGTGGCTGGAGCGGAGGCTGCGGGACAGGGAGGGACAGGGAGGGTCGAGTCTGGGGCTGCCGCCTGGGACCAGCCTGCCGCTGCCGGGCTGAGCCACACGAAAGAGCAGTTTCTTTGAGCCTTAGGTTGAGTGTCCATAAAATGGGAACCGGAGATCGCGCCGGTGTCGTCCGAGGGGGATTTCAGACGCAGCGTCGGAGGAGAAAAGGCTTTATACTAATTACTGACCTGTGAATGGTGCTTTAGCGTTTGCACAGCAAGCCTGAATCAACGATCTCATCTGTGGGCTTAGGAGTCTTTGGCGGGCTGTGTTGAAGTGGTGGCAGGGGTGGGAATTTTATTTCCGTAATTACGGATGAAGCTCAGAGAGGTCAAACATCTCATTAGAGGTCACACAGCATGGAGAGGATTTTAGGAATTGGAATCTTGAGTTCAGACCCTGCGCATCTCTCCTCCACTCCTCCCAGACACCCTTGGACCCTCACTACCGAGCTCTGCGGGGCTCCGAAGCTTCGAGTTGGAGCAGAACCCCGAGAGCGGCCGAGGAGGGTAGAGCTGGACTGGTCTTGCTGCGGGCCCATGGCGCCCTCTTGTGCACATGGTCGGAGGCGCACCTAGCTCCTGGGCTGTCTAGGCCCCCGCGGTCCAGTCAGACCTGGATGAGTCATCTGACTCCACTACCTTGTCTTGTGGTTGTTCTGGAGACTCTGATAGCCGCAGAAACGCTGACGAGAAGACGCACTTTGTTAACTGTGAGGCGTGCCCTCGGCCACAGCGTTTGAACACTACTGCATTTCCCAGTCTCCACTCCCACCTCTGCTCTTGATTGTTCCATGCGCCCAGTGGGGGTGGCCGGGCCGCTGTCCCATCCCATGGCACACCTGCTGGTGCTGGGCTCCTGGCTTCTGGCTCCTGCCCAGGTTTGGGGGGCGCGGAGGTCAGTGGGATCACGGCAGAGCAGAGCAGACCAAGATGTGTTATCAGCCAGAGGGCTGTGGGGCAGGGAATGGAGGATTACACCCCTCCGGGCCAGCCATTGCCCAGGACCCCAGGAGTGGGGCGGTTACTGCTACAGAGCAGCCCTGCTGGTCTGGGTCTCTTCATCCAGCTTCCTCTGGAGGCCCTCGAACACCTTCTGGGACCCCCCCATGGGGACAGACAGGTGGCCTGGAGACAGCAGTCACTTTCCTGGAGCCCCCTAGAAACACTCGGATCTCCATAGATGAGAAGGGCAGGGACATACTGGGAAGGAGGGCCAGGATCGGTGGGGACATGGACAAATGGAGAAGTGTCCCGTAGAGTCCTTATTCCATACAGGGTGGAACCAAGAGGCTTGTGGGGCGCAGGGGGCTCAAGGATACCTATGGTGACACTGAATGGTAGTGGAGATGACCTGGAGCTGTAATCCCTGTGGCTTGGCTGGAGTAGGAGCCCAGCTTGGTGAACCAAAGCCAGTGTGGCCAAGGCGGCTCCTGAGACCTGCTGGGAAGGCAGGTGCTGGCTGCAGCTGCAGGGGTAGGGCGTGAGGTGTGAGCCTGGGGCCCTAAGCCTCAGGAGCATCCCCGTCATCTGCATGGCTTGCTCAACCCTAACTGAACCCCTCACAGTCTTCTGGCCCAGGAGATCAGGGGTGGGGCAGGAGAACTGGCCTCTCTTACAAGTTCCCAGGTGTCACTGACCCTACCAGCCCAGGGACCCCACTTGAAGAACTGCTGCTCTGACCTCTGAGAGAGCCGCCCCCGCCGGGTGCCTCAGCTCACCAGTGGCTCCTGTTCTGGTCGTTTTCACAGGACACCTCCTGGCCTTGCCTTGTGCCACAGTAGGTGCCATGGGGTTGGACTTCAGACCCCCTGCTCCTGGTCCCTTCTCTCCAGCGGTGCGGGGAAGAACTGCTCCATCTGCAGCACAGGGCAGTGAGGCAGACTTCCTGGAGAGGCAACCTGAATTTGAAGGACTAATAGAGTGAGTGAGGGGGCTGAAAGGTGGGGATGGAGGTGGAGTAAGGCCCTCTGAGAGTTGCATGCCCATGTGTCAGGGACTTTGGGTCTTGCTCTAATCCTCTCCTGAAACACACACAGCAGTGCTGGGCCTGGAGGGAGGGGGATGCCATGAACACTCAAAGGAACAAGCTGCTTCCCACCAGGACAGGCCCTGTGCCTGTACCGTCCTTTGGACGGTGGTTCAAACTGGCAGTGCAGGGCGGCCCTGGCAGCTGCTCTTCCTGCCTTGATTTCTCCATCTGAGGACCTCGCCTGCGTTTGCTGTTTCCCTGACCTTCCCAAGCTGCCAGCAGGATAATATATGGAAATTGCTTTGACCTCCTGAGAAAAGAGGGTCTCCAGGAATAGAAAGTTCAGCCACTAATCCTGTCCCCCCAGACTTGCCACTAATTCCTGTTTCCGATGTCAGCCTGGCAGGTTGAGTTTAGCAAAAGAAAGAACAACTTAGAGGAATGATGGTTTTTCTAATGGCCCCGGTTCTCCAAACACACCCACACACAATACACACACACACACAGCCTGGTCACAAACCCACCCTCCTCAGCCTCTCCAAGACCCCCACTCCTACACGGGCTTCCTGCTGAGCAGTCATAATTGCAGCAGATAATTACAACTAACATTTGCACAGAGCCCTGCCGTTAACCAGGTGGTTCCACCTGGCACTTTCCTTTAATCCTCACAAGGACCGCAGAGGCAGGGATTATAGCTATTATTAACTGAGGCTCAGCAAGGTTAAGTGACTTGCCTAAGGTCACTCAGCTAGTAGGTGACAAATAGCTCCAGCTTGGTCTCCTGGTCCAAATGCTATCCTCTTGGTACTGGCACACGCTTCGTCATTTGGTCTTCCATTCCTTCATTCACTTGCTATTTCCAGGGCATCAGACTTTGTAAGTGCTCATCACATTACCGCACGTTTTCACCTACCCTCCTACTGAGCTGGGTGCTTTTTTCCTTTCCTCCTCTGTAAAGAAAAAGAAATGAGGCAGAGAGAGTGAGGTTTGAGATGGCCAATCTGCTCTCCTTCTTCCACATACACTCACCCCCAGTATTTTACACACACACACGCACAGCCTGAGCACTGCCTGTAGGGATTCCTTCCAACCCCTACTGTCTTAGGCAGGGGCTAGAACAGCAAGTGGCCCTCTCAGATACTGTGTGTCAGAGTCCCCAGCTTGTCCCTGTCACCTAGACATTTTAACTCAACAGGCCCAGAAAAATCAAGGATAGGATTTTCTCCAAAATGCCATTGGTTTCTCCGGGGACCAAGTCACATTTTCCTACTGATTACACAACACGGTAGCATTTACAATAGTCACTCCATCCGTCAATATCAGTCGGAAGCAGCAAGAAGTGCTCCTCCTCCCCCACCCTGTGCTGACCCAGGCTGAGAGAGAAAGGCTGGATGGGAGAAGAGGGGACACTATCCTGCCCTTCACAGAGCCCAGGGGAGATGTGCTCTCTTGGGGGCACATTGGAGTCATCCACATTGGCCTCTGACCCAGGGCTTGTGTTTTTCAGCTATGCAGCTGTGGGCATTTCAGTGTCTTCTTTAGAAACCTCAATTTCCTTACATATAAAATGGGTGCACAATAATGCCTGGCCCTCTGATTGTCTTTGCACTGAATGAGACCATGTTCTGAGCAGCAGAGGCTTGTAGGCTGGTTGACCTACATCAAGATGTGGTCTTCGACCCTAGCCTGGGCCAGCTACTGTCCTCTCTTGAAAGAGCAGGCCTGGTATCCTAATGGAATTGCCAGGCATCTCTGCTAGATGTCCCTACAGGGCCTATATGAAGGCAGATGGTGAAGGGAGACATGTTTGTTGTGCACCTACTATACCAGGAATGTGCTGGGCTCGCTCAGAGGTTTGAATCCAGAGACTTCTTCCCTTGGTCTTGAGCCAGTGGGTCAGGAAGAGCAAGAACCCATGACCTGGTCCAGGCAGCACCAGCAAGCAGAGATGGGAGAAGACACCAAGGATTTGGGACAAGTGACGCTCGTGTGTGTGTGTGTGTGCGATCATTGAAAGAATGTGGATTTTTGAGGCTTGAATTTCTTTCTTTTTTATTTAGTAATGTATATTGAGTAAGTGTACATGCATACTTACTATATTCTGTGCTTGGACTACCACTATGAACAAGATGGACGAAGCTGCATACCGCATGGAGGCTGAATTTTGATCAAGGAGACAGATAATGTTGTGTAAGCAACAGTAACAAGAAAGGAATTCAAGCTGTGCTGTGTGTCTTTGGAAAAGCCACTTGGCCTCCCTGGATGTGAGTGAGTGGCTATCTTTGGGATGTTCCAGAACAGCTTCTCTCCTACAGTGCTACTCTGAGAGAATGTCCACACACTGAAGACATATTGCCAACTGGAAAGCCCTGTGTTCGTAGGCATTACCTTGGTGTGTGAACAAGTGTGCTTGCCAGCACCTGTTTCGCTTGGCTCATGAACACAGCACCTGTGGGACTCTGCAACTGGTCCCAAATTCCTACCCATCCGCAGCTCCTCCTACCAGCAGTGGAGGGAGCGAGCCATATGGCTCTGATATCCTGACTGGGTTTTGTTTTGCCTTGAGACAATACATTCTGCAAGTTTCTCTCCTTGGAACTTTCTTTTCATTCTTCTTGCTAGAATAAACTTCATTTTAAGGAGGGCAGAGGGGGAAGAGCTGAACGCCAGAAATGTCCAAAGCCTGGGGTTAGGGCTGGCTTGAGTGGGCAGAGATGGGACTGGCCCAGTGGTGGGGAGGAAGCCCTGGGAGGAGGCTGATAAGCATGCCTCTGTCAGCAACATGTCAGCTCCCGGGCCTTGCCTTCCTTGCTCTGACCAGGTAAAACCACTCTGTGGCACTCATGGGGCTCCATTTGGTGCCCAGCATTGGTCTCCCAGAGGCCCTCGGCACATTGCACCCATGCCAGTCCACTCCTGCCAATGCTGCTAGGCTCAGATCAGCGCACTCAACCATACACCTGTCTGCCAACCTAGCTAGCTCCACCCAGGCTGACCCGGGCCGACCTCATCCCTCCTGGCCCATCCAATCCATCCCACCTAGCTTATGGGGGCAGATGCTTAGACTGGATCCTTTGGCCTCTCTGCCTCCCTCCTTCTAGAGTGCTTTTGTGTCCCATTGAGGCTGAAAGGCTGAAACTGTACTTCCTAGACTGCCCTAAAGTTAGAGCTATGGATGTGATGTGGGTTTCATCAAATGCCATCTATTTATGCAAGGCTGGAATTCAGAAGTGAATCAAGTGGGCAGATAGGCAGAGAAAGCGTAATATGTTCCAACAATATTTGTAGAAATGAACATAGCTAACCGAGAAAAGTGGGGTGCGCCTCTGTCCCCACCACCCAACTACAGCAGCTGGGCATAGTTCCCCTATTTTAGGTTATCTGTCCAAAGCTGCAGCTTTGTTTTCTGGAGACGAAGCCTGTCAATGCCTTCATGCTGAGGTGTGCATTCAGCTGGTGTGGACATGCCAATGAGTGCGATTCTGGAGCCAGAAGCTGGGCTGGCGGCTTCCTGATTTGGCAGATGGCTTTCCGATGGTTGCAAAAGGAGCAGCTGCCTTGGTGGTCCAGTTCTGCAGCCCAGCTTTGGGACTTGGTCCCAAAGATGCAGCCTACAATCTGTTTCTTCAGCTTTCCAAATATTTCTGTAAGCCACTCAATACCATGAATACATTTATTTCTGCTGCATAAACTATCCAGAGTGAATTTTGTCTCTGCAGTGGAAAGCTAGAGAATTCCCAGCTCATGCTGTCTTCCACTCAGTCTAACCCTGCCCCAAACCAGTCCAGTCCCAAATCATCCAATTCATCCAGGCATGTTCAACAAGCCCTATCCAAATCAGTGTAGCTCTGCCCAACCCAGGGCAACTCGTCTACTCCAGATAATATCTGTCCACATTGACCCATGTAAATAAATACTTAACCTATGCCAAATCAGCCCATACTAACTCCCTTAATCTAAACAAGGCATTTTATTCCTAAGTCAGTCTTAATAATCCCACTTCTTGTTGCTGGACCCAATACTGGACACTCGTAATTTAAAGAAGGAGAGATTTAATTTGGCTGACAATTTCAGGGGATTCATAGGCGATTGATACAGAACATCATGGCAGAGGTGGGTGGTGGAGCAAAGAAGGATGCTTAGTTTTTGATGGCTGGGAAGCAGAGCAAGGGAACAGCGCCAGAGAGGAAGGGAGTAGGGGCCACATGTAGTACCCAAAGTCATGCCTCCATGATCCACCAGACACAAGAAATGAGCTTTACTAATCCAGTAGGCATTTCTTGAGTCAATCAAGCTGGCACAACTAAGGCTAACCTTCAGTCACCCAACTCTGCCAACTCAATCCTAATGCCCACCTACCTAATGAACCTCAATGGTTCTATGGCAACTGAGCAACATGGCCCATTTAATTTCACCCATTTTTTACTGAACATCTTTTGACAGCCACTGAGAGGGAACAAAGAGCACTTGAACTTCTCTCCAGATGTAAGGCTGAATTCTTAGAAGTATATTTTTCTTTTCTGTCTTCTTTCCCATTTCTCTCTCTACCATAGATCCTGCCTTTATCTGTGTCCGTTACTTTTGACTACTCAGTGTTCCCATGGTGCTTTCTGAGTTTTTCTAACCCTTAGTGACAAGGCCTACTCCATCCCAGTCCTACTCCTGGTGAACACCCAGAACTGCTGCTGCTAATATCTATCTAACCACTACAGCACACAGGATTCCCAAAATGGGCCAGCAAAGATCTTCCCTGATCTCTGGAAACTGTGAATAACACCAGGACATCACTCCTGTGATTATGTTCTATGGTATACTTGACCTTAAGACCAGGATATTAATCTGGATTATCTGGGCGGTCCCAACAGAATCACACAAGTTTTTAAAGCAGCAAGCTTTCTCCAGCCACCAGTGGTGGAGGAAGCCACGGACATACAGAAGAAGGAGAGCTTAGAAATATTTGAAGTATGAGAAGGACTTGCTGGCTTTTAAAAAACCAAAGTGATCATGTGACCAGGACAGTGTGCAGCTTCAATGAACTGACAGTCAGTGAGTGTCAGGGGCCTCATTCTACCATGGCAAAGTGTTGTAAACTTCAGGGTGATCAGAAATGCATTCTTCCCGGAGCCGCCCCATAAGACACCAGCCAGCTGACCCCTTGATTTTGGCCTAAGACCCTGGCCAGAAGACACAGCCTACCTAAATTTTGGGACTGCAGAACTATGAGATAATGAATGAATGTTGTTATAAGCTGCTAAATTCATGGTAATTTGTTACATCGTGATAGAAAGTTTAAATGTCCAGTCTGTGTCTACTCTTGGAATTATCTTGATGTGTTTCCCAGTCAACCTGAAAGATTAGTTAGTGTAGGATTGCTAGAAGAGAGTACTGGGCATGAGTACAACTGTCACCTGCTAGCTCCGTGACTTCAGTTAAATTATATGGTCTTTCTAAGCAGAGCTTTATTCCTCGGTATAATATGAAGATAACAGTTGTCCTGGGCTGTTTGCTTACAAGGTTAAATATAACACTTTACATACGTGACACATAGTATAAACTTAAATATTTTATTTTATTTATTTGGGAAAGCAGTTAGCCAAGTAACCAAGGATACTGCTTAAAGATATTAGAATAAGCTATTTTTCATTACCGTCATTGACAGCCGGACTATTTTAAAAATTGATGTATGTTTTAAAAGGCACATAGCAGTTGTATGTGTCTGTGGGGCACAGTGTGGCACTTTGATACATAAAAGCATCGTGTAATGATCAGATCAGGGTAACTGGCATATCTGTCCTGACGCAGTATTCCCTTCTTTGTGCTGGGAACATTCAAAATCCTCTCTATGAGCTATTTTGAAATATTTAATCAGTGGTTGTCAACAATAGTTATCCTTCTGTGCAGGAGCATTGGGAGCCATTTCTCCCATTCCACTGGCCCCTGTAACTATGTCTTCTCTCTACCGCATCCTGCATACCCTTCCCAGACTCTGAAGTCGTGAGTCTAATCTAACAACAGTACAACAATTTTAGTAGCACATTACTGACTTAACACAGAAGAAGAGCTGGGACAGTGTGGTGCTCTGCAGATCCCCATCCCATCCCCTACCCAGGAGATCACTAATAAATGACTAACCTGCCTGGGCTGGGTCAAAGTCTTGGATTTCCTAGGAGGAAACACCAAGAATCCAGGCCACAGGAGAGAGGAAACAAGAAACAAAAATGACCCAGTGTTGGATAGGTACACGGACGCAGCCCTCTGGAGATGAACCCACCTGATCTCCCTATCTGGACCGAGGCGTGGGCCAGCCCAGCCCTGGCAGCTTCCCCTGGGAACTGCAAACCAAGCTGACTGTGGCGAACTGCGTGGCTTGCTAGTCATCCGGGAGCGTACGAGGAAGCGTTCCTTTGCCTCTCCGCAAGTCTAAACTTTACAGGTCATTGGATGATGCACAGAATAAGCAAGTTTTGCTCTAGAGAAGACTGTAGGACAAGGCTGCAGGGCTGCTGAGCTGGCAGAGGTTTGATTGCCTGAGCATGTGTGGAGTGGCACAGAGCCCTGCTCAGTCTCTGGGGCCCTGCAGGCCTCAGTGTCCTGCCCTTCCTCCCTTCTTCCTGAACCCACAGCACACCTCAACTTCCTGCTGTCCCCTGGCACCGTTTGGGTTAGTGGCATCACATGAGGGTCTCCAGGCTTTTCAGAAGGCTGGGGTTCTTGTCAGCCAGCAGTGTGCTGGATTCAGCTGGGGATTTCTGCTCAGCATCACCTTCGTAGCCTCACTTTGGCAGTGTGGAACTGTCATGGTGAGAGGACACCACAGCCTCTAGCAAATGCTACCCTCAGGCTTTGTCCCCAGCTTCCCTCCTCGGGGCAGGGGATCCCTTCATTTAGACCCTCAGCACATATTCTCCGAGCGCATCCTGGTGCCAGGCCCTGGCTAGACGTTGAGGACTCTTACATCAGCAATGTGTTCTGGGCTTGACCAGTGTGAAGTCAGGAGCCCGCTGGTGTCCTGGTGAGGAGACCGGCTCCAAGCAGCTATGAGCATTGTGCTTACTGGTGGAAGAGCTGGGAAGCTGGATGCCTAACTCCTGGCTGCAGGTTTTGCTCCTGGTGTAACCTGCCCCCAGAGTTCTGAGTCAGATAATCTTCATTTGAACCCTGGATGCGCTGCTTTGGAGCCATGTCACCTGTTCTTAGAAAGGCTCCCTCATTTTCCTCAGTCCTGGTTTCTTCATAAGTAAAATAAAGGTAAAATACATGTGTTGCTTCTGTGTTTGAGCCTCTATGGGTGAGGGGCAGAGGACTGAGCTGGCCCCTGCACATAGGAGAACAATTAACATATACTTTTCCTTTCCTCTGGGCCATATATGAGGTAAGACAATGAAGCTAACGCTCCTTAAACTACATGCTTTAATTAGGTAAGAATTTTTAATTCACACAGTGATTTACCTGACAGATACTCCATTTTTTTTTTTTTTTTTTTTTAGATAAAATGAGGTCCAGAAAGTTCTGTGAAAAAAATCTCTGCAAGCTCTTCTGACCTGCCATTGTATGTGGTAGGGCAGTGGGACTCCAGTCCAGTGCTACAGTGTGACTTGGTTCACTGTGTGGGGTCCCTGTCTAGCCTAGAGAGAATCCATGGGGGACCCCAGGAGGCAGGAGACCCAGACAGGTGGTGGGGAAGGGGTGAAGGCCTAGGCCAGGGGTGCTCTGCAAGTCTAGGCTAGGAGAACCAGCTAGTCCCACACAAATAAACCCAGGCATGGGGGATGTCTGGGCCTCACCAGAGGCCGCTCCAGGGCAGGGCTGGAGTTTCACTTTTTGCCCCCTCAGATGGAGAGTGACAAGACTGGGAGCTGCCTGACAGTTCAAAGAAGATATGTGGCCGGGAGGTCAAAGTTCAGCAGAGAAGTCACCCCCTAGCCCCCTCAGCTGGGAAAAATGTGTTCAAGCTGTTTTTCTCCTGAGGTGCTCTCCTTCCCCTCCCTTTGTGCATCCTGGTTGGAGAGGGTTAACCTGGAATCCAGCCCTGCTCCTATAGGAGTTCCTTTGAACATCCTTGCCCCAGGAAACTCCCTATTCCACTAAACATCTACTGTGTATCAAACCTTGATGATGCTGAGGTGGATAAAACCTTGTCTAGTGGAAGAGTTTATGGGCTGAATGAGAGAAAGAAACAATAACAGATCATGTCAGGGGAACATAAGAGCCAGGATAACAGTGGGTTGTTTTTATTATTACAAAGGTTTTAGATACATGATATCATTTGATCTTCACAAGAACTATGGGGCCTGCACAGTAGCTATTATTCCGTTTGATAGCTGAGGACAGGGAGGCTTTTGAGGGTAGGCTGCCCACATCACATGGCAAGAAGGCTGCTTTGGAGTCCCCATGTCTTGCTGTCTTCACCACTGTCCTGCACTGGGGGGCTGGGAAGCCTGGACACTGTGGAGAGAAAAGGTAGGGCATAACAGTGGGTGCGGATGATTCTGAGAGCAGACTGCGCTTGCGTTGTGCAGGAGCAGGACCTGGCCAGGTGGCATGGTGGAGAGGTGGCTTTGGGTAGAGAAGAGTTTGTGTGGAGTCCTGGGGGCTTGTCTTTGTGGCTTCACTTCGTGGTTCTGTCTGTGTCCTCTCAGGCTCTCTGCTGGCCCACCCTCTCCTCCAGGTCTTCCCCTTTCATTCTTCATCTATTCTGTGGATCTTCTTTCATTGTGTCACCTCCTCCATGTCCTTGGCTTCAGCTGCCAGTAACATAATGCCACTGTTCTCTAAGCTAAGCACTGAATGCCCCACTACCTACTGACCTCTTCATGTCTTAAAGGGACTTGACAGGCCCCAGACAGAGTCCGTGCAGGCTCTGTGTCTGGTACCAGCATCCAGCCAGTTACCCAGCTTCAGGACAGCGAACCTGATACTTCCTCCTCCTTCCCGTCCCCAGCAGAGCCATCACTAAAGCTTGGTGATGCTATCTGTTCAGACCACCCGTCCCCACCGTTCTGTTCCAGCAGTCACCCTATGCCTACATGGTGCAGCAGCACCCTCAGCAACCCACTTTCCACTCCGTTCATGGTCTAACCCATTGCTTTGCCAACATGGTCTCTTGAAAGCACATTGCATTCTGCTGCTGCTATTCATGGCTTGCTATTGCTTTTAGGACTAGGTGCTAATTCCTTCTCATGGTCCCCAGGGACCTATGTGACCTGAGCCTGTCCGCTTACTTCTCCAGATGTACCTTTCTTCAGGAACCCACGGAATCATCACACAAGTCACACTGGACTTTTTCTAGTTATTTCAGTGTCCTGACAGCCTCCTCCCAAGAGCCTTTTAATGAACAGGCTCCATGGTTACATTTGTCACTTTCCACCCAGGCCAGCATTGGCCTAGTTAATTTCCTGGTCCTGGTTAGATCGCACCTTAACCGGTAGTTCCTCAGGCAAGACTCCCCTGGCCTTTTCCTGTTAGGTATCCTCATTGTCCCCTGACCTCTTCCATCATGAGGTAACATTTGTAACTGGCTCATTTGTAACTGTGTATTAAATGAACAATGATGTGTTTTCCAAGAAGCAGGAGCATGTATATTTTTCATCACTGCACCTATCCCTGGTGTCCAGCACTCAGGATTTCTGTAGGGATGTTGCTTTTGCTCTTGGGCCTTGCTCTTTTGTCCATTAGGCTAGAAGCTGTGCTGGGGCTGGTGTGTCTTTGTGCTTTTGCAATGTCTAGCACAGTGCTCAGCCCAGCCAGGTTCTCAAGCAATGTCTTCTATAGCAGACACCCAGGATCAGGTGTGTCTGTTGGTGGCAGTCCTGCTGTAGGCTGAGGCTGAGATTGGCCAGGGAACTGCCAGAAGGCATCCTGTGTTCATAAGGGGGAGGAGGGAGCCTTTGGTGTTCTAGAGAGGTACACATGACCAGGGCTGTGCTTTATTCTTTATTTTGGGGACATCAATTATTGTGTTTATTTTACAGTTGGGTACATTGAGGTCTGGAAAAAGGAAGTTGTACCTCTGGAGGCACACAACCAGGGGATGGTTGGCAGAACTGGGCATGGGAGCCAGCTGGCTCTGGTGGTGGCTCAGGAGTTGCTGGCCAGAAGCAGGGCTGGGTGTGCCCAGCAGCAGGTGCACAGGACAGAGCCCTGGGCAAAACGTCAGGAATCTTGGGTTCCAGATCTACTGACAGTGCATCCAACTGGGAAAATCAGCTTGCTTCTGAGTCCCCAGGTCTGCCCTGCTCCATGGCTGAAGAGCACGGATCAGGCTGAGATGGCACAGCAGGTGGGAGAAGGTGGAGGGTGCATGGCCTTGGCATAGATGGCCTCATGGGGCTCAGCACCAGGCCCTTCTGCAGGTCACTCATTTACCAGAGTGGCGATCTTATCTAATAATCAGACCCAATGGAGGAAGTGACTTCTGGGAGCTGCGGGGAAGAGGGGAAGGAAGGAGGCCACTCCCAGCATGAGGCCACATGCTCCCCTGGCCCTCAGAACATCATTTGTGCAGGGTATTAGCAACCCTGGCCTTTCGATTGTGACAAAATGTCCCTACGCATTCCCTAATTCCCACTGGGGATGGCACACGAACCTCTCTAGCCCACCCTCTTTCGCTTTTGCTCAGAACTCATGAATTCATCTATTGCACCTGCTGATTGTGACTGGGCCATAGAAGCAGCAGGCAAGCAATCAACAAGCAAGGCTCTCATCTCCCAGAGGCACCCTGAGAACTGTCTTCTAGAATCTGAGCCCCTTCTGTAGCACACACCACAGGCAGCTACAACCAGGCCCAGTAGCACATAGCTGGACCCATCCTATCAGAGGTTTAATACCTGCTCTACTGCTAACTTGCTGTGTGAGCTGAGGCAGTTCCCTTTCCCCTTCTGGGCCCTGGTTTGCTCAGTTGTAACATGAGGATAAAGGGGAGACCAGAAGACGTTATCTTGCCACTCAAAGGGGTGCATCATAGGGCTTTTTCCTCACCTCTTACCTGTCCAGGAGCTGGCATTTCAAGCCACCTGACCCCAGAGTTACCACCAGCAGCACAGGAAGGAGCAGTAGGCAGAGCATGGTTTGAAGAGTGTGGTTGGATTTCCACTTTCTTTATTTTATGATGTTTGCCATCCTGGTGAGCTGTTTCCGCTCTCTGAGGCTCAGTTTCCTCATTTGTAGGGAGTGTAGAATTAACACGGTGCCACTGTTGTGCTGGGCACTTCCAGGCCTGAATTAAGTATGCAGTGAGGCAGCTGAGCTCACCGTGAGGCCCTGACACGTGCCAGCCAGGAGATGTGGCCCAATGGCTGTTATGAGCTCACCTAGGCTGCAGGGCTCTCAGGAGGCCCCGAGGGGAATTTTCAGCAAGGACTACTCATTCCTACTCAGACAGCCACAGTCGCCCCTGAACACAGGCCAGTCACACCTTTGTCCATGTCCACGTCTGCCTGTGCAATCACACAAAGTAGTGGCCCACAAACAAAGAACACACCCCTGTCTTTCAAGGGCCAGGTTCCCACCTCACCTGTTCCTAGGGATGATCTCTCCACCACTTCGGATGCACGGGGTGGGGTCGCACACCCCAGCAGGAAGGCACGATCATACTGTGGAGACCAAGGCCTGAGGTCCAGGACAAGGGCACAGCACACACCACCCAGCCCCTCCGGGAACCAGGACAGTGACCGAGAGTAAGACACACCGTCTCACACCCTTGCCATCTGCAGGCCTAGCCGCCCTCCTCCCCAGCTCGCTAGAGCAGCCCCTGGGCCTGCGCTTAACCTGGATGAGCGCTAGCTGGGCCCGGTCCATTATGCGGGCGCATGGCCGGCTGCACAGGGGCGCAGAGCAAATTTAACCTTCATTTGGGAGCGCCCAGCGGCCGGAGAGCGCAGAGCAGCCATCGATCGCTGCTAATGGCCTCGTCTAAATGCGGAGCCGCTGCCTGTGCTACCGGGGTCAAAGCGCCCCCGCCCTCGCCCTGCGCTCAGTGCAAAATGGTGTTTACCAAAGTCAATATTGGCCACGGTGCCGCCCAGTCAAGCGGGAGCCTCGCTGGCCTCCCTAGCCCAGGGCCAGATCTGGGCCACTAGGGCCTCATCCTGGGGTCCTGACTAGGCCTTGAGCTGAAGAGGAGGCTGAGGGCCAGACCCTGGAAGGTTTGGGCCAAGATCCCAGAGGATTGAAGTTTCAGAGTTTTCACCTAGGTGCTGTACCCCTGTGCTGGGAAGAGAGAGGTTTTTGCCTGGGACAGGCGTAGGCTTGACTCCTGGCCCCATCGCTGGTAACTTTGGCCAGTTCCCTGTCTCTCGGAGCCTTCAGAGCTGTCATTTTAAATGCCTTTCCAAAAAGGTTGTTGAAAGGATGGCATGAGAGGGTGTGGTCAGGTGCCACGGACCCTGAAACCCCTGGTGTGTGGGGCAGTGTGACTCTTCTCTGTCTCCTGCCTCCTTCCTTTCTTTATGGCTCTGCCAAGTCAGCTGTTGCCGGAATCATCTTTTTAGGAACACAGCAATGACTTTGGAGGGTTTTCTGCCCAAATACTGGCCTCACCCAGGAACAGCCAGAGGCAGGTCCTCCACCCTTTGGATCTTTATCTGTAAGCACAGGACCTTCCACTCCACGCCCCACCCACAGAGTGCGGTACTGAGTGACCTCCTTCAGAAGCTGCCCTCAGTGTAGGCCAGTAGCCGGGTTTTGAAATGGCCCGTATGGAGCTCATTTCATAATTAAACCATCTCCTTTCTTTGTTCCTAATTTACTTTTGCATTGTGGGATCTTTGGGCTGATAAGAAAGCATGGCAATTGCAACTTCCCCTTCCTCTGCCTGCCATCAAAGGAAATAATTTAAAGGAAAGCAGGAGGGAAGACGTGGGGGCTGGTACCACAGCAAGCATCTTGGCTCACCTGGCAGGGGAGCGGGAGAGACCAGCAACCCGCGACTGCCATCTGGTGGTTATGGCCATCCTGACAGCCCTGTTCCCAGAAAGAGGTGGTCTAGTCCTAGTCCCTGGAAATTAGACCCAGGCAATGTGTGAGAGTCACAAATCACAGGCTAGTACTTTCTTTTTTTTTTATGCAGGGTGGTAAGAGGATTGTAGATGCTTGAGACTATGTGCTCACAGAAACTTAGAACAATACCTACCAATCCTGGTGAATTTCTTTGTGCCAAATGTCAGAATGTTGTGGCAGCTGCTTTTGTTTTTAATCTTTGCTGAAAACTTGTCCATAACTTGTCCAAAACTTGACCACAGTAATTACTTTTATCCTGATTATATAGATGAGAAAACTGAGATTCTCATTAAACAACTTGTCCTATATCAAACTATGGTAAGCAGGGGTGGAAATGTAGACCCAGGTCATTCAACCACTGGCTTGTGTTGGCATAGACTTTACTCCAGAAGCTGAAAATAATCCAGTTTCACCTGCCAAAGTCATCATCATAGAAACCTAGTGTAAAAGTCATTGAGCTGGAGAAGCATAAGATTTTGGAATTATGGCACCCCTGCATACTCAGGGATCACGACAGTTTGGACTGGGAGATCCTTAGAGGTCCCTGGTCTCACATTCAAGGTCACACTGTGAAGGCGTCTGGATGGCTGGTGCAGTCCAGGGTAGGAAATCCGGACCTCCTGTCTCCTGATCCAGGATTCTTTCCACTGTGAGTTTCTTAATCAAGCGTTCACCAATCATGCTCTTTTATAGCCACGGCAATAAAGTTGTGGACTTTTGCTCCAGAACAGCACATAAAATATCCTATTATTTGCCTCTTAACCTGAGCTTCTGTTTTACATCTTAAGTCTAAAGTGTAAGCCTCATAAAAGGTAATCATCTAAGGCCTGTTCAAAGAGAAGTCATAAATTGGCCATTTAGCCCAATCAGCCTTTATTGTGCTCATACCAGGTACCAGACCAGTACAAGCCTGGGCCCCGTGGAGAGCAAAGGGGCATAAACCTCAGTTCCAGATTGAGTGTAACTCTCTTGGGAAGCAGGCCAGAGATGAGGAGTTGATCCAAGAGATGGAAATGTTGCAGGGGATGTCATCCATGGTCAGCTACACACAGCGGTGGGGTGGGAGGGGCCAGTGTGGGCTATGAAAGTAGTGGGGGTGGGCTTATTTATTTACTTTGGCAATTAAAAAGTTAAGAAATGACTGTGCCCTAGACCTTGTGCCAAACATGTGATGCACCTTGTCACATGACATCCTCACAGTAATTCTACACAGTTGGATGAGCAAACTATGCTCAGGGAAGTTAGTGGTTTACCCAGTTACACAACCAGCAATTCCAGAGCTATGATTTGAACCCAGTTCTATCTGATTTTGAAGTCTTTGCTTTTGGTCACTGTGTCACCCTGCTTTTCAGTCAGGCCTTAAATGACCACAGTGGCTTCAGACGGGAGTGTGTGTGTGGTGTGCAGGGCTGGAGGGCAGGAGGACTGTAACCTCTGCCAAGAGTGTACCTCCTCCATGCCGGCCCACCCTGCTCACTCCAACCTCTTCCTAGTCAAGAAGACAGGTCTGGGGATGGGCCTGGGCTCCATTCTCAGGGGATTATGCCCTCCCAGACCTCACCAGGGGTTCATGGCTGTCTCCCACATCTCCCCCAAAGCCAACAAGAATATGAGAGCCCGGGGAAGGGCCTTGCTGTCCCTCCTACAAGGAGAGGCCGTACAAGGAGCGTCTGTCACCATGTCTCTGACAGTGTCTGTACAAGCTCCCCACGCAGTTTCAGGGACAACTACCTGTTCCTGCCGGCCTCGCCTCTCCTTCACCTCCACAGGTCACCACTCCCTGCCCTCCTTGTTCCTTACTTCCTCCTCATCTTCCCCCACCTCACGCCCAAAGTCTTGGGCCTCATTTCTCATACCTAGAATAGAGCACGCATCTCCTCACTGGTCTCCCAGCCTTCCCTTCCATCTTACTGCCACCTACAAACATGGGCGCTGCCCAAATGACAGCCCTCCTAGGACCATCAGGATGTCACCCAGGCCTCCTCTCAGGGTTTAAAGGCTCCTTGTCTGTATCTGCTGGCAGCTACAATCTTTCCTCCCTGTTGTCTCCTTTGTGCTCCTGAATTTGAATCCGAGCCTGACAACTGTGGGTAGGCGCTCAATCATGGTCAGTTTAGTCATCCTGTAAATCTCTTCCCTGGGAGACAATAATAGGGGACAATAGCAGGGCCTTCACAGAGGTGCTGCAAGGACTCAGTAACAAAAAATATAAAGCACTTATAACATTGTCTTGCACCTAGTAAGCTTGATAATAAAATTCTGGAAGTTAACTATTATCATTACCTTCAAATTACTGTGTAGTCCACCGGTATGAAACCACATACAGCTCTAACTCATCAACTCACCACACTGTGTTATTGTCTCCTGGGAAAGAATATTTAATGATTGAGAAGGGTTCGAGATCTATGTTCTTTTCCCTCAAATGCATTCTGGGCTGGGACCGGTTTGGCCAGTGGAATGTGGCAGAAGTGACACAGTGTCAGTGCTGGGCCTGCCGTTGAAAGGACAAGCAGGTTCCACGTGGGTCTCCGGGAGCCTTGCCCTCCCAGTGGGAAATCTGCCAGGCCGGCAGTGGAGAGCTCCTGGGAAGCCCTGAGGTGAGGAGCCGTGCTGACTCCAGCCTGCAAGGAACCAGGTATCAGAGTGCATCCGCTGTGGTCCCAAGCCCTACTGCTTGCTGAAAACTGCTGAGTGCTCCAGGCAATACTCTGTGGGGAGCAGAGGACACTCCCAGCCGAGCCCTGCCCGATTCTGACCTGTGAAATCAAGAGATTCAATAAAATCTGCACTTTCAGCAACTGTACTGAGGTTTGCAATAGTTTATATACAGCAGTAGATGACTGGAACAATAAACAAGGAAGGATGTCTGGGCCTGCAGAGAAAGAGGCATTATATATGCTATTTTAAAAAATATTTGAAATATATTATTATACACCTAAGGAAATTGAAACAAAAACTTAAAAACATTTTAACGTTATAAACATAAATAAGCACACTGTTTTTTGTAGCTTAAACTGTGACCAAAAATTTTATATTGTATTTTTGACTTTTCCAAACTCATGAAGCAATCAGATAAAACATACAGAAAACAATTAATAAAATTTGTCACTATGTTACCAATTATATTTATCCTAAAAGTATCAGTTCATGGGATAATTTATTTCTTTATTATTTTTATACCTAATGTTGGACCTTCTTAGATATTTATTTTGATATCTAGCTAGGGTGAAGAAGTTTCTACACTGAAAAGTTATGGCGATTAAGACTAAAATCTGAACTACCAGCGATTTGATTCTCGATGACATGGAATGTGGGTTCATCTCTAAAGGGCCGCATTTTTGCCTTGTCTTAATTTCTTACCTCAATAAAATTTGTAAGTCTGCGCATTTCATATAGTCCCTAGTTTTACTGAAAACTGGTATCGTTTCTGTCCACAACTTTAACATCGAAAGTCTCATGTGGCCTGTGTTACATAACCCATCGTTCTGTCATTGTGACATACGGATCTGGTCTGTGGTCATTATTTAAGACTGCTAGATCCGTTCATTATCTTACAATTAGTGGTGTCATCTGGAGGTTTTATAGGAGATAAGGGATTGGGTCTGCGTGATTTCTCCTCCCCAAGACATTCAGCTGGTGCCTCACCAGGAGCCACCTGGGCCAGTGCTCACTCTGCTTGGCTGTTGGATCCATGTGCCCACAAGGCTGACTTGCCAGGGCTCATCTGCCACTTGACTGCTACAAGACCAGTGGTGCTGCCCAGTCCTTTTGGTTCCTAATGTGGTTTTTAACTGTGCCATGACTTCCTGTTTTACTTATGATTCCCTGCGATTTTTCTTTCCTGTTTCCATAACTGGAAATGGACACATGGCAGTTCTTTACAAAGGCAGACCTTTACTGGGAAAAATCCGTGTGTAAACAGCTCCCAAGTACTGAAATGCATTTGCAAACACATGTGCATGTATAGTCTTCTTCTACTCCTTTAAAACAATACACCTGTTAGCTCCTATGCACTGTATTCTGCGTATCATTTTTTTTTCTACCAGACAATGTATCTTGCAGGTTATGTGGTAGCACCTCAAAAAGAATATTCTTAAGCTCCTTCATGGTTACAAAGAATGACATTGCTGTACATACTTCAATATATTTAATAATTCCATATTTTTTTCTTTTAAATTGAATTTGTTGGTACATTCTAGGTAGACAGTACAGTCACATTCATTACTGGGATATTGTACCTTTACATGCCAGGTCTTGGTTCTCATTTTTTCCCCTTGTCCCCACCCTCCCTTCACCCCTCCTCCCCTCCCCCCTTCAAACACTTTAATTGATACTTCCATATTTATTAGTACTTCGTTTATTTCTAATCTTCACGGTTGTAGATGATGTCATGCTACCAATAACAAATTTTCTACGAACATCATTTGCATGAGTGTAATTATGTCAGCAGCATGAGTTCCTAGAGGAGGAGCTGCTGGGAACACATATGTACGTCTGTACTTTGGCACCACAAAGTTGCCATTCAAGGAAGCAGGACCAGTTGACATGCCCAGGGACGTTGGCTCTCACATATCTTGCCCACAGAGCAAGTTAGCCAACCTTTTGATCACATCAGCTCTGGTGGTTATAAAATAAATCTTAGCGAAGTCTTGATTTGTATCCGTATTATTACAACCATGAACCTCCTTCCATGTATTTAAGAGCCATTTGTATTGTTTTGTATCTGAACTGTGTATTTTGCATCCTTTGCCTATTTGGGAGGTGAGGTGAAGTATTGATCTTTTTAATTGATTTTTCAGAGCTTACATGTTAAGGAAATAATTGGCTTTTGGCCTGGATTCTGAATTGAGAGTATTTTTTCCTGGTTCATTATTTATCCTGTGGTTTCCTTTGGAATAGTTTTTATGAGATAAAATTCCCATAGGAACTTTAGAGAGAGTTCTGAAAGAATTTTGTTGATGCTTTTATTGAGTGTTTTTATTATTGAAGAAAATTTATAGTTTTTACAGTCAAATATATCAATTTTTTTCCACTTGTGACTTCTTGTTTTGTCATATTTAGAAGGGTCATCCTTGCTCTGAAATCATGCAATCATCCTCCTACGCTGCTTCTGCATTTTTACATTCAAATCTTTGATCCATTCGGGATTTGTCCTGGGGTACGGTGTGAGGATAAACTCAATCTTAGTTTTCCCCAGAAGACTACCCAGTTATTTTCATATTGTTGACTGAATAATTCTCCTTTCTCTTGCTGATTAGAGATGCCAACTCCACAATACAGTAAATCCCAGTATGTATTTTGGTCCTTTTCTGGACTTCTTATTCTGTTCTGTCCATCTGTCCATGTGGCAGTGCCACACTGTTTTAGTAAGTGTGACTTTAGAAATATTGTTTCAACTGTAGGATTGGTCATTTCTCATTATGCTTCCTTTTTAGACTTTCCTGGAGTACTATTGCATACTTACCGTATAAACTTTAGACTTGACTTAGTTCAAGACAACACAGTTGCTCCTTCCATTGGGATTGGGTCTAATTTTGTATTAACCAGAGGAGAACTGACATCTTTGTGCTGTCATGTCTTCCCAGCCAGGAACACCATCTGCCCTTCCCTTTGTTCAAGTATGTTTTTGTGTCTATCAGGGGCATTTTAAAGTTTTCTTCACATAGATCATGCACATTTCTAGTTGAGTTTATTCCTAGGTATTTCATCTTTATTGTTTTACTATAATCCCTCTTATTATTATACTATATCTTGTAATTGAATTCTACTTGCATATATTGGAGCTATTTATGTAGTACCCAGCTGAATTACTGAATTCCCTGAGCTCCCTGGTTGATTCACTCTTGGGTTTTATTTCTTCCTCCTTTTCATTTTTTATATCTCAGGTTTCTTTTTTTTCCTTTTTTTTTGTCTTGTCTTATTGCATTGGACAGTACTGATGGGGACTTGCTGGGATCCCATAATGACTCCCTTCCTCCCTGCTCAAGTTCCAAACTAGTGGAGACAAGGTAATAAAGCTAAAATGGGTCAACTATCAGTAGTTGTAGTGATGAGGACTAGAGAATGTGGCTTGTGTCTGTGGCATCAGTGGGGTTTCTTATGCCAACTTACCCAATCATGGCACCATGGAGGGGTGGACACTCCTGGGTGGTGATGCAGGCCACAGCTGCTTCCCTAAGACTGAGCTGTGGGATGAGTACAGAGGGGAATGTATGCTCTCTGTGTGCGAGTTCTTCCCAAGAAGGATCCCAAATTCAGTTTTCCTGGAGTGGAGTGTGAGGGAGGCCAGCATGATCCTCTAATCGGGCTTCCTTCTCAAGGAGTAAGCAATAAGTATCTTCAGAATGAGGATAAATAACACTGTAGTAGTGGGCCTTTTTACCTTCTTCCCAATACTTCTGAGAATTTGAAAATGATAGTGCTTTTTCTTTGCCCGGAGATATGCTCAGGAGCATCCATAAATTTCGATTCTACTGTGTTTTATTTCTTTTTTAAATCAAGAATAGTGGTTAAATTCTATCAAATATTTTATAACTGTCCGTGGGGACCATTATTTTTCTCTTGTCACTTTTAATATGTTGAATGATAACGATAACAGGATTTCATTTTTTGAGACCAGGTCTCACTATATTCTCAGGCTGGCTTCAAATTTGGGCTCAAGTGATCCTCCTGCCTCAGCCTCATAGGTGGGGCTTTTCAGAAGTGGCTGGATCTAGAGTGTGTGATGCTGAGATTAAGTATGTGATGCTGGGATGGGTCAAGGGTGTGTGATTATTAAATTAGTCCACTGATTGGTTTGGTGTAGTTCTGGGTAAAATGAAAGGTTCCCCACCCTGAGTGTGAGTGCTACCCACCCTAGTGGTGGGCAGCCTTGATGGAATACAAGGGACAGAAACAGGATCATCAATTTTCACTTGCTGCTTGCTGCCGTCTTCTTGTTATGGACTGTTTCTCCTCTGTAATGGCCCTCTGCCATGCCACTCTGCCTTGGAGCCAGCCAACTATGAACTCAAATCTCCACAAATTGTGAGCCAAATAAACCTCTCCTTCTTCAACTTTGTTGGATATTTTTTCTCAGCAATGAGAAAAGTAACAAAACACCTTGTCTCCCAACCTTACAAACACAGAAACCCAGCTGGGTGTGGTGGCGCCTGCCTGTAATCCCAGCATTCAGGAGGCTGAGGCAGGAGGATCGCTGTGAGTTTGAGAACAGCTTGGGCTACATAGTGAGTTCCAGGTCAGTCTTAACTGCATAGTGAGGCCCTGTCTCAAAAAACGAAAAAAACAAAACAAAAGAAAACAAAAAACAATCCACACAGACAAACTCGAACTGCCCCTCCCGTCATTTATGTTTTTCCTCTAGCTCCCCTCTCTCACCTGTCCAGGCAATTTCAACCCAAGATAGTCTGGGCTTTGTTCTTCTCAGGCCAAAGTAAACTCCTTTTGCTTTTTTTGGTACTGGGGATCGAACTCCGGACCTTGTGCTTTCGGATCGAGGCAGGCCGCCAAACCACTGAGCTAAATCCCCAGCCCCAGTAAACTCCTTTTGTAAAGATTGCTAATGAATCCTCTGGGGCTCCTCCTATCAAAACGCCAAGTCTGCCTGTGGAAAGCTCTTCTTGATTCCTTTGCTTGCTGATCTTCTCTTGGTGTCTCAGGACCCAGTTTTCAAGTCCTTTCCTCCCTGAACCTTCTCTGGTGCTCAGGACATCGAGCCATGCTTCTCTGCATTCCTTCTGATCTGTCATCCTCTGCATGGTAAAGGATGTGTTTGCAATTGCGTCCCCTGACAGATGGGAAGTCCCTTGCCACCATAGAGCTTCGAATTCACCTCATTCTTCCCAGTGTCCAGAACAGAGCCCAGCAACGCTAAGCAGAATATGTGTTTGATGAATGGAATGAAATGAATTGTTTAATACTCAAAATAACTCTCCAAGCTAAGCATCATCATTGTCTTCCTCATACAGAAGAGGAAACTAGAATGCAAATCACTACGAAAAATGAATTAGCGAGGAAGACGCTTGATTCAGTGTCAAGTCAAATGCAAAGTCAAATTCCTTTTTCACTGCTTGCTCCTTCACGCAGCTGGTAGCAAAGTGCAGAAAGCAGAGCTTGGAACAGAGATTCTGAGATGGTGTCTCAGTTCTGCTGTTTCTTGAAGTGTGATCTGGAGCATATTGCCTTGCCACTTGACATGTTCTTTTCCCTCTCTGCAAAATGGGTACAACAATGTCCTCTTCTCGCAGGAAATGTTATGAGGATTAATCAAGGCAGGGCATGTGCCAACACCTGGCACAGCTCAGGGGGATTCAGGTTCAGCAGATGTTTAATGTTCACGCACCTGTGCCTGGTGCTACCTAGGGGACACGTCAAGGAGACCCTGCCCAGTCTCCCCTTCTCTGTAACTGCAAGCACAATGCAAACCGTTGTTGAGAGGAAGAGGCTCAAAAGGGTGGGAGTGGGAAGGGGCCAGCTGAGATTTTGATGACAGCTGTCACACTATCATCTCCTGTGTTTGCTTTGCTCCTGTGCAAGACTGGGTTAAGCACCCAGAAAGCAGTGTCCGAGCCCCTGAAAGGGGCAGAAATTTGTGTTTGTTCACCTCAAGTCACATGGGTCTCAGAGGACCTGAGTGCTGTGGAGAAGTAGTTCACAGACTGCTCAGTTCGAGTCTCTAATGAGAAGTTTTATACAATATTCAGAGAATCATTTTAATTCAGATTTATTCTACATTATCTTATTTCTTTTCTTTTGCATTATTCTAGTAATTTTCACACATACTAGTATTTATTGAAAAGGAGAAATATGATCATTACAGAGATTTTGAGAAATGAAAGAATCCCCTAGAATGACGGCTAAGAGTATTTGAAGGTATTATGTTGTGATTTTTCCACACATGTGTTTTATTTTACACAGCTGAGATAACAATTTAGACATGAATTGTGCATCGTTTTTCTACCCTCAAATTAGCTTACCAGTGAGTCATCACATGTAAACGTTTATGTGAATTAATTTTAGTGGCTGAGTAGTATTTGTGTACCAGCCTTCTGTGGTGTGGCCGGTAAGTTGTTTCTAGTACCTGCAGTGACTCTCTGGGAATTCTTATTCACAAAGCTCCATCCATAATGGGGTGACAGAGATTCTGAGATCTTTAGGGCAGGGTTAAAACTGTAGAATAAAGCTTGTCATTTCTAAAGGTGCGCTGGTAGTTTCGGACAAGAGAAATACTTATTTCCTCACATGGGCTCCTTGAAGCTACAAGCCTTGTTGACCCCTTGTGTGGATCCTAAACATTGGTGCTCCTGAAATGTCTCCTACAGTATCATATCAGTTGAAATTATGAGCTAAAGTTGAGTAGAGAAAAGCAGAACTACAGAGGCAGGGAAAGACAGGTAGAGCAAGTGCTGGAGGAAAACAGTCCTGGAGCCAAGTCCACGCCCTCCCTTGGACTGCCAGTTTTCTGCTTTAAAGTCTTCACTAGGCAATTAGGATGTTGTGAAAGTGCTGATGTCTTGAAAGTGAGACACTGAGGAGTGAAGATCCAGAAACGAGCCCGGAATACAGGGCAGAGCCCGCAGAGGCAGAATTGGGCTGGGCTGGGCTGGGCTGGACAGCGGTCAACGGCTCTGGCTTCGGCCCATCTCTCTGGTGGACTCTAGGTGGCGCTGTGGCCGCAAAAGTTTGGGTGGAGGAATTTGGGCAAAGCTGTTAGAAGTCTTTGGGAGGGTGAGAGGAAGGAAGAAATGCAAAGTTAAAGGACCAGAGTAAAGGAGGGTGGGGGAGAGGAGGGGAGAGGAAGGGAAGAGAAGAGAGATTGTGCTTGACCTAGAAGAGATTAAATAGTCTGAGGGCCCATTCATGCATTCATTTATTTGAGCATTTTGCCAAGGTCGCTCTGTACCTTCTGCTGTGGTGAATGGTAGGGATAAAAAGTTGGGTTCAGCAGCTGCACCTCTGTGGTCATGTGGCTTATGGAAAGTGAGAGTGGCCAATATCAGTGAACCCTCACAAGGGTAAATAGTGACGTAGTTGAGATGGACCCTTAAGGCCTAGCAGCAAGGAAATGTCTCCCGCATTGTAACATCTGGATTTGGAGATGGCGGGACTTCCAGAGACCAGCTGCCCAGTGAATGATACTCAAGGTGAGATTTGAAGGCAGCCAACAGTGAATGAGGGGGAAAGATGCTAGAGGAAACTTGGGCCAAGAGAATGTACGTATGAAGGCTTATGCCAAGTGGAGTCAGATGTGGGAGAAAAGGACAGGAGATCCAAGGTTAAAGCAGGATGTGGGAAATTGCTGCAGCTGGGCAGGGGCAGGGGCAATCCATACACTGCCTTACTTGCACTAGAGACTTGGGTTTTTATCCTAGGGGCATGGGGAGGGCTGAAGGTTTCAAGCCAGATGGTGGCAAGTGCAGAGCTGTTTGGGAGAAGGTCACTTTAGTCCAAATATTGGGGCAGCTTAGGGACTGGGTGGCCATAATGGCTGTTCAGTGGGGCTATGGAATTTCTTCAGTTAAAAGAGTGGGCAGTGGTGGGGTTGAAGGAGACCAAAATACTGAGGCTGAAGTTGGTAAAGCACAGTTGGTGAGTGAGGACTGCCCGCATAGACTGACTCCTGACAGGGGCATGTGGGGGTGCTGGTTCTATCACTAGGTAGGGAACCTTGGGAGATGACCACGTTTAAGAAAGAAGACCATGCATTGGATTTTGCACCTTTTTGGGACAATCACTGCCTCATGCTATTGTTCCTTCCCCACTGATGTAAGGAAAGGAAACTTCCTTCCATGGGCAAAGGTGGCCTTGCCATCTCCCCATTCTCACTGGGCTCTACGTGTCTGCAACATGACATGTTCTGCTGTCCTCCCGTTTTCATGTGGAAAGCATGCTGAGTTCAGGTCCAGCTTGACTTGGAGAGCTCAGACTCTCTTTATTCTCATGACCATTCTCAGAGGAATAAAGATGTGTTTCTGCAGGATTCTTTGACCTGCTGTCCCAAATGCTCACCTGGGTGCCTTCCTCCAAGGGCTTGCACTGGGGGTGAGTCTTAGTAGGCAGGATTGTGGCCGTCTATCCAAGCTGCTTTTTCAGTTCTGATTTACCAGTGATAAACTAAAGGTTTTCTTTCTTCTTATGGGATTCATGTACATTTCTCTCAGTTGGTTCAGACTAGAAGAGAAGAGTAGCTTATTAGCTTAGAGATATCTAAATGCAGATGTCAAGCGGGTCTGAGGCATGGCAGGGAAGGCTGGGTCAAAAAAATAAATGCAGTCATCAGTAATGAGATGGGTGGGGGACAAGAGAAGAAGCCCTCGCACTGGGCTTTCTGGAACCACTGTGTTTAGGGACTGTGGAGAAAAAGAAGATGTTTTTAAATGGGCTAAGCAGAAAAGGCAGAAGGAAATTTAGGATGAGGTGGCCTGTCTAAAGCCCATGGGAGAGGGTGGTCAAGGAGAGGGACCAGCAGGAGCATATGTTTGTTGGATTAAGTGATGGGAGGCCATTGGTGACTTTAGAAATATGATGGCAAGGAGAGAAGGAAAATTCACCGGCAGCTGAAAGGGGCTGTTAGATCAAGGAGAGGATTTTATTTTTAAGTTGTGAAAGATGTGAACATTCTAAATACTGATCTGGTTTAGAGGGAGCTGTGGAGAAAAAGAGAAAGCGATTATGTGAACTCCGGAGAAGGTGGGAGGGAAAAGGTCTGATGCCCAGGTGGCAGGAATATCCTGGGAGGGGTACAGAGGCAGAGTCTTGGGAGGAGCCAGGGGAGTGGGGAGGGAACAAGGAGGACGGGTGTGTAGGCAGGATAGCAGGAAGACAGGGATCACTCATCTGAGCGCTTTGACTTGTACCTTAGTGTAGAAGGCAAGGTTACCTGCCAAGACTGAGGGAGGAGGCAGGGGGTCAGTGGTTTGGGGACAGGCAAAGCATGCAGTAGCCACTGCTGGAAACACAAAGAAGCAGCGACTACAGGGATGAAGGGGGAGTGCTGGGTGGCCTTGAGATCTCAGCCGGCAGAGGCAAGTGAGTGTGACAGAGGGGAGTCTCCACGGCCCTCCTGTGGACTCCTCCGGAGCAGAGCTCAGTGGCAGGCCCTGGGAAGGGCTGAGTAAAGGCAAAACTTGTCCAGCAGTTAAGTTGCTGCCCTGGAAATCTAATACAGAGCACTGCATGTGGCAGGTTAAACATTTGTTGAATGGATGAGTGAGTTCAGAGGGCATGAGACATTAGAGCTCAACTCTGGTCTGGTACAACCTCCTGTGGCGTAGAGGAAACACTTGAAGTACATTGAGGGGAAGCGACTCGGACAAGGTCTGGGCAGCCTTCAAGTCTGTCCAGTCTTTCCACGCCTATCCCATCCCCGTGGGTCAAGCGGACAAATGTCTGCTTTCAAATCCTGTCTGCACCGCTGGCTCACCAGGAGACCCTGGGCAAGTCACGTACGTTCTGGAAAGCACTGTCTTCTCCATTCTACAGAGGCGGAGACTGGGTCTCAGAGATGCCCAGCAGGCAAGAGAGGGAGCAGGGATCTCTCACACCCCTCATGCCATCAGGGTTCACTGGGCACTGTAGTAATTTAAACTTTGGACCTCATTCTTCACTCCATTTTAACAAGATCACAACCCACACTCTGGCGTTTTGCTTCTGCAGTAAGGGGAAGGCCCTCTGCCTCCTTCCAGGTTGTTGGCTCAACCATATGACTTGATTTGGCCAGTGGAGAATTCGAGGGCTTCAAAGAGCTTGTGTTTTGGTGATTGCCCCATGAACTGCGTACTCTAGGAAGTCCCTGTCCTTTCAGCCTGCCTCAGAACAAACACAGATTGGACACAGTGTCCCTGAAGACCAGAACGGCTACCCTGCAGCTAACCTCTCCAGGTGGTTTGTCGTGCAGTGTAATTTTGGCAATCACTGACCGACAGTGGAAAGTTCCTCTGCTAAGTGCTGTCTAGAGGGTGCAGTGGCATTAGTAAGTTTTTTTTTTTCAAGTTTTAATTTCTAAAATTCACATCTAAATCTAAGAGGCAAATACACATTTGCTCAGTGCTTCTTTTAAGAGTGGCCTTAGCTTGTTCTTGGAAGATGAAACTGACAAATGAGAAAAAGATGGTTAAATCTCTCGGGCAGTGCACACACGGTAGAAACTAATTTGTGAGAAAAGAGGCAGTGAATCTGGGAAGGTACTTTCACTGAATGATGTCACCAAACAGTGCATTAAATGGACTCAAGACACACATCAGCAACTGGTTTGAAGAATGAGTTTAACTTGATTCTTTATTTTAACATTGTATAAAAACATACATGTTAACAGTTTGAGCGTTTTATTATTTCCCTCCTGGATGTATAATAATGTCTGTGAAAGCATGTTGGTTTGCGAAGTGCTCGGAGCAGATTTCAACAAAGTATGAGTTTCTGGTGCAGGCTGAATGCAGTGGGTGAATCTGTGGCCCAGCAGGCATCTGCATGTACCCTGTGCCTGGAGCCAGTGGCCATTGGCTGTCACAATCATCTTTCCTCCAGCTCCGCTTCCTGCTCTAATGCACTTCCGGTGGGGCAGCCCTGGTGACTGATTTTACTTTTTTTACTTCATTGCAAAATAGTGACTTTTTATCTTCAATGAACATAGGCACAGAAATCTTCAGCAAGACACTGGCAAACAGAATTCAACAAATCATCGAAAAGATCACACATCACAGTCAAGTAGGCCTCATTCCAGGAAAATGCAAGGAAAATTCAACACATACAAATCAATAAATGTAACTCATTACATAAACAGAAGTAAGAACAAAAATCACATGCTCATCCGAGTGGATGTAGAAAAAGCCTTTGACAAAATTCAACATTCACAGTAAAAAACCTGAAGGAGAAAATAGGTGTAAAAGACCTTATCTCAATCTGATAAAAGCCATTTATGACAAGCCAGGGGCCAATATCACATTAAATGGGGGAAAAACTGATATCTTTCCCTCTAAAATCAGGAATATGACAAAGATTACACTATCACCACTCCAGTTTAACACAGTACTTGAAACATTAGTCAGAGTAATCAGGTAATAAAAAGAAATAAAAGCAGTATGTATAGGAAAGGAAAAAGTAAAATTATCATTATTTACAGATAACATGATGCTTTACATAGTAGAATCAATAGACTACTAAAATTAACAGCCAAATTCAGTATGTAGCAGGATACAAAGTCAACATACAAAAATCAGTACTGTTCCTGTACACTCAATAAGTGTAATGAACTCACTGAGAAATGGGAGAAACAGTACTTTTTGCAATAGCATCAAGAAAAAGTAAATACCTATGAATTAACTTAACCAAGAAAGTGAAAGACAGTACTCTACAGTACTCTAAAAAAGGAAGTTGAAGAGAATATCAGAAGTGGAACATCAGAAAATCCTGTTTCCGGATAGTCAGAGCCAATATTGTCAAAATGGCCATACTTCCAAAACCGATGTACAGATTTAACTCCATCTCAAGTAAAATGCCAACAGCATTTTTCACATAACTAGAGAAAACAATCCAAAAATTCACATGTAATCAGAAGAGACTCACAATAGCAAAAGCAATATTGAGTAACAAGAACAAAGCAGAAGGCATAATAGTCCCAGATTTGAAGTTATATTACAAAGCTACTGTGATAAAAACAGTATGGTACTGGCAGTAAAATAGACATGTGGATCGGTGGAACACAGCAACAACTCTAGACACACTCAGCCATGTGATCTTTGACAAAAGGGCCAGAAATGTACACCAGAGAAAAGATAGCCTCTTTAATAAATAGTGCTGGAAAAAATGACTATTCCTATACAGGAAATTGAAGCTAGGCCCATATATCTCACCACATACTAAATTAAAATAAATATGGATAAAAGGTCTAAATGTTAAAATAGAAGCACTTATTTGGAGGGAGTATAAAATAGATGAAACACTTTTTTCTCTCTCATTGTGTTTATTGGTACATTTTAGGTATACGGTACAGTTACATTCATCATTGGGATCTTGTACCGTTACATGACAGGTCTTGGTCCTCATTTTTTCCCCTTGTCCCTGCCCTCTCTTCACCTCCTCCCCTCCCCATTTACAAGCACTTTATTTCCATTTTTTCCTTTTCTCATATTTTTTTCTTTTCCCTTATTATCTTTTTTCCTTACCCTTCCCACTTTCCCTACACCCTTAGCCCCTTTCTTCCTATTTCACACTGAGATTAAACTCTTTAAGATATAGGCATAGTCAAGGACTTTCTGAACAGAAGCCTAGTTGCACAAGAAATAGTACTAAGAATCAACAGATAGGCTCATATCAAATAAAAAACTCTGTACTAAGAAGGAAATAGCCAGCAAGTCAGCAGAATGAAGAGACAACCTACAGAATACGAAAAAGTTTTATCAGCTATTTCTTAGATAGACTAGTAGTATCTCAAATATACAAGGAACTAAAAAATAATTAGACCTCCCAATTAAAAACTTGGCAACTGAGTTGAATAGTCACTTCTCAGAAGAAATACAAATGGCCAGTATATATATGAAAAGTGTTCAACATCTCTGGCCATTAGAGAAATGCAAATTAAAACAATACTGAGATTTCATTTTACCCAAGAAAGAATGGCTGTCATGAAGAAATCAAATAAATTCTGGCAATGCTATGGGGGAAAAGGAACCCTTCTACACTGTTGGTGGGAATGGAAACTAGTACAACTACTATGGAAATTAGCATGGAGATTTCTAAAAAAACTAAAGCTAGAAATTCCATTTGACCCAGCTATTCCCCTTCAAGCATTTTCCTGAAAGAGTTAAAGACATAATACATATATTATATATAGTATATTACATATAGTATATTCATGTTTATAGCAGCACAATTCATCATAGCTAAATCTTGGAAGTGGCCCATATGTCTATCAAAAATGAATGGATAAAGAAAACCTGATATTTATACAAAGTGGAGTATTATTCTGCCACAAAGAAGGATAGACTTGAGACATTTGTAGGGAAATGGATGCACTTTGAATTCGTAATGTTAAGTGTTTCTCTTATGTGATAATCCCAAAATATAAATAAAGAGCAAAATCAGAGGTAGATAAAAGGAAACAGGAAGACATATCTTTTCAAATGGGAAGGGGATCAAGAGATAGAGGGAGGACAATGGGAAAGGGATGAAAGGGGATGAAAAAAGAATTCAGATGTGTTGCATACATAGACCAACTCCCCACAAGGAATGCGATTGCTATGCAATGCAAACGTACTAATAAAAAAACTGAAAAATAAATAAATGTTTAAAAGTACAAATAAAGCAAAAAAAATTTATTGGATACAAAATGGTGCCTTGAATTTTTAATTCATCTCTTACAGTAAGAAAATCTGAATTGACTTTGTTGTTTTTTTTCTCATTGAGTTTATTGGTACTTTTTTAGTGTACAGTATAGTTACAGCTATCATTGGGATCTTGTACCATTACTTGACAGATCTTGGTTCTTATTTTTTCCCCACACCTCTGACCCCCTTCTCCCCTCTGCTCCCCTATTTACAAAGACTTTGTTTCTATTTTTTCCTTTTCTCATAATTTTTCTTTTCCCTTATTTCCTTTCCCTTACCCTTCCTACTTCCCCTATACCTTTAGCCCCTTTCTTCCCATTTCACATTGTCAGTTATAAAATTTAGAACTTATTTACACTTTTAGTTTTTTACACCAGAGAAACTATTCAGTAGATGCGCATGTGTGTCTTATTTATTTTGCTTAAGAGTATGGCCTCAGTATGCATCCATTTTCCTATGAATGACTCTAGTTTCTCATACTTTATGGCTGAGTAGTGCTCCATTTTATAGAAAATCCACATCTCCTTTATCCAGTCAATCTGAATTGACTTTGGAAGTAGAGATGCCCTTTAGAGAACTCAAAAGATACTTGTGAGTTTCCCGTTTTAGGGCTAAGTTTTGTTCCACCCTCAGCAGTAAAGGGCGTAAAGCACACAATCCTGCTTTCACACCAAGGAAGCAACTGAAGAAGGAGGCTAAACATGTAGCAGGGTTCAATCTATTACGTTTCTTGGCTGTTACTATTTTGGCAGTAGTTTCTGTGCCTGTAACCAGAATGACACAAGGATGGGGCAGTCCATAATTAAGAAAGCTTTTTTGTTCACTGGTGAATAACTCACAGGAAGCCAGAAAGAAAGTTCTTGACTTCAGATTCTGCTTGTATCTATTTGTCTGTGGGTCCTCAGGACCCAGCCGCTGAGATCTGGTCGGTGGGTTAGTCAGTCCCTGAATGGAGACCTGAGACCAGAGCTCCACTCTACCTGCAGTCATGCACACCTCACTGAAATAGGAAGCCTTCGTTTTACCACAAACAGGACCTTTCGGCATTCACACACCACAGGTACGTATTTTGAGAGCTGGCTTGAAGCCTGGCTGTAGAGATGAAGTGATGGAGGTGCAGAAGACTGTGTGAGTTTGTGAAACGGGGAGCTTGTGAATGTTCTAGTGGTGGTGGGAGCTGACGATGCAGAAGGAAGGAGATTCCCACGACAATGTCAGGCGCTGACCAGTGGTGCGAAGAAAAGGACTACAGGAGAAGGGAGGGCTGTTGGGGTGTTGTTCTATGTGGAAGGACCGGAAAGGCCTCTCTCAGAAGGTGACCTTTCAATGGAGACATGCTAGGGAGAGAGGAGGGCAGAGAAGGTGTGGGGGAAAAGCATGCTGGGGAGGAAGAGTGAGTACAAAACCCCTCACTGAAAGGCACCAAAGACATGCAGGGAAGGCTAATGATGTCAAGGTGGTGGCCCAGAGTAACAAGGAGAAGAGGACAGGCAGTGACAGAGGTGCGGCCAGGTCAGAGAGGATGTAACAGGCCATGGGAAGCAATGGTGGTTTCACTCCAGGTCTGATGGGAGAGCATGGCGGCTCCGAGCAGAGAGAGGACGTGATTGAATTTACACACGTAGGACCACGTGACCTCACGAAGTAGACTGGGGCTGGTGGCAACGGTGGCTACAGGGAAGGCAGCTGGGAGGCCGGAGAGCTGAGGGTAGCAGGCCAGATCATACCACTCCTGTACATATTGGGACATCACAAACAATAGCGTGGAAAGGGGGAGAGGATGAGCGAAGCACGTAGAGATCTGGGGGCAGGCATCACAAGTTTGCCTTTGAATGTGCTCACGTGGAGATACTGTTGTCTGACGTTCCAAATGCAGCGGGACATCAGGGGAGAGTGGGTGTCCGGGGGTGTTTGATAGTGGCATTTTCCATGTGAGACAGGAGGCTGAGTGTGAAGATTTCTCTGTAAGGTGGAGAGGAACCATGTTCAAGGGTCGCTTGTGGAGAGCCCTTTGATAAAATGAACCACTGTACGGTGACAGCTGCTGGCGCTGTTCTTCCAGACTCCAGAATCCGCTCTGCTCTGGTCTACCCAATGAAAATATATCCACGCAACAGAACATGTGGATATTTGGTTGTTTTAAAAAATTACTCAGATTTTCACTTGAGTAGCGTTTGAACCATACCTTGGCATGAAAATTATACACAGCTTACTATGTAGCTAATACAATGGTAATTGTACCTAACTGTTCTGAAGTGCCACATCAGGACATTCTGAGATGGGCCTCCCCTGTCCCCTTCCAAATGAACTGGAAAGAATGATTTTCCAGGGTAGCTGAGAGAGAAGCCCAGGCACAGTCTGGTTGGGCCCCTTTGTCCTCGCCTGCCCGGTGCTGTGTGTGTGTGTGGCCTGCTCCCATGGCCTCATTTCTGAATGTAATCTGCTTATCAATCTGGTTGGATGTGGTGGGGTACCAAGAGGAATGACTAATTTTTTCCAACCTCCCATATACCCAGTAGCTCTCCCTATCACTGTGAGCTATTCAAAATTTCATGTATCAAAATTTCTCATCTGATCACGATCTATCTAAATTTCTTTCCAAATTCGAAGTGTTTGTCCCCTTCTTCCCCCAGTTCAGGGTAAGTCCAAGCCTTTTGCGCTGACTTGGAGGCTGCTTCTGGCTCCTACAGGGACGGGTGGAGAGGTGGAATGGAAGGGAAAGGGCATTCGTGTCCTCCATGTGGAGACGTCCAGAGGCTTCCCTTTCACTGTTTGGGGTGTTTTCAGAGCTTCTGTGTGCTTCCTTGGTGTGAGCTCAACTCCCTCTACCCCTTCTGCAGGTCTGACAGTCCATTCCTCATCATCTCATCCCTCTGAGGACCCCTTGCCCTAGTCCCACCACTTGTTGGTGGTGGGCAGTGGAAGTGGTTTGAGGTTCTGAGCCAGCTTTGCCACCTCCAGCAAGTCCTGAAGGGGTGGGCTGGCCCTCTTCTTCCAAATGGGGATTCACTGCCTTAGCTTTGGAGCCTGAGTTGTGACTTGCAGGATTCCAGGAGAAGTTCCAAGTGGCATCTTGTTATGCAGAACATTAGTTCCTTTGTCCAAAATGTGTAACTTTTAGTATAGAAGGGTGGTAAAGCCTGAAGGCCCTAGATTTGACATTGGTGGGGTGACCACAGACAAGTCATCTGATTCCTTAGAACCTTGGTTTCTTCATCTGTGAAGTAGGACGATAGGCTTCACTCTCAGGCATGCTGTGAAGATCGACTTTAGGCATCTGGTGGCGCACAGCAAGTTCTCAGTAGATGGAAGTCCTTATTTGTGATTTTCTGAGGAGCCCCCAGTTCCTCTGACCCAGACTGGGAGTCACTTCTCGCTAATCCAGGCATGGATTAGCTGTTTGCCTGGGCGCAGGTCTCTCTGTGATGGTAACACTCCCTATTTATTAACTATCTTATCTGCACATCATAACAATCTTTCAGGATAAACGTTATCATCATTCCCATTACAGATAACAAAATCGATACTCACTTGCATGGGGTAAAATAACTCATAAACAGCAGAACTAAGATTTGATCCCGGGCCTGTCTGATTCCAAAGCCTGTGTGTGTTCAACCACTCACTTTATCTCCTTAATCAGGTTGCTCTTTTTCCTGCCTTTCTGTACCCTTTGCCAAGAGCACCCCCTCCTGCACTTTGAGAACATAATAGGGAGCCCCTTTGAATGAAGTCACTTCTTGCCGGGGAGTACTCAAGCACCCCAGAAATGGACCCCTTTTCCCACTGCCCAGTGAATGACACCTCCTGTGTTTCATCTCAGGAAATCTCAACATCAGTTTGGCAGAGATAATGCTGATTCCATCCACTTCCCATCCACAGTTACTTAACTAAAGTTGCAATTTTTTTTCATGAAAAACTAAAAAGTTAGCATCGATTCAGCACCTACCTGGTGTACAACACTGGACTAGCTGAAAAGGGAAAGACATTTTCTGATCTGAAGCCTACAGTCTATTTTGAGAGGTAAGAAATGTGAAAAACTTGCCAGCATTAGCAAGATGTTTGAGGTCAGTGCCTGTGAAGAGGTGCAGGACGTTAATGCCACAACAATTCTAAGGATGGAGTCTGGTAGGTGGGTGGGTGGGGAAGGCTGTGCTTTGGGAGAGGAAGTTACAAAAAGCTTCCTGGAAAATATGGGCTGGGGCTGAGCCTGGAGAACCCAGCAGAATTTGGAGAGGGAAAGGTAAGAAAGACATGTATGATGTATTTCCTGTAAAGAGCTAGCACAAGGATGCATTCTTCCAAGGAGCCTCTCTTTTATAGCCATGAGTCTCTTTGCTCCCTGTTTGGGGATTTTTATGACCCCATCCATCTGTTTGCAGTCAGCCTCAGGTTTGCTTTGAAATTCAAAAGCTGAAGGGAAAGTGTGATATTAGAGCCAGAGCAGCAGGCTGGGCAACTCTCTCTGGGAAGGAGGGAGTGGCCTCATGGAGCATAAACCACTGCAGGCAGAGCTCCTCTTCTTGCTTGCCAGAGTCCCTGTGAAGGGTGAGACCACAAGTGCAGGCGCTGGAGGACTAGCCAGGGGAGGAACTTCTAACATGGGTCTGAGCTGGGGGCCTTTGTGTCTGCCAGTGGGCAGCCTATGAGGACATGGGGCCAAGTGGGGAGATCCATGCATCTTCAGGGGCTTTAAAGCCTGAACCAGCTCCATCCAGGATGTGTTTGCTTCCTTTCCCTCCTCTGGAAGATGGCTCGGGCCTGCTGGGAGAACTGGCTCAGTCCTCCACACCTCCTGAGTTTCCCGCCTCAGGTGCCACCTACATTGCTTAGGAGCCTCAGTGTCCCAGAGAGATAAGACTTTTCCACCCTCTGAATCATTCATCCCCCGAATCAACCATGGACCAAACCCAAGGACTACAACCTGGAGCTGCAAGACCTGCTCTAGACCCTCATTTCCTTCAGCAGCATGGGCCCCAAGGTGCCTTCTTAGCTGACACGCTTCCTCCATCACAACTCTCCACCCTACCCCTCTGGTTTACATGGTGCCTTGAGGCTGCAGCCCACCCATGTGAGGCCCCTCCCCGTGGCTCCCTCTTCCAATCCTGTCCATACCCCACAGTTGGGTGGCAGCTTCTTCTGTCCCCCTTGTTTGTGCATCTGTAAAATGCATGGGATCTTCTCATCACTCCCCAGAGGGAAGGGAAGCAGCCCCTGTTAACAGTTACACTGCTAGACTCGAAGTTGCTTAGTTGTGGGCTTTAGCATTCAGTGCAAATCAGATTTTCAGAGGAGATGGCCTTAAAGCTTGGGAGTTGAATTAGAGGTTGGAGGGCTGAGAAAGATCTTGAAATTCCAGCCAGTCAAGACTAGAAAGCTCTTCAGAGATCATCTACTCGGATTCCTGCATTTTTCCAGTGGGGAAACTGAGTCTCAGTGAGTAAATACCTTTGGCCTGATGTTAGTTATAGGAAGGAAGAGATAGAGGGGGAGTGGGTTGGAATGGAAGTAAAAGAAAATTAAGATGTATTATATGCATGTACCAAATCCTCGCTGTCCCCATAGTGAATGTAATCATTGTGTACTGCAAAATGCATTAATAAAAATAAAAAGTCAGACAAAACAAAACAAAAGAATCCTGCTTAGAGCCTGAATTAGCCATAACCTTCCACATACACCACTTGGGGTCTCTGAGTGACTCAAGGCACAGGCTTACAGACATGAAGCCCCCCCATGGATGCTCTCTGGGCTAATCATCATTCCAGCCCTCTAAAGGAAGTCATCCTTGTCCTCAGTTCCCAGGTGAGACCACTAGGACGGAGGGCTAAGGGACACACTCCAGGAAAAATCACTAGCAAGTAGCCAAAGTCGGTCTTGGGCCCAGGCCTGCTGCTTTTTGCAATATATTGTATTTCTTCCCTTGCCTTAGGGGAAAAAACTCTTTAAGAAAACTGCACTGCAAAGGCTGGGGTAGAAACAGGACAAATGAATGTTAGTGCTAGACCCTGGGCACTGGACAGCAGCTCAGGGCTTTGCATGTCTTGGTGTTGAGAGAAATACACAGAGTGGAAGCTCTCCGCTCCCACACCAGTGTCCCATCTTAGTGTAGACATTTTAGAGCACCCCTTCCTATGTGGAAATGAAATTTATGGGTAATATAACAAATAACACAGTGATTTTACATAATTAATTTACTACCCTTTAACTGTACAGAGAAAGAAATGAAAGTAGCTTAAGATAAAACGATGTGTGATTTGGTATGTCAGTGCTTCTGTCCAACACCATATGTAGACATAATCCAGTAATCAAAAGCTCTCTCTTATCTGTGAAAATAACAGTTAAAATGCAGGGCACACAGGCATGTGCTGCTCTTCCACCTCCATGCAGATGGCGCTGCGACCACAGTGGCATTAGGGATTGGTGGTGCACTCTTGGTAAAGTTCAAGACAAAGTGTGTACAGTCTCCTCTCAGTGTGCATAGTGATTGCATTCCTGCAAGAGTCAGCGTGTATTAAAACTCTGCAAACAAATACTTTGCATTTATGTAAAATGGACTTAGACTCTCAGACAATTATAAATGGAGTTTCCTCCTCTAAGGAATTCCTCCCCTGAGCAAAAACTGTGCAGGATAGGGGGAAATTCTGCGGGACTTTCTGCAGGTTACCAAGCATCTTGGACCCCTGGCCATAAGTTCTGTCCCCCAGTGACTGTGTAAAAGCCCTAAATCCCCTCTGCCTCTGTTGCTGTTGTGGAAAGACACCGTTTTGGAAGTTTTCACATTGAGGCCTTTTAGAGAGGAGGGAAGGCTCTGACCTGTGTTGTACCTAGATGTTTGCATTTTTGTAAGTTTTACTTTTAGTGAACACAGTTTAATACTAATCTTAGATGACACTTTGTCTTCAGACTTAATGACATAAATACTAATCTCATGTCCTCTGTTCTCAAAAATATTCACTCAGAGAATACAAAAATGACTAAGACCCAGGCTCTGTACATGAATGGGCTTTGCTTTAAAAAATTTTTAAGAGCAGTGAGACATGTGAAGACTATAATCGGAGCCTGGATGCATATAAAGCCTGGGACTTCAGGAGAGATGCAAATTGGGAGGCTGAAGAGACCAGGAAGGTAGAAATTAAGCTATACCTTGAAAACCAGCAAGAAAAAAATTCGGCGGAAAACAGGGAGAAGGGGGCAAACGGTGGAAGGAACGAACAGTGAGGATCAAGAGGTGCACCTGGGAAATTAGAAGTCAGGAAACTGTAAAGTTCTGTGTCTGGATCATGGTTTAGGGGAGGAGCGGGGACGTGTAGGTGGAGAGATTGTCTGGGTAAAATGCAGAGGGCCTGGGAAGTGGTTGTGGGAAGGAAGGAAGGAGGGAAGGGTGGAAGGGAGGAAGAGAGGAAGGAAAGAAAGGAGGAAGGAAGGAAGAGCATATTCCGTATTAGTTCTACTCCTTGAGGAAGGGCCCTGCCCTCAGCGGAACCCTCATATGTTTTGTTGCTGCTCTGCAGGTCTGCCCCTGACCCCAACTGCAGGCCTGATGGCCAAGGGGCTGTGCCTCCTTGGTTGGGAGTGTGGCTCATGGCACAATGCAGGCTCTGAATAATTCTCTGTCAGATAAAGGAATTTCTTCGAACATATCCACATGGGCCCAGCTCTCAGTGTAGGGTTTGGCGCTCTGCAGGCTCAGGTTTGGGGAGCAGAAGTATTTGAAGCCGAGGTGAACTGGATTCTTTTGCTCAATGCACTGTATCGGGGTAAATCACTGCATGCTGAGGCCAGAAGGGGTGCCTGGGAGCCCAGAAAGGTGGGCTCCTTCTGTGCAGTGAGGGGGCTGAGCCCAGTGACGAGTCACGTCCCCTGGAGCACCTAGATTCCAGCCTTCTGTTTCAGGGCACAGAGCCTAAGGCCACAGCCCAAGCAGTGCTGGTGGCAGTTGGCAGATGGCAGGAGAACCAGTAACCCAGAGTCTCTGCTCCTCTGAGGCCACAGCGCCTGCCAGTGTCTGGGCCTGTTGTGTGGCTGAGGTGGGCTTGATGCAGTCCCTCCCTCCTGGGAGATCCCAGTGTGAGGTCAGGGCTGTCCCCTCCCACTGCATCATCATCCAGAAGAGTCCCCAGGTCCAGGTGTTTGTGGGTCACTCTGCCCCGGAGGCCAGGCCTGGGAGAGGAGGGAGGAAGTGGGTCTTGGTAAGTACTCTTCCTGCTTCCTTTTCTTCCTCCTCCTCACCACCAGCAGCAGCAAAGCATTCCAAGTGATCAGGCCCTATGGAGCCCCCACAATACCCTCAGTCCTCACCAAATTGCTGTTGGGCCAGGTCCTCTTTTCTCACTTTATTAATGGGGAAACTGAGGCTCAGTGGAAGATTGGCTCCAGAGCATCCAGTCCTACTCTGTGTCACACCAGTCCTCTGTTCCGAAGCTGTCTGTGACTCCCCACTGCCTCAGCCTGCAGGCCCCAGCCCCACTGTGGCATGTCTCTGGCTAGCGCTGGGCCTGGTGCGCTCCGCAAGTGAAACACCTGTGGCCTTGGCTGCTTCTCCCTCCCGGTGCTGCTGCTCTGCTCTCTGTCACCAGCGGGGCAGTAGTGAGTAAACACGGTGGGGGTGGGCCTGGGTTTCCAAAGCCTTTTATATCCATTATCTCATTAGAATCTCTGCGCAACCTGTGCCAGAAGTCGTGTATTATCCCCTCTATAGAAAAGAGAGAAATGAAGCTGAGAGAGGAAAAGGGACCACTTGAGGGAACCCTGGGGGAGGCCCCAAGGCCTCTTATGAACAGCCCAAGGCCCCAACTGAGCCTAGAGAGCCCTTGGGAGGGGGCCCAAAGGTGAAGGGCTGCCCTACTGAATTTGTTTTTTTGTTTTTGTTTTTTTTTTTTGGTACCAGGGATTGAGCTCGGGTCCTTGTGCTTGCAAGGCAGGTGGTGGAACCACTGAGCTAAACCCCCGGCCCCCTACTGAATTTGGAAAGCCCCGCCAGTCCTGGAAGCTACTTGTTTCCACGTGTCGCTGTGGGAGGAGGCAGCTATGTCAACCCTGGCCCAAGATGCACTGGGAATTCGGGGTGAGGCCTCCCCACTCCCATGAAGCCCAGCCTGTTTCCACTGAATCTTCTCTCTCTGCTCAACCCTCCCTCATCTGTGTTTCTCTGTCTCCCATTCACCCCCAGGCCCATTCTGACTGCTTCCTTCCATTTCCCTCTGTCTTGGGTCCTTTCCTCTCTGTCCTGACACCTGTCCATGCATCTTACCATGCAGCTTTCTTCCTCTTTTCTTATCTCCTCCTGTGTTTCTCTTCTTGCATTCCTTTGTCCACATCTTGATGACCTCTCCAGCCCTTCCCCAAACCCTAAGTCCCTGAGTTCCCTGGCCCTTGGGAAGAGGTGAATAAAAACATCTGAGAAGCCTGCAAACCTCCAGCCCTGCCATGCCTCAAATGTGGGTCTTCAGGTTCAAAATTTTATACTTTTCTTGCTGTGACTCATCAGGGAGAAAGAAAATGAAAAAAAAAAAAAAAAAAAAAAGGG
>NW_022900935.1:27110047-27188067 GCF_012274545.1 Fukomys damarensis
AGAAAAAAAAAAAAAAAAAAAAAAAAAAAAAAAAAAGGGAAACAGAGGAACTGTTTTTGCAAGCCCAGAACCAACTGACATAAAAAGGGATTTTATGAAAATTCTCTGAAAATGATTTTATTTTATGATGCCATAGTGGTGGCCAGCCCTGCTCTTCTGGCTCACTGGCTGAGTGAGCAGCAACTGGAGCCTATGCTCTTGCCTGCTCACCAGGCCTGGGCTGGCCTGGTCTGATTTCTGTTCTGCTGTGGTGGCCTTGGAAGATGGCGAGGTGGGAAGGTTTCCTGCCTGGCTCAGAGAGCCCTAGAGCTCCCACCTCCCTAGTCCAGTTGGAAGGTCTGAACTTATTATTATCATCTAGCCATATCCCAGATGTGGCCAGGCCCTCCCACTTCAAAGTACCCAGCTAGGGTAGACTGGGATGCCAACCTGTGGCCTGGTGCTCAGAGCCCTCCCGGATTTGTGAATCTCCTGGGGCTCATGCACCATGACCCTGGCCTCCAGGGCCGTCACTGAGTTTGCAGTCTTTGCCCATCTGGGCTCACTTAGGCATGAAAATCAGCCCTCTTCTCTAGTCCCTGTTCCCAGATCTGCACCGGAGGGAGATTGTAAGAGACAGGCAGGGCAGGTGGCCTTGGGGTTCTTATGGCTGACTTGTGGAAGTGACTGTTGGCAGGTTTTCTCCCCCAAGAGGAGAGGTTGTTCTAGTTCTCTCAGTTTCATTCGATCTTTCCAGCTCTTCACTTCTTGCTATGGTTTGGATTTTGTTTATTTTTTTCAGTAGTGGAGATTGAACCCAGGGCCTTCACACTGAGCTACGTATTCAGTCTTTTTTAATTTTGAGACAAGGTTGCATTAAGTTATTAAATTGCCCAAGGTGGACCCAAATTTGTAACCCTCCTGCCTCAGCCTTCTAGAGTACTGGGGTCACAGACGTGCATCACTGAGCCTGGCCTACAGTTTGGATCTTAAGTGTCACCCCAAAAGGACCATGTGTTAAAAACTCGATCCTTAGCATGGTGCTGTTTGGAGGTGGTGGAAACTTTAAGAGACAGGCCTGATGGGAGGTCCCTGGGGTGCACCCTCAAGGGGGATTGTGGGATCTAGGCCTCCCCTTTCTCTCTTGCTTCGCAGCCATGAAGGAATAGCTCTGCTCTGCCACACGCTTCTGCCCTGATGTGTGACATAGTCCCAAAGCAGTGGGATGGACTGAATGCATAGGCCCAAGGTATTAAATCAGTAATAGGCTAAAACCCCTACAACTGAGCCATATTAACCTTTGCTCCTGTATAAGCTGATTTATCTCAAGTATTTGTGATAGTAACACTCTTCTTTCTGCCTCTCAGTTTCATGTCTGTATGAGGCACTGTTTCATCATCATTATTGAATAACAGCACCCACGGTTACATCTCCATGAGCCACCCAGGCTCACCGGCACATGTGCCTTGCCAGTCCCCTGGGAGTTTCATAACCAGTCAAGCTGACATCATGATTGATGATCACACCTTTCTTTTGCTATCCTTTCCAGGAGCCAAAGGTAGAATTGCTCTTGTTGGTGTTACAGAATATCTTCCTTCCACGGCCTTGGAGATGGAACAAGCTGGATTGCCTTCTGATCTCAAACCCCAGAGGCAGCTTTCCAAACAAAGATGTCGCTCTTTCTAAAAGAAAATTTAGTGACTTCAGTATGCCCTACTTTCTTTTATATCAATGAGGCTGAGGCCCAGGGAGGGGAAGAGCTTGTCCAAGGTCACACAGCAGAACAAGGCCCAGCTAGGACTGGGGTTCAAGCTTGCAGCCCACATTCCGGGAATCTGTCTGCTGTAGGATACTAATCAGTGCCCATGTAGGGAAGGGCTGTAGATCCCTAGATGTAGGGAAGGGGTGAAGGAGAAGGGGTAATCACAAAAGGAATGAGAAGCCAGGAGAAGGGGGGCTCTATTCAGCCTAGGGTGGGGCTCCCCCATGGGCAGCTATCCTCACTGAGCAGACTTCCCCATACCTTTTCCAGGGCTCAGCTCTGTGCTGGGAGCCATTTACAGAGCTGACATGCACCCAACTCTAATGACCTGTTCTTATTTCAGGAGGCACTGGCTGGGAGCAGGGCCGAGAGGCTGAGCAGACTCCACGCAGCGTGCAAACCTTCCAGGACATTAGACGGACACTGGGGTTCCCCTACTGCCACCTGCTGCATGTGGAGAGCTGTTGTTATGGGCTCAGAAGTGTCCCTTGTCCCCTTGGTCACCCATCCCAGTCTACCTGAGACACCCTGCCTGAACTAAGGCTTCTTCTCCAGGGAGTCCCAGAGACGAGTGCTACGGACTCTGGGGAAGGTTAGGTGTCACTCTCCCCTGAGCTCCTGGGTGGGTAGGTGCCAGGGACCTCATTTCTGGGTGTGTGTGTGGGGGACTGGTGTGGAGACGCAGTGCTGGGCCACTGCAGGAAGATCACACCATTGCTGTCATCCTGGAAGACGGTCATGCAGTGGGGAGCAGGGCAGGGCTTCTTTTCCCTCATGCAATGGGGAGTTACATCCAGTTGTGGGGTGGGACAAAGCTCTGGGCGTGGCACTCCATGCGGGACCTCAGTTGGGTCCTACCTTTGCCTGCCTGGCCTGTGAAATTCGGGTGCCAGTGTCTTCCTTGCCTGTCTCACAGGCCACACTTCACACAGGGCAGCACAGATAGGTGGTGAGAAAGGGAATCAGCTCAGCCCTTAGCTACTATCCCAGTTCCAGCACTTTCAAGCTGTGTGATCATAGTCAAGTTACTCAACTTCTCTGTTTCTCAAATATTTCATCTGTAACATGGAGATAAGGACTAGCAGTTGTGAGAATTAAATGGCTCTAGAATTAAATGGTTGGAACATTTCCTAATGCATAATAAATGCTCAGCAAACATTAGCTTTCGGTTGCATTATTGATACCCTTTGTCTGGAAATGGGGCCACCATGTACAGTCCTTATTCCTCTCAGTGGGACTCTGCAGAACTCACTAACCATGGTCTGTGAATTGTGCTGGAGAAAGCTTCTGGGGTTTTATACATCCAGAGACCTCTCCCACTCAACTGTTCAGTGACCCAGTCTCCTTTGCCCCCAAGTTATACGGACCGTTCCTAGCAGAACTTGTACTTGGAGCTAACGGTGGAAGTATGAGGTGTTGTGACACGATATAAAAGATAGGCTTTGTTTCTTCTGAAGGCTTCCCTTCTCTTTCCTTCTTCACGTACTCGTCATTCTTCCATAAGTGTGCAACCCATACAGGGTTGGTGGATACCAACCCCTGTGCTTGGGCTGACAGTACAGAAACACACAGCTGTGGCCCTGGCAGGGGAAGCCAAGGGGAAGGGCAGGTCCATGCATATCATTTTAGCTAGGTGGTCTGCAACAGGCAGGGCCTGTGGGGACTCGTAGGGGTGACTCCCTGGGCCTGGGGAGATGGGAGGCTTCATGGAGGCGGTATGGCTAGAGCTGGGGCATGCAGGACACATAGCAGCCTGGCAGAGCCATACACGTGGCTTAGAGAGGAGAGAAGCCTGGAAGGTCCAGGGAGCAGCACACGGCAAGGAAGGGGGTGGGAGGGTTGGGTGCACTTAGAAAGTCCTAGAAGATGCTCTGGAGCATTGGATTCTGGTAGAGGAAGTGGGGAGAGGTGACTTTGATGCTGGAGATGTGGGCAGCGGCCAGGTCTTAGAGGGTTTCATGTGAACTTTGTCAGTAATGGGAGACACGGAGGAGTTTTCAAAGAAGGGAGAGTTGTGATCATTTTTGTGGATTGTGGAGCTCATTTCAACTGGGGGGATAGGGTACTGGAAGGGGCAAGGAGGTAGGTGGCAGTGGTCTGATGATGGCCTGGGCCAGGGTGGAGCAATCGGATGAAGACGGGTGGGTAGAATTGATATGGGAACAGTCACAGGCCCTGGTGAGTGAAAGGGGCTCCCACAATGAACCCCAAGTCTTAGCCATATTTTAATGCACCTTCACAGCTTCCACTGGCTGGCAAGGGCTATCCACACCTCAAGCCATCAGGCCTCTCTTCAAGCCACCCTCTTGGCCCTGCTAGAGTCTGTGCGTGGGAAATGAGCCCATTGCAGGCCTGGGCACCAGGACACTCCAGGCTTTGCAGCAGGATAATTCCCCCAAACTCCCCGATGAAGGAGGAAGGATCCCACAGCACACAAACACCAAGCTGTCTAGTTTGTAATGGTTTTTATTAATATATTATGCTACAAAAATATTTTTGGCAAAATAACATTAATAATATCTTTCTTTGTCTTCTATTATACTCTTAAAGAACTCTTCATGACAATTCACAGCGGTGAGGGAGGAGGTGATTAAAGAACAACACCATGAGTACCTTCCAGATACACTGAGAGCAGAAGCTTGTGTGGCACAGTGAGGCACGCCGGGGACCATCGGCAATATGTGTGAGCCTCAGGAAGGGGCTGCAGCCTCCTTTGACCAAGAGCTGACCCACCCATCCCAGCCACCAGAGACTCAAAAGTTGAGAGCCCTTTGTCTGGGCAGTTTATGGGAGACATCTTAGACTTGGGTCCATTCAAAGCTCACTTTTCCCACAGCAGGACTTGGGATGGAGGGGTCTGCAAGCCATGTCATCCTCCCTGCCTGCCAAATTCTCCCCCTGTGGTCCTGGGGGGAAAGCTAACCCTGAGCCTGAGGAGGAGGTGAACCGCACCTTCACAGATCCTCCAGACTGTCTCCGGCATCCTCCTTCCTATTCCCAAAACACAAGGTCTCCACGTAACAGATGAGGAAATGGAGGCTCTGAGGGGACAGGGACTTGCCCAAGGTCACCTATCACAGCAAAGTATCTAGAGCACCTCTGGAGAGCAATAGGCCAGTTTACCTTGGAAAAAAAAAAGGTGTGGACAGGGTACTTTCCCTGGAAGGGCCAGGTAGGACCCAGTCAGGTTTTTGTGAACCTTCTCTTCTCTCCCCAAGGTCAGGTGACAGAGAAAGAAGGAGCTTTGGGCTATGGAGGGATCTGGGTTCCAGAGCAGGGCTCTCCCTGCTCCCAGTGCTCTGGGGCCAGCAGGCGACTCTGCCAGCTCACAGCCGGCCTGGCTGGGCTATTAAAGAATGAGGGGGAGGTGGGACTGATTCCTGAACTCCACTGGTTTAGACAGCCAGCTGGGGTGATATTTTTGGCTGCCTAGATGAATTTTTGGAAAAGTAACATTGTTCAAAGAACCTGAGCATTACAGAACCAGGAGGCACCCTCAATGTCATCTACACTAGCTCCTTGCCAAGACTTCAGCTTGCTACCACATCTCCAGCCAGGGGCTCCTGACCCTGCTTTTTCCCCTCCACCAGCAGGAAGCTCCCCACCTGCAGGTGCCACCCTCCATCAGCTCAGGCTTGGTGGAAGCTATTCCGCTAGCAGAACTAGCAGAAAGTCTGCCTCTTTCCTTTCCTACCATTGTGCCTTTCTGCCTTCTCTCCCTCTTTCCTGCTCTACATATCGGTTGAGCACCACCTTTGTGTGGGATGAGGATACAAAGACGAATTCACATGACGTGACTTGACTGTCCCACAAACAGTTGTAAGGGTAGTGGGTATTATGAGATGCTGAGAAAGGACAAAGGAATCACAGGGGGCTTCCAGGCGGAGGTGCTGAGTTGATCTTTACAGGATAAGATGTTAGGGGGACTAAGGGAGCTTTGGTCTAGGAAGCAGCATGTATGATACATCCTGTCTAGTCTAGAAATGGCAACTATGATTCCTTTTGGTCAGGCACAGGGTGGGACAGATGAGACGTGGCTGGCAAGTGTAGTAGGGCCAAATCACGAGGGTGTAGAACAGCAGCCAGTGAAGGATTCAGGTACTTGTGTCACCATCACTGAAAAACTATCACCAGCCCCAATTCTGTTCTGCGCCACACAGGAAACCATCAAGGCTACAACTTCTGGGTGAAACTTCTCTTGTCCTTCATGGTACTTTCTCTTGGTAGAAGGATTTTTTTGTTCCTCTCTGAGACTTCAATGGCCCCGGGCTGGAGGTCGGGCTGGTGGGATGAGTGGCCTGAGTTTCCCAGCTTTCCGTCATCTAAATGAAGCTGGGATGCCATTCAACACGAAGGAAGTGCGGCCTGGGTCTTTCAGAATAAGTACAGCAGAGGGATTCTAGATCTTTGACTCAGCATAAGAAGGGTCCTCAGCTGCCCTTTGTGACTCCCAGGAAGCCTGGTTCTTATACCTGTGCTACAGATGAAGAGGCTTTCCCTGCCTTCATGGCTGCTGGTACATTAGACCAGTCACTAGAGACATGGCCATTGTAACCGGCCCTGGAGAGATGCTTGGCTCTACTGCTTTCCTGAGAGACAGGGGACCTGGGGCCATCTGGGACACATGGTGTCAACTCTTAGACAGGCTGCTTCATACACTGCATCCTGGGCTTCCTGTCTTTCTTGTCTGCCTCAAGGTCAAATATGGAAATGTTAAGAAATGCACATGCTGCTCTCAAAGGAACAGGGGCATTTTACAAGCTGAGGCAGGTAGAATATTCCAAAGGTCTGAGTAGCTGCTTATGGAATGGAGGGGCTCTGATACAGGACGAGAGAATTCTAGTGGCCCCCTGCCTGAGGATTCCTGTTATGTGCCTCAGGTCTCCAAAAGTCAGCAAGCTGAGTTCCTCTCAGACTCTGGCTAGCTGGTTGTCCTCGGGATCAGTGAACTTTGGCTCCACATGTCTGACTCACACTGGCTCTGGTTCTCTGCTCGGCACATGTCTATCTAATCCATTGGTCTATCCGTCTTTCTTTACACATCTTTTCTTACTTGGATGTTTGGGTGAGAGGGACTTTAGAATCTTCAGTCTGCCTAGAGGAGGGGCCTGGAAAGATGAAGACTGAGGCCGAGACAGTGTAACCTAGGACACGAGGCTGCTTGCCCCATCTTGTGAGTGAGTTTCTCTCTGCCAAAAGGGGTGGTTACACTCACTCCACGTGCAGTGAGTCTGGCACTGCATGTGCGCAGTAATTACATGCTGCGTTAATTCATCTTTTTGGCCCTGTGCCTGGCACAGATCTGGGCACACAATCAGGTGCCTGGACTGTTTCCCTGAATACTTCATCTTTAATTAACCTCCAGCTTGTTCCCCATACATCTCAGGCCATACTTTGCCCAAACAGAGGGGAATTGGCCTGTGTGTTTCTAATTCTTTTACACTTATCTCATTCCAATAGCGCTCTGCACATTCCGTTTGATGTCCAACTTCTGAGCCTGCTTTATAAATCTAGCTAAGCCCCATCCTGCTCAGAAATAGGAAGTAATTTCTTTTTTCTTTTCTTTTCTTTTCCTTTCTTTCTTTCTTTCTTTTCTTCCTTTCTTCCTTTCATTTTTGCCAAGGATAAACTGTAGCCCTGACTGAGGTCAACTTCAGTTTAGAGTATGGTGCCCATGGGGCTGGCTGGACCCTCTGAAGCAGAGATTTAGGCTTCTGTCAGAGCTCAGGTTTAAATTTGTCCATTGGGGCTGAGCTAGAAAGAATTCAGCTGCCTGCCAGGTTGCCCATGGGACCTCTGACCATCCAACAAGCTGTCCAGAATTTTACCATTTCAGAAGAGAGGCAGATACCATGGTGGGCATAATGGCACTTGGGCCAATCAGGTGCCATCAAGCTTGCCAGGGGAACCTATGTACAGTGAGGCAAAGAAGCATTGGGCTGGAGTCAGCTGGTTTGTCCAGCTGTGCTGCCTTAGGGAAGTGTTTCTTTCTCTGATTCTGAGTATTACTCTTATTGTTTCTATGATCTGTTAAGTGAGAGGTCTTTCTTGCCTCTAGATCTAGGACTCTTTATGTAATTAGAGAGCCACCAGCCCAGCTAAGATTCAGGGCTGGTCTGGCCCACCTGGGTCTTCAGCGATCACCCTAGGAAGTGGAGGGACCACTGAGCCTTGCTGAGTCTTTGCTGCATATCTCTTGCCACTGGTAGCTGTCTCTTAGGGACTCCGCAGATGTGCCCTACCTTGCCCTCTGATATGGCAGGAAAACCTGTTCTGGATCCAATTGTGAAAAATTGGGCCACTGGACAAATAGCACATGCTACTGTCAGAGTCCTTTGGTTACAGGGACCATCAAGAGCACTGTTCAAACAGTGCCTTTGGCTGGCCTGGGGAGCTGGTCCCAGGGTGGGTGGTGCTTCCCTGCGCAGAGCAGATATGTCAGAACTTGGACCATAACACAAGTTGCACTGGTATCACAATGACCTGAAGCTGTGACCTTGGGCAAGTTCCTTTGCCTCCTTGGGGGTTCAGTTCCCCCATCTAGGAAATGGAGATCATTACAGTTTACAGCACTGGTGTGAGGAGTTATCATGAAGCGAGTGTGCAAAGTACCCACCAATACTGCAGGCTCTGAACAAACGGCAGTTCTTATCGCCATTGTCATCACTGTAACCAGTGACCTTGACAGCCCGTCTCCCTAGAACTGCCCTCTCTGTGTCCACTCCTGTCCTTTGACCCAGCTTACTCTGCTCAGCATGACTTGACAGTCCCTCTGACCCAAGCTGGAGTCATGGCAGTGGAAGAGGCCTGGAGCTACCTGCTCACCTGCTCTGTGACCTTGGGCAGCCCCAGCTCACTCTCACTGAATCTCAGTGTAACTATTCGTTCTATGGGACTGGGGGCCGCCTCTCTTGACATCCAGCACCGCCTCTTCCATCCCACCCCTGAGCTTTGGTTGAAACACAAAACCTAGTGCTCTGGAGGGCCAGTTCATAGATGCACAGGGGTTGATAATAGCAGCATTCTCTTTCCTACTGTGTCTTCCCAGGTCCTGGGATGCATCCCAGGGAGGGGGAGACAGGCAGCATTCACACCTCTGTCTCCTAAATCCAGCTTCACAAAAGCTAAGCACGTCTGCCTGTCCCACCCTTGGCAGTCCCCATGAAGGGGGAGCCAAACCTGACCCAGGAGGCTTTGGAGATCCAGGAGCAAGCCAGTTCAGAGCCAGGCTCAGCACAGGTCACAGGTGTCTTGATAACCTGGATTCCTCTTTGGGTTGATGTTAGGGCTATAGGGGTTATAACATAGGCCACATAAAAATAGTTTTATCGGTAGAATAAATACATTTTTCTCTTTTAATATGGACACATATTTTACAAAAGAGCCCCATAGCACTATGGGAAATTAAGACCTTCTACAAAAAAGAAGATGTAACTTGGGTATAATAAAGCTCTAGTGTTCTAAATGGCCCTCTCTGGACTGCCCTTGAGGTGGTGGCACTCCCGGAGGTGGAGGTGGGGGCCATAGGGGTGGCCGCAGACTCTCACATGGTTTCTCTACTTCTCTGCGTGAGGTGGCCGAGGTCAGGAGGGCCCGAGAGTGTGTAGCAGGAAGGGGGCAGCAATGGTGGCAGCCACGACATCGAGGAGGCCCAGGGTCGGCGCTGAGCTGCTGGCAGGCGCTGGTGAGTCTTGCTGTTGGAGCTGGTCCAAGAGCTGGAAGGGAGACCTGGCTGTCCCAGAGCTGGGGCTGGGCTGCAGGGCCAGTGAAGGCGGTGAGGCAGTGGTGCTGGAAGGGTGGAAACACACGGCAGAGTAACCGTCAGCAGGTTTAGCTCGGGCAGAGGTCTCCTGGGCTCAGATCTGACTTTACCACATTTTTTTTCTCATAAAAATGAGATGAGGGGCTTATACATTGAAGATGAGCCACCCAGAGCCACACAGCCACCCTGGCCAACCCACGGAGGCTGTGTTCCTCCTCCTGTGTCAGGATCCAGGGAGGGGCCAGGCCCACCTGTGACCGATCATGAGCATGGGTCTCAGACAGAAAGAAATCATAGTGTTAGAAATGAGGTGGTGCTGGGAGTCTCAGCTTCCACACCTGTCCACAGGTGCTCCTGCCCCCTGCTGTTTCCCCTCCTAGAGAAGTGCTGGCTTCACCACGCTCATCATCTCAACCATGATTTTCGGAGGATCCCCAAGTCCAGAACTTTACAAATAGTGTTTCTGGCCCTCACAATAAATCTTCACAATGAGTGTCATCACCCTCTTTCAGCAGATAGGAAAACTGGGGCTTAGTGAGACCACCTGGTGCCTAGGCCACAGGGGAAAGTGGGGTGGTACGTGCAGGGGTCAGGGGCCTCACACGGCACTGTGTTGGGAGTGTTAGTGAAATGTAGTCATTCACAAATCACAAACACAGAATTCAGGTCCAAGGTAACAGGTGAGATTTTTGGCTTACGAAAGCTTACATGGCAGAGAGGGGAGGTAAGGAGACAGGGAAACAAGAGAAGACATGACAGGGAGGACAGGCTGTCCTTAGGCAGTTGGAGGAGAAGGACTGGGGAGCAGGAAAGAGACATAGGAAATATACCAAGAAAGAGAGACAGGAGGAAGCAGGGACTAGGGAACAAGCAAAGGGGGCACAATGACAGAGGCATGATGAGGAGAGGCCACAAGGGGAGCCATCTGACAGAACTGTGGGTAAGAGGGACAAGATCTGGGATGAAGAAGGGGGCCAGGACCTCAAGCAATGGCCAAGTTTGCCCACAGATAGCCCCATCAGGCTTAGGCAGGATGGCAGAGTCAGCAGGTATGCAGTGTCGGGGGTACCAGACTCATGGAGGACCAGGAAGTCCTCCTCATGACAACACAAGGAGGCAGGGGCTGCTGCTATCCCATAGTCTTGGGGAGAACCCACCACAGAGGGGTTAACTTGTCCCAGAATAGATGGCAGGGCCAGGGTCTATGAGACAGGTTGGTAGATGAGAGGTGGGTGGAGCAATCTCCAAGGAGTCTGCAGCATGGTGCCCTCCTCCATGTGGGGCCCTGCCTGCTTCCCAGGGCTTGCCTCCATTCCCAACCAGCCGCTTACTCCCTAGATCATCTGGGGGTGCCCATGATTCACCATTTCTGTGCGGGGCCATGAGGTCAAAACAGCTGGCTCTAATCCCTGGGGTGAGCCCTGGAACTGTCTCTACCACAGCCAGCCCATCCCACCATCCTGGTGTCCTGGTGGGTTGCCCCTCACACAGCTCAGGCTCAGCTTGCACCTCAGTGGGTGGCAGGGAAACCTGGAGGTCACCAAACGCATCCCTCCTCCACCGGGTTCAGGCTGGGACCTCGGTTTCGGAGTGGGCACCCAAGTGGTCTTGGGCACCATTTCCTGGTTCAGTGGAAGCCAGGAGACGAAGGGGCCCTTGGCTGCTACCCTGGCTCTTTCCACACACAGGTTGGCAAGGCTCTGGCTGCTAGAACTCATCATATCTCTCACAAGGTTTTATCCAACCTGGTTTCTGCAGGTGTGATGTATCATGATCTTCTGTCTAGAAAGTCTCAGAGGAGCCATAGAAGAAGAGGAGTCAACACTCGTCTCACCCAGAGACTACAACACGGTGTTCCTGAGCAGCATGTGCATGGAGGATGGGCTAGGCCAAGCGGCGTCTATTGGCCCTTTGACCTCACAGCATCCAGTGTATTTTGCTTTCCAGCTGTGTAGCCTTTACCTGCAACCCAACCTGTCGTCTTGCTTCAACCCATTGACCACACCTTTCATGGTTCCCCAACACATACTCTACACCTACAGTCTTGCAGCCCGTGTCCCACTCCCCTTCGAAGGCCTGCCTCCTTGCCTCTTCCCTGGGGGCCTTTATCTGTCCTGTAGCCCTCAGTGCCAGGTGGCAGAGTGAAGGCTCCCACCAAATCTTGCTCATTTCTCGCTGACCTCATTGTGTGGCAGGCATATATCGCACAAGATTTCAATGTAGGAAGTACTGGAAAACTGCTCGGTCCCTACGAGGTGTGAGATGATGTTGGCTATTTTTAGCGTGGTTATTATTTCAGTGTTTGTGTCTCCCTCACTTATGTCCCCGCTTTATGGACCACTTAGTATGTGCTGGGAGGCACTGGGCTCAGCACTACATCGGTGCCATTTTCTTATTATTTCCATTTCCACGATGGGCAAACTGTGCTTGAAGTAGGTGAGGTTTCTTGCAAGAGACGGGACGTGCAGGGCCCACCCCCACCTGCCTGAGCTGCAAGGAAGCTGGAGATGGAGACATGGAGGGTGGGTGTGGGTAAAGGCTGTGGGGAGGGAGGGGCCTGCAGGGGACCTCAGCTCCTGTGCCTGGCAGTAGTCCTTACCTCAGTCTCTGTCCTGCTGTTCCTTTCTAATGAAATGAAAACCTAACAAAACACATACAACACCAAACAGTTCATAAAAATCTCTTCCCTGCTGCTGCCTGATGCTTTGGCCCAAGCAGCTAGGAGGCTGGAAGGCGCAGCTTCAGGGGAGCAGGCTGGCGTGCCCTGAGAGGGGGCCGGGGCTGGGGTAGGTGAGACCAAGCAGGAGCTGTGAAAACTGTGTCTCATAAGGCGCCTAAAGGCATTTTCTTTTACCCTTTGAAAACTGAAGATGAAAACTCTCCCTTGGAGCTTGAGTGGGGTTTTTATTGCTTGGAAGGAATCCCAGGGAAATGAAGTGGGCCTGGGGAGGGGGAAGAGCCCCTCAAATGCCCCCGACTCACCTCCCTGGCCCAATCTGCTCACAAAGCTCAGTGGCCCTGTCCAGATTCCTGCCCCCTCCCACGCTCATGCTGTGGAAAACTGTCTGATGGCAAAGTGGCCTTGAGGCCAAACCAAACACCCGGAGCATTCCCAGGCTCTGCAGAGGACTGGCACTGTGCAGCTAAGTCTGCTCTCAGCCGACAGGGCCTCTGGGACTGTGTGGAAGGCAGAAGCCCCATGCCAGCCTGGGTTATGCTCCTGTCTTGCCATGAGACTGGGCGAGAGCGGTCTTCCAGGCCTGTTTCCCCACATATGCAGTGAAGGATCAGGACAAGACCCAGGACTTTAAACTGTGTTCTAGTGGCAAGAGACAGAACTGGGATCTCAGGCAGAAGCTTGAGGGAGAAAGCACTAAGAAGCAAGATTGGTGCTGAGATACCACGGACAGTCTGCCCCCAAGGTGTCTGCAGAGGGCTGCCTGGAGCAGGGACTAATCTCAGCACTCAAGGTCAACAAGAGAGGTCCAAGTTTAGCACTGGACATTGCAGCCATGACCTTCTTGCCAATGCAAGGTTCTGGTGTCTGAGGCACCTCCTCGGAGAGCTTCAGGTGTCACAGAAGCCTTGCTGTAGGGATAGAGCCCTCCATGTGACCTGGCTGGAGGAGACTCCATGTGATTACTGTCTGGGCCTGGACTCTGGGTCAGACAGAAGCAGAGATCTAATATAGCCACTTTGCCTAACTCCTAATCTCCTACAATCTGTGCCTCAAAAGTCTCTAGCCCTCGTCCCTGGGTCTCCTGTACTGGGAATGTCTTCATCCTTCTCTTGGCTCAAACCACAGGCAGACTGTCTGGCGGGATTCCTAAAAGTTTCCTAGCAGGCCAGAGCTGGAAGGGCCTGTCTATCCCTGAGATGCAAACCTGGGACTCAGAGAGGAGATGGAAATTGCCAGGGTCACCCAGGATCTGAGGTTCCAGAGCTCTTCCAGTGACACCATACTTAGGAGTCGTTTGTCCTCGTCCCCAGCCTGTGCTAACCACAGGACTGGGCAATTGGTATGTGCAGCTATACCCACTACACACAGATGCTCACCTCTGTTAGGCTAGGGTGAATTCACAGCCTTCTGTGACGACCCACTAAGGGGCCTTGAGTAGCTTTCTGCTGGGGAGAGAAGTGGGCAGACCAGACCAGACACTGAGAGTCAAAGGCATCAACATTAGTGGTAACTGTTACAATGTTACTGCTGATCTGATACCAGCTTAGTGCTTTACAGGCACTAAATCTTTTTGCCCAAAAAGCAAATACACGTAGGGGCTGGGATTTGAACTCTGTTCTGCCTGAATTTGTCTGTGCTTTTAATCCTTGGGTGATTCTGCTTCCTATGGGGGCATCCTCCTGTGGGGGCATCTTATACCACTCAGTGCATCCCAGAACATCCCATAAGAAGGCCTGGTAGTGTTAACAGAAGCTGGAAAATTTGGGCAGAAAGGTGGGCCAGCAACAGGAGGTGTACAGTTCCCCTGGACAGGGTGGGGTGAAGAACACTGTGACTTCTCTCCTCTGCTCAAAACTCAGGGGAAACAAACCCAGAGGGCAGTGAGCTTTGGTGCAGTGTGTGCTATACTGTTGCACCTGCTTGCTGGCCCTCACCAAGGCTTTGCATCTGTCATGTTCTGACGCCCACCTCTGGGCTTTGCTTTGGGCCATGCCCAGCACTCAGAAGCTGCTCTTTCTTACACCTGTGCATTATTGCTCTCCTTCCAGTCCTGATGGGCCTGTCACTCTGCTTGCTTATTTATGCAACTCTCCACCTTCAAAGTCCACACACACACACACACACACACACACACACACACACACACACACACCTGTGCTCTTGAAGAGCTTTGGTCCTGGAGGCCAAGAGCTAGCATGATCTCCAGACCCAGCCAAGGCCCTAACTGCAAAAGGAGACACAGAAGGATCACCGTAGAAGGGCCCCATGCAGTATGGGCTGCAGCTCTGTCTTGCCCTGCTCACGCCCCTCCTTGCTGCCTTCCTCTGGCTCGCAGAGGTGGGTGATCCCGAAGAATGTGCTGCTGCTGTGCAGCCATCCTCGAACACGCGCTCAGCCCTTTCCATAGATCACCATAAATCACACTGCCATCGGCCGCTGCTTCTCTAAACTTCCTCTGCTGTGTTTACACTTGGTAATGGGTAAATGAGGGGCTAGGGGAGGCCAGCCTGCTCCAGGTGATGTCCTAGGCAGGCTCTTGCAGCCCACATCCACACCTCACTCCCTCTTCCTTGTGCTCCACTCTGTACCCCATAACCCCCAGAACAGTCAAGTGCAAATCTGGTCCCCATGGACCCCAGCCCAGAAACACAGGGAAGAGTTGCAGTGTGGATGGTGGTGCCAGGACAGGGACTTCCTTGGGGTGGGGGAGGAATGGGGAGTCCAGACAGGCAAAGGTGGGAAGGGTACACTTACATGGTAGTAGGTGACAGATATGTTAGATGTGAACATTCCAGGACTCTATGTGTTCTTAGGCAAGTTTCCTGACCTGGTTGAGTCTATTTCCTCACTCATAAAAATGGGTTGGCCTTTCATGTCTCTTGATAGAACTGGGACATTGTAGGTGTGAATGCCTGGCACAGAGTGGAGCCCAGAAAACTCACTTGTACCCATCCTGGAGTGGAGAGCAGCAAACTTACACGTGCTGGGGGAAAAGACCCTGCAGAACCTGGGGCAGGAGGAGCAGTAGGGGAAGTGGAGAAGGGGGTGAGGGTCCTGCATCTGGGCAGGTGGAACTGGTGGCTGTGCAGAACTGGAAGATCACAAACTGAGCAGGGACAATGGTCAAGGGAAGACCAGGAGACCTGTAGGGCTTCAGGCAGAAGAGGGAGAGGACAGAGAGGAAGGTTGGCTCCCATGGGACTTAGAGGGAAGAAAATGAGGGAACTCTGAATGAATGCCCCAAGGAAAAGCTGTGTTACCGGGGCTACACCTGTGCTCAAGGTTGCCCCCAGAGAGATCTTTTCTGCCCCCTCTTGGAAAGTTGGGGTACCCAAGAGGGTGAAATGCATTCCCCAGGATCCAGAGAGCCCGTGCCCTACACTTAGGCCTCTTGGGGAGCTCAGGGCCTGCTTCCCGATGAAGCAGCCCAAGACTTTTAATCAATAGGCTGCCTTTGATGGAAACTTCCTTCTCCACACTGACCAGATGGAGGAGAGTTAACCAACCACCATTTACTTGTTGGGATGTAGGAGGATTCTGTTGGAATCCTCCGCCAAAGAAAAGCCATTTTCTTCTCCTAAAACGAGGCTCTGTGTTTCAGATCTACATGTTGTGCAAAGGAAACTGGAGTCATTTTCCCACATTTACCTTTCAGATATGGTTAGGGGCTGGGAGCCTGTTGCTGGAGCTGACAGCCCAGCCTCCTGTCACCCTCTGTGGTGGACCTTCTGCTGGCTAGGTCACCCTGACAAGTTGATCAGGGTTGCAAGTGACCAAACTAACTGCGGGTCATAATTAGCTGCCAGCTCCTTCTCTTGCTGGCAGCCTGCAAGCCATTCTCCGTGCTGAAGGAAGTGGCTCTCTGTAACTCTATGCCCCTGCTAGTTGTTAGAAGTGTGAGGGCTGTGCTGGCTACCTGACTCAAATGTGCCCCTGCCAAAATAGCCACAGCAATGCCTTTGCCTTGGCATGAAGGGCCCAGGAGAGCTCTGCAGAAATGTATTTCCAATAACCCAAGTCAGATGCTTTGAAACTAAGGCCAAAAGGCTCAGTGGGTTTGATGCTGATTTTCTGAAAATCTCTTTAAAATGGTGCACACCCTGTCCTTTATAATGGGGTGGACTATATTGATCTTTGATTAGTGGCTGAGTTATCTGGCTGCTAGAGAACCAGAATTTGGGAAGTAGAAGGCAGCCCTGACTCATTGGGTGGCCCAGGCTCTCCAACTCCAGGCCTTGGTTCATGCATAAATACAAATGGGCCTGTGCTTCCCAAAGTTGCTCAGGGGAATCTCCAGGTGCACAATCACAAGGCTTGCTGGGCTCCTGGCGTATGGATTCTGAGTCATGGAGTATGCACTGGGGCTGGGCATTTGTTTATTTGAAAGTACTGAGGTGGTTCTGTCCAGGTTGTTGAGGAAAATTTTGGATATCTGTAAAGTCCACATGGGGACTCTGGCTTCCAAAGGACCATTGCTGAGTCATGAGGTCTAGGGCTGGGCTATTACACAGGGTGGGGCTCTGCCTTCCTTCTTTGGAACATTTCTGATGCTCTGGAAACATTATTTACTATGTCTGGAGATTCTAACCACACAGGGGAATCGAGGGAGACTTCTCTGTATAGAGGCTGCAGGTGGAGGATGCCAGACATTATCCTGGTGACAGCAGGAGCTTTGATAACAGACAGGCCAAGGAGGCAGGCAGGAGGAGCATACAGAAAGAGTATGGAGGGTCTCAGTACATTAGATGGCTTCTACACCTACCCATTTACAGTGAGTTTTACCACAGCGCCCCTGTGACAGAGTCTCAGTGTTTGAGTATCAGTCACCCTCTGTCTCCTCTCTTGGACAGAATGAGTCCCTTCTGCTGCCTCCCTGCCAGGGTGTCCTTGTTCAGACCTTCCAGGCACAGGGACCTTAGGTCCCATGGTGTAACCAGGCTGTGCTTTTTACTGTTAATTTTGTCTCCAGGCCACGGGACAATAAAGTCCGTGGGATACTGATGCAGCCCAGCATCCAGTAGCAAAGCAGACTTAGCTACTGCAACTGGATAAGTTTCTATTTTTTTTTTCACCTTTAAAATGCAGAGTTGTACTTGCTCTTATATTGAGAATAAAACTGCAGGGTTAGATGTGAATGTTCCTCTGTGAGCCTCAAAAGGAACCTTTATGAATGAGAAGAACCAGCCCAGCAGTTTCCACTCAGATCCCCCTGACATGCTTGCTTAGAGCAGGGCTCATCTGGTGCAGCGCCCTGGCCTGGGGATGTGGTCACCTGGCTCCAGGGCACCCCCTTGCCCTAACTCACCTGTCCTCGATGCGGACCCAGAGGTCATTGAACTGCCTTGGCCGCTGGTGCTTGTTCTGCCTCTTGTGCCACTTCTTCTGTCGTCCAAACTCCTCCAGCTGGCTAAGGCTGTCAGGGAGCAGGAGGTGTGGGGACAGTGCTGGATCCTCCTCTTCAGGTGTGACGGTGGGTGTCACTGAGAGTGCTTCAGGGAAGGCAGCAGCTGGGGTTGCTGGGGCCAGGCTGGCTGAAGTCTCCTCAGGAGGGGGCGCTGAACTCCTGGCAGGAGGGCTGGAAAGGGGAACAGCTCATGAATGTGTTATGTGTGCTCAACAGGGAATGTAATTTGCTGGGAAAGTTGACACAGCCAGGGTGCCTCTGCTGGGCCCAGCAAGAGCACTACAGGAAAACCATTGTCTGGGATGAGAGACAAAGCATTCATTCCTTCTTATTTGGCCAATAAATCTTCACTGAGCTCCCATCCTGCAGGAGACACTGGCCTAGGATTGAGTATCATCAGTGACCCGAACAGATGCCACCCCTGCCATCTCAAAGCTCACATTCCCAAGCTAAAGACAGAGGAAACCAGGCAGGATGGCAGACACCCACAACTGCTGAGGAGAACACAGAGCACAGGAAGGCACAAGAGCCTGGGAGGTGGAGGAGGGTGCTGGTCCAGGAAGGTGAGCCCCTGGTTAGGAGGAGATGAGGGAGGATCCCTGGGCATTTCTCTGGGGCATATCTGATCTCAGTCAGGATCTCACTTGTCAGCAACTCTGGCTGAGCGACTGTAGGTGAATTATCTAATCTCACTGTGTCTTGGTCTCCTGTTCTATAAAATGGGGATATGACAGCGTGCATCTCATGTGGGCTTCATGAGGATGATGTAGACAAACACAAGCAAAGTGCTTCTTACACTGCCTGGCAATAGTAAGCATCACAGGCAGCTTAGCAGTCAACGCTGTTTGTACCGATCAGGTTACTTTAATTCATCCCACCAGCCATGCATATGTTCAACACACATCTACTGTGCACCTTTTCAGTGGAGGCAGGACAGAGCCAGGTCCTGACTGCTGGAGCTGGAGGCAGACAGATGAGAAGTTCATATCTGGTTCTGTAACTCACAGCCTATAGGACTAAGGGCCAGCTACGCTATGACCTCAAGCAGCAGTTGGATGTAAAAGGGGAGTGACACTAGTGGTACCTCCTCCATGGGATGTCATAGGGATGGACGAGGTGAAAGCTCAACACAGTGCCCAGTACTACCAATCCTCTTTCTGACTCAGCCAACAAGCAAAAGAACCTTCCTCTCCACAGGCGAGGAAGTGTCACGTGGGCAAGCTTGTGGAATTCAAGTCCCATGTGGGGGTGTGCACATGCGCCTCTCAGTTGGGGGAGTTCCCCTTTCTTCTTTCCTCTCCATGATCCCAGTGGATTCTTCTGGGAGGAAGGTTGGGAATGGTCCTGAGAACTGTTTGAGCTGGCAGCTTGCAAGGGAAGGTGGTACCCAAGACCACAAGCAGCCTGTCCTCCCACTGCACTCTCACACTTCACAATGACTGAGGGGCTTCTTCCTCTTTGAAGGAAAAGAGGCCATCAGCTTAGCCTATCCTCTCCCAGCCCCCATGGCAACCCAGATTCCCAGGGTCCAGGCTGCTGGAGATGCTGCAGCTGTCGGGAGATAATTCAAAACAGTCAGACCAAAAGATAGATCCAGGAAGCACCTGTGGCCGAGGATGGCTTTTATTGTTGGAGCCTCCTCAGCATGCCTTCCCTGCTTTGCTCTGCCAGCTCCCCTGTCTAGGAGGCTAAGCCCAAGAGCAGCACAGCAGAGATAGTGGGGGTGCATTGGGGGACTCCTGCCTCCAATGCCTGGGTTCCAAAATGAATAGGAGGTTCTCCAGCTTCCAGCTTTGTTGGCTTCCTTCTTCCTGTGCTCTGGCTGGCCACACACGATGAGCTTCAAGGGAAAAGTCCTTGAGGACATGTGGGTAGGGGTGGGGCAAGGGGAGCAGAGGGAACTCGAGGAGCACTTGATCTCTCCAACACCCCTGACACTCAGTACACACTGCTTTGTGCTGGGCTCAAGTGATTCCAGCACAAAGAGGAGTCTTTTAGGCTAACCCAGAAGATGAGAAGAGATCCGAGGCTGGGACAGAGTCCCAGTGCCAGGGTGTGTGTTTCCGGAAGGACCACGCAACCAGGAGAGCTTTGGTCTGGGGCTAATGACTTATGTTCTGTGTGACCCCAACTGGCCTAATCTCCAAAGATCAAGGTCACAGTCATCTCTGAGCCCCCATGCCCATCACTGGAGTGGGTACAGGAGTGATCAGGAGCTTAGGAGGACCAGGAGCCAGACTTGTCTCTTACATAATCTTGCCCTCAATGACAAGTTAATGATGCTCACAGTTCCTTCCTTGCGGTTGTTGTGAGCATTAAATAAGATAGAAACACTTAGACCTCAGTACAGGGTAAGTAGCTAATCGAACTCAGGACCTTGCATTTGCGGTATTGGCTATGCTTATTCAAGTTTCTTTTGAACTCTACTTCTTGTAACTTGAGGGACAGGGGCTGAAATCATGTTGTGCCTACCCTTGTGTGCTGGTGCGGAAGGTTCCTGCATAGAATCTGAGGGCCGCATTGAATCCTGAGTTTGAGGATCCTGACCTTGACCCCCACAGCTGCCCAGGACCCAGCCTAGCTCTTATGTGGTGCTGGTGATGTGGACTCACAGGTGGAGCTGGGCCCTCTCCTTGGGCAGCTTCCAGACTTGGGAGGTTGGGGACAGGAACTGGACAGGAACTCCCACAGGAGGAGAGGATGGGGGACCGTGGCTCTGTGAACAGAGTAGGTGTGTGTTGGCAGAAAAGTCAGGAGCTAGGGACACAGCTAGAGTTGGCAATGGAGAAGGTGAGGACACTGTGGGTAGGGCAGCACAGGGAAGAGGTCAGGCTGCAGTACACCCTCTTGGGGTACCATCTGGATTCTGGGTGGGTCATCCACTGAGCCCTCCAGGTAGCAACTCAGGGGCCACTTCCACCCCATCTCCTTAATCCACCAGTGTTGAATCCCAAGCCTCTTGTGCACCCTAGTGCTGCTCACCAGGATTCACTTATGGAATTTGCAGATTTCCACTCTCATCTTGGCCCTGCTGCAATCCCCTATCAAGAGTGTACACACACCTTTCCCTCCACTTTCCCGCCTCCAGTTCCCCTCTGGTTGTGGTGCCTGATCTGGCTTGTCTCCATGAGGTCCCATCTCATCACAAGCTTCTTCACCATTCTACCTGCAGTCCTGTGCAGGAAGGCAGGGGCAGCCAGCCATATGGCGCATGGTTCTGTGTGAACCATGGCCAGGCAGTGGCAGGCCAGCTGGCCAGTCCTAAGATGCCCTCAGATGCCCTGCTGCTTACCTGTCGATAGCCTGTCCAGCAGGTGTGTGGTCCACCTCCAGCCCTGCTTGCCGCAGGACGTCAATGACAGTGTTATTCCCTAGAAAGTGACCTGGAACACAAGACACAGAGTAGGCTCAGCCACGTGCCAGGATTCCAGCCAGTGGGGACACCTTGGGCCACCCCCTGGATTTGTGTTTGGGCTGGTAAGCTTTATCAGTGAAGGCCCCAGACTCTCTGAAAGGCAGTATGGCCCAGTGGGTAGGATATGGTCCTGGTGCTACCATGCCTGGGTCTGTGTCCTGGCTCTGCTGCTCACAAGCTCCCCATCTCTCAGTCGCCTCATCTACAGAGTGAGACACTGTAACGCCCTTCCTTAGGGTTCCTATAAGGACAATAGCTGGCTGGAGGTGAGGCCTCCAAATGGCTTCCTGCTGCATCACTGTGTCTGTCTCCTACACCAAGCTGACCCTGTCCCTCTTTCTAGACTCACAAAGTTCAACTCCAAGAAACCCTCTAGCCCCAGCAGGCCCATAGCTCATCTTCATAAGCTCCACTGGCAAACTGTGCCTCTCTCTGTCAGCATGGGAGTGGGGTTCTATGGGTTCACATGGGTCTGCTCCACAGGCTGCAGGGGCAGAGCTCACACAGCCACTGCCTTGCAAATGCTAGTAACACATTCATCTGTTCATCATCCATGCACCCAGCTTATGTGGAGCACACATGGTGGCCCAGGTCCCGGCACAGCCACTGAGAACTCACTGAGGTGTAAGATCCCAGAGGGAGACAGCATCTACTACCAGTAGCCTAGAGGACGTAGAAAGAAACCATCCCTCCAGATAGGGCCTCCAGAAGTGTGTGCAGAGAGTGGGGCTGGTCTCTCTCACCACCCCACTCACTGTTCATTTGTCCCACATGTAGGACATGCTTGCTCTGTGGCGAGCTCTGTGCTAAATACAATGAACTCTGAAATGGGTAATTTAATCCAAAGCCCCAGAAGACAAGGAACTGGCCTTCCTTCACTGGGTAGGATACAAGCACCAATCTGGGAACTCAGGAGAAGACTTTTGTGGGTTCTGGTTAGGAAGACTCCTTGGGAGGCCAATGCCTGTGGACAAAGGTGCCCCTGGCCTCCCAGGTCTCAGTCTTCCCATCTTTCCGGTGTGAGCAGGGTCAGTAGGAAGACCCTGAGGCCCTCCCCATTGTGAGTCTGCCTTGCAGCCCCGCTTCCCCAGGCGGCATTCTTTCCTCCTGCTCACGATTCATTTCTGAACCTGGCGGGGAATCCTGCCCCATGACTCTGATTGCCTGTGATAGGCGCTGACAGGTGGAAAGGAGGGAGGTCAGCATACTGACAGCCCTGGGGAGGAGGGAGGAGGACAGGAGCAGAGTGGACAAGCTGGTGGGGGCTGCAGGCTTCCGGCACAGAGGGGGCAGCGGGGCCTGCACAGTGGCTGCCACCTCCCACACCTCCCCCAGCCCAGCCATCTTTCTCTTCCAGCCTGCCACAGTCCCTGCAGTCACATAAGGGCATCGTGGGGAGAGATCACTGGATTGGGAATGGCAAAGGGTTCTAGCCCAGGGCCTCCAGTGCCCTCAGTTTCCTCTATGTAAGAGGAAGAGTGTTCAGGGACCCCTGTAGCTCAGTCTACGGGGGAGGTGTTCGTTTGACTCTAGACCTTTATGAAAAGACGTTTCTCTTCCCTTTCCCTGTCTGACTGAGAACATAGCTAGTGCTAGACTCAGAGAAAAGTATGAACAGCAATAAGGTGAATAAGAACAATGCAGAGGGAAGCACAGAGGCTGTGAGGGCACCGAGGAAGACGGCACCAAGCCAGCTTGGGGCAGGCAGACTTCCTGAAGGAGGCACTGGTAGTGAGAGGAGGACCGGGGGTGTGTGTAGCACTGGGCAGGATGCTCTAGGCGGGCGGAACAGCATGTGTGAAGCCTAGGGAGTGGGAGGCACACGTGGGACACTGGCTGCAGGGAACACACGCACAACACAAGCATGGCCAAACCCTTCCGGGCTCTGGCATTGACCTTGTGCAGCTGAGCACAGAAGACTCAGGCCCCTGCCAACCTCCAAATCTCCCCTCAGCCTGTGATCCTTCCCTGCCACTAGTCTCTGCTTTGCCATGTGCCAGACGGACCAATGACCCTTTGACCGCTCTTTGAGCAGCTGTAAAGCTATCCTGAGGCAGAGGAGTGGATGTTCTTTGGAAAGGCCAGAGTGCCATCCTGAGTGATGAACTGAAGATATCCTTGGCTTGGGCTTAGTTGGGCAGGAAGGACACAGGGAGTAGCAGCCCTCAGGCCACAGAATGCCTTCCGGCAACACCTGGCCTCTGCTCCAGCAGCTTCCGCTAAGACCTGCTCTTAAAGACCTGGGTCTTCGTGGCTCAACGGCCTCTACCCAGAGGATCTCAAGAGCCAGAAGAAGACCCAGGGAAGACAGAGAGCCTCAGGTGCCCTGGAGCAGCAGGAGTCTTTTGACTGCTGCATGGCCGGGCCCTGTCTAGGGACACTGTGAGAGACCCACACCTTGGCACAGCCCTGGAATGGCTCTGACCTTGAGAGCCTCGCAGGATGCTGCTGGATCCTGAGCAACCTGTGGCAGTGTTTCCATGCCTGCTCAGTGCTCTGAGCCATTCACTCAACCCCAAGGCTTCCAGACATTACTGGTCTCCTTAAGACCCAAACAAAATACTTGAGGTTGTGGCAAAAATGGAAGCAATCATTTTGAATTCCCATCCTTTCTTTCTCCTCCAAACCATGCTGTCTCTCTCTCCCCTTTGTTGGGAAGAATGGTGCCCATACTGTTCTTCACACAACTCTGGGATGCAATGTTCCATGCAACTGTGCCCTGGGACTGTGTGGTGCAAGCTGTGCATGCCCAGCCCACGTGCCCACCACTCACCTTTTCTGGGGACCCCAGAGGGTAGGTGACAACTGCATCTTCCCAGTGCCCACCCTGCTCTGCTCTGCCGTGTGCTTCTCACGTACCCTCCCCCCTCCAGCTGTGCCCTCGGTGGACTCCTTTTTCCTGCCCAATAAATAGGAGGGGGCTGAGTCTCTTTCCCTTTACTGACACCCAGGTACGAAACCCCACCCCCTCCCCATGTTCAATTCCCATTCCCTTGCCGATGCTGTGGAATTGACCTAGGCTCAGCTCCCTTTGTCCATCCACTCATGGCAGCTCTACCTAATCCTCCACAGAACCCTCCAATGCAGCTCGCCCTCTCTCCAGGCAGGTCCGGGGCTCCCACTGGCCCTGCTGGCCCAGCCGAATCACCCTGTGTGGACTCTTCTTCCTCCTCATCCTTCTACAGTCACTCCTATAGAGACCCTGATGCTACCTCCTGACACTCAAGCCTGTGCCAGCAGGGACCATTCTGTTCTCGCTCGTTTCTTTTCCTCATTGAAACCTAACGGACTGGCCCACTGCCAGAGCTGACAGCTGGAACATGCTCCCAAGGAGCCACCTGAGGGAAGACTGGGAGCTCATTAGGGCCTGGGCTAGGCCTGATTCATCTGTGTCCTAGAGCTAAGCCTGAGTCAGGCACACTGCAATACCCTGTAGTGTTTGTTGAGTGAATGAGTGACACAACCTCCTACTCCGTATCCTTTCCATGGTCTCATCTTATCCCCAGGAGACTCACTGGTGATGCTCCTTCAGATTCCATCGATCCCAGGAGCCTGGCCCTTGCAGCAGCCCCTGAGCCAGGGTCCAGCGCATGCTGTCCTCAGGGGCTGGTAGACAGTGCTCAGGCTTGCCTCCAAGGTCAGAAATCCTGAAAAAGGGCCACACCCATCCTGGAACCTGCAGGAAGGTTGTGGAACGTTTCCAAAGGGCCCCATGGTGCTGGGGCTCAGCCAGCCTGGCTTGTCCAGGCTCCCTGGGTCTCCTGGCCACTGCTCAGCAGCTCTCTCCAGCACTGACTTCCAGCTGTTCTCTGGCCAGCACTCTGCAGGAAGACATGTTCCATTTCATCTGCTGAGGCTGCACAGACAGCAGCAGCAAAAGAGAGAAAGGATCATGGGGGGAGGTGTGTGGCAGCGCCTGCAGCCATGGAGATGAAGAGGGAGGTCAGGAAAGAGCAGAGAGATCTCAGAGGAGCAAGGGAGCTCTGGGAAACAGATGGACGAAGAGGACAAGGGGAGGTGGGCCAGAGATGGGCCACAAAAGAGGGTGGTAGGAAGAGAGGGGAAAGGAAAGACAGAGACAGAGACGGAGACAGAAACAAGGACAGGGCAACAAGATGCAAAGGTGCAGAGATGGAGAGGGAAAAGGGGAAAAAGAGGAAGAGGAGAGGATGAAGAGAACCCAGAGGCTAGAGTGAAGGGCGTGGTGGAGGACAGACAAGTCACTGAGGCATCAGGGAAGGCTCTCTGGAGGAGGGGTGGGTTTGGTGGACTCCAGGATGAGTCAACGTGGATGGAGATGCATGGGAGCACAGGAGGGAAGGAGGAGGCCGGTCCAGAGGGCACCGCAAGTCTTAAAAATGGTGAGGCTGGGTTGGTGCCTATGTCTTTTGAGATAAGCCAGGGTCCCACTTAAAGGACTTTTACAAACAGGAAAAACTGCCATGCTCAGTGGTTATAGGCCCAGTGTGCTTCAGAGCAGAGAACAAAGTTCATTTTTACTGGGTGCAAACAGGGCTGTGCCAGAGCACAATATCTGGGGAGCAGAGTGCAAGGCAGACCTAGCCCTGACCATCTGCTGGGCACACTGTGGTGGCCCTCAGTGACCCTCTCCTGGAAAAGGCAGGTAGGACAGAACAGGGACAGAACACCTGGCTTATCAGCTGACTGGGTGGCCTGGGCAGGTTCCTTCCTCCTCTATCTCACTTTCTTCACATGGTCCTAGGCTTCATGGTCTCAGTCTTTGAACCTCTACGTTCCATCACGTGGTGACCACTGGTGCAAGGTGCTTCTCAAGTGTTGTTTCATTTCATCTTTGTAGCAGCCCTTGGAGGTGCCCTCAGTCTCTAAATGAGGAAATGAAGGCTTGCCCAGGGGATGGGACTTGCCCAAGGTCACACAGCTGGTAAGAGGCACAGCTGAGCATTAACCCAGAAATGTCCCAGTTCACTCCCTGCTCCAGGACACCCACTGTGAACTATTGGCAGCTTCAAGAGATCCTGAGTTCATGTCTGGGGGCAGGAAACTGTCAGAAACTCGTGTACCTTCCAAGGTTCAGCAGATTGAAGAGAAAAGTGTACAGCTCTCTCGGCAAGAACAATACACCAATAAACAGGGCAATTTCAGGTCTGTTTTGGGGGCTGGGTGGAGGAGGAGGGAGAACCAGATGTTCCTACCCAGGCTCCAAAGAACTGCGGGCTTGCCTGGGCCAACACACATGTTTTCTCTCCGGTGAGTATGATGGGTTTCCAGTTTTCTCCTCCTGGAAGAGGCATCCCAAGCCCATATTTACGTTCCATCTAAAATTAATGCAAGGGGAACTTTTAAATGTGAATCTCACTGCCAGGGCAGCCTACCGGATATCAAGCTACGGTAGGGTTTGTTTTCCCAAGGGAGTGTGACAGAAGGGTTGGATGGTGGGCCAGGGGAGGGCTAGACAATTGGAGGCACCCAGGGCTCTGGTCTCCCAAAGGGTGTGTGGTGGGTAAGTGGCAGACCTGACCTGCACCTTCTTCCTATTCTCCTGCTGGCTTAGGACAGAGCTGGGTCTTCTGAGCTCAGTGAGGACTGAGATGACTCCACCTCTACACCCAACTGGCGCCAGGAACTGTGCATCCCCCAGGAGATGACCATGTGGAAGGGCAGGCAGACCCTAGAGCAAACACAGGACTGATCTGTGCAGTGATGGAGGGGAGCCAGCGACCAGGGGGCCGAAGAGAATGGGGTGGAGCCAAAGGAAGGAGAGAAGGGCACAGGTGGCAGCCCAGGCACAGAGCAGAGAGAGACAGGTGGTGTCTGCTGGCACCAAGATGGGTTCTGCAGTTGGATGGTAAAGTGAGGTGGGCTTCTGGGAAGGCTGGGGCACAGGGGATGAGCTGTGGGATTCTGAGTGCTGCAGGACAAGGTGAAGGGACACCTGTCAGCTGGGTCCTAAGAAGGAGTGCTCCATCCCTGGAGGCATGTAAAGCTGATCAGTGCTTGTCAGACTGTGCAGGTCAGGGCATACTCAGACATCCTGTAGGGATTGTGATGTCTGGGTAGAACCAGAGCCCCCTCCCCAGCAGCCCTTAGTTCCTGTTCCTCTTGGAGGCTGCTGGAATGCAAAATGGCAGAATCAATAAGCCCTAGGACGTCTGTGCCAACACTGCAAAGGTAGATGCGAATCCCAGGACAGCAGCCCTGCCTCCCACTTGTCCAGCACTCAGAATATGCCAAATGCCTTGATTTTTTTCTCATTCAACCTCCCAACAATCCCGCTCAGGGGAATGGAATCTGCCTCATGTCACACAGGCAGAAAGGGGCAGAACTGGGCTGCAGCCAAGGAATGGCATGGGTTGTGTCTGTGTCATGGTACTCTGCGCAGGGGTTCCCTCTGGAGCAGCGTCTGCCCTGGGTCCACTGTCACCTGACTGATGGTTGCCCAGGCTGGGTTCCGCTCAGAACCTCCTCTGGGTGTGCGCTTCCTCTTAGAAGCCCTTCTTCTCAGCTCTTCTAAAATCCTCAGGGTTTGAATCTTTCATTTCATTTTATTTGTTTAGAGGCCAGGCAGCCTCCTGCTTGTGAGTGTCCCATCCCAGGGTGATGATGCATTAGCCCTGGAGGTTACGATCAGCCTGGGCCCCAAAGGACCAGGGACCTTAGTACTTTCTCCCCAAGACTTTCCATGTCAGACCTGTGCCAGGCCCTGGGGATTCCAAGATAAGTTAAGGTGGCCCTCTTTCCTCTTGGGTGAGACTTCTCCCAAAGTAGGCATGGCTTTGCACAGGACAGAGCTTATCACGGGTTCTGTGACTGCAGGGCTCAGTGCCCAGAGTAGGCTTCACTGTGGCCAGGGAATCACTCTTTATGTCATCCAGAGACACTTTTCCTCAAAATACAGTACCTTAAGACTTCCTGTTGGCAAGTGACAGGGCAGGGACAGAGGCCTGCCACCTCTGAGCCTCATGGTTGCCTGGGGCTGACCCTGGCTGTTGAGATTTCCCGCTTCTGCCCTCCCCCAACTTGGGGGTCCTTCTCTTTCCTGAGCAGGAGTCCTGTCCTAGGAGGACTGTAGGCTCTTGGGATAGGTTCTCCTGAAACAGCAATGGTAATACCAGAGGTCACGAAGATGGAGTGAGGACGCTGGCCATGCATGTAGTCCCAGCACTCTGGGAGGCTGATGAAGGAGGATCAAGTTCAAGCCCAGCCTGGGCAACTTAGCATGACCATGGCTAAAAAGAAAAAAAGGCTGGGGATATATCTTAGTGAAAAGGCTCTAGGTTCAGTTCCCATATCAAACACACACATACACACACACACACACACACAAAGAAAAAAGAAAAGAAAAAGAGTGATGGTGTCATGCCAGTCACCAAGCCATACAGTGCTAGCCTCTAACTCCCAGGCTTGTCTCAGAGGGGATCTGAGGGCCAGGAGACAAAAAGTAGCTGAACTGCCCTCCGTTTAGCTTTGAAGCTCATCCCTTTAATCCATGACCTCGTCTTTTCTTTCCTTTCCCACGCTATCCAGCAAGAATGTTGAGCCCAGAACTGTAATTCACAAGCCCTTCTCTACTGACAGCACAGCTCCGAGACACAGCCAGGACACTGGCATTCTGCTCCCCTCCACTCTCCCTGTTCCACAGAGGGACCACAGAGGCAAACTCGGAGGAGATGTTCCTCTGGCTGGATGGATGCTCTGGGCTGAAAAAGGGCAGGTCTCTGGCCAGGGCTTGCAGTCCATAGCACAAGTGCCAGCTGCCAGATGTCCATGTGCTGGGGCGGCGGCAGGGCCCCTTGAAGTGTCGTCCTCAGAAACTCTGAAACACTTCCTGAGGCTGTGGCCTCCAGCAGCAGTTTGGGGGAGAGTGGCAGGCGGTGGGTGCCCAGGAGAGGGGAAAGCAGCTTCTGTGTGCTGCCTCTCACCCTTAATGCTTCAAAGACCCTGAACCGGACCCTTTAATGATTCATAAATATGATGCTCGGGCGTTCATGCCATCACGTGAGTTGTGCCTCCCTTTATACCTTGTTACATCATAAGCCCATTAGCCGCTTGAAGTAAAACATAAAATAAAATAAAAGGTCCTGAGTGGACCATGGCTGTTCTTCTGAGACCAGCCATAGGCTCTGAGGCACTCCCCTTCCTGAGCTCCTGAGTGGAGAACCGAGGGGAGAAGGAGGTGGGTGTAAGTCTTAGTCTGAGGAGTGGAGAGACCATGAGAGTACCTGGAAGGGACATTTAGCAGTGCTGTCCTTCTCCAGGAAGCATTCTCTGACCTCACCTGCCTCCTTCTGTCTTCGTTAGCAGGCAGGGCACTGCTGGGGCTGGGCTGGAGGGGCCTCAGACACTGCGTCCTCTAAACCGCTCACCGTGCAGATGGGGCTTGGGAAGGCTCTGAGAAGGCCACACAGAAGTTCTCTGAAAGCACAAAGTATGCAGGATACCAGGTGCTTCCCCCTTCAGGCCTCATGTCCTTGACTTCACTCTCCCTTTGCCCTTCTTGATTTCCCTTCTCTATGATTCTCTCTCTAAACATCTTGCCGCTTCCTCTCCTGAAAACCTCTCCTGCTTAGCATTAAATCCCTCCTGCTCCAGCCTCTGTCTCTACGGTTTACTCAACCTGGCCTGGGACTCTCTCTCTAGTGGCCCTTCCAGCCTTATTTTTAAAAGGGCAGATCTGATGTTGCTAGAGTTCCCTCACCTCCCATCAGGTACAGCAGACGTGGGTCTTAAGCCTGATTTTGCTGTGGGGTGATGCAGGGGCAGAGGACAAATCCGCTTACAGACTTTAGGGTCAGTGCATTCATTCACTCAGCAAGTGGGTAATGAGTACCTTCTCAGTGCATGAGTAGAGTAGTAAGAGGGGAATCCTGGACCACTGCTGGGCCCAGCAGAAGAGGACAAGGGCCTTCTCAACGGAACAAAGAGCCCAAGCAGCCTTTGGATGGAGTTTTAGGGAGTCTTCCCATCAGGAAGAATGGCTTAGGGAACCACCGCCATTTCTTTCCAGTTCTAAGATCTGACTTCTAAGCTGCACCTCCACACACACGCTTGCCAAATGGAATAAGAGGTACCATGCTGTCTCTCTCTGGGAGGAACTGAGGATGTGGGGGTCAGATGAGCGGATGGATATGGGTGTTCTTCAAGGAGGCTGGTGTCCCTTCTCCAGGGAGCCGTGCAATTGGTATTAATTAAAAAGATGTTAATGGTGTTTGGTATGTTGGGCTTATATCTCTCCCCACAATCAAGTTTGGATCTTTATCACCAATTTGCTCATTTCCTTGGCCCAGAGGCGTAGTTCTGATCATGGGTCTGCAACACTTCAGCAAGAAACAGGTGTGAGGCTGGGAGCTGAACAGACTGCGTGCAGGTGTGCAGGGGTCACAGATGAGGCACTTCTGTCTCCAGTGCTCACACACCTGCCTTTGAACTCTTCAGTTTTGCTTTCTCTCTGGACTTTCTGCCATGAGGGATTTGTAGATCCCGGAAAGCTCTTAGTTGCATCTTTCTAAGAAATCCAAGAGTATTCAAAGCAAACTATTGTAGAATGTTAGAATGCTTCCATGCTTGAATGTTATTAGAACCTGGTAATTTTAGAAAAATATATTGGCTGGGAGGATTTGGAGATGTCACAAGTTAGAATTCTATTCAGACTGTAGTCTGCTGGAGTTGTAGAATGTGTAATAGCCCCTGGCTGTCAGATTTGGCAGTGAATGGGCCCTAGAGTTTCCCTGGCCTAGCCCTGAGTTTTTTTTTTTGTTTTTTTGTTTTTTTTTTGGTACAGGGATTGAACTCAGGACCTTGTGCTTTAGAGGCAGGTGCAGTGCCACTGAGCTACCTCCCCAGCCGGCCTAACCCTAAGTTTGTCTGGCTCATGTCTTCGGTCTAGATCCTTTAATTCCTATATTACTGATTCTATTCTCAGGAAAAAAAAAAAACTAAACTAAAAACTGGAGGATTCCTGGATGGCTGAATAAGTAAAGATCCTGAGAAAACCCATTTCCTTGGAACTAGGGATAAAACTGTCATTTTTGTCTAGTGCTGGAGACAAACACTCCTGTCCTCCTTCACAAGGCCTGTGACCCAGGAGATACCATGTGACTGAACAGAACGAAGGTGATGGTTCTGATGTCTTTCTAGAACATCCACCAGGTGTGAGAAACCCTGTGGCCTGTGGGCTCTGTCCACGTGATAGGAGGTCATTGAGCAGTGGGTGCTGGGATAAATCAGAAGACGGGCCTGGGGAACAACATCTGTCTTTAGACCTTGGCTGTTTGGTGTTGCTGGAGATCTTACAACCTGAAACTTTACAGGGTCATGGGCCCTCCTTCCTCGCAGACAGAGTGGGGGCGTGGTAGGCATGTGCCTGAAGCCTGATCTATAGCACCTACTAGATCAATCTGGACTCTTCTCCCCAGGGTCTGACGTGGTCTTATCATTCTTTACAGCCCACACTTCGAGCAGATACTACTAGTCAATGACAGCTGGCCCCTGAGTTAAACTTCTATTTAACTTCCTGTCTTGGTCAGGTCTTGTGTCCACTCTCTTGCATTTATAACAAATGTTCTCCTTTCTTAAAACCAAGAACCCTCTCATCTTCCTCCCTTTTCTGTGCAGGTGGCTGTACCTCTCACTTTAGAGTGGCACCATGATTGGAAGCCATCAACTGGGAACCTGCTTGCTTTTCCACCTTCAAGATACCTGCCTCCTGGCCTCCTTCCTCTTTTCCTTCCCTTTAGTTTCAGGTGAAGAAACTACCTGAGCTCTAGTCCCTATTTTCCTGCTTTCTTGGAACATCTCTCTTCCTATGAAGCAAATTCAACCATTCTACTGAATTCTTCCATCATGTTTTAAGCATGTTCATTATCTTTCAACTTTTAAAAAATGGTGTATAGTGGTGCATTCCAATAATCCCAGCCTTCTGGCAGGCTGAGGCAGAAGGATTATAAATTTGAGCCCAGCCTGGACAACTAAATGACTTAGTGACACCTCATCTCAAAATAAAATCGAAAGAGCTGTGGTTGTAGTTCAGTGCAAAGCACCTAGTTTCATCCCCAGTATCAATAAACATAAAAATAATAAAAAGAAAGAAAAATAGTGGGGATAGATATAGTAACTAGCTTTTCATTTTATTTTGCCTAGTAAGGACTTTGAGATTCATTTCTGCCTTCTATCACCATCATTTTTTTTGTTGTTTTGTTTTGTTTTGCCCCAGGGATCGAACTCAGGTTCTTGCACTTTGTGAGTCAGGCAGTGGAACCACTGAGCTAAATCCCTGGCCCGATCACCAACATTTTTTAAGAGGATGTTTTAATTTCAAACACTGTAAAGGAGATAATTTCAGAATGTAAGATAAAACTGTATTATAAAAAATTTACCATCATATTCTCATTTTTTTTACAGTTACTTGTAGATCAGAAGAAATACAAGGACACCCCCTCCCATCTCCAAGTGATTGAACTGCCCCTGTCTTGCAAGCCTCAGCTTTTCTCAATGCCTGGGCCAGCTGGGAATAAGCCTCTGTCCCCACAGGCCAGCACACCCCATCCGCAGAGGCAACCTGCATGTCCCAGAATACCTGGGCTCGCACACTGGCCACAGCCAACTCCCAGAGCGGTGGGGCTTCCACCTGAGCCCCAAATGCTACTCTGGCCAGCTCTGAGATGCACACTTATACCTCAACCACCTCTGAAGCTGCTGAGTCACCGCTAGAAGGAGTCATGGTGCCACACTGCCAAAATATCACAGAAACTGAGAAGAGTGTTTTTCTTGAGAAACGTCACCTAAATAGATACCCCTCTGCATACAACTGCCAGGATTTCTAGATGTATTTGGCAAGGATGCCATGTGCACGACAAATGGCCTGGCTGCGAGGCCAGGGTTCAAATAAAAGTTCTGCCTGCATTCGTCCCTTCTCCACCTTAGCTTTCCCCTGAGAAATGAGGATATTGTAATAAAATTGTTTAGTGGTGTTGCTGAAGAGTCTGGAATGGCACTTAGGAAAGGTTTTATTCTAAGAGTCACTCCATCGTGATAGACAGTTTTAATCCTATGATCTATAATGAGTGAGTCTTGCATAATCCAATGAGGCAGGCATTATCCTCATTTTACGGACGAGAGACTGACGCCTTAAGGTGAACGGATTTCCTAGGTGCCCTTGCCAACAGCAATAGTGCCACGCTTTTTACCTAGGCCTCTGGACTCTAAGACTTCCTCTATGTACTGATGTCCCTGGAGAGCAGCCTGAGGAGGGCCAGGCTATCTTTCCAGGCTCCCAGAGCGTTCCGAACCTGGGGCAAGTAGGGGTGAGTCTTAACAAGGCCCGGAGGAGCCAGGTGGAGGCTCAGGCTTTTACTTTTGCTTGCTGGGTTCCTCCCAGAACTGTGGACCACAAAGCATTCAGGGCTTCTGCTCAACCCCAAAACTGGGACTGTGGTGAGAAGGCAGAACTACGCAGGGCCTGGCTCAGATACCTGCCAAGGTCGGGATGCTGGTGGCTGGGTGTCTTGTGTGAGCACATCTTTGCTTCCTATGAGACACCCATGGGGTCTGGCTTTGAGAAACCAAGAGAGAGCACATACACCCCTAGGGCATGCTAGGTGTCTTCCTAGCAACATAGACCCTGGCTCTCTTCCACAGCCTCGGAAGTCCTCTGCTTTCTCAGAGAACCTAGTAGGAAAGGGGCCACAAGAGGCCAGCTAAGCCTTCTGCTTAGCCATGTGGAGAGGCCTGAGATGGACCTGAAGAGGCAGCAGACAGGAGCGAGAGGAAAGGATGGGGTGACTGCAAGTGGCAGTGTATGGAGGGAGTGTGTGGCCTGGCCCTGCACAGAAATCCTGCAGCCTGTCCTGTGGTGGGGACTCTGGAGTGACAGTTAGTATGTATGAGGCAGGTGGGCTCCTCAGGCTCAGATTACGTGTGGACACGGGTGTGCCGGGACCAGTCTACTGACTTTAACAGGCCTGCTCTGCTGGTGTGGTGCCCTGCACATGGTAACACACAGTCTGGGGCCTGTGGGTTGGTCGTGGATCCGTCTCCAGCTCAAGTGAGCTTTGCCATGCTGCTGCCTTAGTGGGCCTCAGTTTGCCCATGGCTATAAGGAGGCGGGCAGGCTGTCAAGTCCCTGGGTTGAAAGATTTGCTGCACAGAGTGAGCCACTTGTTCCAGGTGTGGCTGAGCTAGGAGAAGCAGCAACCACCAGCAGGCAGAATCTGCACATGACTCCAGAGCTGTTGTTTATGGATGGTGGGTGTCCCAGAGGGTCCAAACTAGACTCACTGCACCCTGACTTTTTTACTACTCTTGCCTAATAAGTGCACTAGGCTCAGAGGAGGCCAGGATGGGAGGCTGTGCTCAGTGTTCATTCATCTGTTGATTCTTTCACTCCCTCACTCTTGCTCACTCACCAGGTCGCCAGGACATGCTTCCAAAGACAGTGATGATTAAGTGGTGCCTGCCCCACCCCGCTGCCCAAGCAGGGAGACAGCACCATTCTCAGGCCAGTGTGGGAAGCAGTCTGGGGGCTGGAGTTGATGGAGGCTCGGACCAGGGCAGTGGCAGGGCAGGTAGACAGAGTGAATGGTGGGTCTGTCTGGTGTCTATCAATAGGACCAACTAGCAACTGACTGAATTTTGGAGACTGAAGACCCTGGATCTGGGCACGATATTTTCAGGCTGGCCTGGTGCCTGAATGGGCATTTATGCCCCATGGACTTGGTGTTTCAGGAAAAAGAATTCAGTGTCCAAGGCTGCCCACACTGCTGGGAGTTTCATTTTTACAGTCTCAGCTTCTGCAACTATAGAAGGGAGCTGGCTCTAGGGATCTCTGGACCCAGGTGACTCTGTCCTGGGCCCTGGGGCAGGCAGGGCTGGGGGTTCACCCAGTCAGGTGAGGCAGCTGCTTCTCTTGGTGGCTATACTCCCTGGAGGCTCCTTCCAGGCCCAGGAAGGTTGACTCAGGGTGGTTCCCGAGTGAGGTCTGTTGAGGCTGTTTTATTGAAGGGTGAGCTGGAGGAGTGGGGAGGGTAGGTCGTTGGTGACACTTCCCTGAACAGGTCCTCAGAGCTATCCTGCCTCATGCCAGGCCTCTGGCAGGTGTCCCACAGCAAAAGGGTGGCCCTATTCTTTCCATGATTTCAGTTCTGCTCCTGCTGGCTCTTCCAGAGCCCCCTTCTCTGATATCTGTGTGTGAATAGCCCCTGCAATACTAGAAAATCCAAGCAAGTCCTTGCTCTTCCTGTTCAGATGAGGCTGTGAGAGGGGAAGGGACTTGGCAGAGGCCATTGTGGGCCATGGAGAGCTCCAGTGTGAGCCCAGAACTCCAGCTGAGGTGGCCTTGACAAGGCTGTCCCAGAGGGCTGGTATCCACATCGGAGTCCCTCCTATGTGCCTCTGCCGTGCTGAGGGGCTGTAAAAGAGGGAATGGTGGCCCAGGTGGCTGTGCCTCTGGCTCCTTCCCTTGGAGTATGTGAGCTTATAGGAAGCCACAGATGTCAAACAGTGGACATGTCTCATGATGAAATCAGATGTCTACGAGGCCTGCTGGATTAGACTGACTGCGGGATGTGGAGGGTGTATGTGGCTGACAGACCAAGAAAGGAGAGGCAGGGGACAGCGGCAATGTGTGTGGTGCCAGGCATGGTGAGCACAGCTATCAGCCATCTCTTAATTCTCAGAAGACAGGAGGTGAATCCTGTCAACCCAAATGGCTGGCAATAAGAGCAAGAGCCAAGATGGGCTTCAAGAGTACCCTCCACCCCATTCAGGGCTCCAGTGGCCTTGGTCATGGCTCTGCTGAGTGTGGCCATCTGGGGCTTGAAGGAGCCATGGAATCCTCCTGGATTTGGGGTCACTTTCCTGACCTACAGGTATGGTTAGTGAAGAACCTTGACCACACTGGGGAGTTGCTTGGGCCCCAGAGCTGCCACCCAGCACTATGTGGTTGTCCTGTGCCCTTCTCAGACTTGGCTTTTCCTTGATAGAGTGGAGGTCAGGGGGCCAAACCTGCTCCAAAAGCGAAGAAGCAGATCTTGTCCTCATTCTCCCGCAGCAGGGCCATGACCCTCTTCCCCATGCGCTCGTTCCTCTTGTAGATGAGCTCCTGGCGGAAGTAGCTGTCGATCTCCTGGGCTGTCACCTGCTCGTGTGGTGGGAGGGTGGTGTTGATAAAGTTGGGCAGCTGCAAAGGCAAGACAGAGGCTGCCTTCAGTTCTTGATGGGTGGGACAAGGTGCCCGCTGGACAGGATTGGCGATTTACCTTTCCTGGGCTGATAGAACATCCTGTTGTGTATCTGTTTCTCATCCATCCCCAAACCCATTGGGATCAGCACTGCTGCTCCTGCTTTACAGGCGAAGCCAGCAAGGATGGAGAAGATCCCAGGACATGCAAGTGGAGTAGCAGAGCGCCCAGCAGCTGACTCCCATGGACGCCTCCCTTGTGTCTGCCTTGCGTCAGTTCCCAGAGGCTGAGGTCCAGGCAGGCTGGGAATCCTTAATGGCTCTCATTTCAGTTCTGAGCCCAGCCCTGGGACATGCCAGGAATTCAGATCAGCAAGAGGGTATGGAGATCAGCCAAACTGCCTGTTATAGCAGGAAGGCCATAGGATGGGATGAGGCTGACCTGGGCTTCAGTCCCTATTCTGATGCTGCGTTGTGCTGTGCTGGGTCAGTAATTCATTTTCCTGAGCCCTAGTTTTCTCATTTATAAGATGGGACTGAGATTATCATGAAGATTAAATGAGATCATATGTGCTGCTGAGGGTGCCACACTATAGAGATGCGAGGAGTCATCACCTATGGTTTTTCCCATGTTAAAGTTATCATCTACCCACCCTTGGTTCCTCTACCTCCCAATCCCTTCTTGAAAACTAACTCCAGGACCATGGCAGTGGAACCAAGCAACTTTCCTAGCTCTGGGCCCAGCACTATCACCCCACTTTGCACACCTAGCCCCATGGCCTGGCAGCTGCCTCATGGGTGTGCTCTTGACCTAGGCAGAGGGCTCCCAGAGTTCAGGGATGGAGCCTTCATCATTCTGGGTCCCAAGTGCTCAGATGGAGCCATCAGGGGCCCTTGGAACTTGAACAAGAGGTCATGTTGCCCCTTCTTGACCTCAACTGCCCTTCTCGTACTCTTCCCTGCCAACATTTCATCCTTGCAACCGGGATGGCAGATCCAGGTGTTCCTGCATCACCTCCTCTAAAACACATGTGAGGCCATTAAAGAAACCACAGGACTGAGTCAGAACATATGCTCTCTCTCATCACAACCTGTCAGTGTCATTGCAACTTTCAAGCTGTTGCTGTCAGGATGTCTTCCTCCTTTTGTTCTCTCTTCTATTTCTCCAACTCCCCTCCCCCAGGCACACAACAGAAGACACCAGGGCTAACTGGCTGATGGACAAGGTTGTTGGATGATGTTGACTAGTTTCCTGCAGGTTTTAGCCCCTAGAAGGGTCGAGCAGCCCAATCACACGGCTTCTAGAGTCACCGCTGGGCTGTTGACATTCTTTCAGATGAAAATGGAGGAGGCAACAAAGGCTGAGGAGACCGAGGCATCTTGTGTGTGCTGGCTGAGGTTCAGTGGGTTTCTAAGTAAAAAATACATTTTGGGCTCCTGTTAGAAAAGTAGGATTCACTGTCTAGATGAATGAAACAATGATTTGACTGGTGTCTCCTGAACTTGCACAGTGTATGGCTTGCATGAGTGTATATAGGAACAGTTCGTTCCCACTGGGCCTGCAGAGAGCTGGTGCCAGGAATTTTTTGTTTGTCCATTAAGATAAATACAGCAATGAGCTTATTACCATCTTTGTCACTTCCCTACTAAGGAAGGGGTGACAGGCCACTCTGACAAAACAGGTCATGCTTACTTGATCCAGCTATAGAAAACACCAGAGGTGTCTGTGTGGGAGAGGAAACAGAGAGGCCATGACTTGAAGTGTTATTTGTAGAAACATGACTCCGTAGGGCCACACTCCATTCCCCGGTGTGGGTGACAATTTGAGACCATGTTATATCACAAATAAATATTTGTTCAGTGAATGAGTGGCTGAGTGAATGAGCAGAGAGGCAGTGGAAACAGAGAGATTAGGCAGGTCCTCAATATCCGACGGCTGGGATGACTTAGATTGGAATCCCTCTTTTGCTGATTACTAGCTGACCTTACTAGAGAGTTACTTGGCTGGTCAGAGACTTAGGTTCCAAATTGGTAATATCAGTGAAATATACACTGTCATAGGGATTAAATGAGTTTTTTTTTTAATTGTCCAAGCTGGGCTCAATTTTTTTTAATTTTATGAAACAAAAAATTTCATAATCAAATAATAAAGGAATAATAATAGTTATTATCCTCTGAATTTTTATCTCCAAACATGTTACTCAGAGTACAAGACATAAACCAAAAATATATTCTTACAGAAAAGAAACAGATAATAACACAAGGTTTCTTTTCAATGAACTAAAATAAATTAGTAGTATAAATGAAATTAATTAGCATATATATTGAAATGCTTTTTAAACACTGGAATTTGTATTTTGAGGAAATAGCTAAGCTCCCTAATTTCTATTTCTATTTATCTCTCTTCTATTTTACTCTCTATTCTCTCTCCCTCTCTCTCTCTCTCTCTCTCTATATATATATATATATATATATATATATATTTCTCATATAAGACAAACTATCTGATATTTGAGCTTTTGTGTCTGACCTATTTCATTTATCATTATGTTCTCAAGTTGCATCCATTTACCTATGAATGCCTCAAGTTTATCTTTCTTAGGGCATCACAGTACCCCACTGTATATAAATAGCATATTTTCCTTATCCACTCATCTATTGATGGACACATATGCTGTTTCTAAACTATTACAAATTGTGATGCTATAAAATGGGTATACATGTGTCCCTGTAATATGATTGCTATGAATTTTATATAGATATCTCCCCAAAGCCTCATGTGCTCATAGGTGGGCTTTTCAGGGGTGGCTGGATCTAGGGTATGTGAATATGGTATAAGGGTGTGTGATAGCTAATTTAGTCTGCTGATTGGTTTAGCATAGCTTTGTGTGTGCATAATGGAAGCCCCACCCTGGGTGTGGGTGACACCAACAAATAGGCTTGTAATCTGGGTAGAATACAAAGGGAAAAGGAGGCTCACTGCTTCTTCCTGTCTTCCCTGCCATGGACTGTTTCTGCCCTGCTATGCCCCTCTGGCATGCCACCCTGCCTTGGAGCTACTGAACTGGACTGAAACCTCTACAAACTGTGAGCTAAAATAAATCTTTCTTCCTTTAACTTGTGGGTGTTGGGCATTTGGTCCCAGAAACATGTAAAGTAACTAAGACAATGTGATTTTAACTCTTTTGATATCTAAAAGGGGGAATAGCTGGGTCTATCTAAGTTTTGGGAACTGTTTAGTATAGTGCATATCACAAAAGAAGTCTTGAATAAAATGTCAGCACTTACATACTTGGCCTAGGGCAGTGATGGCAAACATTTTAGAGAAAAGTGCCCAACTTGCAAACCAAAACCCACTTAACTTATTGCAAAGTTCCACTACTGCAATTAAACCTGATATTGTGGTTTTAGTTTAGGAAAAAAAAAAAAAAACAAACAACTCCTACATCAACATCTTTTGTTTTAAAAGAAAAAGAACACACCTGCCATAGGTTTACCACCACTAGCCTAAGGGATGGAGCTGGCTTCATCACCTTCCCGTGCAATGTCACAGGCTGCTAGGAAAGGGTGGCCTTGGAGATAACAAACAGACTCCCATCAGAACCAGCAGAGATCCAGGCAGGTAGCCTTTTGCTTCCCCTTCCCCTCTTCCAAGGGTCCCTAAGATCTGTAGATGCACTTGACTCTCCCTCCTGCAGTTCATGACCAAAATGTGCACTGGCACAAAGATGTATCTTCACTGATTCCATAAGGAGCTGAAAAAATGGAAAGGAACAAGAACCAAAGCGTTAAACTTTAAATCCATGAAAGAGTTGGGCTAGATACTCAGGTTCTTCAGTCTGCCCCTTTGCAGGTTTGATGCTGATGGGCCATGGTCCTGTACCAAGGATGGGGCCTGGATTTGGGCCAGGGTTGGGATGGATGCAAATTAATGATGTCATTAGGCCTGTCAGGGGCTTAAATCTCCCATGACAAGTTTAATTGCAGGATGCATGATAACGTTTTAAACGAGGACACATAAGGTCCCCAGGGTCCCAGAGAGAGAGGTCTGGGATGGAGTGACAAGGGGCAGAGCAAGGCCAGAACTGATGATGAAGCTCAGGTTTGCTCATGACGCAGATCTCAACAAATCCTTTCCTTTACACATCCATTCATTCATCAGAGACCTGCTGAGAAAGTCCATGGGTCCAGCTCTGTGTCATGCTAAGGCCCAAAGAGCATTCTCAAATTGGGTCTGTTGCCCTTGATGAGGCTCACAGCCCAGAGGGAGAGTCAGAGATGCCTGCAAGAACACTGTGGGGTCCAACGAGGAATGGGGAAACCCAGGGGCAGGGATGCTGATAGTATGGCCACAAGTCTCGGCTTATCCAGGACAGCCTATGTTCATGGATGGAGACAGTTCCACATCTGCCAATTCGATCCTGAACTATATTTCATTGTCAGAGGGTCTGAATTTGGACCACGACACATTTGTGGCTGCTTTATACTTCAGGTTGGCTGGGTGGCCCAAGTCCGTCTTTCCAGGGTAGCTTCTGAATGGGCTGCCTATGCTGGGCAGTGCCATGACCTGGGGCTGTGGGGCCAGGGCACAGTCACTTCTGAAGGTGAGAAGAGTGGGCCAGGAAGATAGGCAAGCCAAATGTGAGGTGTCACCAGTATGATCAACCTGGGCCCTGCATCTGTCTTACCTTCAAAGGTCACTTCACCATCCTTTATGCTGTAGCCTGAGGCATTTTTCTGACCACATCACCCACTGGCCTGACTCTCCAGTACTTCTACCCTCCCCAGACTTTCTCACCCCTGCACAGCCTTCCTCTACTTGCTAATCACATTTTCAGGAGTGACCCTCCCCCAGTTTGCTTGGCTTAGCAGCCCATGCCTGTGTCCTCATCTTGTAGATTCCACTCTCCAAAGCCCTCCTGATTGCAAGCAGTGTGATCAGCCCTGTATCTTCCATATCTTCAGCTCCTCACAGACACTTCAAGGCCTCCAGCTGCAGATGCAGCCCTACCATAGCCGGACCCACATGGTCCCCAGTTTTAGCCCTGATAGCCTGACAATGAGCTTCCCTCTTTCCTGCAACTGGGACCAGGGTTTCTCCTCAGTAAGGGGCCTGATCCTACCTGTGCCCCTTGTGTGCATCCTGGAGGGGGGGCAAGCTGTGCATCCTCTCTCCTGCTTTAGGTGCAGTAACTGATGGAGTTCCTGACTGCCAGGGACGAATCAGTGCTTCAGTCTAGCTAAAAGAACGTCTGAGCTTGCCACTCCCACCCTGTGTCTCCCTTTCTTTGCTTAGGGTCAACTGCAGACTGAACAGGGGCTCCCCGTGGCTGGCCACATCACAGCCAGCTAATTCTGAGCTGGGGTCAGGCCCCTCTTCCACAGAGCTCCCCTGGCTTCTCCCCCAGTGAATGATGCAAGGCAAAGACCTGCCACAACGTGGGTTACTAGTGAGAATCCCACAACCATTATGGTGCCAGGGTTCTTCTGTCCTCCCTCACTTCTTGCTGTGGAGTCTCCTGAGCCTCCTGCAGCTAGGCCTCCCACTCCTTCCTCTTTCACCCTGTAAGCGGCTCCAAGAACATGGAGCCTGTACTGGCTCAGACCATCATGGCTCACTGACATTCTCTGTGCCAGGCTCTCGGGTGCCCTTGGCAGTGGGGACCTGGAAATGAGCAGCACACCCTTGCATTCAGGAAAGCATGTCCCGGAGGTGAGGGCAGCAGACACAGACAGAACATCCTGGTCCTGGCCCTCCATACCTGCAGCCTGAATGAGCTCTCACCCCACCCCCCACCTGCTACCTGTGTCTGGCTTGTTTGCACACCGCGTTCTCTGCTGGGATGTTCTATCTCCTGTCAATAGTCAACTCCAGGTCTTTTGTGGCCTCTCACCTTGCAGGCATCTTTCTTCCTGGCCCCAACCCCATCTGAATTAGCTGTCCCTGCCATGGCCCTAGCACTTCTGCTGCTCACTCCAGCAAGACTCAGAGTACAGTGCTAGGACTTCTAGACTCTTCTGGCTCCCTGGGGAGAAGGTGAGCCGCATCAGGGCCATTCTCTCTGGTTCCCCACCACACTCCTCTGCATAGCACTGGGCCTGGCATTGACAACTGATTTCACCCATTCATCCAGCCAATATTTACTCAGTCCTAGGCTGGGCCTGGGATTAGCCAGCTGGGAGGTATCAATGAATAAACAGACCCAAATCCTGCTCTCATGGAGCTCTCATTCCAGTGGGAAGGTGCAGACCATAAGTAGTCTCTAGTGGACGCATCAGGCATATATCAATCATGTGGGAGGATCTTCCAGACCACGGCAAAAGTAGAGAATAATGAGGAAGTGAGAGGGTGGGAGTGGGGATCAGGCTGCAGTTTGAACAGGGTGTATAGGGCAGCCTCACTGAACAGGCTTTTTAAATAAATGTATGTAGGTGGGGAAGTGGTCCTGGAAAGGGCATTGGGTACAGAGGGCACTGTTAGTGTGAAAGTGGAAGCAAGTGAAGCAGGGTTCCCAGAACAGCAAGGAGTCCTGAGCAGCTGGAGTGTGTGTAGGAGGAGAAAGCAGGATGAGAAGGGGTAGGGAGCAAGGACAGAGCTCCAGGCACATGGGCCATTTCAGGGTCTCTAGCTTTTACCCTGGGGGAAATGGAGAGCTCAGGTAGTGTCCTGAGAAGGGAAGTGGTTTCTTTAGCCTAATTCAAATGCTTCTTGAATGATTGGCTAGTCAAGCATCACTACAGAGGAAGCGAGGACCACAGGTACCTGGGGATACTTAACTCCATCCAGGTACCAGGAAGGCATCTCAGAACAGGTATCATTTGATCATGGCCGAATGGGAGAACCCAGGGGAGGGAGGAGCCTGGGAAGAGGGACCGAGGCAAGAAAGGAGCAGTTGCATTAGGAGAAGAGCTGATCCTCCATAGGTTCCCAGAACAAGCAAGGCCCATGGGATGGGAGGCCTGGGCTGGGGCAAGGCCAGCCAAGGTAGGTCCCAGAGGGCCTTCAATGTTGGGTGAAGTGTTTTAGAATTTACCCTGTATCCCTACTGGCTTAATGGTAATCTTTCCTCTAGGACTTAGATCTGGGCAGAAAGCCTTGGGCTGGACTCAAGTTCAACCTCAGAATAACCATGGGCTTTCATCTCCCTAGGCCTTAGTTTCCCCAGATGTTAAACTGAACCTTTGAGAGGCCTCCCTGGTTTTACAGGCTAAGCAACCAAAGTCTCACACCCAGAGTCACAGAGACCGGCTCAAGCTGCTGCTCTTGATAGCTCGTTAAAACAACAGCTAATAAACTGGGCGGCCTTGAGCAATCTCTTCCCTTCTCTGAGCCTCAAGTTTCCCCATCTGTAAATTGGGGCGGGGTAACAATAACCCCGCTTCTCATGGCTGGAGAGGATACATAGGTTTCTGTGGGCCTGGCTTGGAGTCTTTATAGTTGGTGTCCCAGAGGCTGTTGGAGGAGCCTCTGAGTATGGAGGAGCCTCACCTGGGAGGTGTCATGGTTGAAGATGACAGCATTGAGGTCTCCACAGTTGTAGTGCTTGATGAGGTCCTCCGTGGTATAGGGCGCCTGTAGGCTCCCGGCCCGCACACTCTCATGCTGCAGCAGGGTCTGGTTCAGGGCAAACAGCACCTGTCCAAGGGAAGAGAGGGCAGTGAGGGTGGTGCTCAGGGCTGGCTGTCCTCCGGGATTGGCCCCCCTCACTCTAGACTTGGATGCAGGACCCATCACCAGTTGGCTCAGCGAACACTTTCACACTTTCGCCTCTACCCTCCACTATGGGCACTGGTACTTGCTTTGATCTCCAGCTCTTGTTCACACAGGCCCCTTTCTGCTCCTGGTCTCAACAGTTTATCTGATGATGGACAAGGAAAGGACCCTGCTGTGACTGGGTCTGAAGTGTTGGGTGAGTTTTTCTCTTAGTTCCTTTGTGCTGTGTGCTTAGAAGTACTCCGAGATAAGCAGCATCATTCATTAAAATTGCTTGTCAACAAAGCAAAACAAACACAGGAATACACATAAACAGAAGCCCAGTTAGGCACCAAGGCCTAACCCAAGGGCCTTCCTCACCCGAGGAAAGCCTGAGCGTCTGGGTCCTCTGAGTCTGGTCCACATTCTCATTCATCAGGTGTCTTCTGTCTTATGGCCACTGTGCCTGGCCCTGGAGATGCAGCCAGCCCCAGCCAGATCTTTCATGGGTCAGAATCATCCAGAGTGCTATGCAAAAGTCAGGCACTGAGGTCCCACCCTCCAAAATCAGAATCTCAGTTTTCCACAGGCTCCCTGGGCATTTCCCGAGCAGCACAACTGGCTGCAATATTTGAGGGTCATGACTTTTATGGTGCCTGGTATACAAAGGCCCTGAAAGACTGTCTAATCCTACACTCCCATTTTAGATGGGCAAACTAAGACTCAGGAATAAGAAGGCACTTGTTCAATCCATAAAGCTAGAGCTGGAGCCGCATTCATGGGACTAAGTATTTCAGAAGCCTTTGGCCAAGGGGAGGGAGGAACCAGATCATTAATGATTATTTATCACCAGTGTGGGGAAGAATTTGTGATCCCTATGCAAAATGATAGGAAGAGATCTTAGGCCTTCTATCCCTGCTACACCCCAGCTGCAGCCATTTTTCTCAGTCCTCAGGCTCTGCTCATTCTGTTGGCACAGTGCCATGGATAACAAGGCCCCAAGCTCTCAGCTCATGCCTTTCAGGCCCACACGTCTCCCACTGGATCCACTGCAACAGCTCCTCCCAACACTCCATGCTCTTCTGTTACAGTTATTTTTTGAAAGGACAAACCAGATAGCTTCATTCTTTTTTCTGCTTTGTCCAAAATGTTCAGCATCTCTCCTGTCTTCAGGTCATACAGGACTAGCTTTCAGTAGAGCTCCAAGACAGGCACCTGGATCCCACTATGGTCAATAACCTCATATCTTACATGGCCTTCATGCCTCTTGTCATGGTTTAGATAAAAAATGGTAACCAAAGCTTCATTTTTAGAGGTTGATTGGATCACAGGGTACTATATTGAATTGATAAATGTGTTGTTAGAAGGTACAGCCTGGTGGAAAGAGGCAGATCACTAGGGGCATGACCTGGACAGGTATATTGCTTTCCTGGTTCCTCCCTTTTCTCTCTGCTTCCTGACCATTGTGATGTCTTTCCTTCACCTAGGCTTTTCCCTCTTGCCATTTCTGCTTGGACCCAGCCACCCAGGGACTATAAAAGTGAGCCAAAAGAAACCTTTACTTTATGAGTGTTGAGTATTTTGTCCTAGCAAAGAGAAAGTGACTAAGATACCTCCCAGTAGTGAACCATTCCACATTGTTTAAGCAAAACAATCTTTGGCCCTAGTCCCTGTGTATACTCCCTTCTGCATGCTCGGAAGATCCTGGCCCTCTATTTTCTACTTTCCACTTGAAACTCTACTTGGCTACCAAGGCTTCACCCAGACTTCCTTCACCCAAGGAAGTTCTCTGCCCACCTGGCTGGTAGCGTAGGCTCCTTCCTTTGGCTCCCTGACTCCCTATGGGTAGTAGCTGAAAGATTAATAGCCTCCAATCTTTACCTCTCCCTGCTCCCATGCCCCTTGCTGTGGGATTTTGTAGCTCCCTCCCATTTTAACTTTGGACTCTTTTCAGTCAATGGGATGGCACCACTCTACAAAATATGTAGGGTGTCTTAGTTACTTTTCTCATTTCTGAGACAAAATATCCAACACCTACAAGTGAAGGGGGGAAAGGTTTATTTTAGCTCACAGTTTGTAGAGGTTTCAGTTCATAATTGGCTGGCTCTAAGGCAGGGTGGCATGGCAGAGGGGCATCACAGGGGAGAAACAGTTCATGGCAGGCAGAAGGCAGGAAGGCAACAAAGCAGTGAAATAGTGAGAAAGCAAGCAGCAAGTGGCCATAGCAACCCCCTTTCTGTCCCTTACATTATATCTAGGATACATGGCCTTGGAGCAGGTAGCACTGAGCCCAGGGTGGGCCTTCCCATTATCCACACTCAGAACTATGCCAAACCCATCAGTAGACTAGTTTAGTAATTTACATAATCTTAATTGTAGCGTCACATACTCTGGATCCAGCCCCCTCTGCAGTAGCCCCATCTATGACTACATGAAGCTTTGAGGGGGCATCTCGACACAAGCTACAACATAGGGCAAGCACTTGGGTGCTACTGCTGCTTCACATACCTCTGCCATGGCCCTGAGAAGAGCATAGGTCAGCCTACTACAGGATGAGACCTAGCCTAACTAATAGTTGGTGATTCCCAGACATGTGAGCCCAGGAAGATAAGCAGAACTTACTCACGGTTGCCCTAGCTGCATGAGCAGTAAACTCCACTGTTGTTACACAGCATAATTATGATGACAGGTGATTAATGTGCTATACTTCCTTCCACCATGGTGTCAACACTGGCTTGTCATTGCTGTTTAGCTCCAGCCCCTCAGTAGGCTATCAGCTTCTTGAAGTGAATATTTGCAACTTTTTTTTGAAACTGTGCATTCAGTATTGTGCCAGGTAAAGAAGATGTTGCTCCTTCCCTTTAGTATCTTGACGTCTGATGGTGGCCACTTCATAGTTCAAGGTTACTTGCTAATCAAGAATAACCCCTAGAACTGGGCATTTCTATCTGTGTTTTGAGGCAGGATAATGCCATGTGGCAGAACTTCCAACCAAGACACACAATCTGAATTTTAAGAAGCTCCTAAAATAGGTATGCATGCCATGGCCAAACTGCTGACATAGGCATCAGGGCCAAGCTTGAGCTTGTGAGAGCCGCTCCACTCATCCCTCCCATGTTGTTAGTAGCTAAGCAGGAGAGCTGGATGTATGGGATGCAGAAGCCCAGGGTGCCCTCCCTAATGAGCTGGCTGGAGATGAGGTCAGACCTCCACACCCACGCCATCTCAAGGCCTTCTCCAGGACCTTGGGATCTGGCCACCACCACTGAAATCTGATCTGCAGCCATCTGGTGCAGGGTGTCGATGGCAGCATGGTGGCTGGGGATGGATTACAGGAGGCAGTGGCCCTGTTCCTGTGGACACTGCTATGGCAACAGGCACTTCCTTGCACACTCACATGCCTTGTATGAAAGTGACCATGTCAAACTGATTCTGTCTCCTCTGAGGGCCTTGGACACAGACTTCCTGTGACTATTCTCGGCCTCTGCATACACCTGCCTGGCTGCTTCTTGGATCTGCTTGGCCAAAGCACAACCTGAACTGCAGTGAGCTCATTCATTCTCTTAGGTGTCAGAAGACCTGGCTGGAGAGGAAATGGCTCCCCTGGACCCTTCTTAACTCATGGAATCACTTCTGCAGTCATGGCAGCTGGGAGGTGTTCTAGAGGATTAAGTATATTACAATCTGTAGGGTGTTAAGAACAGCCCTGGCATATAGTAAGTGCTGAATATGTGTTGGTTAAATAAAACTTAGTAGAAGATAGACCCAAACATTCCCAGCTTAGAGCTTAGAGCACGGAGGGACCCTAGAGGTCATCTCCAGAGGAGTTCAAACCATTTTTAGCCACGTAATCCTTTTCTGTTGTTGTTTTCCAAAGGAACTTTACTTGGAACTCTAAATGTGGAGTAGATAAAAATGGTAACTTGGCTGGTTGATGTAAAGGAGACAGGCTGGAGCCTGAAGTCAGGCCAGGTCAGTGTCCCCTGTATCAGGGACTCCATGGTTGGGTACCCTGGAGTCCAGTTTGAGAATCACTGATATCCTCCTACACCCTCATCATAAGAAAGAGGAAAGGAGAGAGAGGTCCCAGAGCAGGTAGGCTTGCCTAAGATGACATTGTGAATGGAGGCAGAGGGGGCTCAGTCTGAGTACCCTGACCCACAGCTCAGAGCCCTCTGCAGACTGAAGGCTGTGGTGGGATCTCCAGATGTCCGCTGGCACTGTCCGTGTTTTTCCACACCCACTATCACACCTATTTTCTTTCTAGACCTCTATGAAATAACCAGGAGTGTTTAGCATTGGTGCGCTGCATGTAGGAAATTATGACTAGGCCATTAAAAGGGCCATCAGTGTGCCCCATCTGGAGAGTGACAGAACTAGGACTGAAGCCCGTCACTCTAGACTCTGCCCACTTGGGTGGGATTTCGTGTCTCCACAGACCCCTGTGCACAGACCACTCCAGTGGCACTTATCCCACTGAATTGTCCCTGTTCCTTCCTCTGCTCACTGTTGAAATCCCAGTGCTACCACTCAGGAGATACTGCACTTGCACTGAGTCCATTCTGTTCCCACAAATTGTGTGGCCTTGGACAGGCCTCATCCTACTGCTTTGGGACCTCTGTCTCCTCCTCTCTGTCATATGATGAGGATGACTACTCAGGAGATGCTGCCAAAGGAAGGATGGTGAATCTGACTGAGTCTGTGCCCTTTGTAGTTATGAAGAGGTCTCCTCCATCCATTCATTACTGGAGTCTTTAGTTTATTAGGGACTTATGTGTGAGGAATTTTCTAAGCTAATTAATTATTTAATCTTTACAGCAACTCTGAGAAAAAAAATTTTTTCTTTAGGCAGCAAAGAAAGATTAAGCATGTTGTCAAATGGTAAATCCAGAGAGAGGTGAGGTGGGCATTTGGATCAACCCCAAAACCTGTCTTCTTAGTTATCCCTGCTCACTAAGGCCTCCCTCTGCCTCCTCAGGAGACAACCAGCAGAGATAGTGCCCTCATTTTCAGATCGGAAGCTAGGGCCACACAGCTGGTGAAGGCCAGAGCTGTGGGCTGCAAATTCACCTATCTGGTTCTACACCGGGACTTCAAAGCTTTATGTTTTCCTTCATGAGCATTCTTGGTGCTCCCAACCAGAGGGAAGCTACGCTCATCATTCATTCATTCATTCATTCATTCAACAAACTGACTGTCAGATGCTTCTCAGCAGGGATCTGAGTGTGTGGCTTTTTGGATGTGGTTTCTAACTACATGGACTCATTTTAAGGGAAGAAATGTCCCTGGCCAACACTGTATGGGTGACAAATGCACAGGCTTTAAATGAAGTGCTGGCCCTGACTTCTGCCTCCTTCTCAGTCACCCTGAATTCCCTGTCTGGTGCTGCTCAGACTCCCAGGCCACCTTAGAATAACAAACCTTTCTCACACGGAGCCTTGGAGCCTCGGTGGCCCATTGTAGGATAATGTTTATGATAAGGCTTTGACATGGAATAACAAACACCAGGCCAAGGCTTGAGCTGCCTCACTCCCCCTGGATGATTGTGTGGAGGCCTGGCCACCAAGAGCCTTGCATCCTAACAACCCCTTCGCCAAGGCTGGCCAGGCACATGGTGGCCCACGGCGTCTGCTGAGTGTGGGCCAGGAGTTTAAATATATCTTCGAATGTGGCCTCAGGATGGAGTTAGGCTGGCGCCAGGAGGGTGGGGACAGGTTTATTGTTCCAGAGCAGCCAGTCCAATAAACAGTTCTGGATGGGCTGGAATGGAAGACTCTGAGGCCCATGCTCACTTGATGGCCCAATAATGATACGGTGAGCAGAAGGCAGCAGGACCTGCTTTGTCAGGAAGGAGATTTAGAAGGGGCCTCTTGGTATGTGCAATGTCATTGACATTGGTATAAACAATGTCATTAGAAAAATCTCAACATATAGCAGCTGAAGACACAGAGATAATTTTGCTGATCTGGGAGTTAAGACTACCTCCTGTCATGCTGGATCCTTAGCCCCAAGTCCAGAGGCAAGAAAAGCATGACAGGGACGCTGGGCTGTGGATCCTGAATACTGAGGGGAACTGGGCTGCCCCACCATGGTGGAGGCAGGGGGAGTGTGTAGAATACAAGAAATCTAGGGCAGCTTACTACTGCTATGCCTTGTGATAAAGTCAACTGAAAACTACATTAAAATCCAGGAAGATCTACAAGTGGCCCAGACCCCTTGGGAATGGAAACTTATTTAGTCACCAGCCAAGTTCAGAACCAAAGCCAGCTGAGGTTCTTGCTGAGGACAAAGGGAGCACAGAATGGTAGTAGACGACAAAGACAGTTATAAATGTCAGCTACCACCACATGGATCAGTTACGTGAACCAGCATTGTAACTCTCATGAGGTTTCCTCCTTATTTTGTTATAAAGATGTCGTGTATGTGTATATGTTTGTGTATCTCAAATATCTTTGCTTTCTTCCCTCTTATCATATAATGTAGATATACTGACTTTTTGTCAAAGGATTTAAAACTTATTAACTTTACATTGTAGTGTTTAAGTTACAGGATATCAAGGGGAAGAAAACATGAGTACAAGCACTTTGTATCCTCTTCTGGGGAAGGATTAGTACATTTTTGGTTATACACAAGGCGCTGTATCCTATGAGGCTAAACTTCAACCTTGTCACTGTATTGATTTGGAGATTAAGTATGGTTTAAGGTGATGCCCATGGGCCTGAGCTGACAAGAGGTAGACTTATGATGGTTAATTTTACGCGTCACCTTGGCTGGTCCATCATCCCAGATTTGGTCAAACATTTTTCTAGATGTTTTTGTGGAGAAATTTTTCAGAAGAAGTTAACATTTAAATCGATAGACTTTGAGGAGGGGCAGATGACTCTCCACAATGTGGTTGAGACTCATCCAATCAGTTAATGGTCTTAAGAGAAAAAGTAGGAACTGTTTCCAAGAAGTGGAAATTCTTCAGCAGACTGCCTTGGGACTAGAGCAGCAGCATCAACTCTTCCTGGATTTCCTGCTGCCAGTTCATCCTGCAGATTGTAGACTTATGCGATGTTCTAAAATGTCTTGCAAAGACCATGTGCCGGAGGCTTGGTTACCAGCTAATGGGCCTTTGGAAGGTGACTGGATGATGAGTACTCTAACTTCATCAGTAGATTAATTCATTAATGGATCATCATCATTTGGTGGCACTATTGGGTGGAGTTGGAAACAGGAGGTAGGGCCTTGTTGAAGGGAGGGGGATCATCAGGGTGTGGCCTGGGGAACTAGATCTTGTCCCTTGTCCCCAGCCAGGCTTTCCCTCTGTCTTTACACACACACACACACACACACACACACACACACACACACACAGTCATGAGCTGTATGACATGTTGGCCAGTGATGGATTGAGCATGTAGTGTGAGGACAGTCTCATAAAATTATAATGGAGCCAAAGCTTCTCTGGTGTTTTTATTTGTGTCATTTCTATCTTTAGGCAGCAAACATGTTACAACTACTTACTTCATTTGGTGCAGTAGCAGACAGCACAGGTTTGCAGCCTATGAGTAACAGGCTACGTATAAAACCCAGTGTGCAGCAAGCTTTGCCTTTCAGATTTGTGCAGGTCCACACTGTGATGAAAGTTGCTTAATAATGCATCTATTACATTTTGTCATTAAGTCACACACACAAGACTGTATACTTGGCCATAGATATAGATATGTATAAGTGCATGCCTTATATGAGTTCCCATTTCTCTGGAGAATTAACATAGTAGGTGTAACAGAAAGAAAATCAAGCAGGACAGGGGTCAGGGAGTAGCTGGGGAGGGAGGAGCAGCAGGTGCAAAGGCTTTGTGTGCATGTGTGGAGCAGCAGAGGCCTGGTGGCTGGAGCTGAGCAGACAAGAAGAATGACGGGGACTGAGATTAGAGCTGATGAGCAGGCCAGATTACAGGGACCACTTTGGAGACATGGAAAACCAAATCCCACCATGATCCTTCTAGATGAGGGCTGCAAGTCCCATGATGAAGGTGGAAACTGAAGCCTTGAAGACGGTGAAGTCCCTTGCTCAGGGTCCCACACTAGAGAACCAGAACTGGGACTCAACCCCTGGTCTAGTTGACAGGTCTTGGGTTCCCTCTGCCCTCTTGGGGTCCTCACTGAGAAACCATCTCCACCCAACCATTTGTAGGAAAGGCAGACATAAACCGACTGTGGGGCCAAGTCCTGAGCAGTCAGTTGGAAGGCAAAGCGGTGTAGGAACGTAAGCCAAAGGGTGCTGTTGGAGCCCAGTGAAGTAACCTGCCTGGTCTACGGCTTCCATGATGTGTTCACTCCGCCCAGCTGAGGGAAACTGCCCGGCTCCAGGCCCTTCAGCTATCTCATTACAGTGCTGTGCCAGCCCTTTCTGCTGGACAGGGGACCCTGCAAGGACACTGTGCTAGTCTTCATTGTTTCTCTACAGCAAGCCCAGTGCCAGACACAGAGTCGATGCTACAGAAATACTTGTAGAATGAATGAATGAATGAATGAACGAATGAGTGAATGAAAAGTCCAGCGCATCATCTGTCCCAGGACCCTCTTGCAGAGCAGCTCCCCACTGGGATCCAGTATGTGCCGTGGCATGGATCTGAGTGGGGTTGAGTGCTCTGGACCCTGGGCTTCACTCATCTGTCAGCACCCTCGGGAGGGATGAAGAGCGGCTCTGCTTCATAGGAAGCTTTCTCGGCTTGGGGACATTTAGTCAAAGGTTAGGGCCTGCCAGGCTCCAAATTCTATTTATTTATTCATTCATTCTCTTTGCCCCATTGACAGCACCAAAGCTGTGCCGGCTACTTCCCTGCTTCCTGCTCAGTATTCTTCTGAGTCTCCGTGGCTTCCAGCGTGGAATCCTGTCTCCGGATATGAGGCTACTGAGCAGCAGGCAGCCAAATAAACACAAAGTTTCCTGGAGCCAGAGCCTGGCTCTGGGCTGGGAGAGGGGCAGAGATCTAGCTGCCATTTGACTCTTCACTGTGAAGCCACAAGCAAGTCATCTTCCTTCCTTAGGGCTTGGTTTACTCACCTGTGAAATGGACTAACTTAAACATCCACTAAACAAAAAATGATGTAGCATTTATATACCAGAGGCTGTTCCAAGCCTGGCACCCCTTGGCTTAGGTTCAGCACCCCTCCTTCTTCCAGCTGACCACTCAGAATCTGTCCCACTGGGCTGTTTATGTCTGTCTTTCCTAACAATGGCTGGGTAGAGAGGGCTTGGCAGGTTGAGCCAGAAAGGTCAGAGGGAACCCAAGACTTGCAAGAAATACAATGAATAAATCTTCCTGTTCTTAGGGAGATTTCATTCCCTTAGGACAACTTTGACAATAAGCAAAATGGTAAGCAAACTATCTAGTAGGTCAGTTTGGTAAGGAAAAAGTATGGTGCATGTGCAAGGGTGTGTGTGTGTGTGTGTGTGTGTGTGCATTAAAAGATAACATTTTAGATTAGATGTCTGGGTAAGGTTACCACAGAGTGTCTGTGAGAAAAGGCCAGAAGGAGATGCAGGAGGAGCTTTGTGGAGATCCGAGCACGTGGGCAGAGTGAAGGGCAAATACAAAGGCCCTGTGGCAGAAGTAGGCCTTACAAATTGGAGGAGCAGGAAATCTGAAGTGTGACTAGAGAGCACAGGATGGTGGGAATATTCACAAAGGTGTGGACAGCGTAGCAGCAGCAGTGGGAACCTTTAGGGGAAAGGGAGGGACAGGAATCTGAACACAGGTAGAATCACAGACTTTGAAGAGGGAGTTCAGCTACACTGGCCAAGGTTTGGACCTTAGCATCTGTCCAGGAAGGAGCAAGATGGTGGGTGGAGGCAAGAAATGGTCCAACTTCCTTTCCCCTGTGCTACCCCTCTACCTGCCAGTATATCCCACTGAAATCTGGAAACGGAGCCCAGGTGAGGTCGGTTTGCCCAGGTCAGTGAGAACCAGGGTGAATCCACAGACTGAGGGAGAAGTTCCAGCACAAGGCTGAGGGGTGACGGTGAGGTGGGTGGTGGAGCTCTCTCTGGCCCTGTGGCTCAGGGAGCCTGAGTAGAGGAGCGCTGGGGATCTATGCTGGTGCTGGGCTTCACAGAGGCGGGGGGTGGAGCAGGGAGGTCAGGCTAAAGGTCAGCACAGTTCTGCCTGCCTTCCTTCCCCGCTTCATCCTCTTCTCCCAATTCCCAGCTACCACCCCGAGAAGCAGACTCAGATTTGAGTACAGACGGGCTTGCTCCAGGCTGCTGCTGAGTGGACCTAGCCATGCTGGTCATACCCTCCTCCTGCCTGGGGCGGGGGCTGGTTTCTCAGTGCTTTCCTGGGCAGGCACTGGGAGGCCTGACTCACCAAGCTTCCTTTCCTTCTCAACTCTCATTGCCTGGCTGCTCCACCCAGAGACCACCCTTAAAGATCTCAGTGTTCCTCCTCCGTCCTTCAAGTCCTGCCAGGAAATGCTCATAAATCCAGAGCCACCCACATGATGACAGCAACATTCTGCTGGGCAGGGAGGCTAAAGGCTGGGGCTGTCCCAGGGTGGGAGTCTCCAGGAAAGGTGTTCATGTGGGGTCTGCCTTTGGGAGGGAGAAAGGGTCCTTGATTTTCAGTTCTTTGGTACAGATAGACTCAAGAGAGATCAGAGACCTAGATCCTTGTGCTGCAGGCCCCGGCCCAGACTAGCTGGGGGCCCTGGTGGGCTTCCGGATCCTTCTGAGACACAAGGAGTAGGAGAGGCTGTCTTACTCAGCCCTGAAAGTCCTACTCTGGGGGCCAATCTTAAGACAGGACAGCCCATTGCCTCACGACTTAAACTCAATGGTCTGTCCTTCCAGGCACTGTGAATACAGAGGCTTACTTATACCAACAGCATAAGTGACCCCACTTTATAGACAGGGAGCCCAAGGCTCAGAGAAGTAAGTGCCACTCCCGCTCCCCCAGTGCTGGGCTCTGTGTGGGGCCCGTGCCCTGCCACTTCAGCGTACCACGCTCTCCTGCCTCCTCTCCTGCTGTCAGTTTCCTCCTGCTTCTCTGGGAACCACAGCTGATCTAAACGGAATACACTGCCCACGGGGAGAAGAGAGCAACATAGAGTGGGAAGCCCCAGCAAGGTATTTCTAGACCAATCTATTCTCAGTTATAAACTTGGAGCCACTTCAAAGTGATGGAGGAGATGGAGAGAGAGGTAACTGGAAAGCCAAGTGATAAGCTAATGATCAAAGAAAAACACAGGAGGGTTGGGGCCTCTCAGGGCGGGTTTCTAACCCAGGCTGGGTCTCAGTGCAGGAATCAAGGGGTCAGGCTGAGCTGAGAAGGATGAGCAGGGTGCAGAGGGAATGAAAATGTGTTCCTGGGGAGTGCAGAGTGTGTGTAAAGTCTTCAGTCTCACGCCTGAGCTCAGGTCTCTGCCTGAGCAGCACGCACAGCCCTTTTCTTCCTGATTTTCACCCAAAACGGGTGGAGTGGGGGAGCTAGAGCTGAGCTAACTGAGGCAGAGGAAGGAGTAAACCGCCACATGGGAGGTGATCAGCCAGCCGTGGTCATGGGCACCATCACCGTTGTGATTGTTAGCGAGCAGCTGCTTCCTCAGGCTAGAAGGATGCCATTTTTATTTTTCCTGATGTCTCAGACCTGCCCTGCTGACACAGCTGCCTAGACTTCAAAAGACAAGTCTCCATTTTCATTTGCAAAATCAGTATGAAATTCCTAGAGGGCCCGTCTAATTCCTTTGGTCTGACCACACAGCAATTACCAATTTGCGGTGGGGTGGGGGGGGTGAGCAGTCTCTCCGGGGTTGGGAGGACCTTTGCTCTGCTTTGGTCTTGGGCAGCCGCCAGGGAGGGCCGGATTAAAGTGGGCACCCTCCGGGGGGGGGCAGAAGGGGGCGGAGTTGGCTGTGTGAGCACTCAGTCTGGGTGAGACTTGAGAAGACACCTCTGCAGTGGACGGCTAAGACACTGTCACCAGGTGGCTGCACACAGGGCAGGGCTCAGACCAGCTTCAAACCTGGTACCTGCTAGGTGCAGGCTATTTCTGGGCTCTGGTTCCTTTAGAGATGTGCTGTGAGGATGGGGGAAGGCCCTGCTCCTCCCTGGGCCTCTGTTTATCCATCTGTCAAATGGGGAAGGTATTTGTCCTATCTTCTTGAGACTAACATTCTCAAAATCTCAGAGTATTATCTGTCTTTAGAACACACACACACGCACACACACACACACACACACACGCACACGCACACGCACACACTGTTTCCTATGAGCTAGGGTGGATCCCAGAAGACTTTGCTGCAGGTATACTGAGCAGGAGCCAGAAGCCAGCGTGTGTGAGCTGAGTCCCTACTGACTCCTCACTGTTCAGACCCTGTGCTGGCTCCCAGGGCCACAAACTGGATCAGCACTCTTTCCATCCTTGAGGACACACAATCAGGCACTTGGTGGAGCAAGGGAGGAGGCGCCCCAGGAGAACTTGCCACAGATTAATACAACATTCACTTAGGCTTCGGCTAAGGGGTGGACAAGGTGCTGTGGGAGCTCAGCAGAAGGAGTGCAGACCACAAACAGGGGACTCTCAGAGGAGGTGACTACCGGGATACCCTGTGGGCGCATGCGTCTGCCACACAGAAGAGAAAGGAGAGGCATTCCAGGTGTCACAGCCCGTGTCAGAGGGCTGGGGGCTGGGTGCGGCTGGCAGGTTCAGGGCTGTACTGAGGCTGGCGGGTGAGCAGAGGAGGGTGTGGGATGGAACCGGAAGTCATTAAGCAGGTGTTACCAGTCAGGTTTTGGGTTTGGAAGCTGCCACCTGGCTGCTGCATGGAGGAGGATTGGCAGCGCAGAGGATGGACAAGAGACAGACTCAGTCTTGGCCAGGATAGGGGAGGAGGCCCGGCCTGGGCCCTGGGGCTTTGGGGATGCAGGACGAAGTTGCAGGGTTGGGCAATCTCCTGGCTTGGGCAGCTACAGTTCTCCAACTCGGGCCTCTGAGGGTTCCCTGAACCCTTCCACTGCACCTTCTTTATGGCCCCAAGTTGGAGCCCAGGCCTTCACTCCCTCCTCCTCTACTTTCAAAATGCCCAGTCCCTCTCAGGGGAACAGCTGGATGAGGAGGGGCATGCCCAGAGTGGCAGGAGGGAAAAAGGCTTAGTGGGACAGCACAGAACCCTGTGCCGACAGTCCAGGGAGTAAGCCCCTTTCCAAGGGTACACTGAGGGAGACAACTGCAACAAACTCGGCCTCCTGAAACACGTGATGTGACAAGGTTGGAACACAGCTTCTGTTTTTGCCTGTTTAAACTCACAGGAAACAGTTCCTGGCATCCAATGGAATCCTGGAGACTGGCACTGCCAAGGGACACTCCGATGAGAGAATGTCTTCAGATCCTGCATGGAGCTGGCCCTGCATAGTGCACAGGGAACATAGCCTCAGAGAGGGCAAGAAGGTGCACAAGGTCTCACAGCAAGCCAGCCGATGCAGACTACTGCGGGGTGAGGCATCTGTCTGCTTCCCTTGGTCAGCTCAGGTCTCCTGTGCCCGGTATTCCGCCCAACCCCACCACAGAAAGGGAAAGTGTTTTTAGACCCAAGGCAAAAGAATGTGAAAGTGAAATCCGAGCCTTTGTCTTGGGAGAAGAACACAGAGAAGTCAGACACACTCTGGAGAAGCAAAGATCTGCTTACACTGCAGATGGGAAGCTCTGTGCTATTGAAGGCCTCCTTGCTGCGCAGGTCTGACCTGGGAGGACAGGCTGAGCGAGGGAAGCAGAGGACTCCCGAGAGCCAATTAAAGGGGCCAATCTGCTTCCAGGACCCACAGGGGGGAGGATCGCCTGCCTCAGTCCTTAGCTCTGCTTGGAATTGTGCTGCCTAAACCTGCCACCAGGTCCTGCCAGGACAAGAGGAGACCTTGCTGGCTCCTACTTGTCCACAGCCTTGCTTCACCTGGAGTCTCACCTGCTCTCCCAGCTCCCATCTGCTTCTCTCCCTTTTTGTGAGCTCCTGTATCCAGGAAGTGCAAAGGCCAGCATCTCTGTCTGCCCTGGGATGTCTCGGGCTCTGAGTGACTAGAGGGAATGTGCTTGTGCAAAAATGTGCCAGAGAGAGAGAGAGAGAGAGAAAGGGAGGCAGGCATGAGAGGAATGTGGACTGTGCTGGGTGCTGTTGTCCCGGGCACTAAGAGGCCTAACTGAAGACCTACATTCTCACAAGCAGCTGATGTGTGTATTTGTTCCTGGCCACAGATGTGGCAGGGCCCAGGGGCCCTGAGATTTGCGTGACTCAGTCCCTGCTTCCCAACATGGAGGGGCCCCCTCCACCCACCTCCATTGCAGTCTTGAACTGACCGTGGCTGGGTTTGTTTCTTCAACCTTCCCCCTCCCCTCCACTCAGTTCCTCGGACTGGAGCTTCCCTGGACAACTCTACAACCCATGATCTCACACCCCGAAGCCCAGAGACCAGCTGTATCTTGTATCTGAGCACCTCTGACCTGAGGCAGGGCCTACTAGTTCTGGCCCTAACGAGGAAAGAGGATGCCACATGTTAATCTTTAAAAATCGTAAGCAAAGACCATGGCATTCCCAGGCTTAAAGACTTCATGGCTCCATCTGCTTTAGGAAGAGCAACAGATTTCTTCAAAGTGGCCCCCAGCAGTACTTGGTAAGGCACTGCCTCACTCTCCAGGCTCGTTTTGCTTCCTGTCTTCCCCACTCTGTTTTTATTGCTTTGAAGTGCTACTGCAGGTTTTTTTTTTTGGTACCGGGCATCGAACCACTGAGCTAAATCCCTGGCCCAGCTGCTGCAGTTTTTAAAATGTGCTGTTTCTTTCCCGCCTAGGGCCTCTGCACAGGCTGACTCACAGCCAGGTATGGCCTTCCCACCATCTCCCTTTTGCCTCACAAACTTCTACTGATATTTAACTAGTATATAGGTTCAAGCATCACTCTGGAGAACTCCTACCCTTGTGCCCCTATTAGCTCAGGAGCTCCCTTCAAAGCTCTCCTACATCTTGTTCTCTTTCTTCCAGATACTCATAGTTGTTTGTCTTCATACATGTATACAGTTAATATTTATCTAATGCCTGCTTATTTTAATAATGATATTAACTACCACTGATCATTTGTTCTGTGCCAGGCACTGTGCAAAATATTATATATCACAAGTATTATTTCATTTAAGTCCCACAACTCTGTGGATTAGTTCTACTTTTTAATCCCCATTTTACAGATGAGGCAAAGGAGGCACAGAGTGTTAAGGGACTTGCCTGAGGTCACACAGCAATTAGGTGGTAGGTGAACAAGGATAACTTGTCAATTTTAGCTTCATCCAATGGCTAAAACAGTCTCCTGTCATCTTCTGCTTTACTCTTCCTCACGTCCCCCAGGACCTAGTGCAGGGCCTGACACATGCAGCATGAGGAAAGAAACAGATGGAAGAAGATGTGATAGGGAAGGGAGGCAGGAGGGGATGGAGTGCCAGTGGTCTAGAGGAGCAGCCCCCAGAGGCCGTGTCTTCTCGTCCCATCAACACCAGGAAGTGTGATTTTTCAAAAGGGAATAGAAGGGACCACATGGGAACCCAGATGCAGAGGAGAGCTGGGCAAAAGGCCAACACAGACCAGAACCTCAGGATTAGAGGGGCCTCAGAAATGGTGCAGTCTGGGGCTTCTCAGCCTTGGGACGTTTTACCAAAATACAGCCCTCTCCCCACCTCCTTGGCCAGGGGGGTTGAGACTCAGTTACAGGCAGGGGTTATCAGTATACCAACAGGGAGACTGTCTCCTGCCCGGCCATGCCAAGGGTGGGTGTGGACTGACTGTGGAGAGGACCCTCTTCATGGTGTCTCCACCTCTGCCCCTCTTCGACCTGAGGCCCTGAGACCGCATATGCTGGTGCGGAGACAAAGCAGGGTCCTCTATCCTGCCACACCCAGGCCCCAGCAGCCTCAGCCATTCTCAGGGCCTGGGAAGTCAGCAAGCCGGGGAGGCTTCCACCCCAGCTCCCTGGGCCCCCTTTGAAGGGGATCAGGTTCCCCCACAAACATAATTGAACGAAAATATGAGAGAGAAAAGGTCTTTGTTCTCCCATTTACAGCGTCAGAAAATATGTAACAAATTAGCCGTTTATGAGGTAAGAGGAACGCAGCAGTGGCGGGCAGAGTGGCACAAGGGGCCTTTCAGCTCTGCGTGGGGGGCGGTGGGGAGCAGGGCTCAGGACCCATCAATAGTGTGGGGTGGCCGCTAGCTCAGGGTAGCAGTGCAGGCAGATGTGGTGCCAGCCGGTGGGGACCGAGACGGGTCTCAGAGGAATGGGCCCTGTTTCTCAGCTTGCCCCTGTGGCTCCCCCATTCACCAGAGTCTTTCCTCCCCAGCAGAACAACCATCTCAGAGGGCTGGCCTGATGTGCTCAAGGCACCAATGTCTGCGTTCAGGAACCTCCGTGGCTTCCCTGATGGCTGCCCTGAGTCCCAAGACAGGGGGCGTGGTTCCTGGTATTGCACAGGAGTTTTCTCTCACATACCCTTGATTAACCCAGGCACCAGCTAGGTGGTCACAAAGGCCAGGGGTGGGTGCGGGGCTGAGTAGGACAGAGGTCCTCTGCAGGCAGGGGGAAGGCTGAGTCCTGGTGCAACCTTGTCCTGGCCTCACCTGGTGTCCAGAATCACAGGGCCACGGGGTGAGAGCAACTGGAAAGTTACTCTTGGGCTATCATGTCAGTGATGAGCTGGAATTTAACATTCTGTGACTCGACCCCCATAATGCTCTGTGTGCCAAGGGTTCAGAAGCCCGTCTCTCCATTCAGGGGCTTTGGCATCTCTTGTTGTGGAGTTTCTGAGTCCACTGTTAGACTGATGTTTTCAGAGTCTGTGTTTCCCATTCTTGGTATGGTGGCTGGGCTTGGCACAAGCATGGGACTCCCGCTGTCTGTGGCCCTGGGGATGGGACTTTCCAGTCCCTACCTGAGCCCGGCACTCAGCCCTGGCTTCTCCTCCAGTCCCTCAGAGGTGGGAGGCTCGTGAGGACGGCTCCAGATCTTTGAGCAGAGAGGCAGGTGAGATCATGGGTCCATGCCAGTCTAGAGGGAGGAATCTCTGCCAAAAGCGGGTGCAGGACCCTGCATGAATATCCTGAGTGTTTGGTCTGCAGTCACAAACACATTGCTTTCCTGGATCTGATTTTATTTATTTTGATTGGATCTTAACAGTTCTTTACAAGGCTGAAACCGAAGCTGCCTGGGGTCCTCTGGAGACTTGCTAAAACTTCAACTGCACCCAGTTTAGTGGAGCAACTTGAAAGTTAATCAGTGGTGAGGGACAATTTGCCTCATTATTTCCAGCCCTGGAATTTGGCCGCAGTTGGAATTCTGGGCCTGGTGTGGACATGGTACTCTGCGGTGAACACAGCAGGGTCTGTCGCCTATTGGTTTGCTCATGCAGGGCTGGGCTGTGTGGGTCGATACTCCATCTGAGGGAGAGTAGTGCCAGGAAGGATTTCCCACTTGGGGAGGACGAGGACTACCATCGCAGGCTTAAGGCTGCTGCCCCAGATGAGGGGTGGACGGACCTTTTTTAGATATGGGAGTCCGAGGTCCTCTGAGGGCTGAGCCCTGCACTGTCACCCGGGGAGGCAGAAGTAGAATCCAGTGCAGCTGCTGGCCCTGGAAGGTAGGCCAGAGACTCAGAACTAAACTCAAGTGCCCATCCCACCCTCCTGGTCTCAGGCTCCATCTTCCCTCAGCAGGTAGGAAAAACAATAATATTACCGTTTGCATAAACGATAATGTTAAGTACACAGATACCACTGAGTAACTACTGGGACTCATACACAATCTCATTTCACCTACCCAAATCCTGTGAAGCAATTATTAATATTCCAGCTTTGAAAATAACAAAACTAAGGCTCGCAGCAATTGAGCAACTTGTTGAGATCACATAGGTAGTGGTAAGTTTCGATTTCAGAGTCCTTTCCTTCCTCCTGAATCTTTTGATATGCCCTGTGCTTCCTTCCTCTGGGCAGGTGTGCTGGGAGGATACCTTATCTGGTGTTTGTCCCCCTGTTCACTACTTCAGTCTTGTAGAAAAGCCCCTCAGCCAGTTCTACCCCAAGTACGCAGGTTCTTAGCTGTGGGCAGAAATGTGTTCCTGGCTCTCCCAGGAGGGCGGCTGAAGCTTCAGATGTCATTTTCACGCTATCATGTAAGCAGGCAGCAGGCAGCAGTCAAGCAGTGGCTACCCATTGGGTAGCTGTGCTGCACAAGGCTTAGGGCTACAGAGTCTCAAGAAAGAGGCAGCCAAGGGGATCTGTGTTTAAGTCCACTGTGCCCAGGTCTGGCAAATCAGTTCACTTCCTCATTATCTTCGTCTGAAATACGAAAGCCCAGGACTACTTGAGAGATGGTGGAGCCTGCAGAAGCTCGACTCAGCTCCAGGACTGGCCTGGGTGAGCAGAAATCAAGGCCCTCAAGCTTGGCACTAGAAGGAACCTGCCTGTGTACCCAGGATGGGAGTTACCGTGGTGATGTCCCTGCCAGGCAGGGGTTGTGGGACACCTCCCTGATCTCATAGCAGCTGCCACATCCCCAGACTGCTCCAACTTCTACACAGGCTTTTCCCATGGGGCGGGAGCCTGCCAGTCTGTCTCCCTCCAGCCCATGGCCCCTGGAACTCTACTGCACCCCGTGATTCTAGGAAGACCTGCAGAGCTTTGGGGAAGCCAGCCTTTCTCCAGACCACCCCCAACCCTTGTCACCCTTTTTGTATACCCTTCAGGCTGTCATCATCCCTCTTCAAAAGCAACGGATGCAGACATCTGAGGAAGAAAAATACTCGACAAGAGTTGGAACAATGAGGCGCCGCTGAGTAACTCTCAGCCAACCAGAAAATGCAATTAACCTCACAGCCCACCCAGAGCACCGTGTCACGTGTGTGCTCCCTGCTAACACTCACATGTCGCCGTGCATGTGTGCACTCTCAGTCTCTTTCAGACTCGAAAAGTCCCTGCAGAGCTTCTTGACAGGGCACAAGTACCTGCACACAGCCTCCACGTGTGTCACCCTCCCCAGTTCCCGACACACCCCCTACAGGTCTCACTACTCTGCCACAGAGCTCTCCTCCCTCCTGCGCACCCATGGGCTGCTCCCAGGAAAGCCCCCAATGTCTGCTCTGGGCATCTGTGTGCTTGGTTTCTGGATTCTGACGTGATGTGCAGTCCCTTCCTCTTCTGTTTTGGGCTCAGACGGGCCCCTTCCAGTCCACTGCCCACTGAGTTGTGCTTCCACCTCCTAGGCAGAGGTGGGGTGGGGACAGACTGTGCTGCTCAATTGAATCCCGGCTCACTCAGTGGCCTTGGGCTAACTTCTGGGCCCCTCTGAGGATGTCTGTACAACGGAGATTTCTTTCTTTTGGGCTGCGAAAGTGATTGTGCACATACCATGCTTTTCTTTTTTTAACCCTTCTATTCCTTCAAGACAGGTGCTACTGTGATCCCTCTTAATTAATTAATTAATCAATTAATCAATTAATTTTGGTACCGGGGTATGATCCCCATTTCAAAGGAAGCAGGCACAGAGAAGTTGAGCTACACTGCTTGGCTAGGATTATCGTTAGCAGCATTACCCTTCCCTAAAATGTCTTTCCATTCTACTTCTGGCAGTCCAGGGTCAGTGGTAAGACACACCTGGGTGCACCATCGATCCCCTGATGTAGGTGTTCTTACACAGGAAGGCTGTGGCCCCATGCAGCAGGCCACACTCTGAGAGTGTCACCCAGACCTCACCCTTATATCGCTGAGCACAGAGAATCTCCATACTATCAGCTGCCCTGAAGGCCGGTCATTCCAGAGCTGTACTCCTCTATCTGAAGAGAAGAGTGATGAGACCTGATGCTGGCGAGGCCATTAGTGACACAGAGAGGCCAGCCCCACAGTGAGAGAAGGTCCTGCTGTTGCTCAAGCGTTCCCTGGGACACAGTAGGTTTATATCTGGGGAGACTTTGCGCAGGATGGGAAGGCAGAAGGACAACCCATAGTTGCACAGGGGAAGCAGACAGCAGAAAGTCTGCCAAGTTGCTGCAGTGTCAGCACAGTCTTGTTGCAGTGCGTTGAAAAGCCCATCCTTGACTTCACTTCCAGGTGAGAATAAGGGCTTCACTGCCCCAGCAGGGTCATGCCAGGGTCACTGGCGGGGGCACGGGCTTCAGGTGATACTGGGAGGCCTCAAAGCTCTGCCAGCACCATCCTGCTGAGGCAGGCTTCTCCTGCCCTGCCTGACCACTCCTCCCCAGAGCACCGGCCCCTGCTTGTATTCTCTGGAAATGGGGAGCTCACTAGAGGCCCAGGCTTTGAGAAAAATCCTTTCTTAGTAGGCATGCCTGGTTCTAGAGATGAGATTAATACATTTTCTGGGACAGATGGAGCAGGAGGCTCTGGTGTTCTGGGAGGAGGATAGGACAGCCTTGCAGCAGACAGAGGCTTTCAGCGCAGCAGGACAGGAAAACGGAGACCACGGCAGAGGAGCAGCATCAAAGCTGCAGAGGCTGTACAGGTCCTTGTTCTAGGGGGGCATGTGCAAGGTTTCGAGTGTGAGTGAAAGTGCATGCATGGATATGTGTGTGCCTGTGTGTGTCTGTGTGTGTGTATTTACCTGTGATTGTTAAGAGAGCACACATGACATAATGAGACCAAGGCTCAAGTCTGAAGCAGGCAAACCCTTGGTTCAGTGCTCCAGTGACCACCTACTGACCATAAACTGTCTCCTCTGAGCTCTGCACCCTGCAGTCTCATTGGCCATCACACAGTCCAATGGGTGGCTCAGGTTACTATGCTCATGACACAGATGGGAAGCTGAGGCCCCAGCACAGTGCAACAAGCTTCCCAGGCACACAGATCGCAGGTAGGCAGAGGAAGTGCACTCAAGCCCATGGCTACCTGACTCCAAAGGCCATGCCCTGTGCATGCCACATCTCAAACTCAAATAGAGGACACAGGGGGAGGACAATGTGGGAGAGAAGTCCTTGCAACCAAGAGACTACACAAGTATGGGACAAATTACTAAGGGTGATGTTTGAGGCCCCTGACCTTTTAGTTTCTTTCCTTCTGCTTTATTCCATTGTTCCCAGGCCTTGAGCTGCCTGCAGAGCAACTAATAGTGGGCAGTTACCACAGTGGCACATCATAAACAGTCTGTAAAAAGCCCGGGGAGCCCAGCTCACACCCTCACAGAGCCACAGATTCCCCAGCACATGCACATACACATGGCTGCCCACTGAAGGAGGCCAGCATGGCCATCATCTGCCCACCCAGGGCCCCATCCTTCTGTGTCTTCCTCCTGGCCACAGACCCCTCCAGGAAGGTTGACGATCCATTATTCCCCCTGGGGATTGCAGGCTCAGAGAGAGGGGTCTTCAGCAAGGCTGCAAAATGAGCAAGCTTTGGGTGAAATGGCTGTTGCACAGACTAGGAATAAGAATAAAGGTTGAACCCATTGGGCTGCTGTCTGGATGATTCTTCTGCCACACCTTCACCTGGACGGCACCTGGACTGAGCATCCTTCCTGTGTGGGTTTTCATGGATCTCTGGGATTGGATGCTGGGCCCCACAAAGACAGGAACACAGGGATCCCAGGCATAGCTCCTAATGCCCATCCTGCCTAGAAATACTCTCACTTCAGGGATCACTGTCTATACTTGTAAGAAGCACCCCCACCCCACCCTTATGGGCTCAGGGAGGAGACAGGGAAGATGCTGAGTTCCCCTCATGTACCACTTCCCCTTTAAGGGAAACCAATCCTCTGAAGTTGTAACATCATGTGAAGCCTTGGACTGGGGTGTCAGGGGGCTTGAGTTCAGGTTCTGTCTCTACTGCTAACTTGCTGCATGGCATTGAGCAAGTTCCTACTCTGCACTGGTCTTGGTTTCCTGTGTGTGTAATAGGGAAAGGCCAGGAGCTCCAACAGAGTGGAGACCAGGCCTGCCTGACCACCAAGGTATGCCCCCATGCTCACAGATGCTCAATAAATTCTTAGCCCGCCAGCAGTGATTGTCAGTGGGCTGGGTGACGTGTCAGACTGGGCTGGGCTTGGCTGACAAGTTCATGTGTAGTTTGAAAGTTAAGCAGCCCAGCTGCCTTGTAATGGCCTGTGGTGTCTCCATCCATCAAACACAGGGCAGGGCAAGAAGGGCTGGGCTGAAGCTAAGATAACAGTATAACTGAGAGTGAAGAAGTACTTGTCTAGATGAAAGGAGATTTCTAATTTTATCACTGACTTTGGCAGTAATTTAATTCATGGCATAAAGTTTGTTCAAAATATATTTAATTCACAATGCATAATGCATTTTACCTATATATATATATTTATATAACATGAAGAAAAGAGAGTCTGAGATGTTCACCATGAGTTAGAAGCAGCCATGGTGTCCAAAATACAAAGAGAAAGAGTTGATAAATGTTGTCCTGGGAGAAGAGATGCTTCCAGCGAGCCCTTCTTGCAGGTGATACCTAGGAGCCACTGGGATGTGCGAGCCTGCTCCTGCACTGACCATTATCAGTCATGAGCTGTGGCATCTTGGGGCCTCATCGCCCCACCCAGCCGGTCCAAGCTTCATTCCAGACTGGGCAAGGCGGTGGCAGATGCTCTTGGGGCCCTGCGAGATCTGCTCAGAATGCTACCCAGGCTCCTCTGGTGCCTTTACTACCATCCATCCAAGCAGGCTCCAGCTGCTGGGCTGTGTGATGATGAGTTCCCAAGCCACTGGCTTGCCTGAGGTGTTAAGCCAAATAGATGCTTAAACACTCAGCACAGCCCCTGCCCACTCAGTGTGACCTAATGGTAGATGTCCCACTTTCTCTGAGGGAACCCAAGACTCAGCTTCTGTTTCCTGTGCTCCTACCCATGGGGTAACATTGCTCCTGTTCTGGGTGTCCCTGAAGTTCCAAAGTCTTGCCAACTTCCTTCCATCATCACAAACAGACCCCTGAACTGAAAATCTCCCCCATAACCTCCATGGCCTACCTCCACCTAGAAGCCCATGGAAGCAGTTTAATCTGTCATTCAGGCCCATAGAATGGGGGACAATACAGGCACCCAGAACTCTTGCCCCTCCTGCCCTCTTGCCCCCTCTTTCATTGTGCTGGGGGATTGCAATGAGTGGATGGCACATGACAGTTATTCTGTAGCAGAACTCGCAGCCTTTGAAGAACCCAGAACAGGCCCTCATCAAGTGGTTCCTTTTTGGACCTCAAAGGCAGAGGCCAGAGGTGTGAGCCCCCTTGGTCAGTGACTCTTCCTAAATAGCTTCTGGCTAGGATTTGGGTTCCCATCTTCAGCCTCTCCTGAAAGTCTTTACTATCCTAGATGGACTGGGTTTTACTCAGTGACTAAAACAGCCTCAACATCAGGCATCCACAATCTTGAAAGTGGCCCTTAAAAGATCAGCAAGTTCAGACTCTCACATGGCTGGTGAAGCCCAGAGTGGTCTCATAGCAAACAGGCAGCAGAGACACCAGGCCAGCCCTGTCCTCACTGGTCCCTTGGCCAGAGCAGGCTGCCTCCATCCTGTATGTGCCTTCTGGGCCTTTCTGTCCGCAAACCACCACAATGGGGACTATGACAGCAATGGCGGAGACTGTCACAGAAAGACAAGGCTCCTGTTTGATGCCCGCGATGTCAGCAGGTCCTAGGAGCTGAGGAAATTGGGGCTTGGAGGGGGAAATGACTCAGAGGGCTCCTATCCTTGCCTTGTCTCTTATGCTGTGACAAAGTTTGGATCATGGTTTCAGGGGTTGTAGTCCACAACTGGTGGACCCATTGCTGTTGGGCCTTTGCTGGGGGTGCTGGATGGCAGTGATAGGAAGCACGTGGTGGAGCAAATTGCTCAGCTCATGGCCACTAGGGCCCCATCTCCTAAATGTTCCATTACCTCCTAGTAGTGCTACCTTGGGGACCAAGCTTTTAACACATGCACCTTTAGGAAAACATTCAAGTTCCAAATTGTAGCATCCAAATTCCAAATTTGTAATCTGAATTTACCTTCTCAGTGACCAACCCCCAAGAGACTCCAAAGTCTACCTCTTAACTCTTCAATCAACCACTGAGCCCTCCCCATCCTTGCCTCCTTCCTTTCATTCTCCATCAGTTCTAAGATCCAAGCTGGAACACAAACGCTCTGGCACAGTCAACAAACGTTCCATGAATAAATTCATGCATGACATTTAAGACACTCTGAAAGCTGCTATCAACCACACAGTCCTTTGCTACATCCCACTGTTCTCAGGATAAAGTCAACTTTGTCACTCAGCATCAGGCAAGGGTCTTCCTGGCCTTTTCATCCTTGTCTCTGCTTACCCCATGGTTATACTCAAACTATACTGGGCTTCTTGAAAGATCTTCAAAAATGTCAAGCCCTCTCTGACCTCTGAGTCTCAAATTCGCTCCTCTCCTCCATGCCAGTCGGCCTCTTCCAGGCCTCTGTTGTTGATTTATTTCTGTCCGTGCTTGAAAATTTCATCAACTCCTGAGGCCTGTTCTGCCTGGTTAGGGATTCTGTGATCACACTGCTCTTTCTGGAGCCTTACTGCCCTGTCTCAGGATGGCCTCTTCAGGTAGCAGCTTACTACCCTGGCCCTGTTCCCAGTCCCAACATTGGCCCTGGCCTAGATGATGCCTGGACACTCCTTTGGTGAACAAAGCAAAGACAAGTTACCTGTAACGACCTAATATATCAGACCCTTGGCTAATCTGCACAGAGTATGCTCAGGGGTTGCATACACACCAGGCATTTGCTATTGAGAAATGAAGCAACTCCTTAAACTCATTTGTAGGAGAAACCCTCCAGATACCTGACATCACTAATTATCAGGAAAACGCAAATCAATACCACAATTAGATATCATCTCACCCCAGGGAATGGCTTATCGAAAAGACAAAAAACAAACTGGTAGGATGCAGAAAAAGGAGAACTGTCACATATCTTGGTGGAAGTGTACAAGCACAGCAGGACAAAGCACGTGTTCTTACGTGTATATGCCTAAAAGTTTATCTCATAGAAGTAGAGAATAGAATAGAATAGAATAGAATAGAGGTTACCAGAGACTAGGAAAAGAGTGGGGAAGGGAAGGGTGGAGACAAGATGGTCCATGGGTATAAGAGTATAGTTGGGTAGGAGAATAACTTCTAATGTTCTATAGCAGAGCAAGATAACTATAGTTAATTGCCGGCAATTAATTTCATATTTCAGAATAGGTATAGAGAAGATTTTCACTGTTCCAATATGAAGAAATGACATATGTCTGAGGTGACAGATTTGCCAGTTACAAGGATCTGATCATTACACATTGTATACAGGTGTTACACTGTCATACTACCCCAGGCATTTGCTAATTATAAATGTGTAAGCTATGAATCAATTTGAAATAAAAATATATTACAAGAAGAATTTAGTGATTAGCCTATCACTTTTAATTTTGAGTCAGCTGTTGCCTAAGTGATAACAGTAATAACAACACAAATTTATTAATAAATAAAAAATAATGAAAAAGAAGAAAAAAAAAAGGAAACCTTCTAGCTGGGAATCAGAAGCAGACCTGGGTTCCAACTCTTGTTCTGCCTTGAAGCCACATCACCTCCCTTCTCCAGGGCCTGGGGTTCCTCTCCTCACAAGAGGGACGTGACCCGGCTTTGCAGGCCTTTGAAGATCAGACAAGATAATAGTGGAGAAAGGAGGCTGGAGAAGGACAAAGCTCTGGCCAGACATATAGGATGACGGATATTATTCAGGCACAAAGAAGGTTTCTCCAAGGCCTGTTATCTCTTCTTTATTTTCTTTCAGGGAAATGGCTCCAAGCAGCCCGCCTGCATTATTGTTGGCACTGTGAGCCAGGGGAGAGGGAGGCAGAGCGGGAGAAGGAATCTTTAAGAGAGACTCTCTGGGGGACACTAGTATTTTTAATAGTTTGTGGGTTATGAAGTAAATCTCTGTTCTCCGTATTATATATCTCAGTCGAGCCTAAAGAATGTTTCCAGCCTCTCTAATGAAACTGAAGCAGAGAGGGAGTAAGGAAGAAAGGGAGATTTATTTGCAGAGAGATGTTTGCTCAAAGAGAGAAGGCGGCATGGGACAGCGGGCCCTGACTCAGCCACATGTCCTCAGCCCTTGCGTGCCCTGCTTCTGTCCCTGGTCACTGCCGGACTACCTGTCTCACCTTTGAAGAGCACAGGCAGCCTCCTCTCCCCACTGTCAAAGTGGGGGAGACACTGGGGCTTCTCTCTCATCATCTGGAGTGGGGTGAGCTTGCCAGCAGTTGGAGGACTGGCTTTTACTGCATGTGAGCAAGAAGGCTGCAGCCCAAGCCTCAGCAGGAGAGCTGAATTATTAATAGGTCCTACCTAGGCCTCGGGAAAAATGCATGGAGTTTAAAAGGTCAGAGTGAATAACAAAACCAGACTTTCTGGGGAGTCAGAATGGATTTAAAATACACTCCAAGGAGCCTGGGGTTCCTATGCCATGGTGTGAGCAGCATGACCGTCTTTGTGTGTTCCTGGGCATGTGTGTGTATTTCTGGGCTCTGGGGACATTTGTCAGCTCTCAGAGAGCTTGCAGCAGACCTCATCCTCACAGGGTGTGTGCTCTGGGCAATATCTTAGTGCCAAGAACGGCAGCTTGGTGACTGAGCTGCTGTGCTCTGGGCTCTCTCTCTCTAAAAAGGGGAGTGGATTAGCTGGTCCTAAAGACCACTGCAACTTGGAAGTCAGAGCAGTGGAGGCTGGGAAGAGCCCGGCCCCTGCCCTACAGATAAGCAGGTCTGAACTCAGGCTGGCTATGCACTGGCTGGGTGAGCTGGTGCAAGCCCTTGGGCTTCGTGCATAGTTCCCACCCACAAGGCAGCTGTGGGGATGAGGTGAGTGGAATATGGGACATGCCTGGAACACTGAATGAGCAATGTCCTTCCTCCTCATACCAGGCCTCCTTTCCAAAGTCAGTCATCATCCATCTTGTACCTGTAGTTTAAAAGGCTCATTCATTCATTTAACTATTAGACAAGTATTGCTTGACTATCAGCTGTGTCAAGCACTATTCAAGGCACTGGGATATAGCTCCAAACTTCAGACCTCTGGACTTCATGTTTTAGGACCATGAGTGTCTACCTGTCCTGGGGTCAAGTGGGTCAGACACAAAGAGGCCAGATAAGGGAGACTGGTACCAGCCCTAGTCTTGAATCCAGTCAGACTGATACTGACTGTGATGGTGGGTGAGGTAAACCATCTCTCAGGATCTTGGTCTCATAATCTACAGGATGGGGATGGCAATAGCAATCTTCTTTTTTTGGAAGATTAAATGTTTGGAACTTATAAAGGCTTAATAAACATTTCTTGTGAAGAGCTAATAGGTGTAAAGATATTTGTTAACTTTAGGGGGCTACAATTCTTCCTTTTCTCTCCCTTCCATGCTCTTCTGTACCATATATTAAGGCTTCATGTTAAAGGGTTGCGATGGGCCTCTTTGGAAACTCTAGAAAGTCCCAAGAACTCTATAGTTGGGGCCTGGCATTATTTTAGCACCTATTATATCCGAGTCCTGATGCATGGTGATGATTCTGGTAATTTGCTTATCCTTTTTATATTCAGTGTGGTTGGGGAGACACAGCTGTTCATTGTCACCAACTACCTGGGGTTATCGGTGTGAGACAGAGGGAGGCACTGAAGCTTGTGGGATGCCCCGGAGGCACCTGAGTCCACTTTGAGGAGTTGGAAAGATTTTGAAAAAGAGATCTCCTCCCAGCTGCCATAGTCATAGCTTCAGTGTTAGGTTTCAGTTACTATGACAAAATACCTGAGAACAGCTTGAGGAAAGATATATTTTGGCTTACAGTTTCAGAGGTTTCTGTCCATAGTTGGCTGATTGCATGGAAGAAAGATCATGGCAGAAAGGCATGGCAGAGAAAAGCTGCTCATCAGGACAGCCAGGAAACATGGAGATAGCAAGAGAGCCAGAGAGGATGGGGTGAGAGCAGATATAGTCTCAAAGGCACACCCTCGTGATCTGTTCTCTTTAACTTTTGTTTCCATAACCTCTCAATAATCCATCAAATTATGGTCTCATTAGTGGATTAATTTACTAATGAAGTTAGAGCCCTTATAGACATACCCAGAAGTGTACTTAACTCATTTCCTAGGCATCTCTCAACCCAATCGAGTTGACAGTCAAGATTAACCATCACAAGTTCCTAGCCTCAGAAAGTCCTTATTTTCTTTAATAAGAACCACTTTCTTATATTACGAGTATAGAAAGTAGCATCATGTAAATTGTATCACAAGGCATACTTATGATTAAGTAGTAGAACTCAACAAATTTGATTCCCAGACTAGAAACTCCTTGGAATTTACATTTCAGAAAATCTGAACTTATCTAAGGCTGGGGAATTAGCTATGCAGCATCTCACATGAACTTATCTAAATAGAAATACCTGGACAAGGCAATGCCTTATTGTTGACAGCAGAATTGCAGGCATGTGTGTGTGTTGAGGGTAGGCAGCAGGGGGGTTTGAACCAGGGAGTCCTGATCTGAGTTCTGATTCTCCAAGGGATGCCAAGTCCCAGTTTACTTGATCTTAAACTCAGGTTAGCAGAGATAAAAGCATCCTACAAGTGAGAACAAGATAGTCTGGGTTTAAGATAAAAGTCTCAGGTCATATTTGGCTGAGGACAACCAAAGGTAGTGTTCTGAAGATAAGCTGAAATTTAAAACCTGAAAACAACTCCTCAAACGCAGCATTGACTTTTGGTTGAATGGAGATAACCGAGATCACTGTCAAAGGTCTGGCCAGGGAATGACCGACCACTTGCAGAATAGGTGGTGAAGTGGCAGAAGAAGCTGGATGAGTTGGAGGCCCCTTCAGTCCTTCTCTCTTTTCAGCCATAGTAATCCAGGATCTTACTTCTCTAATTATATTTACTTTAGTGTAAACTGATCATTTCTTTCGGAAGACTCTTATAATTCTTATCATAGCCATGACTTTGGAAATTTAGCAGATCTTCAAAGTACTGGCTTTTGTGTTCTTCTGGATCCACCTTTCCTTTTCATGCCCATATAGCCTGCTACCAGGTGAAAAGAAGAAGTTTGACCTCAGTGAACCATTTCATAGGTAAAGGCCTTTGAGAATTACCTTCTCCACAAAAGCAAGAAGAGATTTGGCAAACATGGTCGGGACCAACCTTTCCAGAACTCTGGAAATTAGCCAAAGGCATGAAGCATTCCAGGTAGCATTTAATCAAGAAAAATATCTAGACCCAGACCTTGGTAAGAACAGCAAGTTTTGTGGCATGTCAACTTGCCCCATTCCTTACTTCTTATCATCAGTTTCCTTGAAAATCAATCCCTACTATCACAGCGGAAATCACAGCCTGGCAGTCACTGCAGGGTGCCAAATAAGAGTGAAGCCTCTTCGAAGTCTGTTTTCCAGAGAACTATCACTATTTGGCCTGGCTCTGGAAGATTCCACTCTCCAGGCATTTGATCTGACTCAGATTGTACTTAGTATCAACAGCCTTTTTGCCCAGAGGTGTTTGTTGAAAACAATCAGAGGCAATTATTTAACATCGTGGTATCCCAAGGGATTGGATAAAGTTGGGGAAAACAATAGACCAATCAAAAAGTTAAAGAAAATCTGAGAAATGAGATGCCCACAAGGGTAGGAGAGTGCCAACATATTCCTGGGAATCTAGAAATCAGCTTGTACGAGTAGGCTAGTGTGGCTGCCTGTAGCTGTGGATATACTCAGAAAAGACCTGAAATGTCCTCAAGATCGCACCTCTGGCTAGGCAGGAGGCTCTGAAAACAGGATATGAAGGTGAAAGAAGAGTTACAGACTCTTGGATGGGTGTTGGTGAGATACTCTAGCACACAGTGATATCTTCAGCAAACACTGGGAGACTTACTAGTTCCACACACTTGAGGACATTTCTGTACAATTAATCCTTCAGTGGTCATTAATCTAACTGAAAAGAGATGTCAATGCCCTGTATATAAAAGACTAGAGGCTTTACAAAACTTGTTTATAAAAATCACCAATTAAACAATATCGATAACAAACAGCAGGAACAACAACTCTTAAGGAAAGAGAGAATGTAATTTCCAGATTTTCTGCATAATATTCATAAATAGGAGAAAAATGTAGTTAATAGAGAATATCTTTGAGAAAATCCAGAGGTTAGACTTACTATTTGGACTTTAAATCAGCTATTTATTTATTTAACTCGGGTCCTTGCACTTGTGAGGCAGGCGGCAGTATCACTGAGCTAAATCCCTGGCCCTAAATCAGCTATTTAAAATATGATCAAAATACTAAAGAAATGTGTCAGAAGAACTAAAGTATGAGAGTGATGCCACACCCAATATTGAGTATCAATAAAGAGATAGCCCACACATATACATATATGTGATGTGTGAACCAAATAACATCCACATATTACATAGTTGAAAAGCACAATACTGGAACGAAAACTTCACTAGAGCGGCTCAACATATTTGCAAACTTGACGATGATTCTACTGATATCATTCAGCCTGAGGAACTGAAAGTTCAAAGAATGAAGAAAGGACACATCAAGTGTATCAACATACGTATAGAGAGAATTTAGGAAGGAGAGGCAATCAGCTGAAAGACTATTGAAGATGCAAAGAATAAAATTTCCCAAATTGGAAGAAAAACATTAATCTACTCACTCAAAAAATTCAATTACCTTCAAAGAAAATAACTTTAAGATGTCTGTACCCAGGCGTCATAATTAAACTGTCCAAAGGCAAAGAAAGAACCAGAAAAGCAGCCAAAAAAAAAAAAGTGATTCATCATGCAGCCCAATTATGGAAGCCAAAATGTAGCATATTCTAATGTGCTGAAAGGAAAAGATGTTAATGAGGAATTTTATATCCAGCAAACCTATCCTTCAAAAATGGAGAAGGAATCAAGACATTCCCAGATAAACAAAAACAGGATTCTCATCAGCAAATTCATCCTACAAGAAAAGCCCCAAAAAAAAAAGTGATTCATCATGCAGCCCAATTATGGAAGCCAAAATGTAGCATATTCTAATGTGCTGAAAGGAAAAGATGTTAATGAGGAATTTTATATCCAGCAAAACTATCCTTCAAAAATGGAGAAGGAATCAAGACATTCCCAGATAAACAAAAACAGGATTCTCATCAGCAAATTCATCCTACAAGAACTAGGAAAAGATTAGGAATCCTTCAGACCAAAATGACTGGACAGTGATTAAAGTCCACAAGAAGAAATAAAAAGCAAAAGTAACTATATAGGTAAATGTAAACGACAGTGTAAACGAACTTATAAAATTATGACTCTTTTTTCTACTACCTAATTTAAAAGGCAACTGCATAGAGTACTTATAGATCTATGTTGATGGGAGTTACACTATATGAGGAGGATGTAATTTGTATGACAATAACAGCACAAAAGAGTGGGGAGGGAAAAGAACTATATAGAAACAAAGTTTTTGAGTGCTATTATAATTAAGATGATACTATCTGAATTTATTATCTCCAGGGGAACGACTAAGATAGTAACTCAAAATGCAAGCAGACATAGCCCTGGGTTCACATGGCAGAGCTGGCCCTTCATTCAGGTGAACTTAGGCAAATCACTTTCCATTTTTGAGTCTTAGTTTCCTCATCTGTCAAAGGGCTGTAATTCTGTATTATCCATAGGTTTACCCCTACCCTCATAAGGCAGCGCATGCTTTGCATATTATGCTGATCTGCAATGGACTGTGGGAGGACATGCTAGTGGCCTGCCTATGAACCTTGCTCCTCAGCCTTCTTAGCTGTACAGCCTTGGGCAAGTCATTCAACCTCAGTTCCTTTCTTTTTTGGTACCAGGGATTGAACTCGGGACCTTGTGCTGGCAAGGCAGGTGGTGGAACCACTGAGCTAAATCCCTGGCCCCTCAGTTCCTTCTATACACCAAGGCAACCATAGTCCGTAATATGGAGATTATCAGCAAAGGGCTTGGCATAGTAGCTATCCAATAAATGTTGGTGATTATTTTAATCATGAGCAACCCAAGGGCAGGGCTACCCTCTGCTGTAGACTGATATTTTCATCTCTTCAAAGTCTAGATTTTGAAACCTAATCTCCAGTGTGATATATGAGAGGTGAGCTTTGGGAAGCGATTAAATCATGAGCAAAAGCCCCTAAAATGAGATTAGTGCCCTTATAAAAGGTACTCTTGAGAGCACCTTTAACCCTCTTGTCAAGAAAGGATACAGCCAAAAAGACCTTCTCTAGGCCCGGGTTTTAACTCAGTGGTTCCGCCTCCTGCCTTGCAAGCACAAGAACCTGAGTTTGATCCCTGGTACCAAAAACAAAAACAAAAGCCCTCAGAGCTTGGCATAGAGTAGCTCCTGGTAGATAGGGTATTTGTTCAAGTGAACTGAAACTTATTATCCCTTTAGTCAGTCAAACAGAAGTCTAAGAGCCTTTCAAAGTTCTCATAACAGGGGAACAGGCTGGGGCTCAGAGGCCAGAGCTGGACTTGGGGAAAAAAGTGGCTGATGGGATCCATCTCTCTCTCTTGCTGGGCTCTGGAGTTCATGGCCAGACTCTGTAGTATGGTGGACTCCTCAGCAGGAAATGTCATAACCTTGGTCCCCAGAGGGATCAGATGTGCGTTTTTCCCACATTAGGACATCTTGCTAAGAATGGGTTCTGGTCCTGAAAGATATTTGGGATTCAAGGGTGACAAGGCTGATTTAAAATCTCTTAAAGAGACCACCACATCCTCCCTTGGTCCTGCACCATCTCTCTCTCCTTCACAGCAACCTTACCTCTCATCTCTCCCTTTCCCACCCAGACTCTCCCCATCTCTGTCCTTGCCAAGGTCTCCAAGAGCTTCCATGCCACTGAACCCTTCTTGCCAGTAAGCTTAGAGTTTGGATTCACCTCCTGCATGGCAATGACACCTGTCCCTTCATGTCTCTTTGGAGTTCAGAGAGACCTGAATCTAGCTCTTGGAGAAGGCATCGTCAATGGCCTCCCCCAAAACACGAAGACTGATGGGTGAAAATCATCCTAAAGGGCACTTACTGTACCTGGCTGGCACAGGGCAGCAAATGAGAGGCAGGAGGACTCCCAGTGCCTGTTGTGGGGAGGCTTCTCTAGCCTCTCCTCATGTGAAACTCACAGCCACCCTAAAAGGGAGCTGCTGTCACAACCCCTGGCAAATTCTATGAGGAAACAGAAGCACCAAGAGGCTAAATAATGTGATGAAGTCCAGAGTGAGAGGCCTGGGCCTGGACTGGCATCCAAGTCCTCTCAAGGAAAAGCTCACACACGCCATCCAATCTATGCAGCCGCTCAGGGGAAGCTATGGGCTGTGCAGGCTTAGGAGCCAGCAGGCTGTGCCGGGGACATGTTAGGGCTCATTCATGCAGCATCAGGAGAAAGAAGGGAGACCAAGGAGGCAAGGGTGCAGTTTGTTGTCTGACTCTGCCATTGTCCTTGTTTCTCCCCTTGCCCACTTCAGGGGACATTGGTTTCTCTCTTCAGATGCAATCCATGGCCAGCATCTGAGCCAGGCTAACCTTCCTAGAAATCATTCACTCATTGACCCAAAAGGATCCTGGCAAGAAAACAAATGTTAATTGACTTGCTAGGAAGATGGGTCAAGGCTTACTCCTGGGTTCTGAGAGGAGAAGGAGAGATGCTGAAGCATGAGCCAAGGCCTCCTAGTGTTTCCTGAGTCTATGTGGTAGGCAGGCACCACATAGGCAGAAAGACCATCAGTTCTAGTTCACTGTCCCCCTAGACTTGGTCACTCCTCCAATTCAATGCTTATCCATGTGGAGTTCAGCGAGATCATAGAGGCAGAGCACTGTGATGATAGGACCTGCTACACAGGCAAGAAGTTTCAGCTGGGAGACCACAACCCCACGGCAGAGTCTGTTCTCAAAGAAGAGATCACTGTGTAAAGGACAGGCCCTGGAAGACACAGTGGTGATCAAGTGGAGGGGTGAGCAGATGACATGCTCTGTTCTTTGCCTCTATTGCACATGCCAGGAGCTTGGCCTCTCTATTCAATCTCACGTCCTTGCTTCCCACTGCACACATGTGCAACACACACACACACACACACGCACACACACACACACACACACACACACACACACACACACACA
>NW_022900935.1:27188139-27304852 GCF_012274545.1 Fukomys damarensis
CTAACCAATATTCTAGCTGACTACGGTGGCCTCCTGAATGTCTCCGATGCTGCAGCCTTCTCTGTCCCAAGCTGACACTGTCTGATCTCAGACCTTGTGGCCCTCTGCATGGGCTGGTAAACGGGGCTTCTCACTGCCACTGAGGGGAACTTTACAAAATGCAAATCATGCATCTGATGTGGAGGAAGGACAGAGTGCACAAACTGAGGACATTCAAACCCAGCAGTTCTGGAGCAGGCACAGCTCTTTTTGGGTTGTGTGGTGACATGGGCAATCCACAGTGCCTCCACAGCCGCCAAGAACGGTACCACGAGCCATGTGCTCAACATCTTCCACACCACTTCTCTCTCTGTAATTCCCCAGCCATGAAGCAGAGACCCTGCTTTCCTGGCAGAATAAAGGTGAGGATGAGAAGCCAGCACATGGGTGGTATGTGGCAATGTGGTACCCAAGCCTGTTGCTGACACTGTTGTCACCCTGTCTGTAAGTCCAGGTTGGTGTGGACATCTCCCGAGTAGAGTTCCCAGGAAGTGTGGACCTCCTCTGCTTCAGTTCTGGACCCTGGGTGCAGTTTAGGACCTGGCCAGTGCCCTGATTTTCTGAGCAAATAATCTGAGGATCTTGTTTAAGTTTCCATCAAGTCATAAGAGCTCAAGTGGCAGAAGGAGACCAGAGGGAAGAGCTGGCAAGTTCACCTCACAGATAAATGAAATGAGGCTCAGAGATATTTTATGAACAGCATGTGCTTCCTGCAGCAGTCCTCACCTTGTGTGTGTGTGGTGATGGTGGGGAAATGGGGAGCTGCTTTATATTCTATAGATGGGTGCTGATGTGGGAATGAGGAGTGTACACACCCACTCTGGGGCTGACCTACATTCAATCAGCAATTAATGGCCATTCACTATGTGTGCAACCCTTTCACTGCTGTGGTCTCCAGAGTCTTCAGCAAGACCTTTGGAAATATGTCCATTTTTAGAAGCAGAGAAGGAGGCTCTAAAAGATTCTGAAACTTGTTTAAGGACATACCAGTCACGCTGGTAAGTGGTACAGTCATGATTCAGACCCAGGTGCCCTGAATCTGTGTCTGACATTCATTTTTCTCTGTACAGCCTTTTTAGGCCCATCTCCTTGTCCCTTCCTGACAAGCAAGATGGGGTCTGAGGTAGTATCCCTCATGCTGGAAGCAGAATTTGGCAGATCCATGGGGATTAATTAATTACAGGCCTATCTTCCGGGTGGCCCGTCGGCTATTGAGGCTGCTGCATACCTGTTGATTACATAATCCATAAGTACATTTGACTTCTTTAATTGGAATCAGACCCCTCAAGCCCTGCCCATGGCTGAGTTATGAGCTCCAAACTCCCTGTTGGCAGCACTGAGCTTCTGCCTGAACTGGGGCCCAGGGAGGAAGAATCAACTTGGAGTGTGATGACATTTCTCAGGGATTATAAAGCAGAAAAAAATTCACTGCTGAAGTGTAAGGATGGGATGGCCCCTAGGCTCTGTGAGTGTGGATTACTTCCTAATTCTATTTCCCCACCCTCCACAAAGCCTTCCTGGAGTGCTGGACTGCTGGACCCACATGACCACAGAACTGTTCTCAGGTTCCCTACTGAGTTTGACATTGGCTTCTAGACTTTATTGCTGGCATCTCATACCCAGTCTAACTTCCCACGTCATCTCCTAAGATAGACCAAGCCCTTCCTCACATAACACATAACACATATACCGGATGTGTTAGCAATAAGAGGAGGCCTCTTGCTTCTGTAGGTACAAGATCTTCACCTGTTTCTTAGCCTGCAGGGGCATCCACGCCAGAGTGTGAATCCTGAAATTGTCCCACAACTCATGATGTCTTCATTCACTCACTGTCGATGATCACTCACTGCTTTTCAGACTGAGAGTCAGGGAGCAGCAAAGGCTGGGGAGCTGTCCCTGCTGAAGAACTTCCTGTCTAGAGAAGCCCACAACCCAGTGGGAAAGTGAGGACGGGGTGCTGAGTGAAGCACAAGCCAGGGGTAGTGGACTCAGCTCAGGAAGGAGCAGATGGAGGGAAGGGAAGTTTCCAGAGACAGCGAGCATAAGCTGAACCCAGTCTCCTTGGACAGACTCTGCAGGGCCTTCCAACCTTCTGCTCTGCCATACTTGATAACAAGGCTGTCCACAGCAAGCACTTAAACAAGACGCTTCTAGAAAGGGACCAGCACAATGCAGCTGTCCCATGTAAGGTTTCCTCTTCAAGCTTTCCCATCTAGACGCACACAGAGAATGAATATTGGCAGGGCACAATGGGATAAATAGCAGGGGCTGCCCACGGCTGGAGGCCACAGTAGAGTCTCTGGTCACCCCCAGGACTCAGGGTCTGATTCCACTGATCCTGGGCTGCCTCTAAAAGTCCCATGCATCTACCTCTTGCCTTGCTTTTCTCCCTCTGCGTAGCCCCCTGTGGGAGGAAGTTTCCAGGTGACATGATTAGAAAGTCCACACCCCAAGGAAGAAAAGGCACATTCTAAGACAGGACGACTACATAGCCAGAGGTGCAGTCAGTCCACAGGGTAGCCACGTGCTGGCTGTGCAACCTGGGCAAGTGGTGTACTTCTCTATGAGGTATACTTCTTCCTCTATGAGGCTCACTAAATCATTACTTGGATCATTCATTCATGGGAAGGTGTCTACTCCAGGAACTGTTTTAGATTGCATATGGCAATGAACAAAATAAACTCTCTGATGTGCTAAGATTTCATTGTTGTGGAAGGGATAGGAATTATCAAAACAGTAAATGTCCTACTGCATGTTGGGTGGGGAGAGGCACTATGGAGAAACACTTTAAGGGATGGGAAGTCCAGAGGGTGGGTGGGTGCTGTTCTATTCATGGGCAGAGGAGGCTTCACTGACATGGGGAAAATGGAGCGTGGTGTGAAGGGGCTGAGAGAGAAGTCATTAGGGGAATCTGAAGAACACTCTAGACAGAGGGAATATTCTGAGGACGGTACATGCAAGCCTGGGAGTCATTTAGAGCCCAAGCCATTCTGAAGACAAGGGCTTTTCTTAGAGCCAGGAGGGAGCTGTTGGAGGGGTTTCAGCCAGGAGCGTTAAGACCTAAGACCGGATTTACCTTTGTTATTTTGATTGTTGTTGCTGCTGTTATTATTTGGTGGTGAGGGTTGAACCCAAGGAATCACACATGCAAACAAACACTACCACTGAGTCACATCCGCACTCTTGCATTTAAAAAACTACCTCTGCCTACTGTTTGGAGGACAGAATACAGGGACAAGGGTAGAAATGGGGATCCCAGGTGAGAAGCACTTGTAGTGGTCCCAGGTGATCAGCAGGCTCAGGCTGCGATGTGGAGGGTGGCCATGAGCAGTGCATGCTCTGGATACACCCGGAAGGTAGAACTTTACTGGTAGAATTTGTGGATGAACTGGGTGCAAGGCGAGAGAGGAACAGGAGCTGAGGACCGCATCTGGTTGTGTTGGCCTGAGAAGCTGTGGGGAAGAGAGGCCCAATTTCCCGGAATGGGGAAGAAAGTGGGAAGAGAAGGTTGGGGGTGGAGGCAGGGAACAGTCAGTGCTTGAGGTGCTCATTTGCTGTGGAAGAGGCCAAGTGACACAAGAGTCTGGTGTTCAGGAGCAAAGTCCAGGATGATGATGTGAATTTAGGAGATAACTTTAAGGATGAGCAAAGACAGAGGAGAGAAGTTGGAAGAGGCAACCCTGGAGCACTTGGCATTTCAAGGTTAGGGTTAGAGGAGAAACCCACTAGGAGAAACCACTAACCCAGGCAAGGGCTGCTGACAAGCAGGTTCCCTCGCAGGAGAAGGAAGACGAAATGTGTGTAGACCCTGCAAAGAAGGAACCAAACACAAGGTGATTTACTTCTTTCTCACAATGCCTGTTCAGAACCAGTCTTTTTGGAAATGGAATGGCCAGGGCTGTTGGATCTCTTTAGAAGGGTACCCAGCCTCAGGCCTAATTTGGGGAAGAAAGCTGCCATAGAAGCTGCCTTTAGTCCTAACTCTTGGAATGTCTTTGAACCCCACAAGAAAAAGCAAGATCTCAGAAGCAGGTAATTTTAGCCAAGTGCACTGTTTGCTTAGAGTTTGGGTGCAGCAACCAGTTAATTACTCAAGTAAATCATGTCACCGTCCCTTGCAGCCCCAGTGCAATAACAACATGCTGACCACACTTTTAAGAGTGATATAAGCCTCTGAGAGCGAGCTAAGAGGTTTTATGGGCCACCCTTTCAATGGGCCTCTTTCTGCAGGAGCCCACAAGAGTTGTGTGTGTCCATGCCCCCTCAGCGATGGTAAGGGAGGGTGGTTCTTGGGGGCCACCTTCTTAGACAAGGTCCATACGACTTGGGACCAGGCCAGTGCTGGCTGGTAGCCCAGCTGGGAGGTGGGAGAGGACCATCTTTTCTGTGTCCTCTGCTCAATTTATTGAGCCATGTTTTTCCCACTGCCCGAAACTATCCAGTCCTCCAACTGCATCAGTTATTGAATAATATTGAATAGGCCAAGTGCTGATCTGAGCACTTAGAACTCGGGTGTTCTAAGGCACAGTACTCACTCTCCAGGACATGCCAAGGATCAGCAGAAACTCTGCTCCAAGGACAAGGCAGAATGAGCTAAGTGCTTCCCAAGGGGCAAACACATACAGTGGTGGGGACACCAAGGAAGGGATGATGGACTCAGCCACATCAGATGGGGAACAAGGATAAGGTTTCCACAGCCTGGATTGGGGGTAAAGGAATTCTAGGCAGGGGAGGCACAAGGAGCAAAGGCCCAGGGGCTGGGTGAGTTCTCCCATCAGACAGTCACAGGAGCTTAGACCCCTTTGACTGAGAAGCTCAGAAACTCCGACTCTCAGCTTGCTTGAGTCACAGATTAGTGGGACCCTGAAATGTAAGAATGGAGGCTCTTCTTGTAAGACAGAGGCAATACCTGATCAGACCTCTCCTCCAGTGTAGGAGATTCTTTCACCGGTTGCCAACAGGCTGCACCTTCAAGATGGATGGGGGAGCATTGGTGAGGACCCCATTCTGCACAGACGTCTTTCTGCTCGGTGTATTTATTTGTCCCCATGCATCAGTCTCCAAATGATGGCCAGGTGCATGCTCATGACTGGCCTCGCGCCACCATGTTCTAAGGACCCTGCCCCTTCCATCTATAAGCAAATCTCACTATCCTGCCAAGGATGGCCATTTGGGTGTGTGTCAGGGAAAGTGGTGGGTCCACAAGTGTGGTAGTGATTGATAACCAGCTAGGATCTCATTTAGGAGCTTGGTCCTGGGTCTACCCCTACCTGCCACATTTTACTTCCATAACCCATAGTTTCCTCTTCTCTCTGCTGTGCAAAGGTTCTTAAAGCCCCTCAATGTAGGAACAATAGCAATAGTAAGCAATTGTTTTGCTCTTACTAAGTGTCTGGCACTCAGTTAAGGGCATTATCAGCACGGCCAGGTGGGGTGGTGCACACCTGTAATCCCAGCACTCAGAAGGCTGAGGCAGGAGGATCACTGTGAGTTCGAGGCCAGCCTAGATTACATAGTGAGATCCTGTCTCAAAAGACAAAACAAGCAAACAAAGAGCTTTACCAGATGATCTCTGCTCATGATAAAAGCACCGTCATTGTCTTTCATATTTTAGGGAGGTAAGGTAATTTGCCCATGGTCACTCAGCTGTAAGTGGTGACACTGGGAGACAGCCCTGGGAAATCTGATTCCAGAGGCTGCTGTTAATGACAATGAGGATAATAATGCACACTATCCTTTCCCGGGCACATGTACAGCAAATTCATTACACAAGTGGATGCTTCAAAGCTTGTTTTTAGGGACTGTAGATACAAGGTATGTGGCTATATAGCCAGAGGGAGTATACCTGAAAAACCGTTATTTCTGTGTAAAGAAGAATATGGTTTTGTAGTCTGAGTAAGTTTTGCCTCTTAATTTGTTTAGCGTTCATTAATCTGTGAGCTTCTTAAGGAAAATGACCACGTTTGCATTCAACTTGGATCCCCAGGAACAATGCCTAGCAGATGATTTGTGCTAAGCGAGTGCCTACTGCGTGGGCTGGGATTCTGCCTGGACTCACACAGTGGGCCTCTTCTCATCAGGGCTGACTTGCACACCAGGCAAGACAAAGGTGGTTGTGTTTGCTTAGGGGATCCAAGTGCGTGGTCCGGACTCAGAATGGCCCATATCTGGCTTTAAAGCAATACTTTAACAGCTGCTGTGCAAAGGTTCTAAAAGTTCAATGTAGGAACTTAAAGAAAAGAACCAATATATAGGTAAGATGTGGTTAATACATTCAGTATGCTCCCCTCTTCAGTTAATTAGAAAACTTTATTACAGGAAAGTTGAAGCTGCTTTTCTTTCCAAGGGAAATTGTACCAACTTCTGAGAAATGGAAAAGAAGGATGCCAAGAGCTGCTTCATGGCCATTTCTACCTTGCTTTCCTCCACGCCTCCTGCGCTGACATATGTACCCAACGGCCCATCTAGCTCCCACTGCCCTTGCACAGTCAGAGTAAGCCAAGATGAGGAAGAGTGTGCCAAGAATCAGAAGGTGTGAGTTCTCTTCCTGCTCCTGCAACTTACTGGGTGATCACTATTGTCATTCCCCAATGTTGAAGGGGTTCATAGCCTCACCCATCTCCAATGTGCCGGAAATATGGAGGCTGAGTTTCAGGGATGTCATGGTCATTTTTGGGAGACAAAAGGAAACGTTCCCTGAAGGAGCTTATTGGATCCCTTAGTCTAAATATCTGGGAATTCTGGTTTCTTACAGTTTGAAACTTCCCTGTCAAAGAGGTATATGCATAATGGGTGACCAACTAGATGGGCCTCCAATGCCTAGACTGGGAATGATTCACATTCTATAAGACATTCTAGTTTAACCTAATGCAGTCCACATTAAGTTACAGTGCCTGCACAAACACACAATTTCCAACACACACTCAAAAGTGAGGGCTGCGTGCCCTCTGACTCTCACCTCATTAGCTGCCTCCCTGGGTGGTGGTCCTGGGGAAAGAGGCATGTCCAGCTGAAAGGCGGGAAGGGCAGATTTATGGGTGAGCAGGGGCTTCTCCCAGGTGTTTCTGTTCCCACCCTCTTCCCCTGGAACATCTGGAGAAGAGGTATTGTCTTTGGGAAGGGAAAGAGAATAAGGACTTTCCCTGGAATGAGTTTCCTCTTGGGAGTGTTCTGGGGGACCTTGGAGATGGTCTTGCATTCAGGACAGCTGGGCCCACTGCCAAGGCCCCAGCTGGGGCAGAAAAGGACACCTCAACTGAGAAGTGCTTCCTAGCCAGGTGAACTGGATTCAGTCTTTGTGATGCTTATTGCAAGCAGCTCTAACATTGGAACCAGTTACCTCTGTGTTCTAAACTCAGCAGCTAGAGTTCTTCCATCTTGAAGAGATGGCACCCATAATAACTTTACCCTTGTGCCTACAATGCCCAGCACAAGCCTGGCATAGTAGATATGCTTTAGATAAGGGGTAGAGTTGCAACGAATTGAAGCCATCCTGACAGTCTTATGTAGACTGATTCAAAGTGGCACCTTCTCATTGGATAGATGGGGAAACCTAGCCCAGAGCCAGGTAGTGGCTTGCATGAAGAAACAGCTGTAGTTAGCAGCAGATGTGGGAGTGAGTGATACTCCCTCATACCCACACCAGTGCTCTGCAGCTCCTGAACACTGGTCTCAGCTTCAGGAAAATGTTCTCCCCCACCCTGCCTTAATCCATTCAACTAGGCTGTGCATGGCCCCATCAGGAGGGGAAATGTCCACATTACGAAAATCATACGAAAGAAATTATGGATGGAAAAATCATTACCTTATAAATCGGCCAAGCTGTTCAGAACTTGTAGGAAACAGGGCATATAAAATTCATATGGCACATTGGGGCTTTGATAGCGCCTCATTATAGCCCTTAGACTCCAGTGAAAAATGTCCTCATCCAGAAAGGGCTAATTTTCCTTTAATAATGACACGGGTGGAGCTGATGCCATAAATTCCAGCTCCCTGAGGGCCTGCAGCTTGGGACAGATGCTTTTGAGAGAAGTAGCTCTCAAGGCTGTGTCACCCCTGTTGTACTCTGCTGCCCCCAAGGGAAGAAGAAAAAAAGAAGTTGGCCTTTTCCTGCCCAGGCCCAGCCTGCAGAGGACAAAAACACAAAGGATAGGGAGAGGGGTTGAGGCTATCTTTTCTCTGAAGAAGGCCAGATCTAAAGCAGTCAATATAAGTCTCTTTCTTTCTTTCTTTCTTTCTTTCTTTCTTTCTTTCTTTCTTTCTTTCTTTCTTTCTTTCTTTCTTTCTTTCTTTCTTTCTTTCTTTTTTTGGTCAGGGATCGAAATTGGGTCCTTGCGCTTGCGAAGCAGGCGGCAGAATCACTGAGCTAAATCCCTGGCCCATAAGTCAGTTTAACAGGCGGTTGAGGGCTGCAGAGAAAGGGCTCCACAAATCATTGCTTCAGTTTTAGGTGTGGTTCCTATGAGAGTGGTGTGCACTCTACTGTCCACATCTCTTATAGCCAGTTTGTGACCAGAATTCAGGCTAAGGCTGTGACCAGGATTAAAGCTTAGTCTGTGCCCAGCAACAGGGCTCAGTCTATGACTCAGGTCAAGATTCAGAATGTGACCAGAGTAAGGCTCAGACTACACTAAGTGGGTAGAACTAGATCTGGGTCACAGGCTTACAGGGGATTCAAGAGCATAGGGTCACAGAATTAACAACAATCAACAGAGCCTGAGTCTTGAACTATATTTGGCTTCTTTCCCAATGGTTTCCTTTCTTAAAGCTATGCTAAGCACCCAGAGTTAATAAAGTTCTCTCCTGGGCCATGGTACAAATGAGGAGGCTGAGGGCCTATACATGAATGCTGAGAGTGACCTGGAAGAGCATGGAAAGTATATCCAGGCTAACTGACCCCTAGCCTAACATAGCTGCCCTTACATTCTCCCCTGAAAAGCAGTGAGGGTGAATCATGGTGGTCAGAGCCTGGTGCGGTGGTCCTAATTCCTGGTTCTTTTCGACCATGTGTTCCCATGAGAAAAGGAAAGGGAGGGTTTGTCTGTCTTCTCAAATATGTACATGGCCCTGAATACTCCCCTTATGGACATGGCTTCCTGAAATGCCAGAGTAGCCTTTATTTTTTTAGATTCCCAATGAGCTATTCTTCCCAGCTATGTGTAAATTTCATGTGTATTGCTCAATTTGACTTCTCCAGCAGCCTCTTAGTTCTGGGTGTAGATGAGAAAATAATTGAGGATCTGAGTAGTTAAGTGGTTGTTACAAGCTGAGTTGTGTCCCCTCCTACCCCAATTGATATGTTGAAGTCCTACTTCCCAGTATTTCAGGATGACGGCATTTGGAGATGGGGCCTTCATAGTGGTAACTAATGTGAGGCCCTTAGGGTGGGCCCTCCAATCTGACTGCAGTAATGAGATTAGTATTCACAGGCCCTAGGAGGGTGAACAACAGGATACCACATGCAGAAGCAACCACAAGGCTACCCTCCGAGAGCCAAGAAGGGAAGCCACAGGAGACATCACCCCTACCAGCACCTTGATCTTGGACTTCACTTCCAGAACAATGAGAGAATAAACATTCTCTTGATTAAGTCACCCTGTCTACGGTATTCTGGGATAGCAGTACAAGCAGTCAATACAGTGGCTTACCCAAGACTTACCAAGATGAGATTTGAACCTGAGTTTTCTGATGTGCGGTTCTGAGTTCTTCCTCACTGAGTAGCAGGTACCTCTCAGAGCCCCCCATAGCTAGCGTGTAAGTTCTGGGATGACAGGAGTTGCAAGCTCTACATTGCTGTTTTACACCGAGCACTGTTGGTCTTTCTTGTTTTTCTGGGAGAGGGGATGAACTAGCAGCTCTGGAAGCCTGGGTGGGGATGGGCAGGGAAGGACTGGCCCCTGAACACAAATTTAGTTCCTATTCCTATTTGTTACAGTTGCGGTCAGCACCCGGCCTTACACAACTGCCTTCTTGCTCAGCCCCCTCCCCTGCAGCCAAAAGTAGAATCCCCTAATGGGCCATTTGGCTCAACTTGGAGTTTCACAGGCCTGTTCCTTCCAGAAGAGGCTGCAGGCTCAGCCAGCGTTGGCCCACAGACTCACAGGAGAATTGCAAAACCCAAGGCACTCACCCAGATCGAATTCCCCTGTCTTAGGTTTTTGAGCTACTTGATTAAATAGAAAAAAATTGATTTCCCATCCTCAGCTAGGAGAGGGGTGGGCCACAGACAATTGTGTCACTGGAGCACAGCGCTGGAAGTGTGGCTTCCAGGGGACCTTCCTTCCTCTAGTCCCAAGTCCTCAGACGATACTGCAGACCCACAGGAGGAGGCCCAGACCTCCTCGGCCAGGGACAGGGACAAAGGCCTGGACACAGAGCAGCAACTAAGATGACAGCTGATGGAAGACTTTCTCATGGTCAGTGCTGTCAGCTGAGGGGCTCACTGTGCCTGGCAGTGTAGAGCTTGCTGTCAGAGGTGGTATACAAGCTCCAGTTGGAAATTAAGGAAAGAAGCCAAACATCATATGCAATGCTAGCCAAATGACCCGAATGACCTCTCCTTGCCCGAAATAGCAAAAGACTAAGAATCTAGATTCTTCCATTCAGTGAACATTCTCTGAGTTCCTAAGAGGCCTATGCAGTGATGAGTGAGCCTGGAGGAGTTTAAGGAGAGATGGCAGAGAGAGGATGACAATGGTCCAGCATCGTGTGTAGCGACAGAAGGGACACAGGATGTACTGTCCGTGCCATGCAGCATTGCCTCACCCTAGGATCCTCCTAGCCAACTGCCAACTGCTGGCACCCACATTTCTTGCCCAAGGCTTTCCCTGGCTGGCCAATCCTACCCCAGGCTAGTGCTGGGGCTTGAATGGGGCCCTCTGGACTGCCCCCCCCGACCAAAGGTGGAGTGTAAGGACTCTGGCTCCCAGCCTTGGATGTGACAGTTTGGAGGCCCAAACTTCACCGTTTCTAGACTATCTTAGCAAGTTAAGTTCTTTTAGCCGAGTGATGACTTGCCCAAGTGATAGCACCTCCATTGGCCTGTTTCCCCACTTTCATGGGTTCAAGTTTACCCAAACAACAACTTGTACAGTCTTCAAATCTTTCACTCCAGATCTACCTCTGGGCCACACAATCTAAGACAATGGGATATTTCTAATCCTCTTCCATGAAGTAAAGTGGGAGGTTGTGGCCAGGGTCAGCTTCCCACAAGGATTCTTATACTAGCTCTTCTAGGAGGAGGGGGAGTTTTCAGGTGGACAAGGGAAGCACACAGATGACATCTGGGGGAGGGAACAACACATTCCTAGCCAGTGCAGAAGACAAAAAACTGAAGGGCCAGGCCATGAGGAGGGAGGCTACATGTTTCCCACAGGCCCCACCCTCCTCCAAGTGCCCTCTTCCCTTTCTGCTCTGTTCTGTAGGCTCCTGGCCCACATGGATCCTAATGTCAGCCCCGCTTCCCTCCCCTCATCTGGGAGTCTTCCCTGGCCAGCTGGCTGTCTGAGGCTGCCTTGGGTTCTTCTGTACATGCGTTCCCCTTCCCACCCCATGTTCCATCACCCACCCCAGCCCTCAAGATCTCAAGACCTGTCAGCACCTAGAAGTAATGAATGAATAAATCATCAAAATAGGAAGCTGGCTTCTGAAATATCAAGCTTCTGGGGGTCTAACCTGGGGGTCTCCAACCCCCGTGGCCTATTAGGAACCAGGCTGCACAGCAAGGGGTGAGTGGCAGGCAAGCATGCAAAACTTCATCTGTATTTATAGCTGCTCCCTACTGCCCGAATTACTGCCTGAGCCCCGCCTCCCGTCAGATCAGCCACCACATTAAATTCTCATAGGAGTGTGGACCCTACTGTGAACTGTGCATGCCAGGGATCCAGGCCACGCACTCCCTATCCCTCCCTACCCACCTCCTCAACCTTCCTGTCTGTGAAGAAAGGATCTTCCATAAAATTGGTGTCAAAAAGATCAGGGGCACAGGGCTACGGAGACTTATAAGAATGTCTTTAACCCTGCAGAGTTAAGTTCAGAGGGTAGAGTCTGAGTGGGGCATGAATGGGGAGCAAGGAGGAAGAGAAACAGAAAGAGGAAGGATAATTACTGAGACCATGCTCAACAACGAATGTAGAGCTTCTTGGTTTTATCCTTGGGCAGAGCAATGTTGGACAGTTCTTTAGTGGCACGGGCTTCTGTTTAAGTCCTTCTCTGTCTCTTGCTTGGTATCCCACAAAAAACATGGGAGTGACAACCTCAAATTCACAGGGCCACTGTGAAATTTGGTGAGATGTGTGCATACGCATATAGGCCTCACAGGTGCTGACATACACTAAGTCCTCTATATCCACACAATCAACCAACCAGTGGTTGACAATACTTAAAGAAAAAATTGCATTGTACTGCACATGTGCAGACTTTTTTCCTGTCATTATTCCTGAAACCATACAGTGTAACATATATATATATATATATGTAGCATTTATATTATATGAGGTATAAGGAATATAGAGATAAAGTACAGCACTCAGGAAGACATGCACAGTTTATATGCAAACACTGTGCCATTTTATATAAGGAACCTGAGCCTCCCAGGGCTTTGGTGTCCCCTGGGTTCTGGAACCAGTACCTGGTGGATATCAAGGATGAGAGTGCTGGACCCGAGAAAAACTCTGCCCCTGAATCACTCTCCTGGTCCTCCCCCTCAGCCCTGGAGGCAGGGGTTGTGGATAAGGAAGCCGAGGCAAAGAAAAGGCTAGGGAACAGGCCATGGCAGCTCAGTCATTATGTGCCATTGGTGGGACTTGAACCTATGCCATCTGGCTCTGGAGTCTATGGGTTTAATCAGTGTGATTAACATAGCAGGCCCTTGACAAGTGTCTCAGAAATGACAAAAGAGCAGCCAGAAGGCAGTAGAAGCAAAAGTAGAGGAAATTGTCAAGAGACATTTCAGTGCTCTGCTTAGGGCTAAGCTGGGAAAGCAAAACATAAAGATAGAAACTGTCCAAAGAATAACCCCAAACCCAAACACCCACAAGCCACAGCTGTGGCCCCTGGTGGGCTGCACTTCCAAGAAACCTCAGGCAGGGGGTTCCAACTACAGCAGGGCCCAGACAGAAGAGGCCAGGAGGGGGTTCAGCACAGGGTTGCTTGGTGAGGCCTGAGGGGCTCCCTGCCCCAGGGAGCCACACTCATAAGGGCTCTAAGGCTGCCTTTGTTGCTGTCAGAGACTAGGAATTCTAGGCCAAAGTAATCTAACCAAGCATGAACAGAATTGAGTTTCTCCTCCCCCACCTCCCAACTCACTATGAGATTCATTTTCATGATCTCCTTTGAATGGTGTGAGCCTGTTTCAGAGAGCTAAAAATGGGTCCCATGTGGTCACACAGCGCCAAGAATATGAACCTCCCTGCAGCCCACTAGGGTCACCCTTGTTGGTCATGTCTGGCTAGAGCTCTCCAGTAATGTCAGCTCTTTGCAGTGCCCGCTGACGCACAGCCTGCTGTAAAGGTCCTAGCTCCCCAGAGCCTGTCTGTTTCTGCTTCAGGCATGGTTTCAAAGTATTTCCTCTGATCTCTGAGTTTGGAGGAACCATTGCTATCTGCAATGACAAGATGGGGTGGGTGGTGGTGGTGGTAACGTTAATGTGACATATTTTGCCCAACCTCATTTTCTCAAGTGTCTTGGACTCAACAGCTCTTAACCATGACATTTGTCCTAAAGCTGAGCTTCGTAAAGTGTATTTTTCCTGGTCATCTTTAAAGCGACAGCCACGGTGATTAATGCCTCCATGAAGGACAGATTGACTTTTCATGTTCTCCTTGATGCTTAAAGAGTTTTGCTTCCATGACTTTCCCAAGACAGCCAGAGCTGGTGGGGCAGGTAAAGGGGGTGGGTGGGAAGCCTCTCTCATACCCTGGAAACGTGCTTGGAGAAAAGCCTTTTCTAATGAATGTTGTCTAAGCAGAGCAGGCCACTGTGCAAATATCCCAGATGGACACTTGGATGGTGCCTCGGCTTAGGGCCACTCGCTGGAGAGCAGTCACACTGGGGAATGTCAAGCTCTGGGGGATAAGCAAACACAGATCCCTGGGTGTCCACATTCCTCGGCTTGCAGCCTGTGGCCCAAACCCCACAACAGGCCCCAGCATTGTTGGGCAGTGGCCTGAGCTGGCCAAAGGGCAGGATCAATATTTGCCACTACACACTGGGTCCTGTCCCCAGCGGCATCTGTGTTTGGACGGCCTGCCTCTCACTGCTCTGCATCTCTCTCCAGAGGCTCTCCGGGTGCCACAGGTCTCCATGGGGCAAGGGGGCTGGTGCTCACTAGATGTGTAGGAAGGGGATTGGGGATGATTCTGGTGGGATTTCGTTAAACCTTTCCACATATTACAGAACCAGGAAAGCACACAGGGAGGAGTTTAAATGGATCTCTAGGAGCACAGTCGAGGGCTGCTTGGAGCCCATGTTAAGTAACATGTGCTATCCTGGCTGGACCCATCTTTGATTCCTCTTCTCTCCTTCCAGTCCCCACCATCCATCCATCTGTCCACTCATACCTCCCTCCATCCATCTATCCAATATCTTCCTTCCTTCTTTCTTAAAGCACACAGGGAGGAGTTTAAATGGATCTCTAGGAGCACAGTCGAGGGCTGCTTGGAGCCCATGTTAAGTAACATGTGCTATCCTGGCTGGACCCATCTTTGATTCCTCTTCTCTCCTTCCAGTCCCCACCATCCATCCATCTGTCCACTCATACCTCCCTCCATCCATCTATCCAATATCTTCCTTCCTTCTTTCTTCTTTCTTTCTTTCTTTCTTTCTTTCTTTCTTTCTTTCTTTCTTTCTTTCTTTCTTTCTTTCTTTCTTTCTTTCTTTCTTTCGGTACCGGGAATCGAACTCGGGTCTGTGTGCTTGCAAGGCAGGTGGTAGAACCACTGAGCTAAATCCCCAGCCCTTATTCTATTTTAAATAAAGTCTGTCTTGTTCTTGTTTTTGACTGGCCCTGCCCAAGTCCAAACCCCCTCTTGCTTGGACAACCATAACAGCCCCCTGCCTAGATTTCCTGCCTATCATCCTACAATTTATTCTCCAGGCTACAGTAAGCGTGGACTTTATGAATCACAAATCTAATCATGTCTCTCTCTATTTAAACCCTCAAGTGCTCCCACTGCCAGCAGGATCAAGCTGGGCTCCTTAGGCAGCTTACAGAGAGAACTTCACGGTTTTGTGATATCTTCCTTTCCCCTCTAGCCTCATCCTGACTTGTCCCCCACATTCCATACGATAGGACAGCTACATGCAGGACACTGGGGTCACAAAGAGTATATTTCAACACTGTCACTCACTAGCTATGTCATCTCAGGCAAGTCAAATTTCGGAGTCTTTGCAAAATTAGGCAGGATTTTGCCCACAAAGCTAGAAAATACATGTCAAAGTCTAAGTACTCTGCCTGCTGCCTAATGAATCAGCAAGATCAGCCACAAAAAAACCCAGAGAACTGGGAAGGAGGCACTTAGAAGATGTTGGAATGACACACCCTCAGTCTCTCTTAGGAGACTTCCCCAGGCCCTCTTTTCTTCCTTCCTCTGGCCATTCCACTTCAGAGATTCTGATCTGTTTTTATCAGGAAAGGAAGATTTGGGGATGATGTTTTGGGCGTGTGAACTAAGACATCCTTCCTTTGAGGCCGTACTGTCCAGATGAAACTGGGGCCCAAGTATTTACCCAGTTGGTGAAACCGAAACACTTTGCTAATTGCCTGGAACAAGCGGTCATTCTCTATGAGGCGATGGTGAGGAGGGTCTCAATCTGAGTGTTGGATGCCACAAGCCATTTAGCAACTAGTAATGACTGCGACAGACTGCTTCAGGTCTGGGGAAGCAGCTTCACAGTTTGTACTTGTGGTTATGGCAAATGTAACTCGTTTCAAGGTCGCAGAGAGGTGGCAGGAGAGGCAGAATTCAAGGTTAGACTATGCCCCCTCACCCCTGTGCTGGCTTGCATTTTGTCTGGTGTTTGTGTGAGTTCAGATGTTAATAAGAAAGGCGGTTCATTTAGGCGAGGAGGGTAGGGGTACCGTGTGGCTTTGTGAGCACTTGCACCGAGGTCTGAAGCTCAGATCTTCCCTTTAACCGCTATAGAAGGCTGGGCAAGTTGCTTGCCCCCTCTGAGTCTGTTCCTCATTTGTGAAATGAGGATAATTCGCCTACTTCTTGGGACGATTAGAAGACTGAACATGGAGAGGCTCAGTGGAATACTTTGCACTGTGCTGGAACTTCAAGCCTTTCCACTGGGGTTCGTGTGGGTTTTAGAGTCAGACTGTCTGGATTTTGTTTAAATATTTTCATTTAAAATGAAATATTTCAAACAAAAGAAAAGTACTGAGAAATCCAACACATACCTATGCATTCACTCCTGGGCTTTAATCCTCATTGACCTACCATATTTATTTCACATACTTAAAAAAAGTAATGCGGTATATCCAGTCAGAAGCCTCTTGCTCATCCTTAACCCTACTCACCTTTCTTTCCTTCTGGACATCATCATTTCTGAGGGTAGGGAGCTTCCATTTTGTCTGCATTTTATTTGTTTTGTTATGTACATATGTTCACAAACAATATGGAATGTCGTGTTTTTAAATTTTCAGAAGTAGATTGCATATACTGTTCTATGCTTTCTAGTCTGATATTATCGAAAGCTAAAGGAAAATCATAGGCCACTGAATCTAACTGCTATCCAGTGTTCCATTATGGGACTATAGTATGATTTATTTATCCATTTGTCTACGGCTGTGGACTACATTTCTGGGTTCCCCTCAAACTCATACACAGAAACTCTAATCCCCAATGGGATGGTGTCTGGAAGTGGAGACTTTGGGAGCTACTTAGGTTATGAGGGTGGAACCCTCGTACTAGGATTAATGTCTTTCTGGGAAAAGACCCAAGAGAGCTTACTTCCTTCTCTCCTTCTGCCACATGAGGACACAGTGAGAAGATGGCTGTGCGCAAGCCAGGAAGGGGCCCTCGAGAATGTGACCATGCTGGCACTGTGAACTTGAACATCCCAGCTCCCAGAACTGTGAGAAGCCAGGGTCTGTTGTTTAGGGCACCTGCTCTACAGTACTCTGTGATAGCAGGCTAGATGTTGATACCTACTGATGGACAGCATTCGGTTCTCCTGACCCCTGCCCCTGCTTGTTTCATAGTGTTACCATGGAAATAAGAGGTGAGAAGAGAAGCCACTTTCCCTGGGAGCCAAACAAGCCTCTTTCTGAGCATAGGGTGGACTCAAAGCAAGGTGCAGCCATGCCACAGACTGAGACAGCCTGGCTTCTCCTTGCCCTGCATAGAAGGCTGTTGTATTTTCTGCTGGAGGAGGGAGGACATCAGTCAGAGCTTTGGCCTGCACTTAGTCATGGACCCTGCTTCCATCCTCTGGGCCCCTGCTATGGCACAGAGCCTGGAACATAGTAGTGCTCGGGAAAAAGTAGTAAGTAAACATAGGTGAGTGGGTGGAAAATGACCATGTGGACCAGGAGATGAACAAGTGGATGAATGCAGTTAGTTCTTGGATTCAGAATAAGTTCAGGTTTAGAGAACTACCTCCCTTCTATCTGGTGAAGGCAGTGTAGGGTGGGTGAGTAGAGAGAGTCTCAATACTTGGTTCTAGGGCCAGCTCTGCTGCTGCTGTGTTATAGCATGGCACTTGGAGAGGCTCTGAGTCTTTCCAGCTGTGATGTCTGGAGGGTCTGAGCAGACTGCCTCATTCCTCCTGTGCTCCCCGCCCTCACCCCCTGGCAACACACTGTCCATACATAGCCTCTCATTTTTCAGGAGCACAGTCTGGGATGCATTCCTTGCTCACCACCTATGGCAAAGGAGATTTATTACTCCCACAAGCTCTTTTCATCCTCCTTCCTGCTCAGAGACTTTGAAGGATTTTATCTTGATAAACGATGAGGTTAGGCCCCTGGGTGGGGGGCAGGGTGTGAGCCTGGAAAGGAGAAAGAAAAGCTGAAAGGACCAGAGGCTCTGGGCTACTGATGTGCAGGCAGGGCTGTCACTCAGAGCTCCTCGGGGTCTGGAAGATCTGCCTGAACAGGGCCTTCTGGGTGATGGCAGCAGCACTGCCTTCCTGACTCACTGCTCCTTTCACCTGCTGGGAAGTGGCTGCTGCAGTCCAAAAGCCATGGCTTCTGCTTGGATTTGTGCGTGGGACTTGGCCATCATGCAAGTACTTTTTGCATTTAAGTGGGCGGCCTTGGAGCCCAGCAAGGATTTTCCTGACCTGGCCTCCCTCCTCTCAGCCCTTGGTGCTTAGAAGTGTTTCCTAATCAGGGAAGCCCTTGTGTCCTGAGCCCTCCTTCCGGAAGCCACTCCCTGAGCTTGCAGTCTGCAGACTGAGCCAGTGCTGCCACCCAGGCACATTGAGCTCGGGGCCAGGCCACAGGTGCTGCTTCGGTTCTGCCCTACTGTGTGCTACCTGACAACTTCCTACTCAGCTTTTTAGGCACAGGGCCACAGGCCTCTCCCCAGGGAGGTTTTTCCAGAGCCCATGGACCAGGTGACTAGCTCTGGATGTCCCTCTGCTACTCTGTCAAGGTTTGACTTTCACCTGCTTGTCTCTCCAGGTGACCTGTGGGGTATTACTCTGAGCCACATCAATATCCCTAGGGCAAACACAGAGGAGGCCTTCAGGAGCAATGAAAGAGTGAAGATAAGAGCAAACTTTCCCTGGGATCCTACTAGGAAACTGTTTCTCACTTTGGTTTGCTTCCTTTAGCATCAGCATGCCTTGCGATGAATGCTCAGTGAGTAGTAACTCACGGGAGTCTTCCCTGGATCTCTGAGGCTCGAAGCACCATTTCCATCTTCATTCAGCAGGTGATGAGATGGAGCGAGTGGTGCTGGTGAAAGTGCTGAGGTTAAGTGTTTTTGCCCAGTCTCATTTTTCTACCTACATATGAGTTCTGTGCATTTGCAATGCATCATGCTAAACCCTTGCTATCTTTTTCTCTTGTGGCACCAGAGAATATATGAAAAGCCTTCTCCCTCAGTCACATGCCCAACCCTTTCTTACCATTTTTAAATGTTGAGACAGGGTCTTGCTAAGTTGCTAAGGTACCCAGGCTGGTTGATGCTTCATTTAATACTCTGAATAGCCCTGCTCAGCAGGCTTTATTCAGCTGAGGGACACTGCATCCACCGTGCTGTGAGTCAGGATTCCTCAGTTTCGGATGTGCAGTGGTGGACAGCAAGTAATGAGGCTCTTAGGAAGCCTGGCAGGCAGGAAGACGTCTTGGCCCTCCTGGAGTGGCTAAGCTCACAGATACCTCAAGGGGGGACCCCAGCCAGGGGCCTGGTAGGGATAAGTGGAGTGTCCGGGCACAGCAGGGAGCTGCTGTCCCGGCATGGGGACTGTGGCAGCTTGGTCAGAGTTATGATCCTAAGCCAAATCCAGTCCCACTCACCACCTACCCACTCCACATCCATGCAGCCACTCACACACTTGTCTGAGTCCACTGAGAGGTGGTTTCTGCAGCCCAGCAAGCAGAGGCTTCTTCTGCTCAGCTGGCAAAGAGCTGAGGGCTTCTGATGGGAGGTCACTGTTTTCTTCACACACTGAGTTTCTGTCCTGAAACTGGTGCCTCATTCCAGCAGCCCCAGTTTTGTGGGTCTGATCCTTGTGCATTTTCCACCTCCCTTTCTTTCACTTCCTCTTGCCTTCTCTAACCCACCTGCCTGCTGCCCCCTCCCACTGCCAATGCTGTGGCCCTGGTGGGTACCCAGAGCAAGCCACACCCCTGCTAGGAAATGCCACGGGCCCAGCAGCCCAGCTGTCCCATCTGAGTTCCAATTGGATCCCAACTGTGCATCCAGAATGAGCCCCCAGCTCTCTCCATCTGCACTGCACATTGGTACCTCTTCTGACCAGCTGTGTCTGAGAATAGGCTCATGTACTCCCTGACACTATGCACTTCATTTTGTCTTATAAAGCCCTGGCCGTGGATTTTAGAAGTCTTCCTGCAGCGGCTGCTTCTTGGCCTAGTGCTGGGAGAGGCACCTGCATGAGCCAGCAGGCTGCTGTAAGCAGAGTCTAACAGGAACCCTGCCTTGGCTGCTGCTCACCAGGGGTTGCAGCCTCTGGTCCAGAGTAGCCCCACTGCGTATGGGCTCTACCTGCCCACATGGGACCAATCTGACAAGGCTCCCCGCAGCTGCATCCCAGGACAAAGTCCTCATCACCTCCTAGGTATGGCAACTCTATTGGTACTAATCTCATTCCTCTGGGTATGGTGATGATCATTTCTTACATTGTGAAACTCTTAATGCTTAAGCAAACCCTCAGATACTCATGAGCTCCTTGGCACTCACCACAACCTATCTAATCCTGTTAACAGGTATAAAACAAAGCTCAGGGACATGACGTGTTCTTTAGTGCCTAGAGAAAGAAATCTGTGTGCTGTGCTTACATAGGCAGCTCTGCCCTTCTATGCCAGCCTCACCATTCTGCACTAGACAACTGTGGATGATGCGGCCACCCTGCATGTCCTGACAATTCCCATCCCCATGACCTTGCTGCAGACTCCTGCCCCTCTTGCAGCCTCAGGGCCCAGTGTTATGGTTGCTGTTGGGCCTCCCTAGCCATCTTCCCTGCTGCAGGGGATAACGTCATCACAATGACCACTCTGTGTCCTGGCAGGCCTGGGTGTGACCTTCTCCAGGGCAGGCACTGTATCTTGAGTATACCCCATAACCATCTAGGACGTGGCACAGAGCAGGCTGATAAATGCCCATGGAAGGCACAAGTGAAGAGACACAGGCTTCTCTTTTGATCCCTACATAATCCTATAAGTGGCCTTTGCTATAGGTACAGCACCAATGGGAAGAACCAGGAATCCTACCCTGCAATTAGAAGTGAGGGTTTCTTTTCACATCAAACAAAGCTCTCAAACAAAGCTACCCAGGAGGCCAAGGCAGGTACAGAGGCCAGGCATTATCTAGCTAATGCCAAGGCCAGTCAGCCAGAGTGCTTGTTATATATGAACTAGGCATTGCCTTATTTCATTATCATTGTGAATAATAGTGGCATTTTTCTCTCTATTTCACAAATAGAATAACTGAGGATTAGAGAGCAAAGAGAGGTGCCCAGGATGACATACAAGTAGAATTAGACATCAAGGGAAGCTGCCCTTCTCCCTCATTGCCTGTCCCCAGAGGGGCAGGTCTGTTAACTCTAGGGTCAAGGATATCACAGACTTGGCCTTTGTCAGAGTGGGGCATGATGCTATAGGAGGAATGTGACTGGGCCATCTGCTTGGAGCCCTGCCTTCTCCTCTGTCTCCGTGGGCTGGGTGGATAATCAAGGCTCAGTTACCCTGACAGCTGCTAGGTTGCCACTTTCCCATCAAATAGCCATTCCCGATCCTGCCTTGAGTATGTCAAGGCCCTGCTGCCCTCTGCCCTGGGAAGACCACTCAGGCTAGGGGCCTGGCCTTGGCCTCTATTGCACTCAGATCCTGAGGGGGGACAGAGAACCTGGGAGGTAGGTGAGGGTATACAGGAAGACCTGGCAGCTGGTGGGAGAGGAGGGTGCAAGAGGGGTCTCCCTAGAACTGGCAGAAGGCCAAGCAATCTGCTTGCTCTCTTGAGCAGCACTCCTATGAGGTAACTGTCCATTTCTGTCTTCAGCATCATTGTGGGTGGTCAGCCCCTCGGCCTGCAGCTGGGACCAACAAGCCAGGGAGAGATGAGTCCTAGTTTCCTCTTCACTGGTGGTCTTTCCACTGTGCAAGCCTTACCTTTGCTGGTCCCTTCTTTTCCTACAAGCTGATCCAAAGGCTTCTCTCTGTGGGGTACAGATTTACAGGACTGAATTTCCATCCAAACACTGGGATGCAGGGTCCGACAATGCACTTTGATTTACCTGGCAAACTAATGCTCATTACAAGAGTCCACAGAAAGTTTAACACCTAAACGGAATTTTGTTAGACATTTGATGGTTTTCCTTTATTCAAAAGAATAAAAGTTCATTGCATGGGTGGCTGTCCCAAATGGTTCAAGAAATAGGGTTTTGAAACTCAGAAATCAGTTGGGTTCTTTGCTCAGCTCTGGTTCTCATTCTGTCTTTGAGCCTTGTTTCTTCCTGGAAAATTAAGAGTCTGGACTTGCTGGTTTCTAATGGATTTCCAGGCTTGCATCCTGGGTGCTTATCACTTCCTGAAAAAGGTGGTGACAATTCAGGCCAGAACACTGCTCTGAGGCAGAAGACAGACTAGAGAGAGAGGCAGAGGTTTTCGGGAGAAGTATATTACAGTGCACATGGCAGGTGTGGAATCAGCTGACTTCCCATTTATTCACAGTCACTGAGGCAGATCTCCTCACTCCTCTGAGCTTCGGTTGCCTCATCTGTAAAGGAAGCCAGAGCCACTGAGCTTACTCCAAGGGTGAAATGCTGAGTGAGGTCAGAACATAAAGAGTACAAGAAAAATTATTTTTGATAACAACTGTTGATCATCATCACCACAGAACTCATAGACATTGACCCAGTACTCTGCCCTGGCCCAAGCAGGAAGTTGGGTCCTGTCCACCTTCTTGGCTGCTTCAGTCTAACAGGAGATTCATTTCCCAAGTTTGTAAGATTCACCTCATAGCAGGGCTGTACAGCCCCAGGTTCTAGCATCAGTGCCTGAGGTGCTCTAACTCCAGGCAATGACAAGGGATGACAGACTCAGGGAGGCAGAAGCAGACCAGTCATCCCAGCTTAAGGCTAAGATTGCCAAGAGCAAAGAGAACACATTTCTGTGTAAGTTCCACAAGGAAGCCTTTAATTCCTAGGAGATCAGAGAAGGCTCAAGAAACATGATTTGATTTTTGGTGTCGTGACTGTTCCTCTCCATTCTGCTCTCCTTGGGGGGGACATGTGAGGCCAAGAAGAAGCCCATCCTATTTGCTTCCAAAGGATGAGGCCTGATGCTCTGAAGTTTCTTTTGGACCAGTGTCCAGCTAGCTCCTTGTTCACCAGCCTCACTGTCACCAGCTCAGACCTCCCAAATCTTTCCAAGTCCAGAAGAGTTCTGGAAAGTTCCCCAGGCACACAGTGAAGTCAGGGGGAAGGATAAGCCAAAGGGGGCCCCTGGCTGTGTTCCTCCTATGTTTTAGAACTTGGCTGTGTGTGTGATGCAATTCAATGGCTGTGCTCCCTCTTGAACACCTCTCCTCTCCATCTGTCCTGTCCAAGTCTGCTACTCCCTTTCTTCTTAACATGCACCCAAATGAAGGCAGGCTGAAAGGCCTTAAGGGCCTTGATGTCCAGGAATGGGTTATTAGTGGATTTCAAAGGCCTAGATTTGACTGTAAAACTGCAGCTGGCTAAACTTCATTCTTGGGCCCTGTCACAGCCAATCTGGCCCTCACCAGCTGAAACTGCAATTTCCCTACACTCCGCCATACCAGCAGGCTTCAGAGCCACCTGCCTGTCTCCTGCAAAGAAGTAAAATGTGTACAGAAAAGTACATTTACTGAGCTGCTGTGGACTGTGGACCCAGATGCTCTGAAATCATTCTTGGCTGTAATGTTTGCAGCGGTGTCTCCACTGGCAAACAGAAAAACAGTCTTCAGCTGGGAGGGGAAGCAACAGTGTTGGTCCTTTTCTGGCTTGCACCTCAACTTTCATAACTAACACCTTTTTCTATTAAACAGGGGAAGCGGTCCACACCTCAGGGTGGCCGGAAGGGAGCAAAATGATAAAGACACAATACGGTTAAGGCTGCAAGTACAGTTCATTGGCTGGGTGACCTGGGTCAAGTTAGTTAGTTTGCCCAAACTTCAGACGGGGCTGTTGGGAGGATTAAATAAGATAATGTTTGTCAAGTACTTAGCATTACATACACTGGCTTCTTTCCATTTTTGTGGAAGGAAGGAGAGCAAGACAAAGGGAGTGAAGAAAGAAATGGTGATCCCTTCCAAGGACAAGCAAACATGCCCAATGGACATCAGAAGTGTAAAATTGTACTTTGCAGGGCCCAGAATAACTTTCTTGTGACATTTTGGTTTTTAATGGATTCCAGAAATCTTAAAAGTTTCTCTGCAGTCAGAACAGGATGTTTAACTTTTGTCCTTTATGAAAAAAGACGCACTCACTAATCTCTTCATTCACTGGAAATATGTGGGAAACAATGAGAAATGGGCTCAAAAAAGCAAATGTGAAATGTGCTGTTTTTAAACACTAGCAAGCAACAGAGTGTTGCAAAATGTGGCTGGAATCAATAACAAAATGTCTGGAGATGAACCATTGAAACTGATGCTTTATCAGGGGCAAAATGCTTGTGAAGCTCCAACTTTGGAGCTGAAAGGGGCACTGGACTTCCTTTCATATCTCCAGGGCAGGAAGAAGGGGCACTTTTGTTGAAAAGGGGTCGGAGGCAAGCCAGGTTCCTGAGAAAAAAACAGCTCCTTGTTCTTTTCTCTTGAATTCCTTTCCAAAAGGGAAAAGGAAATGATTTTATAGAAAACATCAACATGAAGAAACTCCGCCATCTCCCAGAACTGTTGATATTTGGAGTCCAGAGGATTCTAATTCTTTGATTAAAAGTAACTTCAATTTCTGATGACATTTTCTTTTTCTTTCTTTCTTTTTTCTTTATTCTGGTACTGGAGATCAAACTCAGGACCTTGTGTTTGTGAGGCAGGCAGCACCACTGAGCTAAATGCCCTCAGCCCTCTGAAGATATTTTCTGAACCCAAGACCCGTGTGGTTGACCTTGAACGTCCACTGTTCTGAGCACCTAGCATAGCACTTGACATATGACTGCAGCTCAGTAAACAATTCTGAAGGAAGAAAGGATGGATGAGAAGAAGAAAGGGAGGAAGAGAGGAAGTAAAGGGGAAATGAAGAAAGGGAGGGAGGGAGGGAGAAAGGACAGAAGGAAGATCAACCAACTGAGATCATGAGTAGAATTCTATAAACTCTAAACTTGGTCCAGATGGCGGGGGAGTTACTTTGCTCAGGTGCAATGAACCAAGAAACAGATGGAGATTTTGACCTGCCAGACTTCAGATTTCCCAGTTTAGCAGATATCTGTGGTGACTTTGGAAAAACTATGAGGTATCTTTTCTGATTTCTTGGTAAAGTAGAGGCTTGTAACCTAATCATCCCTTCTTCTTGGGCTTTCACTCTTGACCTTGTCCATGAGCATCACGTAGTGGTCAGAAAATGGTCTGACGCCTCTGGGGAGAGCCCTTCACTAGTCCTCTTTCTCCATTCAAATGAATTAGAATCATACTCTACCTGAGCTCCTCTATAAAAATTCTACATCATGGTTGTGTCTCTTCAAATATCCGTATCTCCCATCTTGAAAAGAGGAATTACCTTGTACATATTCATATCTAATCAGATTGAGTTGATTTTCAGTAAAATTTTACTAAATGAATGTAGATTTGGTTGTGATTAGCAGGAGAAAGAAAAGGAAAAGTCTGAAGAATTGTTGAACATAAATCAAAATGTTTCCTGATTTTGAGTTGCTGCCATCATGCATAGGAAGGTAAACTCTTCATAATCACCAATCTGCTGAGACAGATGTGGTCATCTGAGCAGAAGTGTGCCCCATGGTTCCCAAGGGAAGGTCATGGTGCCTGCGATGGTGTGCACCTTCCTCAAAGAGTACCTGGTCCCCATCTTGGCTGTCTACTGCTTCCTACACTCACAGAACCATGCAGAAAAGGCAGGGCCTGGTTGGCCAAGTCACAGGGCTGTGGAGTTGACCAATTCTTGGCCACAGCTGCTTCCTCCTCATCAAGGAAGAGGGCAGGGAGAGGGCAAGGAAAGAATGATTGAAGAACATATTTCTGAGGCTCAAAGGTCATCAGATATCATTCAAAATCACATTGCCTTCGAGCATAAGAGAGCTGAATCAAAAACACATGGCACACATTCCCTCTCAGTCACACACTGTTTGAGAAATCAAGGCAAATCACAACCAAAGAACACACTTGGAGGCCACAGAGTCACCTGGAACTGAATCCCGGCAACTACACTGGAGAAGGGGTACAAAGGCATGAAGGGGCAGATGCTCTGCAGACCAAACTCATCAGATCAATGAGAGAGCAAGGGTTTTGGGGATTAGTCAGGCCCAGTGAGGAGACAGAAACCGTGCAGTGATTTAAATAGGTGGTAAGTGGCACACCTGGGTCCTAAGAGCTGGACCACAGTCCCCTTTACTCTCCTTGAATAACGATTTCCTTTGCCCACTGGTTAGAAAAACCTGCAGCTGAGTGTTTAACTTTCTACTCACCAGTGTGCTATCTGATGTCTCTCATATTTTAACCCACCTGTCATTGTAAGGGAGAAGCAGGCCTTTCTCTCAGGGTAGAGGTAGAGATGGGGTTAGGACAGGAGTTTTGGGACCAGTAGGTGAGGCATTTCCCCAACAGATGTGCAGATCTGAGCCAGCTTTGATAATAACAAACTACATAGTATGATGAGGTTCTTGAGTTGCATGGAGAAAACCACTGGGGGCTTCATGCTGGTGTCTGCAGAACAACGTCTACCTATGAAGCACTTTTATAACTAGCCCAAAGTCCTCAATTCTCAGGCTCCCTCCCCAATTCAATGTGAATGGATCCCTCTCCTGTCTACCTACTTCTGTCTGTCTCCCCACTGTGGTATTAATCACCATGCAACACAATTATGGACACATCTCTCCTACCTTCTAGCCACATTTATGGCATGCCCCAGTCCTGATACGCATCTCAGAGACAGAGATGAATCAATGATCCCTGCCCTCAAGAGACTCAGAGTCCAGTGTGGAGAAAGACATGCAAGGAGATAAATGAATGTAGGCTAGCATACCCTAAATGTGGTCAGAGAGCAGCAGGAAGGACCATGGGATCTCTTCCACTTAGTGTATCCAGAATGGGCCAGTTGGGGATGGATTTGAAAAGTAAGTAGGGATTTTGTAGCTCAACCAGACAAGGAATGGCATTTAGGAAGAGAGGACATAAAAAATTTAGGGGCAATAAATTTTAGAAATTGTTGTCCTTTAAGAAGGCACGTTTTAGGATTAGGATAAACAGCACAAGAATAATCACAGTCCTAGTAGTAATGATAGCTACACTTACTTTATATGATGCTTTCTGCACAACAGATGGATATTCTGATTCTGTACTCTTCACATATGCCTGTCCTTCTTAATTCTCATAGACAACCGTATGAAGTAGGGACTGTCATTCCCATTTTACAGTTAAGGGAACTGAGGCATAATTGTTTGCTCAAGGACTCACAAGTAGAAAGAGGTTGAGTGGTACCCAGGCAGAAGTAAAAGAAGTGGTCAGCGATAGGGGAGTGGGCAAAGGGAAGCTCAGAGGTACAGGAAACCTCAACATAACTGCTGCCCAGAGTGGTCCCACATGCCTAACTCTGTCCTCTCCCTGTGCTAACCAGGACCAGATCTGGATCAGGGATTGAAATCTGATAAGAAGTGAGTTGGCTCACAACCAGCAAGGGAATTTATTCACTTCCAAGAAAATTATGTTGTTGTTTTAAAAAAGGAAAACACCACCTCCTAACCACCTCTGTGTACACAGGATGAGTGCTGAATAGAACACTCGCAGTCCTGAATGAACTTGCAGCTGCTCAGACTATGGGCTGCTGGAAGGCAGGGCAGCTCCATGCTCAGGATGGTGCAGGTGTGTGGTGCTCCAGTCAGGTGAACTCAGAGCTGTAGCCACTACTGGGAGAACATCAGTCCACGGGGGCCATGGCAGAGCTGTTCCCAGCCTCCTCGGGATCCATCCATGTCTACCTTTCCATCTACTGCCTAACTTGCTCCTATCCCTGTGGACCTGAGTCTTGCTTCCCAGGATGACTTCTCATCCTTTCTCAGACATGGCTCAGGCTGTTGTAATTTCAGATAACCTTGACCAGGCTGCTGTATCATTTGGCCTTATAGACCCTACTGATGGTCACTCTCCTTGCCACCCTGGGGAAATTTGGAAAGAATTTGGAAAGAATGGATAGAGAGATGGATGGATGGATGGATGATCAGGCCCAGGGCCCCACAGGAGCAGGGGCAACAGCAGCAGCAGCAGAACTAGTGTTCAAGGGTCTTGACTCTCAGCCTAGGTTCTACATTTACTCATATGTTTTGCTGCAGTTCCCTGTGTGCGCTGTGGGAGGCAGCTGATTATGAGAGGTGGGTGGAGTGAAAGAATGAGCCTGGCTGAGGGTTGAGGGTGGGACAAGGCCAAGGGAGAAGCTGAGAGTCTGAGCACTGTGGTGTCTGCTAGTAGAGTCTCTGCAGAGCCGCAGATTGGCTGTCAATATGTATCTCAGCAACCAAACCACCCAGTTTTACTTCCCAGCTGGTGGCCAGCAAGTTACTTGACCTCCTTGTGCTTCTGTTTTTCCACCTGTAAATTGGGGATGGTATCATTGCCTTCTATATGATGTGTGTGTGTGTGTGTGTGTGTGTGTGTGTATGTGTGTGTGTGTGTACAGTTAAAGTGCTTAAGACAGCTGGCACATGGTGTCATAGAAGCATTAGTTTTCATCAATTATAAAAGCCCGAGCATCAAATAGTATCAGTAAATGGGTGAGATGATCTCCACGCACAGCTGTTAACCTATGCTCTGAGCAGGTCCCACCCACCAGTCCAGCCTTGCCTTCCCCAGGAGCTCTCCCTTTTGGTAGCCCTCAGGGGCCCCTTACTGGCTGCTCATTGCTTCTATTCTCCAGCAGTGCTTGCTCAGCAATACCGCAGACGTTTTGTTCCATTGCTGTCCAGTAGCTCTGTGTGGCAGGTAGGACATAGTGTCATTTTACACAAGAAGGAACTGAGGTTGTGAAAAGTAAGATGACTTGTCCGGGGGGGAGCAGGGGGGACCTGCCAAAGCCCAGTGGAGGCTGAAGGTGTTACAGTGGGTTTGAAGGGTCTAGGCAGGTTTCACAGAAGCTGTCCCACATGAGCAGATCCCATATTTATCTTATCTCAAAGGAAAAACTGAGGCTTGGGGAGCACCTGTCTTGCTTGGAGGACAGAGAAACCTCGAGCAGCCTGAATCCTGAATGAAGGAAGGCCTAGGGGTGAGAGGAAGGCGCAGGGTTGAAGGCGGCCAACCTGCAGGCATCCAATAGGCAGAGGCTACTGTCTGTGAGACCCTTGGGGTTCCTGGGACTGCCAAATACTGGTGCTCCCTATCTTGATCCCATCAGGCTGCTATAATAAAATACAAGGAACTGGGTGGCTTTACCAACCACAGAAATTACTTTCCATGGTTCTGGAGGCTGGAAGTTCAAATCAAGATGTCAGCAGATTCAGTGTCCAGTGAGGGCCTATTTTCTGGTTTAGAGAGGACCCTTCCTCACTGTGTTCTGACATGGACAGCTTGCTCTCTGGGATCTCCAAACCCATTCATCAGAGCCCAGCTGTCATGATCTAATCACCTTCCACAGGCCCCACTTCCTTGCATCACACTGGGGTTGGGATTTCAACACAGGAATTTGGAGGGACACAAACATTCAAAGGATAGCTCCAAACACACGCATTACAACTCAAAGCAGCAGGGGTTGTGGGTGGCGTGTGGCAGGGAAGGGATTGTGTTACCCAGGCAAGCCTACAGGGCCAGGACACAGAGGGAAAGGGTTGTCCACTGTGCTTCAATACATGACATCCTCTTCCACATTTTCCTGCCCAGGCCACACAACAGATTTCCCACTCCCAGAGAAGGTCTGAACATATTTTTTAAAACAATGTACAGCCTTTGTGGCCCTGTGGAGCTTGAGAGAGTGGCACACTGACAAATTACTATGGGCCAGGCCCTAGGGATTACAACATCTCCCAGAATGTTATTTTACTAGCTCAGAACCTGTTGGAATTAAGGTTAAAATCAAGCGCGAGCAGTGGACCTGGGAACCATTCTAACACTGAGAATAGTAGGTTTTTTGTTTTTAAGACAAAATGCTGGCTTTCTACATCGTAGCACAGCCAAGGAGAGGACACTGATGCAAGGGGTGAAGTGTGACCAGAGAGCTTGCTGCCATGTGCCTCCGAGCATGTCCTGGTTGGGCTGTTACCTTGCCTTAGAGAAAGAAGATTGCCTGCCTACCAAGGCCAGGACAGAGTGGACAATTTATAAATGGAACTGGCAGAGAGCCCTCATTTAGAGCCAAGCAGGGCTGAATTTCAGTGGACAGAAGGGCTAACAGGAAGCCACTCAGCAACTCATTCATCCACAGAAACTCAGAGCAAGAAAACTTTCAAACTGGACTTTCAAAGACGGTAGGAGTCTGCTGGCCGACATGAGGTGGAAAGGGTCCTCCATGAGGGGACAGAAAAACCACGGACCACAAGAGCAACTGTGCTAATGTCCTCGGGAAAGAGCCTCTGCTCACTGGACTGGCATGTCAGTGGCTGGTATGTCCTCATGAAGAGAAGGGAGGCTTGAGGTAGCCTAAGGACCTGAGTTGACTTTGACTTTCTGGGGCACCATGAGCCTAGTAGAAGTCTGGATCTTCTGGCCATTTGCAAATGGGTGTGCATTTGAATGAGGATCCTTTCTGTCTGCATGACTGGCTGGAGGAGACAAAGCCACAAGCTTTCTCAGCAGGTGCTGGCCTACTGGATGCTTCAGATGGGCACCAGGCAGCATGGCTGAATGTGGAGGGCAGTGGTGGCCAGGAGTCTGGCACCATGCCCAGCTGCTGCCTGGAGGGCAAGTGCAGAACCAACCTTAGTGTTCACAACTATTGAGTAGGAATAAAAGTTCTGTCCCTTACATGCCTTACCCCCATGTGGTAAACAGCTTGTAGGGCCTGTCACAGGAATAAGGGGAGGTTAGGTATAAACCTCCAGGAAGAAATGGGAGACAAGCACATCACAGACTCCCCTGGCTAGTCTGAGTCTGGTGAGTTGGGGAGTAATTGAAAAGCAAATCTGGAAGAGACATGAGAGGTCCATTTGAGAGACAGGAGACCACGGCCCAGAAGGGAGAAGGGCACTATTCTCTTGTCTCCACTCCGTTTCTGACCTGGGAGCCACTCCCACATTTACACCACAGATGTCCTGGGCCTGGTGAGGTTTTGGCAAGGGCTTCAGCACTTTCACCCAGGCTCTGAGGTGGGATCCATGCTGTAGGGCTTGGGTTCAGATGGAGAGTCTGGACTGTCTCTAGGGCAGGCTGAGCCTGAGGTGTTAAAAGGAGATCAGCCTCTCGGATCGGAAACAGTCTGTACTCTGAGTTGTTAGAATGTTAGCGCTCCATGGAGACTTCCTCCGAGTCCAGTACAAGTCTGGAAACGTCCCACTGTAGCAGGGGCTGAGTTTGTCAGCATTTTTTTCTCCCTTTCTTTTTCTCTTCTTCTTCCTCTTTATCCTCTTCCTCTTTCCCCCCTTTTCTTTTTTTCTCTCTCTCTTACACACACAAACATGATGGTTGTGAATATTTTGCCTGTAAGCTAGAGACAATAAGATTTCTCTTGAGCTTAGGAGGCAGAGTGACTCGTTCTGTCCCTGGGGAGGTCACTACACTTCTCCAATGTCTGCTCCCCCCACTCCCGGAGCGTTCTGACTCTGACCCCTGTCACAGATCAGTGCTGACCCCGGCCCCTGGCCCAGCCTCTGGTGGACTCACATCTCTTGGTTCTAGTAGATCCCACTGAACCCTTAACACAAGCTTGTTCTGCATGAATGCTGCACTTAATGTGAATTTGCTGAACAAAAATGTAAAATAATAACATCACAAACAAATCCAAGTCAGGCGGACTTGCCTTTCCACAACTGAGAACCGAGACTCACGCAAAACTAGATGGAAATGGTGCTGCCTCTGGTCCTCTATGGCCGTAGCCACCCTGAATTCCACTTCATTATTCCTGCAGTGACAGTAGCCAGAGGAGTCTAGAGTCAGACAAGCTTGTTTTGTAACCAAGTAGCTGCATAACCGTATGCAAGCAAGTCCCTGCACTCTAAGCCTCAGTTCTGCCAAGGGAGGAAAAGAGAATAACGCTCCGGTTACAGAGCTGGTAGCAAGGGTTAGTTAATACGATTCATGGGAAAGAGCTATATAAAATCTACACAGAGCAAAGTGATGCCACTGTCACCGTGGTTAGGAGAGAGTGAAGGAGCGATCCAGTGAGGCAGTTGTGGCAACCTTGAAGGTGTAAGACAAGGGGCACAGATTGGTTTACCCAGCTGGTCTACTCTTACAATAGTGAATCACTAAGTCAGAGGGCAAGAGGACTCAGTCAGGGGAGATAAACTATGTGCACAGAAGTGGTGTGTGTGTAGTAACCAGGAGAGGCTAGAACATCTCTGTGTACCCAGGATTCAGAGTTCTCTGAAGGAGGATGCACAGAAACATGTACATGTTGCCCAGAAGCCCACTTACGACATTCCAGAAACACGCCTGTCTCGGCACTGGCCCACAGGGCTGGGAAGGACCTGTGTTGAGCCTTGGTCATTCTGCCTTTGTGCACTCACCCCGAATTCCTGCAGTACCTAGTATGTACGGAGTTCTTATGTGCTGAGAACCGCTGGGCACTGCAGATCTGACTGTGAACTAGGCAAGTGTGGCTCTGTTCATGCTCAGCTTTCATTCGGGGCAGGGGGAAACAGACATAGAAATCCATATTGCAAATTGTGACAAGCATCATGATGGGACCAAAATGGAGCTGGAGAACAATGCAGGGGATAGGCAGGAGGCCCCAAACTGGCAGGGACAACCGGAAAGGACTCTCCAAAATAATGAAATATAAAGGAAGGCTCACAGAAGGACTCACCTCATATGAGTGCTTCTAGGAGAGGAAACAGGGTGGCAAGGCAGAGCCTGGGGCTATCACAGAGCTCACAGGTGCCGGTACGGCTGACAATGAGCAGGAAGAGCTGGGTGTCCAGTCAGTGCACGACTCTGACCTGAAAACAGAGGCGCTGGGCCCTTTGAAAGAAATAGATACACTGGTGTCTCCTTTCCTTCTCCTCTCTCCTTCTTTCCTTCTCTCCTTCCCTCTCCCCTACCCTCTCCCTTTCATCAGTGATGGATTCCTCTATTGACAGGTGTTCGGGAAAAAAAAGAATCTATGGAAATTTCCCAGAAGGTATGTTGCCATCCTTAGCAAAAACCTTAGAAACATGTACCCTTTTGGAAAAGCAGTTCTGTACTTTGAAGGCATGGAAAAATTACCTGAAGGGATGTCTATGCTGACACTATTTATAAAATTACAACAAACATCAATAGTAGAGAAGCAATAAAAATATATAATCCTCTATAAATAGAATATTATGCAGCAATTAAGAATGTGTTCGCAAAATCTTCTTAGTGTGGAGGCTATAGAGGAACAATGCCAGGCACACAGACAGACTCATACAATGCAGTAAAGCATGTGAATGCTACAGCTAAATTTAAAAAAAAATAAAGGAATGAGATATGTAAAGTTTAGGATGGAGTTATTTCAGGGCAGGCAGAAGCCACGACACAGGGGAACATACAAGTATCTGTGAGTTACTAGGAAGAATTTAGCTCATAGGTTGAATAGTAGGTTGGTAGTTTTTTATTATTTTATTTAAAATAATACAAACAAGAAAACAAAGACAAAATAAGTTATGTGTAGAACAATGATGATAGCGTGGCATGTAGCAAGTTGCGGGGGGTGCTGGGAAATGAACTCGGGGCCTTGACATTCAACTACATCTGGGGCCCCTATTTATTTTTATTTTGAGACAGACTCTGGCTAAGTCAATAAGTTTCCCAGGGCTTGAACTTGCCATCCTCCTGACTCAGCCTCCCAGAGTGCTGGGATTATAGGTGTGAGCCACCATGACCATTTGTAGTAAGTGTCATGATATAAACAATTTAATAGTATGTGGCTTGGCCTCAATTTTATTAAAAAACACACATACATATACATATATTCTGATTGAAAATAGATGAGAAAATGATATATTAATATGGTAATACTTATTCCAGAATGACTTTTATATTATTTATACTGCACTTTTCCATGTCTATAGTAAATTTATGTTTTTATATTTTATAAGGAGCAAAGTTGTTTAAAAGAGACAGACAAGCCTGTTTTGTAACTGAGTAGCTGCATAACCTTATGCAAGCAGGTCCCTGATTTGACATATTTTGAAGTTCTACTCAAAGATGGGGTGGCAGGAAGCAAAGAGAGAAAGGAAAGGGCTGGGGCCCCACAGTCTTCCTCAAGGGCCCACAGTGACCGAGGACCTCCCATGAGGCCCCACCTCCAACAATGTTGCTCTGGGGACCAAACCTTCAACATAGGACCTTTGAGGGACATTCAATACCCAAACTTCAGCATCACCCTCAGCATCTAGGACAGCATCTAGAGGAGGCTCCTTATAGATGAAAGAAATGAATAAACCAATCAAATGATCAGTAAATTCTTCTTGGCTCAAGGTTTTTTTTTTCTAATTGAGAAACAACAGTTACACAGAGACTGAGGTAACTGATGTAGTCTTAAGCAACCAAGTTTGCGGTCTTATAACACACCAATACGAGGCCAGACTAGCAACCATGGAAGGACAGAAGCGGAGCAGCTTCAAACATCAAGAGGGCTTTCAGGGGGAGGCACCCTGGGAAAAGGATGTGAAAACTCAGTCAAGTCTTACCTGGGAGGTACCCTTTAGGGAGGCCTGACCATTCCAGCACTGTCCAATTCCGGGATAAAATTAGCCGGCCTCTCTGCTTCTCACAGGAAGTTATGAGAGCCTGCTTGAACTTCCTTAGTGATAAAAACTGGTATTTGACCCTCACTTGCTGCCATTTCCCTTTATTTCTCAATTGCTCAGAACGAGAGGGTCACTGTTTGTTGGGGTCCCCTAGGAGCAATGTGGGAACAAGCCAGATGAGAAGAGGAGGGCTAGAGACAGAGACACAGCACAGATGCCCATAATTCAGGCTTGGCAGCTTGGATCATAGCCTGCAGGCCATGGGGAGCCACAGCAGTCTGTGTGTTTTAGTGGCTAGAAACCACGCCACATGGCATGTGCCTCCTTGGCCAAGAATGCCTTTGGTTTTCCTCCACTCTGCGTGGTTTGGTCATGTGCCTGTGACAACTCGGGTTGGCGGTGGCAGTGGTGATGGCAATAGAGCAGGGAGCAGGTCTGTGCAGGCTTAACTGTGAGCCTGTACACCGGTCATCTGTCCAGGCTCCTGTGGATCATACGGTCCACATGTGTGTTAACATGCTTGAGTGTTCCCATGACCGCTGAGGAGAGAATCATGCTGTTACTCTCTGCTGAGTGCTTAGTATGCACCAGGAGCTGGGCTAAGAACTTTGTACTCATTTTCTCATTTTTGTCCTTACGACACCATCATATTGGTATCCTGACATCCCACTTCACACTCGAGGAAACGGAGACACAAAGAGATGAAGAAACAAACCTAAGGTCATAGTTTTAGCAAAAGGTACACCGAAGAGCACATTGAGGCTTTCTGATTCTCAAGTTGTGTCCTTGTTTGTCTTGTGAGTCTGTGGGTGTGTGGCTGTGTTCATGGGTGACCGTGTTCTTCTGGGTCCTGAGTGGCACATGGGCCAGGTTTATCTGAATGTGTGTGACTGGGTCATCCTTGTTTTGCTACACACTCGACAGCTCAACGGCATTCCTGATCTGCACACTCCCATGGCGTCTGCCTTTGCGTCCATATGTCTGTGGGTGACCATGTACCCAGGTGACCCATGCCCATTTATGTGTCTGTGTGTCTATCTCTGGCTGTCTGCACGGGGCCGCACATCTGCACAGTGCACATCTGGCTCTGACATCTGCCTGTGGGGAGAAGGTGGCTGCCACACTAAGCCCCGCCGGGGGAGCCCTGTGTGCCTCCCGCCCTTTGCTGCCTGCAGAAGTCCAATAGACACTCACTTTGCAGCAGCAGCAGCAGCGGGCGGGTGGGCCACACTGCTGGGGGCTGGCTGGGTTTATTTTCAGCAACAGAGGAGGCCCTGCAGCATTTAATTAATTCCACTCTCTGTGTAAACACAAGCAAACACAGGCCTCAAAGCAGAAGCGCATCCCACCACGTGCCTCCCGCGCTGCCACTACATTGGGACTTCACAGCAGTAACCACACCTGTGCCTGAGCGCCTGCCACAATGATCTTGTCCACTCCCTCCAGGATATGTCCCTCGAGGCTGTCTTTCACCTTCTCTTCTCCATCCAACGGCATCTCCCTGGCTCAGGCCTCAACAGCTGGAGCCCAGACCCCTGCCAAAGTCTGTTCCTCAACTCCCCTCTTCGTTGTCCACCTTCCTCACAGGGTGGAGGAGAAGCTGCCAACATACAGGTCCTGTCCATGAGTCTGCTTACTTTATTATGCAAATGGGCGTGCTTGCCTGTGTATCAGTCACCTGCTGCATAGCACAGAGAGAGCAGCTATGTGAGCAGGAGCAGCCAGCCCTCTAGGGCGCCGAGGCCTGGGTTCCAGTGCTGGTGCCAGATGGAGAGCTCTGCGGATGCAGACAGCACACAGTTGTGAAGGGCAGCAGGGATCGTGTGGGCCTATAAATCAAGTCACTGGGAAATGGCTACAAGTGGGTGGTGGGTAGAGGATATTTTCTTTTGAGCAATGAGGGAAGGTGAGAGAGAGGAAGAGGGCCCCCTGGGGGCACAGCAGGCGGTGGTGTCCATCATAATGAGGCAGGTAACTCCCTAGAGGGAGCCAGGGAGTCAGGGTTGAGGGAGGAGTTTGCAGGAGGTGCTCATCACCGGGACAGCAACTACTGCTCCGTGTGTCAACAGTGTGAGCTTGGGCAAGTCACCTGACAGCACAGCACACTTTCCCCAAGTGTGAGCTTTCCTTAAAAAAAATGTACAAAAGGTGCCCAATCACTCTAGGTAGCTCTCACCACTTAAGACAGCGCTGGGCCTGGTATGAATTCCCTTGTGCTTGCTCCTTTCAACGTCCCCACAGCTCTTTGCTTCCACAGGCCCGGGCTGCGAGGTCCAGAGATGTGGCTGAACTTTATGAAGCAAGTGGGGGTGGGGCTGGCATTTGACCTCACGTGGGATTCTCCTGGAGCCCTTGCTCTTTACTTTGCCTTGGTTCTCTAGCTTAAATACAGGTCTTCTAGGCTTGGTGTTCAAGTTCATTTGCAGTCACCCTGACAGTTTAAATTCTACTGAAACTCATTCCTGCTGGTGGTAGTAACATATCAAGGGGTGGAGAGTCAAAAAGGAAGGCGGAGAGAAGGCTGCAAGAGACTGAGCAGTGGGAGTCAGTGTGGCCCTAGATCTGGGAGCCACAGAATGGCCCAGGTGGCCTCTTGGGTGGGGGGTGCTTCTCTGAAATCATGAGCGACCAGGAGGCTGAAGCCCTCGCTGTACCACATAATCTGGACATCTGGATGGCTAATCAGACCTAGAATAAATAAATGCCCCGGGGCACAGGCAGTGTCTGCACCAAAGCAAAACACATTTCCCATCTTTCCAGTCCAACTACAGGGAGGCAGACGCTCAGAGGGATGGCAAACGCAAACCTGCTGCCCAGTCTCTCCAGGGTGTCTCACTCCAATGTGAGAATGCCATGGACTTCATCTTTATTTAGCAACTTATTACTCATTTGAGCAAAAGTAACAAATCTGCACAGAACATGTGGGAGGTCCATACCCACTCAACTCTCCCAGAAGTTCTGCAGTCCCTGGGCTGTTAGTTTTCTCTCCACAGGGATTTCAGGAAGCTGAGCTTGACAACTTGGAAGGAATAACTGTGCCTGCCCTGCAGGGTGGGTGTGAGTATGAAATGTGACTGGCTCACGGACATAGCTCCGAAAGCCTTAGACAAATGCTTGTAATGCTCTGGAATGGGCAAGGTGCAGCACCTCCAGTTAGTTGAGAGGGTGGTACACAAACAGCCAGGTCCTCCCATCTTCCCAGAGCCAACAGGGTGGTTCTTTTTTACCCTGTTTGAACATGGAACAGGCTATGATATTTGCTTTGCCCAATGAAATGTGAATGGAAACGGTCCCTGTCACTTCTGGACGGTACCTTTAGGAACCGTGAGTGATGCGCTGTCCTCTTTCCCTCTCCATGTTCTGGTTAGTGGCTTCTCTGAAGGTTCCAGCTGAGTCATGACATCTGTGCAGTAGAGGCAAGAAGTGGACATCTGTTGTGTGAAGCTACTGTAGTGTGGCCTGTAGCAGCAGCACATCCAAGCTATCCTAACAGTCACCTCCCATGACCCACAACTTGCCTCTGGTCCCCAAGGCACAGTGTGGATGACATCTGGAACATGGCAACTCCCTTCCAGTCACTCAAAACCATGAAAGATAAGGTTCAAGAACACAATGGACTGACTCAGCTCATCTCCCTACCCTTAGCTCTTGCTACTACTTACTTCCTATTCTAAGATCCATTCAGACCAAAAGCATTCAGTCATTCAAAGGTGCCATGCTCTCTCTCCCCTACAATTTGGTGCATGCTGTTCCATATACCTAAAACACTTTATCTGTCCTAACTTTACCAATGCCTGTATATCCTTTGGTTCTCAGCTTACCCCACTTCCACCAGGAAGCCCTCCCTGACTCCCAGGTGAGGTGCCCACTTGGTGCCTCCATTCTCTTAGTCTGCATCACTGCACAGTGTCCAGTGACTTGCAGCCCCCTTTCAGGCTGTGGCCACCTTGAGGGCCAGAGCTATGTCTCTTTTGTCCCCCTGGCATCTCCAGTGCCCATCGCATCATCCGCTTCATGGTAACTGTGGAGCACTGGTAATGAAGGGATGATGAGTTCTGTACACACAGGTCCTCTGATGGTGGGAGGGGCAACAGTTTAATGAGGCAAGGCAGCTTCTATCTGTGCCCTCCCCCCAGGTCCCTCGATTGAAGGGGGAAAACAGGGAGCTGGTGATAAATGGAGGCCTTTCAAGTGGCTCAGTGGCCGGGACACTTGGAGGGCAGCAGCCTGGGGCCTCCTGGGGAGCTAATGGTTTTCAGGAGCAGTTTGGAAAGGAGTCTTGCAAACAGCCAAAACAAAACATAACCTCACCAGGCCCCCTCTGTCCTGAGGGCTGAGCTGAGATAGAGCTCAAAGGAACTTACTGAATTATTATGTCCACATTTCTCACTGATAAATGACAGTCTAATGCTTCATTAACAAATGTTGGTTGTAATATTTAATCAAAGTCTAGTTTCATGCATCAGTTGGTTTTGGAAATAATATTTATGGGTCTGGAATGCCTTCAACCTCGGGCATACAGCCGAAGAGAATCTTTGTTTTGTGGCTACTGGACAAGAGTATTGATAGTGAGATAAAGAAACTTCAGAGAGTGCTGTTGCCTGCTCAAAGTCAGCTCTCTCTGGGATCTAAGAGATGCCAGGGTAGGATAAAAATTAGCTCCTTCAAATCCAGGTCCATTCTCATGTTCAAGCCTTTGCCCTAACAACTGCTTTCATTTTCACTCAGCCTGACTCTTCATCCAACCCATCAGTTCAAACCCGATTCACCCCCTCACCCACCTCCTCCAGGGAACCCTCCGACAGACCCAGCCCCCCGGGATCTCCTCTCTTCTAAGCTTTCCTCGCTCTCTGCCACCACACAGGGCACATGCACACATGCTGCTCTGCCCTGGGAATGAACTTTACCCCCATTCCACTGGACTGTGGTCTCCACTGTAGCAGGCAGAGTTTGCCTCTTTTCCTCTTTGCCACTCTTTGGTGGTAATGAGCTGGTGTTAGCGAAAGCCCATTTTATTGGTGTTAAGGAAAGCATTGAGTTTATAGCCTTTGGATCTTGCACACAGAGGAAGTTCAGAGCCTCTGAGTCTCCTGTAAATCATTCTCCGAATTTAGCTCTTCTCCTTGTGCTCCCTATCTCAGTGAATACCCAAGCCAGACACCGAAAGTGTCCAGGAGTCCTCCCTCCGCCTCTTTTCCTCATTCATTCATTCATTCATTCATCGACAACGATAACAGCAACCTGTACAATATAAATGCTTACCCTCTGCTGGGGCCTATACTGGAAATTGGGTCAAGCAATGGCTAATAAGCCAGGTTGGGCTAGTAGGGTTTTACCTCGTACGAAGTTTCTCAAATTTATTTTTCTCCTGTAATCTAGAAGGAAGACCATGTCCTCAGTCTGGAACCTCTTCATCTATCACAGGCTCCTACCTGGTTCTCTGCCTCCTGCCTCCAACCCTCCTTACCTCCACACCATCACTGTCATATGTGGTTACTGGTTTTGGGAATGTGAGAATGAGGGTGGAGCAGGGCAGAGAGTGCTCTGTACTTGGGATCAGGAGAGCTGGGTTGTGGCTCTGTGAGAACTTGGACGAGCCTTTACCTTTCCAAGTCTCAATTTTTTTCAGAAGTAAAGTGAGCTAATAATCTGCAGCTTGAGTGTAGATCTACCTTATAGGTAGATCTGAAAGTAATAGGAAGCATTTCTAGACAGGGTGAGCACATTATATGTTTTAACTCACTACTCCCAACAATCAGGCAGGCAGTAGATCCTATTACTACTATTTTCATTCTGCAATACAGAAACTGGGGCTCAGAGAGCTTAAGGGGCTTGCCCAAGGTTACACACCTGTAAATGTAGGGTTAGAAGTCCATCCACAGGATGATTTACCCTAGAGCTCCTGACCTTAACCCTGACACTCTACCAGCTCTGTGTGTGTAGGTGGGGCTCTTGCATTTATTTCTAATAACTCTGTCTGTGGCTTTGAGTGGAGAGGGGCCTGGGATCACGACTCAGTCTCACCCAAGAGAAACAAGAAACATCCTGTCTAGGAAGGTAATCACGCTTATGTCTCAGTCAACATACTGTCAGGATCTTCAGCACAAGTGAGGGATATGCATGACTCTGGGAGCCTTACTTGACCAAAGCATGTAAATCATGAATTGCACCAAGGGCACTGAATCCCAAACATCATAATTGCAGGTAGGGGTTTTGGGGAGACAGACTGGCTTCCAAGCAGCACAAGGGACCAAGGGTTTATAAGGTGAGTGACTAGGTTCCCGTCTCCCAGAAGTGCCTTTAGACTCCTTCCCTGCTCCCTCCAAGCAGTTCTGGGTGCTCCCCTAGACCCTCCTCTCTCATTAGAGTTTCTCTGACAACCCGAGGATTTACAGCGTGAAATGTTTCCATTTCCTTGACATGGTGTCTCTGCTTCAAAGCGCCCGCGTCTGCCCTCTGGAGCCCAGGATGAAGGTGACTTCACGAGGGAGACAAATGAATCAAGGGGCTGACGCCCAGCCCTTCCTTTCCCCACAATACATCTGTTTATTATTGAACAGGGGCTTGCATACTTCCATGATGAATTGCCTTCTCCTCTGTAGCCCTGTCCCCAGACGGCTGGGAAGGCTGTAGTGTCTTCCAGGAGCATCTGCTTTTGATCTCTGGTCTTTTAAATCTTGGGTTAAAGTCTTAGGCTGACGGGCCTGCAAGGAAGCTTCAAGCAGCCAAGAAGCTAGCCCCAGAGAGGACCATCTGTTTCTCCAGAGAGAGCTCCCAGTGTTCCCTTGCATAGGCTTAGAGCTCATCTGCAGGGCCTCCGGGCCCAGGAGGGCAGTGAGTGGGGGCTCAAGCCATTCTTCCCTTCTGGGGCTATATGCTACCTGGAGAGTGGTTAGGTGTGTGGCACCCCAACAAGTCACCTGCCCTTCTTCCTTCCTGTCCACTCATCAGGTCTCCACAGTGATGTCACTTCTTCAGGGAAATTACTCTTGACTATATCCACACTGGGTAGGACAGTGACCACAACCTGCTCGCTAAACCCACGTTCTCTTCCTCTCGGGCACACAGCTTGATGGCCTTTTTCAGCATTCCTGGCAGGTAGATGAGGCCATAGGAGTGATGCTGACTAATGGAATAAGAGGGCACTTCCAAGTCTGATCCCTAAAATCCTCCTCAGGGTCTCTTCCCACAGACACTATGTTTCTGTCCAGAAAAGGGCCTTTGTCCTCCTGGGTCCCTGAGTTTTCCTTGGCACGCTAAGAATACCCACATTGGGTCTGTGAGGCCCCTGAAATGTAAGCATTTGCTGTCACAAGTTGGTGTCCTCTGAAGTATATGACTGTACTTCCTGGTTATACTCAGCACCCCTGATGTCACTTCATTCTCTAGAGCACTCTGTATAACATCTGTCTCTGCACCAGAGAGAGCACCCGCCAAGGCTGGCTGTCTCCTTCCTCACTGAAGACATGGAACTGATGCAGCACCCTGCATATAGAAGGAACCAGTGAACACTATGGAATGACTGACTGGCCAGCAGTGGTGAATCCTCCTGAGACCCGCAGTATTCTTTAGTGTCATGGCTGCTCTGCGGGTGGGTGGTGCAGATCCTGGCTCTGCCATGCCACGTAGAAGCCAAATATCTGAGGTCATTTCAAGCCACTTATGGAAGCCTCCAGTTTCCTCACTTGTCAACTAAGACAGATAACAGTCTCACCTTTCAGGGTTTTGGGGAAAATAAAGGACAGAGTCAGTGGGATTGCCAAGGACAGTGTGTGGATTGTGGGTATTCATATCACATCAGTCGTAGGTGCCAAGGTCAAGTGCTGATTCTGTGATGGAGGTAAAGCCAGGGATATCAGCAGATGATCAAAATAAGACCCAGAGAAGTTTATCTCTGAGTTCAGACATCCACAGCTGCTGAGACACAGGGGAGGATCTCCCCCTAGGTTTCTGGAACCTTGGACTGGGCATTTCCTGTGGAAACACCTTCCCTGTCCCTAAAGCATGGCCTATATGGCCAGGTGGTGCCCTGCTACTGACAAGCTGGACAATCTCCAGCATGACCTTTGCCTTTTCTGAGCTTTCTGAGTCTCAGCATCCTCATTTTCTAAAGGAGGAAGAGAGTATTCACATCTTAAGGTTGCTGTGTCTGTTAGATGAGCTAAAATTTGGGAATGTGTCCAGCAGAGTATTTGATTGAGAGGAGTTGCCCACATATTGACATTTTTTTTGCCAAGAAGATGTTTTTATTTTTAAAATTATATATGTACATGTATTAGCTTCCCATAGGGGATGTAAACATTATGTACTCCACACATGCACTAATAAGCTAAAATTTAAAAAATATAGAAAAAAAACTTGGTAGTCTTAGACAAAAAGTCAATCTTCAAAACCAGAGGAAGAAGATGCATCTCTCAGCTTGTTTTAGGAGGTCACCACCCATTAAATTGTTAGATCTCTTTGTTCTGTGAACCTTCTATTACCTGAATGACATGGTGCTGAATGTCTCTGGCTGAGCCTTCTTTTCTCCATCTGTATAATCTATCCTGCCCACCTCACTAGCCTGCTGTGACCATCAAAGCTAGCATGGATGTTATTCTGTTTTAAACCATAGAGTAGGTTACATATGTATGTTGTTAATAATAATAACTATTAGTAGTTGTCATGATAATATCAGTGGCTGTGATTGAAAATAAGTAGAAGTAATTAGATCAGAGTTGGATTATGAGCAGCAGTGATACAGCAGCAGCATTGTGATGGGCAGAATAGCAATGAAGGTGACCAGTACCTAACATTATTCCAGATGTGGCAGTGGCAGTGTCTGGCATGGTCACGTAGGTGGCAGCTACAGTAGGGGTGGCAGTCATAACAGGATGGTGAGGTAACTGAGGTAGTCACTCGGCTCAAGCAACAATGGCCCCCTGTCTGCAGTGCTGACCAAGCATCCATGGTGCTCTGGGTGTACAGGCAGCGAGAGGCCATTCCTTTAGGATCCCAACCCTGAGGGGAGTTTGGGAGTCCACAGGCCAAAGGCCAACCAGTCTGACATTCCAGGGCTCTGTTCTGCCAAATGTTTCTGCAAATGGTCACCCAAACAGAACCTTCTCTAGAAGCCTTCAAGAATCTCCTAAGAAAAGTTAGGTGTTCTTTCCTCCACTGCCCCTTAATACTCATTCAATAAGCATTCACTGGGACCCCACTAATGGGTCCTAGAGAAAAACAAAATGGTGCTCAATCTCAAAAAGGTCATCACTTTAGGAAGAATCCTATGTGCACCTTTGTGACAGGAGGTAGGATGCTACATGATGTTTACATGGCCATCTGCTGCACCAGGGCTAGTTCTGCCCTTATCTTGTCCAGCAAGGAGTCTGGTGATGTGTATCAGCCCCTCTGTGGCTGGTTCTTCCGTATCTAATAGATATTTTTAGACCTCCTCATGACAGGAATAGGTTACAGTGGTAAAGAGCCACTTGATGAATTCTAATCTTCTTGGTATGACCCTGGGCAAATTGCTTAACCTCTGCCTGGGTTTCTTCAGCTACAAAATGATAACAATAATGCTGGCATGTATTTTGCGGGTCTGTTGTGAGAATCAAGTGGATTATTACTGTAAGTGAAGGGCTCAGAATAGTACTTAGTGAACAGAGTAGTGCTGCAAAAGCGCCAGCTGTAAGAATGTGCTAGGGAGCATGTTAAGCATTGATTGCACAGCAATGAGCCAAAGTCCCAGCTCTCGTGGAACTTATATTTTAGCAGGAGAACAAATGATAAATGTATGTCAGGTAGGGGAAAGCTCTGTGAACAATAAAGCAGGATGCATGGATAGAAATATGACAAAGGCTATTATGTAGACAGACTGAGATTCTCCGACCATACGACCCTTGATCATGTTTGAATAAAGTGAACACCTTGCTCAGAAGGGCTCCAGACAGAGGATGGCATATGGTTTGTGTGTTTATGGAAGAGCCAGGGCCAGTATGGGTGGAATGGAGTGAGGGCTGAATGGTGAGAGGCGAGGTCTGCGAGGAAGCTGGGGCCAGGTTACCCAGAGGCTTTCAGGCCACAGTAAGGATTTAGATTTTACTAAGAGCAAAGTCAGAGTTTGAACAAAGAATCGTGGGTCCATCAGATGTAATACCTCAAAGGAGGGCTCCGGGCATTGTGTGAAGCAGAGGCTCTGCGAAAGAAAAGGGCAGCAATAGGAGAATGGTTAGGAGGGTACTTACTGTGTGCAACAGTGACGTGGGACTAGTGGGAGAGGTGGTGAGAGCAGTGGCATCCTGCAGGCATGTAGAATGCAGAGGCAGTTGCTTTAAATGTTGGGTGTGAACGAAACGCAGTATTCACATATGTTGTAAGATCCTTGTCCTGGATGCCTGGCAGAAAGAAGCTGCCATTTGCTGAGCTGAAGAGGTGTGAGTGAGACGCAGGACTGGGGAGCAAAGAGGGGAAGGATGAGCCCCTTTTTTCAGAAGTCATTATGTTTGAGATGGGTATCTGCCACCCAAGTGGAGATTCTACCATGCTTGGATAAATGAGTCCAGGGGGCTATGGGAAGGGAGAATTCAGGCTGATGACAGAGATGCTCTCAGTGTAGAGATTGCAGAAAGAAGAACCACCCAAAGTTCACAGGTCATGGAGAGGAGGCTGAATTGGCAAGGAGGCTGCGAAGGGAGGCTGGTGAAGTGGGATTGACAGCAAAAGAGGGCAAACTTCTGGAGAGTAAGGGAAAGAAGTGTTTTAAGACAGAGGGTTGCCAGGTTGAGAAAGAAAAGGACTGGAAATGATGCTGGCTCTGTCCATGTGGCTGCATGGCAACGTAGTGCCCCATAACTGGGAGGCACTGGAAGCCCTCATCACAATGTGATCTCTCTGTGGCTCCTGGGGGCCAGCACGATGAGCGGGCAGGCATGAACAAAATCTCCAGTGTGTTGCCTTGGGAAGTATAGTCTGATATTCAAAGCTCTTAAAGGAGGGGCATCCAGAGGTGTAGGAAGGGAAAGAGGTACATTAGTAGGGACAGATTTATATGCACTACACAGACAGGGCCAAAGGGTTTCAGCACCCTGCAGCAGACAGACAATTCCACTGTCAGATATAATATCATCTGGCCAGATGGGTCCTCGGCTGGTGGCCATGTCTCATCTCCCCTGGCTTACCAAGCAGAGTGGGTGAAGTTACTGAGTTCTTTGTTTTCTCTTCCACATTTCAAGTCACTTGATTATATGTACAGCCACACCTTGCCACTCAACTGCTTTGAAACATCAAATTTGGTATTCGTTGTATTTTGATGTGAAAATTCTGTCCCTGTGCTCGTTGTTTGGTATTCAACGTGCAGGCTAGAACCTGTCGATATTGATTGCCTTGTGACTTGCTATTCTTTCAAGCCAAAATAATGTTTGGTGCTCATTGTGCCTCCCAGAGCGAATTAATGATGAGTACCGAGGTACCATTGTATAATTTTCAAATATCTGAAAACAATAATTTGCTTTCTAGAATCTGGATGGACAGTCCTCACCTTGACTCTAGCTTTCCATGGGTCAGAGAACTTTTTCAGGACATTTGGGGGAGACGAGGTGACAGAAGGGGAGGCCAGCATGTGGAGCGAATACTTTTTGACATCAGATCTGAAAACAAAGCCTCCTTCTATTGCTCGCAGGCTGGGGGATGCTGACAAATAATTCAGCCTCCCTGAGCTTCAGTTCCTGTTCATCTCCACCCACTAGGCACTGCTTGGTTCGCATCCACAGCTTCACAGAGTACGGGCTCAGCCTTGTGTACGGACTACCTGGGTTCTGTGAGGCTCCCTCTTCTCTGACTGTCCCAGGATTCCATGTTTGGTGACGAGGACTCCAAAAGGTGATTTTGTGAACCGCTGGTCTCCCTAGCCTGGCATTATCTGAGAATAGGTCTTAAACCCCAACCTTCCCAAATAATGTTGTGTATCTGCCCTGATAATTAATTGTGCTCCTCCTTCAACCTGCTTCTACTCTTGGCCTTCATTCTTTCATTTTTGCTCAAATTCAAGTAGTATCACTGAGCACTTTGTGGGGCGCTGGTCTGTACGGTGAGGATAAGTGGTAAGCAGTGTTGGGTGGAAGTGTTATGGACACACATAGCAAGAATGCCTGGGACTCTAAAACTGAGAGCTGAGCTGCCTTAGTCCACATTCTGGCTCTGACGCTTATTTGTGTAACCCTGGACAAGGTATGGAGCCTCTCTGTGCCTCAGGTTCTCTATCTTTATAATGGAGATAGAATGGTACTTTGTCACTGGGTTTAAATAAGTCAATCACAGAAAGTGCCTTGAACAGCGCCTAATAGGCAGGGTGTGTGTAACAAGTTCTGGTTATTCTTACAGCAGTGAACATGGTAAAGTCCCTGTCCTCATGGCAGTTACATCCAACAATAAGTGTCACAGAAAACTACGGAGATGGATAGAAAATAAAATGTGACCAGGATGAGACAAGGCAGCCAGGACAGCTTCTCTGAGGAGCTGAAGTTGGAGCAGAGGACAGAATGAATTTCTCAACATATAGGACTGAGCTGTATGGCTGTCAGGGGAGCAAGCGGCCCAGTTGGGGGCAATAGCAGGTGCAGAGTCCCCATGGGAAGCATGTCTTCCTTTCCTTCCTCTACACCTTCTTTTACAAACTCCACAGGGCACAGGTATGAATGCCTTCATCCTTCCTGAACTTTGAGAGGATCTGGTCTTGGGCTAGGCAGGAAGGGGAACACAGGGTGCCAAAGGTCTTGGTGCTGAGGCTTCTGCCTGCCTTGCTTTTCCATCTATGGTGTGAGGGGTTGTGTCCAGGCAGTGCGCAGACTCATGCTTCTGTGATCTCTGGGGTGGTCTAGGAGCAGGTGAGGAGTTATTCTGAAGCATAGCTATGGGTTCCCAGATGCCAAGCCACTCACACTTCTCCTTCCACTCAATCCCCAGGACAAGGAAAAATGGTAGGGAAGGGCTCTGCAGGATCCTTGTCACTACCCACATCATCTGTCAAGCTTAGATGGAGAGAAAGCTCTGGATGAGCTCACAGCCAATGAGCTCAAGAGCAGACAGTTTGGTTTCTATGGTTTGCTACAGGTACTTTTCTAGCAGCTGACCTCTGTCTGCTATGAGTGCCAGGGGTCTTAGGGCCTCAGAGGAACATGAGAAGAGGAGCCTCTGTCATATCTCCAGAAAGGGTATAAGATTCCAAGGTCTTGAGTTTCGATCCCTGGTCCCTCACTCCCTCAGTGTGAGCTACCAGAGATGTATTTCCCCACTTCTGACCCATTTGTAAACTGGGGGCAAAAATAATCTTTGTGTAGCCTGTCTCAAGGAGTGGAGGTCTGATTAAAAACAAGAGTAATAATGTCTGCTCTCATCGGCCCCAAGTGTGACAGACTTGTGCAAACTTCAAAAGCCATCGGGGTCAGATGATTATTACTGCATAAAAAGACTTTGGGCTCAAAGACCCCAGAACTAAATCTAGCCCTGCCATCTGCTAGCTGTGTGTTGTTGAGGAGGTCATACCTTATCTCTGAGCCTGAATTCCAGCATTTGCAAGGTGGGCCTTTGGGGGCTGTCATAAAGATTAATGGAGAAATGTGCTGGAAAGGGTTCCTTTGGGAGCTACCAAGAACTTCACATGTATGAGTGGCTACTGTGACTGCACAGCAGTTTATCATTTAATGACACTTGGAAAACTCAGGGTTAAAGGGACTGTTCTCTCCCATGGGATGCTGTGGTCCAGCATGCTACCAACACAGTACCACAACTGTGCAACGTGGGAGATTCATTCTATTTAAGGAACTAGACTCCAGATGGCCCTGACATAAAGCTGGTTCTCACAATACAGGTAACCACTTTGCTCCTGCAGATGAGGATGCCATGTGTGTGCAGGAGCACCAAGGCATGTAGGCTACCTTCTGAGACCAGCAGCTTCTGCGGGAAGGGAAGGTATCATGTGGAGTTACAGAAGGGATATATTCTTCTAGTTGGTCAGCGAACCCTTGGCATGTGATAGGAGACCACTGTGAACACAAAGTCTGGTCTGTCTGTGGGTTCCTGGAATAGACCCCAAGATAAGGATTCAAGCTCAAGGAGCTAATTTGGGAGAAACACAGGAAAATGGGTGAAGGACTCAGACAGGGAAGGAAGAGAGCTGGTAAGGAATCTGCTAGGAAGCAAGTGACCTGGATGGAAAGCAGGAGTGTGGCTCACCTGGGAACTCCCATGGAGCAAGTGAGCTTCGGAGTCTTTTTACACTCCAGGGGAAGACAGCTGAATTACTTGCCCACCCAGTCCCACAGTCACTGCTTTGAGGACTGTGCTCCAGGGCCTTAACTCTCCCAATGCCTGCAGCCCAAGGTTGCATCCAGCAAAGCTGCCTCCTTTAGACAGACACAGCTGTCAAGCACAAAGTACAGGGGAACTGCAGGGCAGAACACATCAAGGGATGAAGGTGAAAGAACAACAGCAGTGCCCCCAGAATGTCCTCTACAAGTAAACCACCGACACAACTTATGTAACACAAGGAAACGGAGCAAGGGCTGGAAGATTGTTGGATCAACGGCACCTGGGTAATCCAGCATTGCTTCAGGGTAAAGACAGACTGAGCTTCCATTTATTTTACTATTTGTGGCTTCCCCTCTCTTAAATTTGTCCCTTTAAGAACCGCTTATTGATGCATAGCTTTCATAGGGAACGTGAAGAAGCCATAACTTATAGCTGGATGATGATATTAAACCAGTAGGAAGACAGAAACTGAACATCATCAGTCACTCAAGGCAAACCTCCTTCCCTAGGGACAACCACTGTCCTGACGTCTAAAGCCTTCGATCAGTATTTCCTGTTTTAAAACACTGTACGAATGACACTGTGCAATGTGTATTCTTTTGTAGTTAGTTTCTTTAATAAAAACGCTCAATATTCTGTTAGCAATTCAGGGGCAGTATTGCATGTAACTGTGGTTCATTTTTACATTCTGTTGTGAGGATATACCACAACTTATTCATCCACTATGCTATCAATGGGTGTGTGAGTAGTTTATATTTTTAGCCATTATGAATAGTGGCGTTAAGAATATTTTTGTATGTTCTTTGGTAAATGTATGCAAGGTCTTTTGACACTCAGGACTGGCAATACCAGGTTGGAGGGCATACTTGCGCCTGGCTAGGCAAATCCTGTATTTTCTAAAGCAGATGTGACCCTTTGCACCCAGTAGACAGCATGTGAGAGTCCCAGGCATGGAAGACACTGTGAAGGAGGTCATTTCCAGGAGGAGGATGAATAAGCTTGGAGCAAGGTTGGTGGGTTTGGGAGTGGACCTGGTGTATCACTCATTCCCAAAGCATTTGGAATACTTGTGGATGTGTGCCCTGCAACAAGTGCTAATACAGACATGGTTCCAATGACACTCCTGCCTGACATGACCACAAACAACCAGGATACCAGGCAGGAGGAGCTCAGGAGAAAGAGCTCAGTAAATGCAGGACAGGAATGTGGCTGTTGGTCTCCTATCTCCTTACCCACCACCTTGGTCTAGCTCTGGGTCCTGTATCATGAGGCATCTCAAGATGGATCTCAAAAGAAATGGGTGATACTCAGAGGCCTTAGGAGAGAAATCAGCTCCTGCTGCCCTCTTGCCCTCCAAAGATAGTGCGGTGGTTGGTGGGGAGTGTCCACTCAGCTGGCTTTGGGATTTGTGGAATACACTTCTGGGTGTTTCTGGGTGGGCTGTGGAGGCATGAACTTGGTGTCTACTTCTGGTCCCTGGCACCTTCCTCTCTGGTGTTCCTCTGCCCTGTTTCCTGGACACCATGAACTGAGAAGCTTTTCACTCCCACACACTTCTGCCATGTTGTTTCTGGAATAGAAATCAGCTGGATCTTCTTAAAAGATTAAATTAAAACTCTTCTCTTTAAGTTGTGAGGGTCAGATATTGTGTGCTGCACTTGGAAAACTGACTAATACAGATGGAGATTTGACACTCATCAAGGGAGTGTTCCAGGAGAGGGCCACCAAGAAGGCTGACGTGAGTCTCCCAGAGCGGAGGATGCACAGGGCAGTGCAGGTGATCTGTCCAGTCCATTGGTTGCACCCCACCAATTTGGAAACACAGCCCACCCCTGGCTGCTCACTGCAGTTCTGAGAAGCACAGCCTGCACTGGGTCCTCCGTGTGACTGCTGAGCACCGTGGGCTACTCTGCTGAGCAAAGGGAAGCACACACATTTCCAAGTTTAAAAACCTTGATGCCTGGCAGCAGTTGCCCCGGGACTGCCCGGCCCTGGACCTGCCCCCCACTCCCATCACAGTTATAGAAAGGCTCCTTGTTGGAGAGAGGAGTTGGTAAGGCAGCCTCCACTTCACGCTTACCCAAGGACCAGGTGTTTTGCTCAGTAGCAAACCAGAGCCATCCTGGAACCAACATGGCTCAGACTCTGTCACCCCGTCCATCACCCTGGCTTGGCTGCTGGGTCTGAGGTGGCAGAAGACAGAGTTCACTCCTCATTTATTTTCCACGTGCCCTTCTGGGGAGGCTGGATTAAGACTCTTGCAATGAAAGAGCAAGAAAGCCCTGGAGTGACTCTCTAGGACGCTGGAGACCCATGGGGCAGAGATTCCTTCAGGTCTCACTGCTGAAGAAGCAGGGACAGGGATGCAGCTGGTGCAGATCCTGTGCTTCTCGGCCTGCCTCTTCAGCCAATGTCTGCCTTTCTCCCAGGCCCCTACACATTCCCATTATTAGGAAGGGCCCACCAATGAGGGGGCAAGGTTCCTATGTGACTTGGGCCCACATGGCAGGCCTCATTCCAGTGAGAGCTGTTGGGGGCACAGTGCCCAGCACTGGGTCGCACAGGCGCACACTGTGATCTGTAGCTCCCAAACTACAGGCTGTCCCTGCATCTGTCAAGTACAATCTCTCCTGGGCTCCCACCAGCCCCTCCAAACAAGCTATCTTTATGAAATGCAATGACTGCCCTTCATATATTAAAATAACACCTCCCCAGGAAGGACCTCATGTCAGGGCTGCTGCACAAAGAATCATTCACAGCCTGGAAGGGGGAAACTGGTGGAGGCTTGGCCTGGGGCCCAGAGAGAAGAGAAGATGGGGAGCTCAGGGTACAGACAGCAGGGTGAATTAAGGGAGAAATGATGGGGACTGCAGAGGCCCCAGGCTAACAAAGAAATTCTGGGTTCAATGAAGCCATGTGGGCTATTCCACACCAATGGGGCAGGTCAGGGATCTATCTGACTGTAACCCTGTCTGACTGTGCTTCCTGGCCTGAATCCCTCTGCCATGTCCTGCTCTGTCCAGCCTCACTCTAGGGCTAAGGCAGGGGCCCTGGGATTGAGAGGGGTGGAAGAGGTCTCAGGTGCCAAGACCTGCTTCCAAAAGATGCCGCAGTCTATGGGGTTACTGATCTCCAACAGGCTTGGGAGAACCTGAGCTTGCCAGCCTGTTCATATCCTGCTCATTGGCTAAGTTCCCCTCTTTGAGGCACATCCCTCTCTTGTTTGAAAAGTAAGGATCACAGCAATTGATTTAAAAGATTTGTCCTAAAGGTTAAAGGAAATGGCCTCAGAAAAAGTAGCTGCACGTAGTAGGCACTCAGTGTTAGCTTTATTTCTTTACATTCTACCATCTATCGGGCTTTTAAAATAAGTGGAGATATTTAACTCAACTCCCAGAGCTCCCAGCCTAATTAGCAAGGTTGAAAAGAACATTTTAAAAGATATATAACACTACAAACTCGGAGGAAGGCACTAAGTTAAATTTCTGAGGCACCAGAATGAAACCAGGACCACGTCACCATACACTGGGCACTATTCTAGGTTGTCAGCATATTCAGTACGTAGCAGACCAAAATCCCTGCCTTCTCAGACTGGACAGTAAATCATATGTGCTGGGGGCAGGAAAGACTATAGGCAGAGGACATAAGAAGTGAGTTATATAACATGGCGAGACGCGTTATAGGAAAGGAAAAAGTGGAGCAGGAACAGGGGACTAGAGGCTGGGGCTGCAGTTTTACACAGCATGGTCACTGAGTATGTGACATTTGAATGAAGACACACAGACAAGAGAGTTGGTCCTGTCACCTCCTGAAGGAAGTGTGTTCAATTCATCGGGCTCAGCCAGAACAAAGGCGTTGAGGAAGACTGCCAGCAAGGAAGCCAGTGTGACTGGAGGGAGGCAGGAGACGATCAGAGAGCAAGAGGGGCCCGCTGCTCACTGGGGGTGTCATTGGCCACTGTGAAGTTTTATCCATGATAACATGGAAAGAGAAACCTGCAGAAAAGCCCTTGGTGGTGAACAAGGAGTTCACTGAGCCAACAGCAGGGAGGCTCGGTGGAGTGTCCAGAAGGTAGGCCCTATCATAGAGCCCTGAGAGGGCTGGCAAGATGTGAAGTTTTTGATGTAAATTGGTAAAAGGTGAGTGCACCTGAGGAAGAAAAGAGCTCTTTTTAGAGGCAAGGTGAGCCCACTAGGTCTAATTCTGTACCTATCATGTAGAACATTTATTCTCAAGTGCACTTGCCCTCCTCCTCAACCCAGCTCAGTTGCTTTCCACCCCCGCTCCAGCTACTGAAGCCAACAGATTCTACTTTACTCTTCTTAACATGAGACCGACAATACCTTCTTCAGAGCTTTGACTATTGTTAAGAATAGAAATAACACTTGCAAACCATGGCATCCTACACCTGGTATAAGGAAAAGAATAACTGCAATTTACTTCTACCTTAGAAGCTTTTCATCAGTATCTACATTGTCCTAGTCGATTGGATTGAATATTCAACCTTACAATACATTATATGGTTGACATATATCATGTGTCCAGGATAATTTTTTGATGAAAGTGTGAATGAGAAAACAAAGGAAAGAAGGGATCATATATAAAAGCACACACAGTCTCGCACCTCAGACAGGAGTTATGGTGAGGAATGTGGAGGAGGCAAGTATCAGTGGCGTTTATGACAGTGCCAGAGCCCTGAGTGCTAATGATGACTAGGAAAGAAGCATAGTCTCCTTACTCCTCAGGTGGTTTCCTCCAGTCTCTGAGCCACGTGTGGTCTGGCCCTCCCTCTGACAGGTCACCACCCTTTCTTAGGTGCCATTAGGACATTGATGAGGTATGATTAGTCCACATCTGAGACTCCATTTGACTGACCTCAGGATGGTAGAGGTATTCTCTGGAGGTAGAGAAACACAGAAAAAGGAGATATCTCGGGAGCGGAGGCCCAGTTTAGGGTCAGGGAGGGGCATCATGATCAGGAGTTTAATGCTCTGCAAGGTAGCTCTCCAGCTAGAAAGAATCTTGTTGGAAACCTAAACTGTCAACCCTTCAGACACAATTCTGAAATCTAAAACCTCTGAAGAACCACAGGTCATGGAGGACTTGATTTGAACCTATATAATGTTCTACGTAGTCTCCATTGATCCTACTTTTTAAAATATTCATTTTCATTTCACAAATATTAATGCGTTTGATTATGGGTGCTGCTCCAGGACCCCCAGGGTCCTGATAACATGAACAGGCACCATATTTTACAAACATCCAACAATTTTGAATTACAACATATATAGTTTCAATGAATTTTGATAAAAAATGCATATCTCTTCCATTCAGTTGTAAATTTCTTTAAGTTGTTCTTTCATTCATGTGACCACTTGTTCACTCATTCTAAAAGTCATCCCTACCTTCACTGTCTACATTCCTCCTTGTGCTTATTCAGCGGTACTTGACTAGTCTTGGGATAACAGAGGTTTTCCCAGAGGTTCTCAGTCTTATGGATGGGCTCATCTTGCACACTCAGTTACTGCACTCATCCACGGTTCTCTGTTTTCATCTGACTTCACTCCAGCTCAGGAGAGACCCAGGGAGATGAGGCCAGGGAAGAATCTTTTGCAAGAATCTCAGCAAGCCTCAAGGACCTCCTACAGACGTGAAGAAGGCCCAGATCCTTCTCTAAGGCTCTTATGCCCACCGAGGGCAACAGATCACTCTGTGTGGGGTGTGGGGGAAATCACAGAGCAGAAGAGCAAGAAGTCCTTGAGATGTACTGAGACCTCTCTAGTACATACAGTTAAAGAAAACTGCTGTCTAGTAAGAGGGTATCTGACTACCTGGCCTCCACCCATGCCTCTTGGAGATATAAGAGATGCAACTTGCGATAACAGAGAGAAACTAGAGGCGGCTCCCCAGAGGAGGTAATATTAGGGCATTTTGAAGAAAGAAAAGGAATTTGGTAAGTCTTGTGTGTAAGTCATGGTGTATGAGTTTGTGCGAACATGGTGGAAAGATACAGTATTCCAAGGGAAGCCTGTGAGCAGAAGGATGAGTCTTGACTGTAGCAGATGGGGTGCCACAGCCACTTTATCTTACAGCAGTGAAGGACCATGGTCCCAGCTTCAGGCAGTGCTGTACGAATGCAGCCTTCAGGTGGTTGCCCCCAGTCTCTGAGCCCCGCACAGGTCCTACTACTGCCTCAGCCACAGAGTTGCTTCACTCAGAAGGCTTGGCACTGCCAGAAGGGATCCACATCCAATGAGATCAACATCCTGCTGAGATCAAGGCACATGTAAAAATGGCTTGCATTGGTCAGTTTTCCTGTCATTGGGACAAAATATCTGACACTTCTAACTTAAAGGAGGAGAGGTTTATTTTTCCTCATGGTTTCAGAGGGTCCAGTCCATAGTTTTTCTGGTTCCAAGGCGGAAAAGGGATGGTGTGAGGGCTTGGTGGAGGAAAGCTGCTCATCCCATGGCAGCCAAGAAGCAGGGAGAAAGCAAAGAGCTAGAGCAAGAGATATAACCTGCAAAGACACCCCCAAGTGTGTCCTCTTCCAGCTAGGCCCTACTTCCTAACAGCACAATCAACTGGGAACTCATCAGTGGATTACTCCACTAACGAACATGGATCCACATGATCCAATTATCTTCTGAAATCTTCATCTATTAATACATGAGGCTTTTGGAGGCATTTTAGACCTAAACCATGGCTACTTCCTAAGGGAAAGCACCCAGCCCTACCTTTCAGTTTGACTTCTCGCTTCCTCCCCAGACCCCAAGGGCATCCTTAAGAAACATACACATGTAGGGCTGGGGATTTAACTCAGTGTGCTGCCGCCTGCCTTTCAAGCATAAGGGCCCAAATTCGATTCCCACTACCAAAACAAAACCGAACAAACCCAGGCAACAGCCTTGCCTGCTTTCCCCTAAATTCACCTGTGACATGGAAAAGAGGGTTCATTCCCCACCTTTCAAAGTCCAGGACCTGTCCATTCAATAGTCCCCTCCCCATTCAGGCTGCAGGTTCCTAGCATGGGCCAACCTACTGTCACAGGAGTTCAGGGGAGGAGATAATGCTGTGAATGGCAGGAGCCACCACATGCTATGCCCCAGGGCACTCTCCTAGGTACTGCTCACTTGTTACTTAGAGGAATCTTCATGACTACTTATAGGCGTTCCACCTCCCTATTTTTTCCTAGGTGAAGAAATGCAGCACAGAAGTGCAGCTATTACCAGATCATGCAGTTAGAAAGTGGCGGAGTCTGACACTGATGTGAGTCATTCCAGTGTACAGCCTTGGATCCCCCGTGGCCCCCATCTCCCCAGAGAGAAAGAGCACTGTGATCCCCAAGGGACTCTAAATGAAGGAACTAAAAATCTATTTCTTTCTCTTGTTGCTAGCTGAGCATGCAGACCAAGGCCAGACTTCAGGACAGCCTATGTCTAAAAGTGGCACTCCATGCCTGCCCTGAGCCCGAGGCTCAGGTGTCCGGGAGTTTGGGCTCCATGTGCAATGACAGAAAGGAATTAGCTAACCACAACCCCACTAGAGTCATTCTGCTTCTGAATCTGAACACCATCTTTTCAGAGAGAAAGAAAGCAGAATGGGGTGGGTGTGGGTGCCAAGGAGCAAGGAGATGGATTGAGGGGGCTCTATTCAACCTTTTATCAGTCATCAAACCCTCTGTCATTGGGATAGCTGTGCCTGTCTGTCCCATAACATTTACAGACAATCATAAAAGGGAGGGTAATGACTGCAATTACAACTGAAGGGCTGGTTTAATGAATATTAAACAGCTTTGAACATCAAAGTGTCGACTGGAGTGGAAACCTAATACTCTGCTCCCAGCCCCTTCCACCCTGAGAAGGGGCAAGGCAGATGGCCTGGCCTTCCACAGGGCTGTCAGGAGCAATCTGCAAGAGTCACCAAGTAGCACTTTGAACAAATCTTTCTGCCTGGGGAGCAGCCTAAGAAATAAAGGGATCTGCCATTATCGTCTCTGCAGCAATCAGCTGGGGAAAAGAGTCCATCTCACAGAGGAAGTGAGGAGCCACAAGGAGCAGACAGGGTCTCCCCTACAAGGCCTCTGATCATTTACGATGGGAGAGCAGGTCTTGCTCAAACAGTAGTGGGGAAGATGGGCAGTGCTACCTGGAGAGGAGACTCACCTGCCAACCCTGCCCAGGCCCTTTCCTGGTTCTGTCTGCCCCAAGATTTCAGCCTAAAATATTCTCCATCTTCCTGACTTCACACATTCATTTTGATGCTTTGAGAGCTGAACGAGAAATGCCCCATGCTCAAGCTCATAGTCTAATGGCAGAGATGGACATATAGACAGATAATAATGGCATGAATCCATAACAGCTCTCTGGGAAGAGAGGTTCTGGCTGACTAAATTGGATAGATCTAAGTGCTCAAAGAAGCCCAGGGCTAGTGAGGAAGAGAGAATTGGCAACAGCCTGTGTGAAGAGTATCTTGTGCATGTCCAGGTTAAGAAGTAGGTGGGTCTCTTTGGCCAATTTATGAAGGCTTCAGACATAAGAGGTCTCGGGAACAGAGGTGGGAGGGGAAAGAAACAATCTGTGGAGCAAGGAGGAGTAGGTCACTCTAGGAAGAGGCAGCCACGCTGCTCCGATAAGCCCCCATGTTCCCAATGCCCAGCACACTGTCACCTGGCCAGTTCCCCATGGCTGCCCTGGTGCTTGCTGTTCACGAGCTGCTGAAGGCTTCCAGCAAGCTTCCCACAGCAGCACCTTCCTGTATTGGTCCTGAGCAGCCTTCCTGGAGAGTGCACCAGGGGACAGGTGCCGTGCTTGTGGCGGTCTCTTAGGACATCTGGAATCTTACGGCCTGGGGGATTACCGAGGGACCTTCCACTCCCCGTCCAGAAGCCAAGCCCTCACGCAGGTGCCTGTCCTCCAAGCCAGGCTCCAGAACAGCAGTGAGAGGAGGAGTGACAGCCTGTGCTCCCCTGCTGACTTCTACTGCACAGAGGGCAAACAGAGAGCTAGGGGAGAGCTGCAGCCCTCCCTCCTGGGCAAGTTGTCCCTAGTTCCAGAAGGCTTTTCTTTTTTGGGGGGGTACCAGGGATTGAACTCAGGACCTTGTCCTTTCAAGGCTGGAGGCCGCACCACTGAGCTAAATCCCCAGCCCCTGAAGGCCTCTCTTGTCACAGGCACTCTATACTCGAAAGCCAGGGCTGGACAATTCTACTTCCTTTGACGAGGGAAATTCTAGAGTACAACTGCCACATATGGTACCGTGTATCTGAAAGGTGGCTAGTGAGGCTGGGGGATAGAAGGTTAATTTCACCTAACTTTGAATTGAAATGGCCATCTGGGCTGATGGCTACTGTATTGGATAGCACAGGCCTATGCATAAATTCATCCTGGTCTCTGAAAACGGTCCTATTTTGCTTTCATGCCTCTGGCATTGTTATATACCTACCATTCTCTCGGCCTCAACTGCCGCTCCCCACCGTTGTGTCTGGTTTCATGCTGCAGCTCATGATTCACTTCCTTGCAGGAGCCTGACCTGGGCTGAGTGCGATGCCCTGCCTGTCTCCCACTGCCCTTGGGCTTCCTCTGGTCACACAGCCACTGTGTGAAGTGCAGCCTATGTGCACCCTTCACAGCTTCGAGACATGTAGGAGGGCATCTCAGATGGGGCGCAGCACAGCGCCTGGGGCTCCTGCACATCTCCATACCCAGGGGTCTACACATCCCCATACCTGGGGGCTTCTGTACCCACTTCTTCTGCTTCTCTAGAGATCCAGCTGTGCCTCTCCGCTTCCCTGGCTAAGCCTCAGGGTCTTGGTGACCATCTCTGACAAGGTGGGCAGGTGAGAGGATTAGGAATCACTTTTCCAGACAGGGGCTCCTTGCGGGGGAAGGGGTTGTGTCTGCATCTGTGTCCCCAGTACCCAGCACAGGGCCAGGCGCAGAGATGGGGTGAGGATTTCACAAGGAGGAAAGAAGGAGCACCAGAAACTGCCTGGTGTAGAATCTGGACTTCAATAATTGGCAAAGAATTCAGTTCTGAAGCCTAGGGTTTCACATAGGGTTTTCTGGGGTGCCCTGGCCAGGGGCAGTTTGGCATCTGGCATGGGATGGGGCTCTGAATGATCTGCAGGCATATCCAGGGAGTTCCTGCCCCAAATCCCGTAGGGCTGCATATGCCTCTCATTACCATAAATGAAAATGGCTGCTAAGTCCTACATTAAGCTAAAAACTTAACACCCAGTAAACATTTATTGATCACATGTAAAGTTGATTAATCCCCAGAACACTGGAGACTCTGCCAGCCCAGGCTATAGAATCTGTCTGCCTCGTGGGGTCCAACTGGATGTTGTTGGACCTATTTTGGCTGGGGTCTGGGGGAGTGTGGCGACCTACCCCACGCCAGGCAGCAGAAATGCCTCAAGGCCCTGCATTGACAGGGTTTCTCCAGCCACCTTGCCTCAGCTTCTTGTGTTTGTTCCTCTGCTTTAGATGGGAAAGCCACACTGCACAGCCTTACACCCGGCCCTGGGCTTCTGGCCCTGCTGCGCTGTGTAAACACTCTTGCTTTGCTTTTTTTCCTCTCTGCATGTCTCTCCGTGGATGTCTCCCTCACTTCCCATCTCCCTCCCATTTGACACCTCCTGGGTATCAAATGCTACTTGGAATTTTACCAGCTGCCCCTCTCTCCCCTGCCCCTCCCACTATTAGATACAGTCAGTCTGAGGTGATGCTGGGCTTAGTCACCCCAGCACTACTGCCACCTCTCAATTTTCTGTGCTCAGAAACAGACAATGGCTCAGAGAGTGGCATAAACTTGCCCAACGTCACACCACGGGGCCAAGGCAGGGTTGGTTTCCTGACCACCAGCACTGGGTGCTTCCACTCCCATGCCTCACCCATGGCACTGTGGCACTGATAAAGGCTTCATAAAAGGGAAAAGAAACAGCTATATTGTGCAGTGCATGCTCTGCAAGACCCATCAAAGAAATGCATAACCCATTGCGTCTTGATAACAACCTTCTGTGATGGGTACTAGCATTTCCCCCATTTTATAGATGAGGAAACTTAGTCTCAAAAGAGGTTAACAAACTCACGAATGGTCAACAGCAAATACACATTAGAGCTGGTTTCAAGCCAAGTGGTCTAGCATGAGCTCCAGGTGCAGTACTGCCTTTCTGGAACCCTGTTCCACGGAGCTTGTCCTTCCTCCCTACCTCTCATCTCTCTACTCTTCTGATAGGGTCTGAGTGCGGCTGAGCTCTGTCAAACCTCCCCATGGGGTCAGATGGATTCCCTACACTCTTACTGGCCATGCCGCAGCCTCACTTGGTAGCAGCCTCGCCGGGAGCTGTCAACCAGCTGTCAGCCACACGGCAGGAAAAGTGGGATTTCTCCACAGCTGCCCCAGCAGTTCAAAGCAACAGGGGCCCAGAATCTTGGCTTGGATGGCCTCTATTATGATAGGTCCGGGAAACTTAGAAGCGAAAGACAGCTTAATAATGCAGCAAAGAAAACATAAATCCCTTGGCCTGGCTCTTGAGGGCAGCCAAGAGCTTGGTGGGGGGACCTGCCAATGCCAGTCTCTTGTGGGTCAGTCCCCCTCTGGCAACAGGTATGATGTGCCCTAGGAAAACACAGTCCTTGCCCAGCTTCAGGTTCTTCCGTGGACAATTATGGCCCGGCCCTTGCAAGTCTCCCGCTTGCTCAAAATGGGCAGCCCACGTGAACACCAGCAGGGTGCTGGTGGGGGCTGGGGTGTCTGGCTCCAACAACACGCATGTTCCAGGCACAAAAGTGTGGCTGTTTGGGCAGGGGTGCTCCAACCTCCGGTAGCCTGCCGGACTGCTTTGGCAATTACACTTCTGTGCTTATTAGAAACATTTCACCTCATGTCCAGGGATTTGTTCATAGTTGGGTGGGGCTACTAACAGAGTTTTTTACAAGGGAGACTTACGGTCATTAGATTTGATTTTCTAGTTCTCCTTCAGTCACTGAATAGAGAAGATGTTAAACTCAGAACAGGAAATGTACAGGTTAAGTATCTCTTATCTGAAATGCTTGGGAACAGATGTATTTGGGATTTTGACTTTTGGAGATTTTGGAATATGTGCCTGTACACAATGAAATATCTTGGGGATGAAACCCAAGTTAAAAAATGAAATTTCTTTGTTTCATATATATCTTATTTTAGGCATTCTCTGGTGGAGATTTATGTATTTCCGATAATTTTGTATATGAAACAAAGTGTCATGGTATAGAACTTTCCCCTTTGTGGCCTTATGTCAGTGATCAAAAGTTTCATATTTGGAGTATTTCACACTTTCATATTAGGAATACTTAACCCGGGGAAGCCTCATGGTGCATGCCTATAACCAAGCTACTCTGGAGGCTGAGGCAGCAGGATCACAAGTTCAAGTCCAACCTGGGCAAGTTAGCGAGACCCTGTCTCAAAAAAGAAAGATTAGTAGTATATCAGTGCTCCTTGAGTTCAAGCCCCAGTATGGGGGTTGGAATATTCAATTCATATTATTAAAAATTATTTGTTGGGTTTCTATCCTGTGACATGCACCCAACAGAAATCTTTCATATTTCCTATTTTTCTTTCATACAAGAGATGGAGAAACTGAAGCTCACACATGAATCAGGGCTGCAGACTGCTCTGTAAATGTGGAAGACAGCTGGGATTTGAACCTGGTTTGTCTGACTCTTGGGCCTGGTGCTTTCTCCATTATACCACACATGAGAGAGAAGCCAGTTCTCTGGTGTATTTATGCTTGTTCTCACTCTTTATTTGGCTAACAGAGTAGGATCCCAGGCCCCAGAGAACATGAGACTAGCAGAGAAGAAGGAGTTCTTGCTCTGGAAATTGATAGGAAAGCTCTCTATGATATTTCATTTCACCTGCTTTTCCTTTCTGTAGAATTACTCATCCAGAGAAGTGTGCTTCTGCGGTCCTTCTGCAAAAGGATCAGGGTTCAGTATATGTGTAATGTCTCAGCCCCCACCTGACAAACCAATCAGGGTACCTGAGGGTGAGGGAAAATGGAAAGAGGCACTAGTTAGAGGTTTTGAGTCTTCTCTCCCTCCACGTTTTTTGGATTTTTTCCCTCTCTCATTGGAAAGTAATCTGATAAGTGTTCTCTCCCATGAAACTGTGGAAACTGGGGAATGATCTAAATGTGCTCTGTGACCACTAGAAATGATACCACGGGTGGGTACTTGCTGGAGTGGAAAGATGTTCATGACATACAGTGAAGTGAACACAGGTTTCTGAATAGTATTCAGATTCTAGTTTTATGAATATGTATTCATCTATAAGCACACATACAGGGAGACACAGATTTGCTTGGGGAAATGTCTAGAAACATTACATCAAATGTTAATAGTGGTTATCCCACCAGATGGGGAAAGTTTATAATCTTTTGTTTATGCTTTTTATAGTGATTACATACTATATAATAAAACATACTAGTATGGCTTGTTCTTGAAGAGAGGAAAAAGAAAAAAATTATAATCAAATCACTGATTGGGTGAACTTATGCAAATCATGCACTTCTCTGAATCTCAGCCTCCTCATCTGTAAGAGAGGGGTCCCACCCCACCTCCAGAGTTGGTGGGAGACTTGGACAGACCACAGAGAAGAGCCAGCTCTACAGGGCAGCTGCGACTCACAGTCTCTTGTGCCTCAGCCTTGCTCTCCGTTCCCATCTCTCTCACCTCCTCTCTTCCCCTTCCTTCCTTGCCTATTCTACAGCACTTGCTGTTCCAAGTTTCTCTAGATCTGTCTTCAACCCACAAGGACCAAGAAGCCAGCTCCTCCTGGGCACACGAGTCCCATCAATGTCCCAGTGGGACAGCAGTAGACCCTGAGGGACCCCAGGATTTTGGCTTCACTACTTCAAATGCTTTGAGGAGAGGGTGATTCCAGCATTCTAGAGCAGGCGCCTCTTGGGGCCCTCTTGCAGGCCTCACTCTGCAGGGTGGGCACCCTTTGGACAGCTCTGTCTGAATTTCAGCCTCCTGAAGACTGGCCAGTTTACCTTGATTGAGCCGCAGCGCACAAATTCAGGCGGGGAGAGAAAAGCTGGACACAGGAAGCTCTTTTGCTTTATCTCCTGCCACACCATCCTCCACCTTCCAGCCTCCTCGGGAGGGGCCCCCATCACTTCTTCTCTGCCCCTGCCTTCCTTTCCTGTATGCCTCCCTGACAACGGATGTCTGTTACATACCCAGTGTACACGTTATAACTGGCACTTTAACTGTGTGAAGGTGAAGAAACTGAGATTCAGAGAAGTTAAGTGACCTCTCCAAGGTCAAAGGCTATGAAATAGCTCTAGCCCATCCTCTAGGGCTGCCTTCCTGGAAACAGAGGACTTCTCTGGAAGTCCTTTCCTGACCTGACTCTCCAGCCAGCGTCAAGATCCCTTCTTCTCAGCCCCCACAGCTCTGTCTGTCCGGGCTGATCTGGACTTATTTACAGAACTGAGACAGTAGTAATTAATAAGGTTGTAGGGTAGCATGGGAAGTAATGAGCATCCTGTTGGTCAAAGAGAACAAGAATGAGGTAGTGATCCTCAGACAAAGAGCCTTGTGGTGAGAGTGCACACAGGTGGGTGCACTCACTCCCCCCAGAGTCCAAGAGGCTTGAAGCCCTGAACCTTGAGCAGTAAAAGACTGTGGTGTATGGCAAAGCATAGTGCTGCGTGCTGTGCCATGTCTTTCCTCTCTCTGATCCCTGCTCCTCATCCATAAAACAGAGATTACCGCACCTAACACACAAGGCACCATTCTCTCCTTTGCATTATCCCCTTCTCATTTTGAGCCAGACACATGGATGGATACCTGGAAGAGATTCCATGTCCCAGTCTGCCTGACAGTGAAATGCCGCCAAGTGACTGAGTTGTCGTCCAAGGGATGTGGGCAGAAATGACAGGTCTAATTCTGTGCTTTTTCTCCTCACACAGTCCTGGGATTCTGAGGGCTGGAGTGCTGAGCCACACTGGACTGCAGATGATGCCTAACAACAGTGGAAAAGAAGGGAAAGGGCCCCAGTCCTTCACAGCTCCCCGGAGCAGAGTGCCTGCCCCAGGTCGGAATTTTATAAGAGAGGGATAAACAAACTACAGTGAATGGTTAATTTAGAATTTTTTTACAGTAAAGGCATAAGATATTGATCCCTTCAAATTACTCCCCTTTGCTTTACACACATCTGTCCTATCATTCTTGCTACTTTCTGAAGCAGTACTGGAAGTCCTCTTTTTTTGCGTCTAGTTGCGCTGTCCTGCCTGTCTCAATGTCTTGAAACGTTTGCCTTTCATTGTCCTCTTGACTTTGGGGAAGAGCCGGACTTGGGAGACAGTGCCAGATCTAATGAATAAGGCGGATGAGGACACATCACAATGTTTCTACCAGCCTGCCTTTCTGTCGGATGGCACTCAGCAGCAGGATTCACTGCACTTCTGCTCATAACTTTTAAAAGCGCTCATGAGAGACAGCTAAGAACTGCTTCAGAAAGTGGCGAGAACAATAGAATAAGTGCATTCAAATCAAGGGGGGAGTATTTTGAGAGGGATCAATGGCAATGTGTCTTTTACTGTAATACATCTTTAAATTTTAAAATTCACTGTATATTTTGATCACTCTGTGAAAAGCCCCTCTACTCTTAAGTTGAATCCACATTCCTTCTAACAGACCTATAGGAGGTTTTTGTGATAATCCTGTTGTTTTTTTTTTTTAACTAAAGTGACCCTCGGATCCCCCTTTACACGAGCCTGGGGAGACACCATACTCACCATGATGACTTTCCTCAGAAACTGCCAGGTAAGTACCAGTTACACCCCCCACCCTGCTGGCCTTTTCTATGATACAATCAGTCAGATGTGACAGAAAGACACAAACCCGAAGCACCAAGTATCTTTACTTCTTAGGAAAAATACAAAACAAACAATTCCAGAATCACCAAAGCTGCTGGCCTTACTCTGGACGATGCCTTGTCCATTTACTATTTGAGCAAACAGCACCCTCTATTTCTGGCTTATCTCTGTCCTCAGTCCAACAGGACCAGCTACGTAATTTGCAAGATCCTGGGAGACACCGTAAGGAGGAACCCCTTGTTCAGAAATGATGAAAAATTTCAAAATGGTGACAGCACACATAGAAATAAACCCAGGGCTCGATATAATGCTTGGGTCTCATGCTGGGGAAGCCAGCCCTGCCCACGCCATGATCCGATCTCTGGCTGCACACAGTAGGTGTTTATGGGGCAAATGTTTGCTGGAGTGAATGGGATCCCATGGTGTGCATGACCCTTGGGTACTTTGGCTTTACCATCAAAGCAGTTGAGCTGCACATGGTTTTCTTTTTCTTTTCACCAGGCCCAATTCTTGACATCTCTTGGAGGAGGGGCCCTGAGAGAGGCATGGGAGTCAGCGGCTAGAGGTCACCCAGAAAACAGGCTTCCCTGAATGAACAAGTGGGCAGGAGCAAGCACCAGGCACTGCTGAGCCATTCGCCTTGTTTCTTGCCACAAGATATAGACTAATCTATTTAGTTAGAAAAACATGGTTTATTGCAATCTAAGTAATTTGTATTTCTTTTTCTACCACAAGATGTAAACTAATCTAGTTAGCTAGAGCAAGTTGGTTTAACTGAATTCAGAGTAATTACCCTCCAAAGCAAAGCGATGTGTGTGTTTTTTTGGTTTGTTGAGCTTTTTTCTTTTCTTTTCTTTTTTTCCCTTTTCCAGCATTCAAAGGTTAAGATATATATGTACTTATGATTCAAATAAAACCCAGCCGTCTTTTGGTTTGCCGGGGCCTTGGCCTTACTGGAGGGTCTCTATCATTGCCACCTGGGATTTCCCGAAAATGTGCTGGGGGTGGCAATGGAAAATACAGTATGCTGTGGTGGAAAAACAATTTTTAACAACATTTCCTGGGGCAGCGGAACACCAGCTCATTGGGAGAGTATTTACCATAAGGTGGGAGAGCTAAGTGGGGGCAGCCCAAGGGCAGGGGCTACCTTGAGCCTCGCTTCGGTCACTGTAGGCTGAGGGTCTCCAAGGTGGCCGTGTGTGCTCCCAGCCTTGCACGAAAATGGAAATGCTATTCCATTTTCTGAAGCCCACCATATCCCTAATCTTGCCACTTTTATTCCTATAGGACAAGGGGGGAAACTGAGTCTCAGAGGGACAAGATGATGGGTCTGTGGTCTTGAGGCTAGGAGACAGCCTAGGACCCGCAGCATTCCCAATCCCAGAAACCCACATCCCTCCCCATGGCACTGCCCAAGCTCTGGTGCCACAGAGTAGGCATTCCTGGAGCACGTTTGCTGGAGTGAATGGGATCCCATGGCATGTACGGCCAGACCACCCTCTACTCACACACCTCCTGTGGCAGGCTACTGACCAGTTCTGAGGGTCTGGGAAGCTCCTGATCATGAGAAAGCTCTTTTTCACTTCATCATGACTGTTTCCCCACAGGCCCAGCTCCATCTTCCCTGACTCTGTCTTTCCCCTTTGCTCCGGCAAAGCCCTGCAGATGTTTGGGGAGTGAGTCTGTCCTCCTCAAATTTCTCCTCTCTACATGGAGCCCTTGTTCCCTTCATTCCTACCACCCTCTCTCTCCTGACTAGTGTGGTACTTCAAAAGGCTCAGTCTCTTTTCCAATATGTCCTGGGGCTGGGAACAGTCACCCCTATGGCTTATAGATATTATACTGCTGCAAGTGGGGTACTTCGAAGAGATCAAAGTTTGCTCTGCCACCATTAGAAATGATATTATGTGTCTAATGCTGCCATTCCTGATGAGGAGGAGACATCCAACTGGTTCTGGCAGAATCCAGCTGGTTACTTACCTAGCATCTGTTCTGCCCTGTCTTCAGATTAGGTGTCTATTTGTTCCCCATCCTCAACTTCTAGAGATGGTACTCTGGCTTCTTTTTGAGGTCCTGACACTGATCCAGCACAGGAACCCATGGGATGGTCAGCACCCCATGAATGTGAACCCCTATCAAAGTAGTTGGGGGACAGTGAAGAGTTTGTATTCTCCTCTCCTCTCCTTTCCTACCTGCTCATGCTGCCCATCACCTGGCTCCAGAAGGGTGGACATGTCCTTTCTGATTGCAAACAAACACTGGGAAAAGAGCAGTGAACTGGGAAACAAGGGGACTGAAGGAAAGGAAGATAAAAGGTCTATACACCTAACAGAGGCAAATATCTCTTCTAGTCATCATCACAACTCAAATTGTTGTTACCATTTTATAGATGAGGAAACTGAAGATGTTAAGTTAATTTGCCCAGGTTTAGCAACTGAGTAAAAGGCAGAGTCAAGCTGGAACACAGCCCAGCCTGACTCTATACCCTGTGTAATTTCTGCCATGTGGCCAGCTCTCTTTGGGAAACAGGGGAACTGCTGACTCTTTTGCAGCTTCCAGATGTTTTGCAGCTTTCTAGTGGTCCCAAACACATCATAAGACAGGACCTAAAGTGAAAATGGGGACAAAACATTGTACTCTGAAAGAAATGCTGGTACCTGGTAGGTGAGGCCATGAGCCTGACCCCAGCCTGTATCCCTAACAGCCAGGCCAAATATCACAAATTCCTTCCTTAGTAGTGGTCTTGGTAAAATGACCTGAGCCCAGTGGTCCCAAGGCCAGAAAACTAGCCCCACAAAGCAAGCAAGAGGCAGAAGATTGGGGTGCTGACCTGAAACCTCTCCCAAACACAAATGTTTTTATTAGGGACTCCTCTCCCCATCCCTCATGCGCACCTCAGCTTTCTCAGGCTCTGTCCTGGTAACCAGGACACACTTGCTATGGCTGCTGGGGGAGCAGAGGAGACTGTCTGGAATGGCCAGGGAGTCAGGCAGAAGGTGAAGACATGTTGGAATTAATGAAGACAGGGCTAGAGCTGGCTCATGTGCCCCTGGCAGTTTTAGCAGCAGTATACAATTGGATAGTTGAAAGCAGGGTAAGTGCTGGTATGCAAGGAACCAAATCTAATGCAAATAGAGAAGACTGCTCTGGCATCCACCAGGTCTCTGTCCCTCCAAGGCCAAACCTTGTAGGGTGTCTGACCTGATCTCTCCACAGTGAAAAAGAGCCAATCCACCAGCACTGTTAAGAAAGTTTAAGTCAGCAGAGTGGGACTAGGCCCTGGGTAGTGGCATGGAAGGGGAGCTGCCCTTCTGGTAAGGGCCATGGAGCTGGCGGAACTTGCCTAAACTCTTCATTACACACCCAACAGGCATTGGCAGGGCCCAGACCTTACTAGGCTCTTGGCTGGACGCTGGGGGTTGGGGTGAATCAGACAGCCTTGCTCCTCTGTGTCCCGGTGTAAACCTGGTGTAAACCTGATTAGACATAGCCCCTGTCTCCAGCATTTCAGTCACGACACACAGTTCAAACAGACACACAAACAGCCACTCCAGGACTGTGAGATAAATGCCACCAGACAGATGTACATGGCAGGCAACGGGAACACTGGAGCGTGTAGGACAGGTAGGGCTTCTTCTCTGGTGTTTTCCAAGTACTCAGAACAGAGTCTGGCTTGCAGTAGTAGGTTCTCAGTAAGCACATCTCGTCACTACCAGGAGTGACAGTAACTGCTGGAGTGAGATAATTGGGGGCGGGGGAGGCATTCCAGACAGATGGAACATTGTGCACAACGGTTGAAAGATAAAAAAGAGGGCATGACCGAGGCAAAGACCAGAAGTGACCCCTTAGAATTTAGCCTTAAGAGGTCAAGGAAGGGGTGTGGTGGCTAAAAACTCCTCTTGAAGGCCCCTGAAAACTGGAACTACCTTGCCAAGCTCATGCGGTGTCAGGGTTCCGGCACGGGGGTCTGGGGGCTTACGTTGAACACGCGTGTGCTCAACACAGGCATTGCATGCGGCCATTCCACTCTCACATGTGTAAGCTGTCTCGCCATTCATCTCACAGCCTGTTCAGAGAGTCATCACTGACCAATCCTGCAGACAGAGTGAGATTCTAAGAGGAAGAAATAAGGTGCTGGGGCTCACGCAGCTGGTGAAGAGTCACGTGACTGAGGGTGCTCAACGTTTTCACTCCCTAGAGCTGAGCTGAAGTCTGAGACTGTGGGACGGGAATGGGGGCCAGGTCTCTGGGTCCAACTAGAAAAGAATCAGAGCACCCCGGCTGCTCTGGCTTGAGGGGTGCAGTCAGGCTCCCACGACAGCATGAGGTCACTACTGTGCCTGGGAGCTGAACACGCAGGGTGAGCCCTGCCTACCCTTCCCTTCCTCTGCCCTCCAGGCGGTGACCCCATGCTGCCCAGCAGACACGGAGTCACCTGTTTTTCATTGCGGGTCCCTGTGGCTGTCTGGCAGTGGTTGTGTTTGTTTTCTGGAGGGTGCAGAGCAGGAGGGCAAAGCCATTTCTGCAGGTCTGCAAGAACCTCGTGTTGCTGAGGAGGCTGAAGGTTGCCCTGAAGGAAAACCCCAGCTGGGAAGGCAGGCGCCTTACAGCAGCCGATGCAGGGCTGGTCACTGCTCCTTACCCCCAAGGAGCAGAGGGACTGCAGGCTGGGGGAAATGCATAAGCGGCCGCGGGAGAAAGAAAGTCCAGGGCCAGGCCCCTGAAGAAGCCTTCCCCACCCCGTCTCACGGCCTCCCTTTGAGTCATTCCTTCATTTGTTCCTTCATCTTTCACTGCACTTCCCCCTGTAAAGTACCCTCTACTACTGGGAGCCCTGGAGTCACAGAGGTGGGTCGAATGTGCCCCTGGTACAGTCTGCAGGGGACACAAGGACAGGACAGACCAGTGAGTGATGAGGGCTATGAAGGAGCACAGCAGGGGGCTGGGGGAGGTACACAGCACAGGTGGGAGGGGTTACCGGGACCAGGCCAGACACCACGGAGGACCGGACACCCTGTGGAGTCTTGGAGGTCAAGTACAGTGGAAGAGGAGGAGATGCCACTCCCACAGGGCAAGGGAAAGGAAGGAGCAAACTCCATAAGTGGGCTGAACTGCAAGAGTTCCATGCGGCTGGAAAGAGGGTGTGGGGAAAGTAGGGTCAAGTGGGGGGCTCTTACCCGCTTTTGGTGGCCTCCCACCTGGCTCTTCCCTTCTGTTCAAATCCACTGTTTTTTTTTTTTTTTTCTTGCCTCTTGTTTTTCTTCTCATTCTCCCTGTTCAATATCCTCTCAATCTCTGTCCCAGCTGCGGTCATCAGGGGCATAATCTAGAAAGCTCCTGCTCTCTCTGGCATGAGCTGAGGCACTGTACACTCAAATCTGTGCTACAAAGAAGGTGTACTTTTCTCATTTTATATGCAGGCAATGGCTATTTCTAGGCTGAGTTGATCAAGGTCACTAACAGCCCCAGCACAGAAGTCAGGCGTGGTGTCTAAAGCCAAGTGCCTGTGTCAGGTGTCACAGACTGAGCCTAGCACTTGGGACACTGAGGTGAGAAGTCAGCTCTATAGCCCCAGGGAAGGCAGACCAGATAGGGCAGGGATTTCAAAAACCATTAGCAGCTGGGCCTGAGATGGAGGATGCTCCTGTCTAGCATGCTCTTCTGAGATCTGCAAAATCTGCTCCCTTTCTGTCTGGGTGATGGGCAGCAGGCAGCATGGGTAAAGAAGCTGCTGTCTCTGTCACCCATGCAACATTATCCTCAAGCTCCGAGGGGGTAGTAGAAACCCATGCTATTTCCTCACTTTTGGCTCTTCTAGGAAAATTCTGAGTTCCTGTTTTGACCTATGCTATGCATGTTGTCCACACGCGTGAGCCACAGGGGAAGAGCTGAGTCAGGATGTCCTGGTTTGGTCCTGTTTGTTTTGTAAAGAGCTGCGCTTCACTACTGCAAATTCTGTTGCATATCCTGTCCTGTTTTGTTCTCACAACAGATACTATTCCCACTTTGCAGATGAAAGAACTGAGAGTTAGAAAGAAGTAGCTCCTCAGTCTATTCTCAGCTTCTAGGAATGTCAGTTGGAAAGGTTCCTTCTCTCTAGAGCCTTCTACAGTTCCGTGGAGTATCAGACACACAGTGTATCTGATATGCTGTCTGCACAGCGTGTGCTCGTGTGGCTATCTCCATGCCTGGGATTTACACGTTTCTCTGTCTAGCTCCCCAGCACCTCTCAGGCAATCTTACACTAGCAAATACTTGGCAATTGTGTAGCAAGTCATTGAATAATAAAACACTGGCCATCACATTTGGAGAACCAGCTGTGAACAATGGGGACATAAAGAACATTAGATGCTCTTAGCCACAATTTACAGAGATGAAAACAGCCCATGAGGGGCCTATCCATGAGCGGAACTGGTGAGTAGAAAAGCACAATCTGAATCTGGGTCTGTCTGATTCCAAACGCAGTGGCCCTAACTGTTGTTCTTTGCATAAAGAAATTCCTGTTGACTTTACTAATCCTCCCTTCCTCCTTCCCTTCCTTTCCTCTGAGGCAGGCAGTGGAGGAAAAGGCCATGTGGAAGTACACAGCCAGATAATAATCTGGAGGGCTGGCCATGAGCCAAGATGAGCTGCAAGGAAAGTAGACCAAGCTCTTCACACCTAACCAGATCCCTTCCCCCCCCCCCACCGCCCCAAGAATGGGAAAATCAGTGACCAAGGCTGCAGAGTCAGGCCTGGAGATACACAAATCCAGGAAACTGGGCCAAGTCACAGTTGGGGCTGTGGATCCTTTTGCTCAGGCTGATTAGGGGCAGAGGGAGCTGGGCTGATCAGGTCCAAGTGGTCCCAGAAAACTTCATCAGGGGCTGAGGACATTCCTTCTCCTCTCTTACCTGGAGTACTCTCACTCACTCTTGGCGGCCACTCCTCTGGGAGGGTCTCCCTAGAGCCCGTTCTCTCTTAGCCATCACTTCCTCTGTGGAGTTCGGGCTACCTGCCATGTAGTCATTTTGTGCTGTAGCTCTCTGCTTATTATGGGTCTCTCCAATTAGCACAGGCATGGTGCTCTGTGTCTGCCTTTAAATGAATGCTTCAGTAAACAAACAAGTGGGTCTGTGAATAAGTGAATGAATAAACAACCAAATGAACAAAGAGAGAGGGAAGTAAATTTATAATAGGTGACTGAGAGGATGAAAGAGTGACTGAATGGAGTCCATCTGTGGCTGGCGGGTGGGCTCGCTGGCTGGACAGTGAATGGACCGCTTGGCTGAGACTCCCCCTACCAGCTGCCCACCCGAGGAGCCTGAATAATCTCTTTGCCAGAACTGTAAGGTACATCAAGTATGCACATCCACCTCAAGGGCTCCCTGAGGCTGCAGTCCTGGCTTGGTGGGAATGCAGGAGGCAAGGAGCCTCCCACTGGCCCTTAAGTCTCTGCAAGGAAGCTGGGGATAGCAGCACCACTGTTCCTTGCGCTGGGCTTCACTGCAAAACAAGAAGAGGGTGGACAGCTCACAAGGACCTATCAGTGGAACAGTGACAGGGCAAGAGCTCCCAGGGGACTAGAGCTCACTCCTATATCAGTCGCTGTGCTAGGCTGGGAGGCTGCTCAAGTAGCTCCTGTCATCAGTCCTCACAAAGTGAGCACTGGGCATTAACTGCTCGAGAAGGGTGTGGGGAGGGCTTCCTGTAGGAAGGGGCACTGGCACAGGGCAAGTGAGCAGGTAGAGAGCACTGCAAGGGCTTCTGGGCATGCCCTGGGGCAGAGAGGAAGCTAGAAACAGACGGGCCTCTGTTTCACACGCAGCCTTTTCATAGAAACTCAAACAGCTTTGAGACACTGATCTGCTACTTTTCATTTGTGTGTGATTCTAGTATGTTTACAAGGACAACTCATGGAGCCTGGATCATAGGATTTTCCTAAGGGCTAGGCTGATCTAAGCAGGATCTCAATGTCTCTATGAAGCCTGGAGCCAAGTATTATTTTTGTACACTGAGGACAGTGAAATTCAGCTAGGGAAAGTGATGGGCCTGAGGTCCTACAGCAAGCCAGCCCTCAACTTCTGGACTTCCTGCCCTCAGCCCCAGTCTGCAGCAAATCTGAGGTCAGGATACTATAGCTTGCCTGTCCTGAAATGAAGTCTCCTAGTCTATGGGGACTCTGAGTCAGAGCATTTTCACCCACAAGAGTGTTTTCCCTTTCAAGACAGCCCCTGGCGAGGTGGGTGCTTCTCTCCAGGGAAACTGCTATACTGCCCTGCTCTGGGGGCTGCTGCCTCTTTGGAAGCCACCCTGGATGGAAGTTAAGAAGTTTTCTTCAGGATGTCTTTGAAGAAGGAACCCATGGTACCTAGAAGCGGGCAAGACTCATGGAGACAAAGCTGAGACATCAACAGAAATTAACCACTTTACAGAGGTCACTGGCAGTGTCCACCCCCTGTGTTGGAGTTAACTCCATGCAGGACAGGGGTTAGGTCTTCCTGGTCTGTGTATATACAGTATTAAGAACAGGGCTGCATGTAACAGGTGTTTCTGCAGAAATGAGTGACACTGTGGGAGATCCGGAGAACCTGTTGAACCATACTTGATCCATCTCTCATATTTTACAGATAGCTTGGCAAGGGAATGAGGCTTTCCCTCCAAGATCACACAGAATCAGTGATGCATCCAGACCTGTAACCCACCCTCTCAGACTCCATGTACTCCTTCCATAGTATCTGCTTGACCATTTTATTAAAGGAATTCAGAAACACCTTTGGGGTTTTCTTTCTCAGCACACTGCACCACACTTGGCCCAAATACACACTGACTAAGTGTTTGCTGAACTGTACCACAAAACCTCATCTGTGCTTGGAGCTTGATGAAACCCATCTTGGCAGGCCTGCACTCTTGGTGGTCTCTCTCCCATCTTCAGACTCGTCAGGAAGGACAAGTCAGGGTGGAGTGATTGCTGGGTCAGGATGACCTGTGAATTTCCAGCTGTGGAGGCATTTCCAGGCCAGGGGTGGTGATCGCCAAAGACACAAATAAGCATGTCCTTTGTGCCCCAAGGGTCAGCAATCTGGAGAGACAAGTCCCCCCATGGGCTTGTGGGATGAGCAGAGGCTTCCTGACCCTTCCTGGATTCTTCCCAACACTCCCTAGACCTCCAAAGGATCTTCTGACAATAATACCCAAATTACTTCTGACAAGAGAGAAAACACCAAGTCCCCATCTCCCTCCAGTCATCTCTCTCTTCCCACTTACCTATGTGGTGGCGTTTCCACTCTTTTTAAACATTAATTGGGATTTTTGTTATACGTTACAAAGATCCTTCTGAGAACCTGATAATGTAGGGTAAGTGAAGCCAGCTATCTATGAATCCCTTCGCTCCATGATCTTGTATCTGAAAAGCACCTACTGCGTTCAGTGAAGTTTGTTACAAATTCTGAAGCAGTGCCAGGAGACTTCGCATTCCCAGTAGTGGCAAAAGGAGTCACATCTATAATTAATATTCGACCGTAAAGGGAATTAAGGGAGCTGATACGTATAGAGTATCTAACGCGCTAGAATAAAAAAAAAATACTATTGTTTATCTTTATCTCAACTAGAAAGGCAAGTCCTATGATCCTCACCTGACAGGTAAGGCAACATGTTCAGAGAGGTAATCTGCCCATGGCCACACAGCTAATGAGGAGCAGAGCTGGGCTGTAGAACCAGAGCTACTTACTTGGAATCCCACACCTTTTCTGCTGCCTGTGCTACCACAGTCGTTCAGGCCACTGTCTAGCCATAACGCGCTAATAAAAAAAAAATACTATTGTTTATCTTTATCTCAACTAGAAAGGCAAGTCCTATGATCCTCACCTGACAGGTAAGGCAACATGTTCAGAGAGGTAATCTGCCCATGGCCACACAGCTAATGAGGAGCAGAGCTGGGCTGTAGAACCAGAGCTACTTACTTGGAATCCCACACCTTTTCTGCTGCCTGTGCTACCACAGTCGTTCAGGCCACTGTCTAGCCAGTGGGATGATTCACATCCACATACTTTCATCTGGTTCACTGGATAAACAGCAGCACAGGGGGCAGTGAGCTTGGCCCCAGGGCCCAGGGTATGGCTGGTGTGTGTCCAGCATAGTGCCTGGGACAGAGTCAGTGGGGGGATGATAGAATAACTGGCCTAGGTCAGGGCTCTAACAGAGATCAAGAACATGATTGAGGGGGTATTCAGAGTTAGGTAAGGTCTGAGGTGAGGTGGGTAAACACAGTCCTAGACCTGGTCCAGCCCTTAATCCCAAGGTCAGGAACTCAGAAAGGGCCAGGCAGATTACCAATCAGGGCCTACCACTTGGCTTTATCAGCACCAGACAGAATCTAGCTGAAGTGAGGAGAACCAGCCAGAAGTGTGCCAGGTGTAAGATCCAGTAGGTGGGGCTGCATCCTGGTTTTGCATGTTATGAGCTGTATGAGCTTATCTGAGCCTCAGTTCCATCTATATCCCATCCGTAAACTAGGACTCCTCCTTTCTTCCCTCCCAGATCCAACCAGCCATGACATTCTATTATTCTACCCACTGAATGTGGGTAGATCTGATTTCTTCTGGCTGTCTCTACCACATCTCCTTGGCTTTAGCCACATGGTCTCTCCTCTGGAAATCTCAAATCACTTCATTGTGTCTTTCACATCTACTCTGATCTCCCTCTGATCTGTTCCCTGCAGTCGACAGATAGACTTTGTCAAAAGGACCAGTCTGCTCATGAGACTCTGGGCTCACAGCCCTTAAGGCGATCCCCAGTGACTGGAGGCTAACCCTAAACATCTTGTGTGGGGTTATTAAGGTGTGGAGGCTGGCCCTGGTCTTTTTCTCAGCCTTAGGACCTCTCTCCCTTTTATTCTGTGCAACCTGTCTACACCACCAGCTTTCCTTCAAGTCTCAAAGGTACCACCTTCTCTCTTTACATGTATGGTTCCTGGGCCAGAAGGCCCTTCTCCACTGCCTGCTGCTGCCCATGTTTCACCTTCAGCTCTCAGCTTGAGCATCAGTTCCTCAGAGGTACCCTTCTGAACCTTGTCCAGGCCTTGGGCAAGTCACTGCATAATTCTGTTCTACTTCTCCACTCTGGCAATTCAATAACTGCACATTTGGGCCATTACTTCTTTGAGGCCCATTTTTGCAACTGGATACTCAAGAAGGAAAGAAATGGACACCTTCTTTTTAATGCCTAACCTAGTACCTGGATCAAAGTCAGAATTACATGCAAAGAGTTAACAGGATGAGTCAACAAATCCTGACCATTTCTAACTATCGTAACAGGCTGTCGGAAGACCATGGAGAAGGATGGCTAGGAAATTCTGTTATTATAATTGGCTCGTTAGGTGTAAAGTATTGATGGTTGACTTTATATGTCTACTTATCCATGAATCTGGTCAACTTTATTATAGATGCTTCTGTAAGGGAATCTTTTCAGATAAAGTTAATATTTAAAACAGTAGACTCTGAATAAAGCAGATTGCCTTCCATAATGTGGGTGGGTCTCATTCAATCAGCCGAAGGCCTAAAGGGGAAAATGTCTGACCTCCCTGAAGAGAGAGAGACTTCTGCCAACAGATGGCCTTGGACTCTCCCTGGGTCTCTGGTCCGCCAGCCTACTCTTCAGATTTCAGATATGTACCTCTGTAATCTGGTGAACCAATTCCTTAAAGTCTCTCCCTCCCTCCTTCCCTCCCTCCCTCCCATCTCTCCCTTCCTCCCTCTTTTTGTTCCTCCTTCACTGTGTAACTTTTTAAAAATCTCTTTCATACCCACACATGTGCATGTGTGCACACACTATTAGTTGGAGAATCTTGACTTACACAAGTGGTACCTGGAACCTATAATCTAGACTGTTCCTGGCCCTCAGTCTTTGGCTCCCTCTCAGAGGGGCAGCTGCAGAGCCCAGGGTCTAAGGATTCACAGAAGAGTTTTGATTTTGCCATCAAATACACAGGTGGCCTCCCCTGTCCCACATCTCCACCAAGACTCCTCCAAGAAGAAACAGGGTCCCAGTGAAACCTGTCTTGCTCAAGAGTCTTAACTACTTCCTAGGATCCTCCTGAGGAGTGACACAAGGTTACAGGCAGCTCAGCAAAGAAGACCCAGCAGAGTGCTGTGAACTGAAAGCCCAGCTGAGGGCTGAAGAGCTCCTTCTCCAGCTGATACCAATGCACAGAACAGCAGACCTGGCTCTGGAACGTTTCTGTGAGGGAACTCAAGAAACTGGCTTTTTCTAAGCATAGGAGGAGTTGTGGTCGAGTGACATTGAAAGAGAAGAGATGATCCCTAGGTCTGGGCCCACTGTGCTGTAGCAGAAGAGAGGCTGAAGAAGAAGCTGGCATATAAAACTATTTATTTACGTCTTCAGTTATTTTAATACAATTTGTGAGTTTTAAATTGGAAGGATTACACATCTTTTGTTCAACTCCTCTCTGTAGTTCATATAAGTGTAATGTTATAAATGTTAGTCATTTAAATTTTATGCTTCACTTATTTCTGACACATAGAAATGTAATTGACTTTTATGTGTGGACACATGGCAAGTGACTGCTGAATTCACCTGTTTATTCTTGTGATTTGTCTGTACATTGTTTTGGCTATTTTAGGCAACAGGTATATAATAAAAATGGAACTATCCCCTTTCACAAAAAGAAAAAGCAAAAGATGAAGTTGGGCTCCTGCTTCTTACCACATTACTGAGGAAAAGGCACCAGGGCCCACGAATGACTGTGGAAAGAAAATCTCAGCCGCATATGAAACAGCCTAGCTCTACGAGTGCACCTGCCCTCTTTCTCTGAAAATGTTCCCTGGCCAAGCCATGGCTCCTTGAGGCTGTGTGAGCCAGCATCTGGAAAGGGCTCAAGGCTTCTACCCAGAGGCTTTTGCTCTCAGTTAGGAAAGTTTGTGCCTGAACCAGATGTAGTAGAACCACTAGTCAAGCAGCCCCAGGCCAGGCCTCTCCTTCTATATCCCTACCCTGACATACTACTCAGACGAGCAGCCTATTCTGCCACCTCTCAGCCTGTTCCCTTCTTCCTCCAGCACTAGAGAACTCATCTGAAAGTCACTGCCAAGTGCTGGCTGTGTGTTATTCAGATGAGGGGTACAATCACACTATCAATTCTGGTTTGTAGGTTCAAGAAGTAGATATAAATCAAGATCCATTCAGGAACAAGACCATGCAGCATATATATACACAGACACACCGGAAGGCAAGTGCTAAATTTTATAACATGGGATTCAGACTGAACTCACAGCAAGGACTGATGGCAGTGGGTGGAAAGGCCTTGGAGGGCCCTGCCCTGACTTCTACCCAGAAGCTGAAAGGAAGAAAAATGAATTGCAGGAACAATATCGGTCTGAGCAGAAAGAGTGACTTGTGGACAGGTGGGCCTTAGGGGATGGTCCACTCCTTGATACTCAAAGTGTGGCCTATCCACCAGAAACATCAATACAGCCTTGGAACTTGTTAGAAATACAGACTCTTGTCTCCAAACTCCACCTTCTGAACTGGACACTGTTTCAATGACCCCAGGTGATTCAGGAGCAGAATGAAGTTCAAGAAGTATTGTTCTAGTGCATTAAACAGACTAGTTCCTTCATGTTACCAGAGTAGAAATGGAGGCCCAGTGGGAATAGGTGACTCACAGCAGGCCACACAGTTAATAAATGGCAGACGTGAGCTCAAGCAGCAGTGCAATGCAAAAGAAATATCACAAGCTATGCTAGTAGAACAACTAGGTTCAAATCCTGCCTCTGCCATCATGTTCTTTGTGACCTGGGACAGAACTAGCTAATTTCTCTGAACTCTGGCTTTGATTATAATTGGTCATAATAACAGCTAGCTGTTAGGATTACGGGAAGGATGGATCAAATGGGATGTGGGTGTCTGATGTCTTATACAGCATGGGCCTCATACTTAGTGTTTATAGGTCTGCCTCCTAATATGCCCTACTGCCTCTCAGTTCCATACCCCATCATGACAGGGCTTGAGAATCTAGGAGAAGATTGCTTTTCTGCCTCCAGTAATGCAAACACAGTCGCTGAGTGGGGAAGAGGAAAGGAAAGGCAGACCGTTTTATCTCTTGCATTCTTTTACATTCTGTAGTTCACAGCCAAATATTCCAGCAGAAAGTCAGTCTGAAAATGCCATTGGTTAGTATCGTGCCTCAGTGCTGCCCACAGCCCATGCTCAGGCAGTCTGCTGAATGCATGATGAGGAGGCTCCTGAGGCCCTCACGCTGAGCTGGCTTGTCCCCGTTTTCACCTGTCTAGATTCCATTCACTCTTCAAGGCCAAAGCCAAGCCCTATCTCCTCCAGAAAGTTCCCTGTTGGAACTGATCTCCAGATAAATCCCAGCTGCTTGTACAGGACTCACAGACTCAGTTCTCTCATCTCACATTTCAACCCTCTTTGGGTAGACCAGATGGCCTGAATATTCCTGCACACGGGTACCTCTGGCTTGACCGTCTCCGTACTTTGTCTGCAATGCTCTTCTCACAAATCCCCCTCCTCAGCCTACACTTTCACTTGGGCATACATTTTTCCTGTGGAGCCAGGATTGAGGTCAGATAAGCGAGGCACCCACAGCACAAAATGTAATGAAGTCCTGCTTCTTGGGTGCCAATTTTGTACTTGCACAATGACAGAGGGAGAGGGAGAGATAGAGACCTTAAATTCAGAGTTCCAGACACCTGCCGTGCCTCAGTCCCATCTCCGAATCACACCTTCCTGAAGAGAACTGTGACCATCTGGTACTCTTGGTCCCCTCTTCTGCACTGCAAGTTCCAGAACCACGACCACTGCTGTCTCACTCTCCACTTCATTCCCAGAGCCTGGAACAGAGCAGCCATCAGATTACGGCTTGCTGGCTGCACCTTGAGATTTGTTACCCCGCCTTTCATGCTGTCCTATGGGAAGTGCCACTGTCCCCGGCCATCCTCTCCATACAGCTGCCCTCAGGGGGCTGCACCACATTCCCTGGGGCCAGCACCCCATCTGCATGCTGTGCTGGTGCCCAGGCATGGAGCATCAGAGAAGAGATTTCACGGTGGGGCTGGGGCCCTGGAAGGGCCTGTGTGCACTGGGCCTGGACTCAGCCTGGATAACCTCAATGGCATGTACCCCTCTCCCAGCAGTCCCTCAGGCAAGCTCTTCCCCAGTCAAGCAGGCCTGTTAGAAACAAGCAACTGTCTCTGGCAACCTGACTGTGCAAAAAAACTGACTCGTTGGAGTCTAAACTCTTCAAACAAGGCATTCTAAGCCCTCCCTGGGTTTACCTTTGTCTATTCCCATCTGTCACCCCTCTTTGACTGCCTCCACCTCTGGCTTGCCAATCCTAAGCTGCTATACCCCCCTACAGACATTCCCCCCACACACACCCGTAGCGTTTTACACCGCTATGCTCCTTGCCCACATTAACCCTTCTGGCTGGAAAGGCCTCTCCCCAATCCTCTCTTTGAGACCCCCAGCGACACTGTCCTTTGCAGGAAGCTTTTCTGGTCCTCTTCTTTTGCTTCTGGACTTTTGTATGTGCTGTTCCCACTATCTGAATACTCTTTCTGCTGCTCTGTACCCGTTTAATCGCTCTTTCTGCTTCCCTGCCCCGAGCCAAATACCCTCTCCCAGGATCCCACAGCACTGCTCCAGGATTAAGACAGCTGGCTCTCATGTGGACCTGGCTACCCCTTTACACTCACGCTGACTCTATTAGATTGCAGGGAATGGTGGGATGACACTCCCAGGAAGGAGCAGCTCAGGTGCAGGGTGGAGACAGGGCTGAGCTGCATAGGACCTTTCCCCTTCCCTACCAGAAGGTGGATCCTGAGCCACAGTCAGCCAAGTTTAGGGTCCAATTTCTCAAAAGCCTTTTGGTGTCTGACAGAAGACACCAAAGGAGAGTGACCAGGAGGCCAGTGATGTATGAGGGAAGTGTTGGCTTGGACAAAACTGTAGCCCCAGACATGAAGGCAGGCAAAAACAGTGAATGGCTCCTTCCTGAGGGCTGAATGCTTCTCAGGCAACTTGCACCTTGATCTCTTTGGATCAGTGCTTAGCTCCTGGTGGACTCCACCAACCCCCCAGTCCCCATAGTGGGACAACAAAGGGCCACTGGCTGTTTTAAGTGGGAGATGGAGCCACAGTCTCAACGATGGTTAACCAGGCCTGCTTTGTCCACTGCCACACCCTGCTGTCCCCCCACCCCCATAGCAAAGACTAAGAATCCGCTTGGCTTTCATATTAGCAAAAGACAGGAGGATCCTAACTCCCCATTTGTCTCCATACAACTTTGTCCTGAAGAAGGGAATTTGAAAGCTTCAAGTCACAGGAGTCTTCTGTCTCTCCTGGCAGCCTTCCCCTCCAGGGTCCTACGTAGTGAGATGTGGTTGAGTCCCTCACTCTATAGACAGAAGAGCTGTAGCTCAGAGTAGGAAAGAGATGAAGTCAGGTCCCACTAGCAGCTCACAGAGGAGCTGACCCCAGATGTCACAGTGTGGATTGTCACTGTGACACTCCCAAAACTGTCCTTCACGGGTCCTCACAGCACACCTATCCAGGTGAGGAAATAAGGTGTGGATGCTGGTAGAGAAGAAAGATACGGCCAGGGCTTCTTAAGACTAACTTAGAAGTTCTGAAGTTCACCCTCTTTTGGAACATTCTGGGACTTCTAAAAATAAAGCAAAGGAAGATTAATCTCCATTTTGCCATCAGGTTTTTTCAAAAGACTCTAAAGCCTGCACAAGCCAGTTTGTTCTCCATGTAACCATCCATTCATATATGTATTCATCAATTTGTTCTGGTCTATTCTATGTGCCAGGCACTATTTTATGTGCTGGGGATAAAAAAATGAACAAGACAGAAAAAGGGTGTAGGGCTCACAGGGCCTGTATGCTGGTGAATGACACAAGATGTACAAGAGCAGCAGTCGTTCACAATGGAATGTCACAGTCGTAGGCCAAAGGTGACCACACCATTGCCACTGCTTCCATCGAGCAGTGAGTTCTCTGTTCCCATTCCTTGAACTCTAGTGAGGGGGGTCTCTGTGATTATTTTCACTAAGACATGAGGCAGGGTGATACACAGTGCCAGCTTTTTGGCCCAGCACTCAAGAACTCTGGCATTATATACTTTCTGACTGGCAGAATTCTCAATCTCGGATCCCTAAACTGCCATGAAAGGAGTCCATCCATGCATCTGGAGACACCGTGTGGAGAGCCCCTGAGACTACATTGGAGAGCCTAGCATCCCAGCTGTACCTGCCTGATGGACGGAAGCCTTCCTGAGCACATCAGCACAGCTGCCTGCTAATCTCACAGGATGGAGCAGAAGGGCCTGGGTTCTCTGTCTCAATTCTTGGCCCACAGATCAGGAGAAGGGTACAAAGCCTGCGAAGCCACTAAGTTTGTGATGGTTTGTTATGTGACAAAAGATAATTCTGGCAGTCAAGTAGTGGCAAGAACCATTCATTTTCCCACAAGGGACAAGGAAACAGAATAAGGGGATACAGAGAAGCAGGAATGCTTCCTGAGAAGGCAAGGTGCCTCTCTGAGGACCTGATGTCTGATTAGAGGCCTTAATGAAGGGTGGGAGTCAGCCACGGGATGATCCAGAGAAGAGCACGTCAGGCAGGAGATCTGGACTGGGAGGGGACTGGTTTTTTCAAGGAGCAGCAGAGCAGCCACAGAGCCATGGAAGGCAGACAGGGTGGGGAGTGCCAGAGAGACCCAGCAGGCCCAGATCACAAGTGACCTTGGAGGCTCAGTATAGCTTGGGGCTTGCTTCTTAGTGGGAAGAGAGGGAGCCATGGAATGGCTGAGCAGGGGAGCTTATGATCTGGACTAACAAGGACCCCTGTGGTGTCTGCAGGAGGACACCAGTGGCGGAACAAGTGCCACTTGTTGGGAGGCTATGGCAACAAACACAGGTGGCCTTAATGAGGCAAGGGGCAGGATTAAGAACAGTGTGAAAGGAGCTGCCAGGTCTTTCTGATGGGCCGCATGGTGTTGGAGAGAAAAAGAGGGGATCAGAGATGGTTCCTGGGCTTTTGGCCTGAGCCATTAATTGAGATGAAGCCTTGCGGAGGAGTAGGCTGGGAGGTTTCTGAAGGACACTTGAAATCAAGAGTTCATTTATGAACATGTTAAATGAAAGATGCCTTATGGACATTCTAAGGCTAGATAAATTTATGCGTAATTTATGTGCTGCCGGTAGTGCACACTAAGTCCTTGCAAATCCTGGACAATTCTAAGATCCCTACAAGCGTCCATGATATTAGAGGGATGGCACGTGTAAAATATCAACATGTGTTCAAGGCCATAGAATTGGTCAGGAGTCCCTGGAGTGTAGACAGAGAAGGTCATCAGGCATCACACTAAATGACTGGCGGCTGGATTTAAAAGAAGAAGCCTCAGAGCAGCAGTGAGGATTACAGAGTGGTAGGATTGGACTGACAAGAGAACTGGAGGATTTTAAAGGGGGGACAGTGACAGATAAGTCACAAGAGGAGCTGAACTATAAAGGGAAGGGGAGAGAGAGCAAAGGAAGAAGCTTGGGAGGGGGGCTGAGTCAAGGCAGTTGTTTCTAGAAGAGAGAATCTGCAGCACGTGTATGTGCCAAATGACCAGCAGAGAGGAGGAATGGAGTCAGGGACATAGAGGGATAAGCACAGGACAAAAATGCATGTAACGGAAGGAACCTGTGTGTGAGGCAGTGAGTGGCCTAGCATGTGTAGTTTTCCCACAGTCACAGCCAATGGCATAGCAGAGCCCTGGACACTCACAGATGAGAGACCACAGGTAACAAGCTTTAGCCCCATTGCTTAAGGTTGATTAACTCTGGACAAGTCACTGTGTCCTCATCTTAACATGGCAATGACTTAACCCTGTCTCTTGGGGCTGCTGGGGGCATTATACTGGCTAACAGCTGCCAAGGGGCTAGAGGATTGGTGACTCTAGCAGCAGATAATACTGCAGTCTGTGATCCCAGAACTTGGGCTTGGGGCCTGTGAGCTGCCTTGGTCTCTGAGGTCTGAGCTTTGTGGTTCAGCACCAGCGCTTGGGACTGGGGGACAGGTGGAAAATAGCAGATTAGGAATGCTGAGCCCCATCTCCCACCTCTAGGGATTCTGGGGTTCTCTTCGTGGTAGCTCATGCCATTCTCCACCTCACACTTTAGTGATACTGAGCTTCTGGTAGCCTCATAATGCACAAACACACACACACTGCTGTCACTCAGCTTGGTATCTTTGGAAATACTCTCATCCTTGTCACTCTGCCTGGAATGCTATTCTCTATCTTATAACTTTTAAATATCAGTCCAGGCCCAGGCATTCCTTCCTCCAGAGAGCCTTCTCTGGTGCTTGCCTGTCCCATTTGGATGCCCCTTATCTGGGCCCAACATCCAGTATCTAGTTCTCTGTTGGTCCACCATGTGTCCCTTGAAAATCGGAGCAGAGTTCCAAGCATCTTTGTAACTCCAGGGCCTGGCCTAGTGAGTGTTGGCTGGACCAAACTTTTCTCTGGTAGCAGATGAGTTGGGGGACTAGGAAACACTGTCCAACAGAGCAGTGCAATGGCTAGAATGTTTTGTACCTGAACTGTCTAATATAATGACCACTCAACTTACGTGTTTGGTTATTGGTGCAACCAAGAAATTGAATTTTTAAACTCAATTTAGATTAAATTAAGTTTAAAAAGTCATAGATGGCTAATGACTGTTATATTGGATGACACAGGTGGGGGTAGAAAGAGGAGTTGAAAAGAACTGGTGTCCCTAAACATTTACTATGTGTCAGGCCTTTGACATAGGTTGGCATATTAAACTTTACAATAGTCTTGTGAGATGGGAAATATTATTCTCATTTTAACAAGGAAATGGAGCCTCAGAGAGAGGCAGTGGCTTTCCACGGTCTCTGAGCGTGAAGATCGCAAAGCAGGTCTCTGATCCCAGAATCTCTGCTCCTCCCATCACACTCACTAACCCCACCCTACTCCAGGCCTGGCTTTGGAGGTGCTCTAGTGGGTGGAGGACCCTCCCCACTCCCACAGGCCCTGTAATCCCATGTTGGGAAGTGCATTTTTCAGGCACCTCTGCAGCAGCTGCTCACAGGGCTCTGGGCTTCCAGCCTGGGTGTGGCAGGGCAGGAGGCCCCTGGTGCCAGCAGCAGGGGCGGGTGGCCGGGCCTGCTCATGCTCAGGACTTCAGGTCCCCTCGCGTGCGCAGCTCTGGGGAGTTCTCTCGGCGCTGCTGTAATTTATTGTTTCTGCTCTAATGATTGCTCCATGTCTGATTATAAATGCCTCTGGCTGGGGGCCCAGACTCAAAATTCCCATGATCTGCTTCCAAAGTTGATGGAGCCACAAACGGGACTCATGTCTCTATTTCGTCATCAGCCACATTTCCAAGGGAGAAGAATCCAGGACCAGACGCAGGGCTCGGAGCGGGATGTAAGAAAATCCTGTAAGAGTCCCCCAAAGGCATCTTTTAAGTCTTGAACCACCTTTGGGGGAACGACTTGGATGAGCCTGCTTCATGTCTCGAAATCCATGGCAGGTCGGATGCATCACAGTAAAGGGGGCCTCCACAGCACAGCCCAACCCTGTGCACCCTCCTCCCTTTATCTACCTGACAAATCTCTGCCCCCTCTTCAGAGCGCTGTGATGTAGCTCTAGGCCCCCTTCTCTGATCCCCACCCCACACCTGCGGGCAGGTAGGCAGTCTCTGCTCCCTGTAAATCTGTCCTAGCACTGCACACAACAATAATAACTACTTCTGCTACTTATTTAGGATCTTCTCTTTGCCACGCACTATATAAGTCATCCCATGTTCAACCCCACTGCAGCACTATCATTACCCACGTTTTACAAATGAGGGAACAAAAAAAGCTTAGAGAGGTTACATGACTGATCTAACACCAGACAGCAGTCCGAGAATGGAGTTGAACTTGAATTCAGACGACTCCAATTCAAAACTTAAGCCTCACATCCTGTGTTCGCGCCTGTTGTCGCTGCACTGCAATGGGCCATTTCATCTCTCGCTTCACTGGGAAAGAGCTTCCAGGGGTAGGAAACAGGTCTGACCCCAGCAAGGTGGGGGCTCAGGAAATGACTGCTGAGTGAACTGCATGAAGAAAGTCTTGCTTCACTAAGTAGGTAATACAATTAGGACAATCACTTATTATCAGCAAGATTAAAAAAAAAAAAAGCATGAGCGAAGGCTTGAATGGGCAGGATATGACTGCAGAAACAAAAGCCACGTCTCAACAGGGACTGGAAGACCTGAATTTTCTGGGTTAGTCCTAATTTTAAATACCCTATCACACTAGCCTCTTGTATCATTGGAATGGCCTAGAAATCCCAATATTTAGATATCTAAACTGAATGTCCCAAAGGAAGCAGCTCAAGGGCCTCACTATGTCTTATGATTTGGGATTCAGGAAATAAAAGCCACAGGGGAGAAAAAGGGCAGTGACTTTAGAGGCAGGCAGATACATGCTCAAGTTCCAATTCTGCTGCTCATCAGCCATGCAATCTTGGACAAGTTATTTCCCTTCTATGAGCTTCAAATGTAAAAATGAGGCCCTGCTGCCATTCAGGGCTGCAAAGAATAATGACCGGGAGAACATAGGGAATATACCCAAGAAGACACCTGGCACAGGAGCCTGGAGGTCTCTCCTTCTTTCTCAGATGAGGTCAGGGAAGAGAGCCATTTATAGCAACGGAGTCAATGCAGATTTGCAATGGTCTGGTAGACCAGTGATCAAAACAAAAAGATAAGCTTATCTGGGGTGACATCATGGATCAGATACTTCATCATAAATGAACTCACAAAAACAATGGATCAAATAATAGGCTACCCTAAAAGAAGCCCTATATTAGGCAGAGAGATAAAGAGATGGGTAAAATCCTGCCACTCTCCCAATTAGGGGTTCCTGGCTAGAATACACAAACAACAGGAAAGAAGAAAAGATCTAGCAAAAGACCTAGCAGGCGCTGAGGCTAAGGACAAAGACAACAAGGAGCTGCACTAGGCTGTGGGGAGTCCGGGAGGCCTGGGGAGGAGCCAGGAACAGGAAATAGATGAGCTGGTAAGAAAGGGTATCTCCAGTTACAGGATGCTAGATGGACAAAGGAGAAAAAGGTTAGAAATTTTTAAAAATTAAATTGTCATTTTATTTTAGACTTGAAAGGGAGATTAAAAAGTCTACTCCATTTTCCTTGTCAAAAGGTATTCCACTTCTCCCGCTTCTGAGTTGTGTGATCTGTGCTTAGCTAAATACTCAGTGCTTCAGTTTTCTCATCTGTAGAGCAAGGATGATAATATCACCTACCAGCCCAGAAAGGTGTAGGGAATAAGCATTGGAAATCATTTCCAACATATCACTCAATAAATAAAGATTATCATCACCATCAGCACCAACATCACCACCACCACCACCACCACCATTTCTACCACTGCCATTATCATTACAGAGAATTCTGAGGTTCTAAAGAGGAAAGAAATTTGTCCAGGGAGAGAGTTAGTTACAGGCAGGCCCCTTTTACTTTTCTAACTGCACATGACTTTTTAAAAACCCAAGTTTCCTGTCATGAGTAAGAGCCCAGAACTTTCTCATAAGGAAGCAGTGGTCATGGGAACTGGGTTACACAGTGTTAACACAAAGGTATATTCTCTCAAGATCACTTTTTCTGCCCCGCTGGTGCCAAATGCCCAAAAGCTAGGCTTATACCACCTGCAGTTCATGACAAGGCAACACTCCAATCCCAGATACCTGGGGAGGGGAATCCAATGCTTGGACACAGAGAAATATTGGTGGGGTGACAGCCATCATGGCCTCCTTGCTCCAAGAGGAAATAGGAAAATTCCATTACCCCATCTCAATCCCATAGTTACCTCCAACAATATTACCACTCTCCAGTTCTACTACCATTAAATTTTCTGCCAGTGGTGCCTAACTTATATATTATAGCCACCAAACCTTGGGTACAGGTCCATACAGCAAGGCTTGAGGGAATTAGGTGAGGCCAAAGGGAGTTTAGGCCCAGAAGACACTAGGAAACAAACAGAAATGCATGTTCAGTCTATCTGCAGGGCCAGTGTCTCTTTGCGGCATTGTGTAAACAAGTCTTGTTCAAGACTGCAGCTACAGAGAGGACAGGGCAGGTAAGGAGAGAGAAGAGGTGCCTAGTGAGACAGAATTCAGGATTGAAGAGTCAAAAAACAAAACAAAACAACAAAAAAAACCAGAGGTTGGTTTTGGTACTGGGGACTGAACTCTGGTCCTTATGCTTGTGGGGTAGGCAGCGGCACCACTGAGCTAAATCCCTAGCCCATCTCTGGTTGTTTTAATCCCTGCTCCTTCTTTCTCTGGAAGACAGTCTTCTACAAACCTTTTCACTGCCTCTTTTTATCTGAAAATGATGGTCCCTTCTTATTTTAACCCTTGTGCTAAACACAGTGGTAGGTGGAGGTACAGGGGGCTTGGCAAAAGGAACATACTTCAATCTGTTTTCTTTTGGGAACCACTGGGCACTAGGAAAAGATATTTTTCTCTCCTGCTTCCAGAAGTAGTGTGTATTCCATAACATTAGTTTAAAAACACAGCTGGGGACCCCAGAGGAAGTCTGCTCTCTGGAACTGAGGTCAGGGAAGGAGCAGAGGGGTTCTCTCACTTCACTTTCCCTGGAATCCTATGTGCCGATCTGTGAAATGATGGACTTGGACTGGATTCAGTTCAGCTCAAATATGAAGCGCACAGCATTTGAGACTCATGGAGTGAAAGTAATACACATACCTAGGGAGAAGGTCCTGGCTGAGAAACAGGGAGTTGTTCTTTCTGGAAGCAGAGATCCAAGGTGGCTTCTTAGGAGAGGTGGGAGAAGAGATTAATTTAAATGGTTAAATGGGTTCAGAATTCCACAGATATAAAACTAAGAATATATGAGAGAGAGAGACAGAGAGAGAGAGAGAGAGAGAGAGAGAGAGTAGAAAAGAGACAGACAGATACAGCAGGGTATTAAGAGGAAGTAGCTGTGGGGAAGACATGGAGGTCAGGACAGAGCTTTCCAGCATCAGATGCCTGGAATAACAGTGTTGAGGAAAAGAATGAGGATCTCTGAGACCACAGGAGAGACGCCTTGAATTTCTAATGTCCCCAGGATTCTCCAATGACCATCAGTTAATCAGTTCCACTTTGGACATGGATTGGTGTCACAGGATGGGAACAAAAGGGCAGGCAGCATGTTTTAAAGGGTTTTGGAGTCATGGTCCAACTAAAGCCAATATGACCATGAAGAGAAGATACTCAGTGAGTAGCAAGTGCTTACAGACAAGGGTGCAAGGGTGGATGCTGTGACTTAGCATAGAGGAACTCTACTTACTTCATTATCATGGAGCAGTAAGGAAGGATTTTAATTGACGGTAATAGTAATCACAAAATGAGCTAGCAATAAATAACAATGATGACCACTTACAGTTACATTGAAGTGCTATTTGGAAGGTTCTATGTCCCAAGCTCTGTCTGGGTTCTCTTTTTTAACACTAACAGTCCTATGAAACAGGGACTCCTATTATATCCTCTACAGTGGCCTTGACAGATTAAATTCTTCACCCAAAAGTTGCCCGAGGTAGTAAGAAGCTAGATTAGGAATCTAATTCTGATATTAACCAAGAGATTATTTCAGTATCCTAATATAGCTAGAAATATTGAAGGAGGACAAGTAGCTTAGTCAAGATCACACATGAGTCTGTACCCTCCTTTCCACGTCATTTACTCAGACATCTACCCCAGGCACCAGAACTTCAGTCCCACCTTCTGGACTATTTCACATCCTCCTCACTGGCTGTCCTGCACTGGCTGTGTCTCTCCTTTCTACTCCAGCTCCCACACTGCTTCCAGAATGGTCCTTTCAAGAGCCAGTCAAAGTTAGAAACCTCTGAGAGCTTCCAATCCCCAGGAAAAAATGTCATTGAGAGTCTGTCCCTATCTGACCCAACTCACTGTTCTAGCCTCTGGTCCTACACATCTCCCTGCTACATTTCCATGCAGTATTCCACACTGCTCGAACTGCTGGGTCCTTTCTGGTTTACAATGTCCTTAGCAATTCTGTTCTGCTCTATGACTCTCAGCCTTCAAGATGCAACACTATCCACCCCCAACACCTCCCAATGGAAAATGCCAGCCAGAACCTGGCTCCTTGTTGAACTCTAGGTGCATGCGGATAACATGCTGCTTGTCTCGTGGGGATCCATGTGTTCATCTATCTCCACCATTAGATCGTGAGCATTTCAGAAACAAGTATCTGTACTTAGTGGTCCTGCCCTGCTCCTGTCCTCTAGAATGGAATGGAATGGTGGGATTTGGTGGAGGGAGGTACACTATGGATAAGTACACCTATGATTTCATTTTATACTTGAGAAAACAGGCATGGAGCACTATAGGAGCCTGCCCAGGTCTTTAACACCTTGGAAAGGACCATGATGAGACTGGCACTGACTATCTAGTGCTGTCCCCCACAGCATCTGTACATGGCAGACAGTTGCTGCGTGTTCCCATTAGTGAACTGAAGAGCAGACCTCCTGAGCCCTGCTTCAGGCTTCAGGGCTCTGTCATCTTCCAGGCTGGTTTTGTGGGTAGGCCCTCTCTGCCCAGCTGTGACCAAAGTCACATCTCCAAAGGCCCAGCACAGATGGCAAGACCAGAGCCTAGCTCTTCTGTACATGATCCAGGGACAGGGGCAGAGGCAGAACTGAAAACAGATAGGCTTCAGTCAGAGAGAAACTGAAGCGAGCAATGTGGGAGGGAACGGGTGGGATGGCAATCCAGGAATCTGGAGGGGGAAAAATGCCCATAATGGCATATTTTCCAGCAGTGAAAAACATTAAGACCCACTTTAAAAATGTAGTTCTCACCACAGCTATTCCTGGACTTCAGCCCAGAAGAGCAGCCAGGGCATATGAATGACATTCTCTGCCCACACGTACCCACTCTCGGCTGGCTGTCTCTGTCCCAAACATCATGTGCTTCATGCAGTCTTCCAAGAGCCACTCTCCTTGGTGCTCACTGTGGCCCCTAGAGGCAGAGGACATGAGCAGGGTGGGACCTCTCAGATGCTCATCCTGGTTCCCTTCATCCTGACTCGGAGAGACTGAGGAATGGAGAGGGGACTGTTGGAGGTGGCAAAGTCAGGATGAACGTCTAAGGTCTTGAAACAGAGGCACACACGGAGACACATGCACACACGTAAATACAGGTGTACACATCTGTATACAAATTGTAGCCTGATGCAAGCAAAACCAAACTACATCCCGAGCCAGGAAAGCTGACTGGCCATTGACTGGCTGCACAAGCTTGGCCAAGTCACTTCACAGCTCCAGGTCTCCCACGTATAAACCAGGCTGACAATCCTTGCTTAACCCCCTGTGCTGTCCTAAGACTGAAAGGACAGAAGGCACAAGAAGGTGCCCTGAACTGTGCCGATCTGCCTGCTTCTCCCCAGAGGTTGATGGCTTGGCAGCTCTAAAGGCCTGCTGCTTGGATTTGAGTCCCTTTCGGCCACACACCATTTATGTGACTGAAAGCAAGGAATTTCACCTCTCCGTGCCTTAGTTTCTTCATCTGTAAAGTGGGAATAACCCTAGAATTTACCCACCAGGGTTCAGGGTGAGGATTGAATGAATTAATAGTTACAGAGTGTTTAGAACAATGTCTGATAAATGTTAATCGATAGAATTCCATTTTCAAATTAATATTTAATTGTTTTTTTTTTTTTTGGTTTGCATGGTGCAACACCAGTGCTTGGCAAGTGATTGTCCCATGAATGAACAAAAGCCATAAAGGGAGGAGAACGGCACAACTTGATTTACTCCTAACTGGAGAACAGGTCTGAAATGACTTCTGTCCCTTTTCTCAGAGTCCCTACTTCACCTGAGATGCCAAGAGCCCCTGGTATTCCATCCAGTTTGCCACATTTCTACCTAGGGATGAGCAAAAGCCTCTTGAGCTCCTTGGAGAATCGTCAGGGCAGCTCCTTAGCTCATCAGGGACGGGAGGCATGGAGTGAGGTAAAGGGTCTGATCAAGGGAGGCAGTGTCGCCACAGTTGTGCTGTTTGTCATTGCCAGTGTCCCGCTCTAGCAACCGGCAAGCACTGCTGCAGTGAACTATTGCTTTTCAGGCCAAGCTGGATGCAGGCACTGTGCTGTTCCTCTGTAGGAGTCCAGTGGGCTGGAGCTGGGGCCATGAAGACACTTTCTATGATGACATCCTTTGCCACCCCCTCAGTGCTCATCTCAGGTTTGGTTAAAAATAATGATGATGAAGACACCAGCAACAATAACTGCTACGCTGACTACTTATTTCCTAGGGCCCTGGTAAACACTTCTATAAGCTCTCTGCCTGTTAATTTACTTGGTGGTTATGATGGTAAATGTGGAGACACACACACACCCCACTACACTCACCCTACCAGTGCAGAGGAGATGGATGCACTTGCCCAAGACCCTGGCCAGGGCTTGGGCTACATGTGGCCTAGACTGGCTCCTTGAGGACACACGCTGCATACTGTCTATACGTAAGCGCTCACTGGCTGGTCATTTATAGTGTTTTAGAGTTGTTATTGGATTTCAACTTTCTTTTTGAAAGGCTGATGCCAACGGCACTTGACCCTAAAAGAACACAGGTTTTGGAGCCCAGGAGCAGTGGGTTCAACTCTAATTTTTTCTGAACTTTATTCTCTCTGAACCTCAGTTTCCCAATTTAAAAAATGGGAATAGCAGAGAGGGGTTCTGAGGACTCAGTGACCTGCACACACAACTTCCTGTGAAGGAGCAGAACTAATATTATCTTTCCTCACTTTTGGCAAGAAATTTCACCTGTGCATGAAATATACCTACGCTCCCCCACAGGCGAATGGTAAGAAGTAAGTAATACCAGTTATAAGAGTTATAAGGTGTATATTAAGCTTCTACTTTCTGGTATTACAATTCAATATGATGAATTCTGAAGTTTCAAAGAGAAGGATCCATCCATACTGCAGGGTCTTACTTCTATAAAGTTCATGGAAATCAGAGCCAAATTTTTACTGCAGAAGGGGAGCTCAGGCTGGAGAAGGACAGGGTCACATAGCAAGCTATTGGTAGAGACTCCCAGGCTAGGACTAAGGCTTCCTGACCGCAACTTGGTGTGTTGCCACCTATGAGAGATCCACATTTGCATACTCTGTTTCAAGAAGAAATCACACAATGTAGACTTCACTATCTCTTTCCAACAACGCGTGAGATGCTATGCCTGTTGCTTTATACACATCATCTCTTCTAATCAATCCTGACAGCAGTCAAGTGACATCCAGTCAGACTCTCAATAATGCCTGCAACCTAATGCATGCTGTACATTGTCATGAGCCATCACCAAGGCCAGGTGCATCAAAGCAGGCTTTGAGCCCTGAGATGTGTAGAGGAAGCCACCTAGGGAATGGCATGGCAGGACACAGGGATGCATGTGCCCAGGAAAGGAGGGCCACAGCGGATGGAATTTCTAGGTGAGTGTGAGGATTAGGGTCAGCCCAGAAGTTCAATCCAGCTTAGTCCCACGGAAGGAGAGCAAACTTGCACTGAGCTTTAGATGGTGGCACTCTGTATGGTAGGTCATTGAGAAATATTTGTTGAATGCATGAGTAAATGCATGAATTAAGAGCCTGTGAAAGAAGACCGGTGTTGGGGGTGGGGGTGACTAGCCAATGGGAAACCTTTTAAGAAGCAGAAGATAGAGTTAGAGCTGATTTGCTGGGGATAATACCTGTATGTAATAAAGGACAGAAGCAGCACTAATGAACAAGGAAGGCCTCCAGACTATGATGCCAACCCGTCACAGTGAAGAAAGAGGGTGGTAGGAGGGAGGAGGACAGGGTCAGAAGCACCCATGCTGAAGCCTCCATGAGAAAGTCCAAGCTGACCCAACACAAAAACTGCCCAGAGAGTTCTGGGCAGAAAGGGCCAGGCCCCACAAATGCCGCCCTCAGCTGCTGGTTGGGAGATGCCAATTTTCCTGACTCTCTGGCTGTAGGCTCTACCAGAATGGAGCTGTGAGCAATGTAGGATCTGGCTGGCACAGATGTGACCAGCAGGCAAACTGAGGAGCACCAGAGAGGGAGAATCTAGCTCTGTCCTGTGGGGACTTCCCAGGAGGTAACCTCGCAAAGGAGCCCTGGCAGATGAGAACTCACAGATAGAAACTCAGCAGACAGAAAAAGAGGGTTGGAATTCCTGGAATAGGAACCCTCCTCATCTAGGCCCCATGGTAGGATGTGTGTCTCATATAACAATTCAAAGTCATTCCATATTCCTGTCCACCCTGGGGTAGGACAGGAGATGGATAGAGGGCCAGGAAGGCATGTAGATGAAGGACAAGGCTGTGGCCATGATCCAGGGTGAAGATGTGCCTCTGGAGTACATCCTGGGTTGGACAAAGATCATTGGGAAGGATTTTACCAGCCCTAACCAACATCTGTATGCTCTTTGCTTTAAAATTTTACTAACCTAGACCAGGGATTTAGTTCAGTGGTGCTGTGCCTGCCTTGCAAGTGCAAGATCCTGAGTTCAATCCCTGATTAAAAAAAACAAACAAACAAACAAAAAAAACTAACCTATTCTCAGAGCTTTCATTTTTAAGACATCATTTACATACAGTAAATATATCCTTCTCGGTGAATAGTTGTTAGTTATGACAAATACATACCATCAAGGAATCACCCAAATGGAGATATAGAAGAATTCCAACACCCCAAAGAATTCCCCTGTGTCCCTTTGCAAAAAGCGTACCCTCCACCCCCACCCTGACAACCACTAATGTTTTCTGCCTTTCTGTACAGTTTTGCCTTTCCCAGAATGTCACATAAATGAATTATACAGGGTGCTGCCTTTGCATCTGACTTCCTGCACTTAGCACTGTGCATTTGAGATCCAGCCATGACGTCCTGGCCACAGTCTTTCTTTCTTCTTTACTGCTGAGCAGCACCCTCTCACACAGGTGCCACAGTTTATCTGTTTTCATTTGTGTACGGCCTTCTATGTCAATGTACGTTTTGATTTCGCTTGCCAGGAGAAACATTTCTGGATGTGTCACGTGTATACTCAACTTCATTACAAGCTATAAAAGCGTTTTGCGGTGGTTGTGCCATTTGGTATTATGAGGTGCAATGTAAAAGATTTGCAGTTTCTCTATAATCTCACCAAACACTTGGCATGATCAATTTTAACTGTAGCCATTCAAATAAGTATGTAGTAGTAGCTCACTGTAATTTCTTGTTTTATATCTTTATTAAATTTATTGGTACATTTTAGGTATACAATACAGTTACATTCATCATTGGGATCTTGTATCTTTCTTTATAAGACTTATTTTGGTTCTTATTTTTCCCCATCCCCCAGCCCACTGTAATTTCAATTTGCATTTTCCCACTGAAGATGAAAAGGATCTTTTACGTGCCACATTTTGAGAAGCAATCAAAACTTTTGCCCACTTTTTAAATGTATTCATTTTCTTCTTATTTAGCTTTAAATATCCCTTATATATTATACAAGTTCTTTAGTAGATATGTAATTTGCCTTGCTCTGGATCTTAGGGAAAAGTATTCAATTTTCACCACTATCTATGATATCAATTGTGGGTTTTTTGTAAATGTTCTTTATCAGGTAGCTGTTTCTGTGAGTTATTATTTTTTAACTTATTTTTATTGTTATATTTGCGGGAGAAAATAATTACATTCATTTCTAGGAATTGGGATATATATATATATATATATATATATACACACACATAACATCTATCTTGAGGAATTGATATTTTATATATATATAATTTTGGGTCCCTTTTCCCCTTTACTTTCTCCTTTTCTCCATTCCCTGAACTCCTCCTTCATTATCTCTAAATGTCTGCCTCCCTATTTCCTATCCTGTCTCCTTTATTTTACTCTATTTTTTTTTTTGTGCCAGTGATAGAACCTGGGTTCTTGTGCTTGGTGAGGCAGGTGGCAGGACCACTGAGCTTTTAAATCCCCAGTCCTCCTTTATTTTACTACTTAATTTTTTTTAATATTTTGGGTTTCTCATATAAGAAAAGGATAGTTTTTATCAAAAATGGTGTTGAATTTTTTTTCAAACACTTATTCTGCATCTACTGAGATGAACCCAAGGGCTTATATGACTTAGTTTATTTATATAATGAATGATATTGATTCATTTCTAAACATTAAACCAGCCTTGTATTCCCAAAATAATTCTTATTTCATCAGGATGTATTATTCTTTTTCATGTTATGTGGAATTTAATGGGCTAATGTTTTGTTGAGAATTTCTGCACCCATGTTCATGACACAAGAGGTCCTGGCAGAATATTTCCTTGTGATGTCTTTGGTTTATGTATCAAGGTGATACCAGCTTTATAAAGTTGGGAAGTATCCCCTCTTCAATCCTTTCAAAGAGTCACACTAACTCTTCACTACTATTTGTGGTCTTTTTCATTTGGGTTATCAGTTTTGCTAATTTAGTTCACTTCAGAAACTGAACTGTACTGTACACAGTTGCCTGAGGGAATGTGAAAGGCGAAATAGGACTTTTTCCACAGAGACATAAAGAGAAACAATCGTAACAGGAACCACTGAGTGAGCGCCTGATCTTTTCCATACATGTATAATATTACCACCAAACCCTACTGCAACTCCGGCATGTCAATTTTAACTGATTCAAGGATGAGAAAATTGAGGCTTAGAAGATGTAACAAACCTGTCTAAATCATATAACTCTTACAGAGAGTTTGAGCCCAGGCTCTTCCTATGTCATCTTTACTAATATTGATGTGCACCTACTATGTGCCAACTATTTTAAATGTTTTACTTTTTGTCACTGTTCATCACTGCAACAGTAGGATACATGCTGCTATCTCCACATTAAAAGTGAGGAAATAAAGATTCGGAAAAGCCAAAGGCCTTACTCAAGGTCTAGTCAATTCTGTGAGACATCAAACACCTAGTAGGGACAGAGGTAGGTGACATATTAGCATGGCATATTAATACACACACACATACACACACACACACACACACACACATAACTCCTACTCAAAGTAGCTCTGTACAGTGTTGTAAGAGAGGCATAGACAGAGGGGTTAAAGCAGCGGGGGATTAGTTACCATGTGAGCACTCCTGGAAAATACATGGGGAAGGGGTAAGTGGTGAGACCAGAGAAGAGGGCTGGAGGAGTCAGGGAAGGGACTGAGTAAACAGCAAAGGGCAGACACAGCCCATGGAGTGAATGAAAGCCAAAACAAGCAGGGCATGTAGCAGGATTTTCCAGCGTCATGTCCCGACGCTGATGTTGAGCGGGGCTGACAGGGACTGGAACAGAAATAGCTCATATCTGCAGAGCGCTTTCCTCTCAAAAACTCTTTCTTCTCCATCTATCCACATAGCCACTCTGTGAGGGTTATGCAGACACATTTTTGGGGGGAATACCAGGGATCGAACTCAGGACCTTACACTTGTGAAGCAGGTGGTTGAACCACTGAGCTAAATTCCCAGCCAAGCAGACACAATTTATAGGTGAGGAAACCAAGCTCGGGGTGTGGGGGAGTTTGCTGGTGACTACATGTAACAGACCAGAAGCCCCAGGCCCAGGCCTGATTGTGACACTCTTTTCATGGGTCTGGAGTCAGGTCAGCACCCCAAAGGGCTCTGTGTCTTTGTGACATGGGCTCCTAAATTGTGCCAGTAAAAATCATGGAATTTGGGTGCCATGGGATTTGGCATGTTGAGGTTGAAAGTTCTGAAGCCCCCCAGATAACACAGGTTATAAAATATAATATCTTGGGGTCAGAGATCATGAAAGTGGTGAAGGGCTCAAAGATGACGCAGACAAAGATGGCATATGGAGTAAAGAAGTAGTCATCCTAGGGGCATTTCCTGGGTGATGGTTCACCACAGATATCCTTTAGGGGGAGCAGACAGACCAGCTAAAGGCCAGTAAACAAAGTGACTTAGTACAAGAGATCTAGTGAAACATTAAACTTTCCAGTCAGGCCAGAACTGTCACCCTAGCCAAGCCATGTACCTGGCAAATACACCTTTCTCAGGCCATTAACTTTTTACCTCTGCATCCCCTGGCCAGAAGATCAGAAGACAGGAGCCAAAGGGACAGTACAGACTTCACATTTTAATCCCACAAAGTCTAGACCTTCAGGCCACTTTGAACCCTTGGATTTAAAAACACCATATTTTCATTTTCCAGAGGGTAAGGCAGAGAAAATTCAGGTCCAAGACCTCACCCCAAATTCCTTGACCCTCTGTAAGCTTCCAGGATCTTCCCAAGTGACAAAACAAGATGGTCTTTCTCTCTCCTTAACCTCTGTGTCCTTCCATCAAAGTTTCAAGATATTTCCTTCCCTCTCCGTCATTGCTGGTCCCCATTTCTCTGCCTCTCAGCCACCAAAGCTCTGTTCATCCTCACTCCCTCCAGCCACACTTCGCCTCTCACCGTCTCATCCCTTCAGAGGGAGCGTAGGACTTCAGCTCTCCTGACCGTGCAGAGCGTTTCATGTGTATTTGTTCATTGCATCTTCATGACAAATCTATGAGGCTAGAACACTATCATGAACTATTCATTATAAATGAGGAAACTGAGGTCCAGGAAAATTATATGACTAGCATGAGGACATGTGGGTTATAAATGTCAGAGCTGAGTGTGAAAAGTAACTTCATTACTCCTCTAAAAACTGATAATACATAATAATAAGAGCAATGGTAAATGCTGCTGGTTTTATACTCCCGATAGGTCACTGTTTCAAACACCTTTTGTACAGTACTTCATTACTCCTCTAAAAACTGATAATACATAATAATAAGAGCAATGGTAAATGCTGCTGGTTTTATACTCCCGATAGGTCACTGTTTCAAACACCTTTTGTACAGTAACTTGTTTACCTTTGTTCCAGCAAACCTTGAGAAATGGCTATCATTACTCTGTCCATTTTATCAAGGAGGAAACAGCTCAGTAAACTGTCTGAAGGCCCCACAGCAGCCTCTGACTCTGAAGCCTGGTCATTCCCTTCCCTGCCCAACTTTGATGGCCTTTCCTTACCAATCTGTCTTGCGAGTACACTTTGTAGACCACTGCTCTTCAGACTTGTCCCCAAGATTCCTGACATTTCTGGAGGAAACAATAAACTATTCTAAGGGAAAAGTCCCTGAAAATCAAGACATAACATTTCAGATTTTATTCCTTCATTAAAAAAACAAACAAAAACAGATATTTACTAAGCTCCTAGAATATGCCAGGCATGGAGCCTACGTTCTAGAGGAGGAGATACATAACAAGTAGCATTACAAGTAGCAATTCCTGTGATTTCAGGAAGTGACAAATGAAATAAAGGAGAGTGAGGTAAGCAGTTAAGGCAGTGGGGGACTGTTTATACCAAATGGGCCCCTTAACTATGAAGGAGAAGAAAGCTCCAGGCAGATGAGCTCATATACAAAGTCCCCGAGACAGAAATGAGCAAAGATGGCACAGTACTTGAGCGAGGAAGCAAAAGCAAAAGTAAATGAGCAGATCATGGTAGGGCCAGGGCATGGCGCTGGGTTCTAGTCTGTGTGTGATGAGCGCTGCCAGATTTGGGGGAGGACAAGAGATGGCTGCAGGTGAGCAGATGAGGAACAGTGAGGTCACCCGCAGCCTCTGCTCATCGACTCATCTTTGTCAGTACCCAGAGGAGTGGGAAGATGCCCACAATGTGAACTTGGCAAGTCACTCACTCCTTCGAGTCTCCATTGCAAAATGGCAATGGAAGTTCAGTTTGCAATGGTGAGAGGGGCATTTGCTCTCCTGAGACCTGAGCCTAGGTTCTTGCTCCAGGAGGGAGGAGGGCCTCATGTCTGCGGCACAGTGCTTGGTACCTTTATAGACTAAGGAGATCTAAGAATCCCCGGGGTTGGGGGGTGGCCTTAGAAGTCCTGTGGGGCCCACTAGGTGGGGCCAGGTTGGTGGCCAGGCCTCAGACTCTCTTCTCCCTCCCTCCCCAGCAGCCAAGCTAAGTGGGCAGGAGCAGGCCCACTAGACCAAGGGCAGACAGGCGGACGGGCAGGCAGGCGGGGGCAAGTCATTGGGCATAGGGAGAAAGAAGGGCATTGTCTGCCGAAACTCAACCAAGGGGCCAAGGCCACAATGCAGGGGATTCTTTTGGCAGAAACAGACATGCCTTTCTTCCTGTCAACTGCTGCTAAACAGTCCATTGGAATTGATTCTCTCCCATTTCACCCCAAACAAATGATAAATAAATAAACCTTGGTGAGCTCTGAGCACCAGAGCCAGGACCGTGGGCCCACAGCAGACTGGATGCCACCCTCCCAGCGTGAGTTGGGTCCGGATGCCAGGCGGGGCTGCCTGCATTCCTGATGCTGGGCATGGGGGTGAGTCCGCAGAAGGGGGAAGACTCTGGCTGGTGGCCTCAGGAAGTCCCTCCAGACATAGGGTGTGGAAGGCTGGGCTGTGCCATCTTTAAATCCAAGGACCAAGTGGTGATGTGGGCAGAGTCTCAGCCGAGGAGACAAGGCGTGGCTGAGCTGGGCCTGCTGGGGTTGGCATCCTCTGACTCTTCACCTTGCCCTGAGACTGGCACCATCTGCATGGTCCTCCTGAATGCTCAGTAAGATGACAGAGTAGTGGCACATCTTTTCCCCATGTTATAAATGTCTCAGGACTGATGTGCCTTACTCAAGACTATAAAATGAGTTGTGCACAGACTACCAGAGGTCTTCTCCATTGTTCTTGTTTCCTAAATGGTCTACCTAAGGCACAGAGTAGTAAAAGATACTTCTTGATACCCAGGACTCAGGTCTTCCGATGCCTGAATCTCCCAGCATCCTCAGTACTCAAACTAGATAGCCTCTCCTGACTCAAGGATTCCTCCTGGATTTTGATGCCATTGGAAGGTGAGGGGGCAGGCTGCGAGTGACAGCCTCACTGGAGGGTGCCACGCGTCAGGCTATTTGCCTCTGTGAGTCAGAAGCCCCTGATATGGTACTGCCATCCCACTACTGGTTCTGTGTTCCTATTGGGTCACTGAGGGTCTGGGCCCACCTCCTCCTCCAGGAAGTCTCCTCTGCTCCCTCCTGCCTCCACTGTCTGGTCCTCCTGACAAGCTCTGCTGAATCCTGACAGATGGACTCCACTGAGAGCTGGGCAAAGACACAAGGGTCCCCAGGGTGCAGAGGGCACCAAGGGTCCTCACTGGCCTCAAACCAGGAACACCCGGGATGCTCCAGACCTTTGGTCCTATTCACTGGTTGCTGTACCCCATCTTTAGACACACTTTTCCTCCTCTCCTCTGCCTCTAAGACTTCTTCCCCAATACCCAAGGGCCTTGAGTATTCCTCTCTATTTTAGCATACACTATCAGCCTTGGACTTTCTGGTAGACAGCCCTGCCAGGGTGAACACTGTGCAGAGCGCAGAGCCAGCCAGGCCACCTATGACCTGTGCCTCTTCCACTCATTCCACGCTTGCTTGCTGATCACCAAGTGAACAAGACTAAAGGCCCCCACTTTTACAAAACTGTCCTACCACGTGACCTATCTCCTGGGGAACACTGACCTACCGAAGGCCAGGTCTAGTCTATTTTCTCTGGGGATTCCTGACATTAGCTTCCATGAGGAAAACCTGGGTCTGCTCTGACAGCCTTGTTCTGCTGTGACAGAAGAGGAACTCTGCCTGGCTCTAGCTCCAGCCTCAGGTTCCAGCTAAATCCACAGGCAATATAGCCACCTCCAGTATCACCTGAGGGTGAGGAAACATTGGCCTTGTTTTAATCTTCTTAGCTCCTGTGAGTGTGTGACTGAAGAGTCCACAGAGTGCTACCTAGCCACCTCAGAAAAATGGGGTAAGAGGAGCCAGGTACATAGGATTTGTCCCACAGCACAAAGGGGCCCTGATTAGTACTGTAGAAGAACCAGCAGCTCTTTGAAAGAAACCAAGACAGCTGAAAATTGAATACATACATACATACATGCAAACCTCATTCCTTCCTTGGAGTTGTGGGGAGACACTTTCATAGCTTTTTGTGACGTTGTGTCGAATATTTCCAGGTATCCATACAGAATTTGGCCCTAAATACTGCTTGTTCAAGTTACAAGAGCCTTGGTTCTTAGAGTCACAAGTCTCAAGTGGGCACAGGAGGCTCTCATGACCTTGTATCCTCCTGAAGGCTCACTCTTGCCCCTTCTCAGACAGATGCCTCTCCTGCTTGCTAAGGCCTCCATGACAATGCATATGGTCAGGCACGTGGCATCCAACACAGCTCTGGACTCAGGAGACAATCAGCCCATGATACACAAGGGATGAACAAAAGTCCTGTGTCTTACCAGTTTGCCTCTTTGAGTCTCCCTATGGCTTTCTCTCCCCCACTTCCTTTTTTTCTTTCTTTCCCTCTCCCTCTCTCTCTCTCTTTTCCAATAGGGATTAAACCTGAAGCCCCCGGCATGCTAGGCAAGCCCTCTACCATGGAGTTACTTCCCTAACTCCCCCCTAGGTGCTTAAATAAACTGAACATAATGAATCTCACATGAACCAGTATCCCAAGGTTGCTATGTGTCTTTTTTTTTCAGCGGGGGGGTACCGGGGATTGAACTCAGGTCCTTGCACTTGTGATACAGGTGACGGAACCACTGAGCTAAATCCCTAGCCTGCTATGTTTCTTAATAAAATAAAATAGTGCAGAGCCTTGTATTTGGCTCCAGAAGATGCTTAGAAAATGTGAGTCTAGGTTGGGAGCTGATGGCCGAGGAGGGGTTGAGTCTACAGGGATCCTGCTCTTACTGGCAGTTCTTTCCAGCAAGTGTTGTGGACTCCTCCTAGGTGTTCAAGTGACTTCTGAAAACTCAGACAATGTGAGTTCCAATCTCCCTGTGAGTAACGGCCAGTTTCTCTTCTCTTGCTAGTTCCCATTCACAAACAAACATTCTTGATAGTTCTCACTGAAACACTTCCATTCCAACAAGCACTTTCCCAAGTCCTATCACAGGCCCCACTGCAGGACAAGTTGAAGTAACACCTTCAAAGGCTTGCAGAGAAAACAATGCCACATAACAGGGAAAGGCCAGGAAGGGTCACAACAGATTCAAACCATGGCATAGATGGACAAGAGGGGACAGGCACGTGGGAGATAAGTGAGTGATTCCTGGCCCATTCTCCCAGCTGGACTCCTTCCTTTGGGAGATCCCACGTCAAATATAGTCTAAAGGCCACAGTTGAACTTGCTTTTCCAGGACTCTCTTTGCTCCATCTCCCTTCTAGAAACTGTTTCCTTAACTAACACCCATTCCCTCCATACACCTCACCTATCTACAGCTGTGGCACCATACAGTGGGGTGGGGGGGCAATTAAAATACGCTGCATGAGAATCTGCCAGTGAAGACAACACTTAAGCTGACACTTTAGTAAGGTCATAGGTTGGAACTGTGGGGTGTGTGTTGGGGGGGCATGCGCACATGTGTGTGCTAGAGGCACGGATTCCAGCAGAAGGCCCAGCCTGGGCAAAGCAGCAGCAGCTCTCAGAGGCCAGGTACAGTAGGAAGCCGTGCACTCCTTTTGTCTCCCAGTCTCTGACCACTGACACCATGGCTTCTGAGGCAGCAGTATGTGTTCTCTCTCCTCTTGGCCTGAGGATGGCTGTTGTTGTCCCAGCTTCTACTGTTAATTAGTCTCTTCTTCCTCTCTTTTCCATGTCTCATGGCTTCTTGCCTCATGGCTTCATCTCTTCCCAGGAGTCTCCCCTTTCCTCAACTCCAGCACAGATCCCACTCCCTAGGTTCCCAACTGCCAGACAGGCTGTCCCCTTGGGCCCTTTGCAGTCACTTCTAGTCCTGCAGGTCTGGATTCATCTCTACTTGCAGCTGCCCCTCCTAAACAGGCCCAGCCACATGCACAAGTTCTTTGCAGCTCTCAGCCTCTGAGTGCTAGTTTTTCCCTTGTCTATATTTCCCACCTTTCCTTTCCTCAACATTCCCACTGCTTCTGCCTAGGCTCTTTACTTTCCAAGCTATGGATTACAGCTATTAAAAACTATTTCAGCTGCTTCTTGTCACCTCCTGCCCCATGTCTTTCTTCCTCTACTAGCTCTGCAGAACCCTGTCCTCCATTCCCATACAAGTCCACAGTGCAGACATGGAGAACAGCAGGAACTCGATTCCCACCAGATCCATTGTCCTAATATTCATTTCTGACTACATATAACTGTCAGTTCCTGAACTGTCCACGGGCTCTTTGTTACTGGCTTAGCCTCAAAGCTTCCCTGCCCTGGCCTGGATTCCTCAGCTGTACCCAGGCCTCTTCCCTGTGAGACCAGGCATCAATCTGCTCCAAGCACACAACTGTCTCATATTTCTGGATCTCATTCTACGCATGCTCACTTGAATCTTTACTCCGTCTCCTCCTTCTGCCAAGAATCCCTGAGCTCTGGCCATCTGAGTCCTAGCCATCCTCCGAGCACCCATCTCAGCATTAAAGTCCCTCCCATTCTAACTCACTGGCCTCAGATATCTCTAGGCCCCCGCCTCCATCTGAGGCACCGTGGATTCAGCTCAGGTGGTCCTTAGGCTGAACCCACCATGTAATGAGTCCACTGATCAGTGATTCCAGGAGCAGAGACTTGTGGTCTGGTACCCATAGACTTGACTTCATTTATACCTGCAGGAACTCTAAGCAACTTGTATCTGTTAGGGCTGTTCCCCTGTGAGGCACTTAGATGACTCCTTGAACCATGGGCTATTTGGCTCCTTATCTATTTTGCTAGATCTTGTCAGTTTCCCAGATGCTGTTTGCCAAACTCCGCAATTCAGTGATGAGAGAGGGGGCCCGGGTGGGGTGGGGAGAACGCACTAGAGTTGATGAGGGTTTTTGTGCTCAAAACCAGAACCAGAAGGAGGCTACTGACAACCCAAGTGCACCCAGGACCTCTGCCTCTACCACTGTAGATGCCCACCTACCAGTGAGACCTGAGGGCTATATAAAATCTCAGCTCCAGAAACCCAATTTCTACCTGCAGGTCACTGCTACCTACCCATCTAGAGAATGAATTGCCCTACAATTTGCTCAGTCCCTCAGCTCCCGACACCTGTCCTTCCCCACCTTGACCACAATAGCATGAAAGTGAGCTAAGACTTAATTGATCCTTATCTTGCCTAGGCACTGGTCTAAGCACTTTATGTATATTGATTGATTTCATAGCATCCCCTTGAAGTAGGTACTATCTTATCACCATTTTATAGATGAGGAAACCGAGGCACTGGTGCAAAGTGGTGAAAAGAGCGCACAAACACAAGCAATCTAGCTTAGAATGTGGTCTCTTCACCTGGCTGTTTCGCTCCATATCCCAGCCCACGCTGTAGGGTCACATGCACACTGATAGAGCTGCAACCCTGTCCAAGGGCTCCTGGTGAGGAAAAGCCACATATCCGCCATGAATTTTCCTTGCAGTTTTATTTCTAACAGTTTCTGGTGGTTTTATTTTTTTAAATATTGAAAGATCTTGGGATTTCAGATATGACCTTCCTCCATAATTATAGAGCTTAGGAGCCTGGGATGGGGATACACCTACTCACAGGAAGAGTTATCTAATCATACATCACACAAATGTATCAGGCAGCTAGTCTTGTTGCCCACCTATGAAACAAGGTAATCCTGGATGACCTTTGGGACTGACTATATTTCTGGTATCCATTCACATGTTAATTCATTCACTATGCATAGATCGTGACCTGCTGTGTCTGTCCCAGAAGAGTGAGCACAGACTGACTTAAGCACACACATGCAACTGTCTGGTCCTCTCCCAAATGGAAATTAATAGGTTCCCGAGAGCAGGGACCATCGCATACGCAGGTGTCTTGCTATATGCATTTGCTTGATGTTCAAGACATGCCTTTTGAAGATAGTGGTAGATGGCAGGTGACATTTGGGTGAGGCTTGAACATACTCTACTGTTTCCAGCCCTGGCTCACAGGTGGTACACAGAGATCAGAAAGGCTGTGGGCCACACCCCATTCCTCCTGACTTGCAGGGCAGAACATTTACACACTGCCTGGAGCTGCCGCTTAGGGACCAATGCAGAGAAACAGAGCAGGCCATTCCTTGTCACAGAGCATGAAGAAACATGGGAGCAACCTATATTAATCCCAAATGTAGGAAGAATATGGAAGGTCAGAGGACTGGAAAAGGTAAGTCAAGAGAAAGCCAGTATTTAGCAGTGCAGATAAACTGAACTGATAAACAGCCGTAGAACACTTAAGTTATTTATTTTTTTGCTCCTAGTTCTTGTACAGTTATTAGTTCCAGCTAAAATTCTCCAGTGCTGTGCTTACATGTGTGGTACATTATGTACCCATCTGGCAGCAAGGCTGACACCTCCCCTGGCAGCTGCCCTCTGCAGTTTCAAACACACTTACATGTTTGTATCCCAACAACAAGACAGAGAGGGAACAGAAGAAGAGCACCCAGACTTTATTGCATGAGTCTCTGGAAGGACTGTGAGTTAACAAAATCTTGTCTGCAATAGGAACTCAACAAACACATGAGGAAGTGAATTTAGGCCAAGCCCAAAGGCTGGCTGACTGAGACACTTCACAAAGCAGGAGAGAAACATGGGCCTCAGTAACCATGAGGCTGAAATCTGAGGTCCCCTTTGCAAAAATGAAGATAATTTGTTCTGGGGACTTTTTTCTTCACATTTCCTCTATTTAAGCAAACCCTGGTGAAAAGAACTCCTGCTCTGATTGTCCATGGAAAGGTTCCCTGGAATGTTGGACTGTGTCTCTGGAATGTATAGATTTAATGAGCCAATTTGGAAATTAAAAGAGATGAAAAGGGAGCCCTATGGTCACATTACACACAGAATCACTACCTGAGTTGAAGGCAGGGGGCTGAGGAGGTCTCTTAGAGCATCTTGCGAGCAGGCTTAACTCGTTCCAGTCCCCAAACCCTGGTTACTCTGCAGTTTTAGGGCGGAGAGTATGAAAAGATCACCCATAGACTTGAAGGAAGGGTATGATCTTCATTAAGAATGCTGAAAATATGATTTTCACATATTTTACTGAAAAAAGGATCTCTCCATTCTTAGTTTATTGAATGTCAATGTTTTAAATATTTAAACAAACCAAATCCCTGTCCCAGATGATATTGTCAAAATGCCAGTCCAGGCTTCTGATCAGGAAAAAAGATAACCGTTTGTGTCACAGATATTGATATACTGAGGGAAGGGGTGCTAGAACTTGAAATCTGAGTTATCTTTGCAGTTTTGCTTCCAACTGTTTTTGGTATAGTTTTTTAATTTTTAAAATATTAAACAGCCTTCTTACCTTCCTCCATGGCTAGGGAGCTTAGGGGCCCAGTATGGGAGCCATCATTTCACCCAGCTTCTCTCACGTTGCAGATGAGGCAGTGGAGGCCAGTGTGGGGAGACAATGCACCCATCAGGCACTGCATGGGTCAGCAGCCCCTTGGAATCTCTGCTCAGGACACTGTTCCCTGCACCCCAGGGACACCATTTCTCCTCATCCTGGGATTTAACCTAACTCTCTGGAGTCCTTTTCTTTCCATTCAGGGCACTGAGCCATCTGACCTGGTCTTCAAAGAGTAAGTCCTTTTTGTTTAAAGATGTATTCAGAGACTTTCGGCCTTGCACATGATTCTTCTTCAAAAGCCTTTGATTTTTCTTCCAGGACTTGATCAAGTAGGTTTGACTCAAGCATCAAGACCACATTGTGGTTTCAATCCAAAGACCCTGGGGAAGAGGGGGATATCCTATCAGAGCGGATGATGGAAGGGGCTTCAAAATCAGCAGAAGCTTGATTTTTCTGGGGACCTGGAGCTACATTTCTGCATCAAAAAGCAATGGAGTGTGAGGCAAGATCCAAGGCTGTTATAGATCTGGACTTGTCATTAAGCATCCTACCCCTCTTCCCTATAAGAACCCCCTCTGGTGCCAGAGATTCTAGTGAACTCTTGAGGACAGGGCTGAAAAAAGGGCTAACCTGGTGTCCCTTAGCTGGCCTCAGCAACACCTGACTACACCCTCCTTCCTCTGTCGTGAGGATGACTACTTGGCTGACAACCCACGCCACCCTGCAACCCCAACCCCAGTGGACAGCAGCAACCCCAACTGCTATAGTCTGCTTCTACCTGGTACCTGAAAGGTGCCCAAAATCTAAGTATGACCTCATACCTCTCTTTTCATTCTGGTGGATGGAGAAATGGGGTTACACCTTCCTACCTCATACCTAATGTGATCCGTCAGTGAAGAGTTTCTCCACTCTTAGCCTTTCAGGATTGGAGGTCATAAAGATGTCTATGAAGTCCTTTAAATGTAAGCACAGGATCTGAGTTTCACCCCCAAGTGGCACCTCAGGCAGAAAGTGTGGCGAGATGGCAGGACTGTATGTTAGGCCACCTGACAGCAGTAGACAGAAGGTCATGGACATGGGAGCCTGGTGGCTGCTCCCCGGGGCTGACACACATAGCCCAACACCCTCCATATACCTACTAAAGGCAGCCCAGCAGGATTTGTGATATTTACAGCTGCACAGCAGGGCTCTCAACTTGCCCAGCTGCTGGTCAACACCAAGGGAAATGTCACCGATTTCTAGTGGTATACAATGAAGCTAAAATGAGAAGGGACAAATCTTCACTCAGCCTACGATGAGAAGGACAAAGGGAGGTGCTTACCAATAAGTCTGGTGAATGGTGACAGAGACCTCAGCTGTAGAGCCCTCCCACCCACCAAGGAGTCTACTGACCTGGACCACCTGGACACCACAGGTGTACAGGTTTATGTTTGGCTAACATAGCTTTGTCCAGTCTCAGGAAGGCATTCTAAATATCAGGCCAACCATGCAAATGTATAGTTTAGTGTGTTCTGATTGTATTTCAATAAGATTTTTAAAATCTTAGGAGTTATAAAATCAGGTCATTCACTTGACAAGTGTTTCAAGTACTTTGCCAGCCCTGCTCTTTTGAGAAGAACTAAGAGCCCCAGGGCAGTGGTTCTAAAACTGCACTCCTCTATTACCAAGTCTTCCTTTAGTGAGCTGAAACTGGCCTCCTGCAAGCTTTCATCCACTAAACAGCCAAAAAGTATGTGTTGAGACCCTGTGCTGAGACAGCCCTTCATGAACTCAACTAACTAAAACACTCTCCCCACAAGTCATGAACAACCATGAGAGTAAACATGGATGAACACACACAGTACTTCACTTATCTAGAAGTCCCATATCTAGGAACTTCCTGTATTGAGAACACGTGTTCAAACAACAAAATGACCACCATACTGTACTCAAGTACTTGAATCCCAGAATAATGCTTCAGCATCTCATATGAAATTATTTAGTTTAATTTTAGAGTTGCTTTTAATAAATCTGATTCTCTGGTTTCCTAGCTCCCAAAAAATTAAAACCAAACAATAAGTTACAAAGGATGTTGGTTCCACTAAGAAATCAAAAAATATCCAGCCTGACACTGATGGGGAAGATAGGCAAATGGTCAGAAAGATCTCCAGGAACTAGAGAATAACAAAAACCCTGGGTCATCCAAAGAATTGACAGGTCTATTATACCTCATCATGTGGCATCCGTGGCAAATGTCAACAGCCCTGAGTCTCCAAGAAAAAAAAAAAACAAAACAGCTGTTATATGTGACAAACATAGTTTTAAAAAAAGCCTTCTTTCCAGTGTAGTTAGGTCAGCTAACATCATGATACCTAAGAGTTATGATGTTATTTTGTACCTAATTCATTTTCAGATGAAGAGTTCATTCTACACTGGTGTTGCCTAAGTGAGGTGTCATGTGTGTTATCTCACATGGTACAGTGTGGTGCTCAAGGTTAAATGGTTCTGATGACTGCAATGCACACTGCAGTGATGGGCATGTGGTGGGCACCACCCTGGTTGGCTGATTCCCATGGTAATAGGAGAAAGGCAAGAAAGTATCACCTCCTGGAGACACTTCTTTACCTGCTTTATAGAGATAAGAACTGCTGGAATTAGCATATTAATATTTGTCTCAAGACATCACTCCTTTGTGATAATTCTGTACTCATGACCCAGATGCACATTTCTTCATGAATATATTTTTTCCATTCTAATTCGCTTAGCAATTCCTTTTCCTAGAGAGCCCGAGAAGGTAAACTGCAAGCAGCTCCTGTGGAAATCGTTGCAGTTTTATTCCCTCTCTAACCCAAGTTTCCAAGTTCCAAAACTGCTGACAGAAGCCAGAACCTTGGGCATGAGTGACCTGGAAGGGACAATAATGCTCAGTTGCCCTGGCAACTAGAGGAAATTAATGCTATTCAATAGTTAATTCAGTCATTCATCTTGGGTTCACAAATATAGCATCACACCCAGGGGGCACATGTATGTTTTGCTTTGGAACTGCAATGTCACACCCAGGATGCTTCTCCAACACAGAGCAGGTGCTTAGAAATACTCTACTAAATGAATGAACAGATGGCTGATTCTGTATCCCCCTTTTTTTTTTTTTTTTGAGCGTTGGGTATTGAATCCATGGCCTCAAGCATGCTAGGCTAGTCTCATGCTATGGCACTTGGCCACATCCCTGGCATTTCTGTGGCCTAAAAAAAAAAGTTGTCGTCCCTGGCATCCCGTGGTGGTATCCTAGATGTCAACCTGTCAGCACATGATTTATTCTGTGCCCATTTAGGGTCACAGAAGCCCTATGTCCTACAGTAATTCAAGTGTACCCAAAGAATCATTCTAAATCTAAGATCTCAGACAGCTGCCACCATTAAGTCCTCAATTAACATGGCACATGAATTCTGCTGACCATCCTGGCCAGGCTGTCATCATTGAAGCCTGGGCATTTGGTTCACCTTCTTGTGTTTCCTGAGCTGGAGCAAAGAAATTCCCAACCCATGTCTCCCGTGCAGGGACTCTGGGATGACCCTGCCAGGCAGAACATAGACTTGAGGTTTTATCCTCATCTCAAACAACCTTGGGTACTTTTTTAACAAGCTGGCATTCTCTAAGGTTGCACTTTGTCTCTCTCCCACATGCCACTGTCACGTCTTGCAGGGAGAATTAGACCATCTCTCTCAGGGGCACAGTCAAGTAGTGACTTGATCCAAGTTATACAGTCAGCAAGGGGTAGAGTTAGGACTTGAACCCAGACACTTCTGTGTCCATATTGCAGATAAGGACACAGGCAGGAGAAGTCCCAGATGTGTCATAAGTCACTCTTCCAGGATTTAGGACCGATGGGCTGTGTACTGCTTTAGGCAAGGGGCCAACTCTTAGACATCCATTTCCCCTCATACCCATGTTTCCCCTGGGCCTGATCCAGAGCAGATGAAGGAACGGAGGCAGGGACATGCAACCTAAAGAGACTGGACAGCTTGGCATGAGGAATTTGGCCTAAAAAGAAAGGTCAGCTATAATCATCATCACAAACTCACTCCTGCAGAACCAGCCTCGAGATTCAAAGGGAGGACAAGGATGCCGTCCCAGTGCCAGGTGAAAGCAGCAAGAATGATGCTTCTCTGACTTGTCCTCATGACCGAGGGAAGCAAGCCTGCCCTCCCTGGAGGTCCCCTCCTCAAGGCACCGCACTTCTCAACGCTCCTCCTGCTCACATCCCAGCCTTCCCCGCTTGCGGGTCTGAGCCCTTTTCTAATAGAGAAGGATGCGATGGATCTCTCCTAAAGTTTTGTGTCGTCCAGACCTCAGATTAAATCACTTACAGTTCGAATTGTAAGACTTTAGTAAACAATGGCAAGTGAATGAATGCCTTATCAGATGAATTATTAGACTTCCTCGGTCTGGGTCCTCATTCTCAAATGTCTGAAAAGTGTTCTCTCTCTCTCTCTCTCCTGCTCCCTCTCCCTTTATTTCCTCTCCTCTCCTCTCTGCTCCCCTCCTCTCTCCTCCCCTTCTCTCCTTTCTTCTCCTCTTCTTTCTTCAAATGTTTCTGAAGTACCTATATAAGGGCAGGGTGCTAGACTCTGGGATAGGACAGAGAGAAATTCTTAACAGGTCCTTTGGAAAGCTCTCTATTGAACTATTTAATCACTCTATATTTACTTTCAGACCTCTGTAGCTGGGTTGGAATCTCATCCTTCAAGTACTCAACAACTTTCAATCCCTCCCTCTACCTACTGTCAAGTGGCCAAATTCTGTACACTGTCATTGAAGACCTTCTAACATTTAGCTGAAACCTATATTCCCAGCCTCACCATCTGATCCTCACTCCTTGTTTCTCTCCATTACATAGTTTATGGTGCAGCCACTGCTTGAGATGTCTTCCTCACCTGCACTAGTCAAGTACGGCTCCTAACTACCTCAAGACTCTGCAGCTTAAAGCAACAACCGTGTATTCTCAGTTGCATATCTGTGGGTCAACTGGTACTTGTCTGGGTTCAAAGCTCCTGGCTTTGGCTCTTCTGTGGATGAGCTCAGGGCTACAGTGTGCATTCTGGGACCAAGGCTGTCTCTTCTCATGGTGGTAGCAGAAAGATAACAGTGTGGAGCAACTGAGTATGCACACCTAAAGCTCTGCTCACTCCACGATCAAGTCACCTGACAGTGCCCAGAGTCGAGGAACAAAGAAATACATGTGCCCATTACAAAGCTAAAAGAAGTCATGGTCAAGCCTTGCATCATTGGAAGCTAGGCAAAAGAAGAGGAGGGCAATGAATAATTTTTATCTATAACCTAATCTAACACACCATCTCTAATGAATCTGGATGGTATGGTAAAAGACATCATCAGTTGTAGAAATGGAAGGCCTGGGTTTGTTTTGTGCCTATACATCTTACCTTCTGAGAGGCTCAGATACACTGCACTCCTAAACTATTTCATGCATTCAACAGAAATGCACTAAGAGTCTGCTATGTTTAGGAATATTCTGGACAACCCTGAGCCAGACTGGTGAACAAGGCAGATGTGTGCCTGATCTCCTGGCATTACAAATAAAACTCTTAACCTTCTCAATGTCAGCTTGCTCATCCACAAAGTGGAGAAACAATCTAGAAATGCACGGAAAAGCCTGGGAGGGGCCGGCCTTGGATACAGTCACAGTATCTCCTTGGAAGTGAATTCTCACCGAACTGAATCAAAACAATGAGTTCCACATAGATCAAGGGTCACCCACCGATGGGAACATATGGAAGTCTAGCTTGTGCCAGGTAGGCTGGCCCAGCCCAAGCTTCCTGCCCACAGACATGCTCATGGGCAGACAGGGGCAGGAGTCTCCTTCCTGACTTCCCCAGAAGCACCCACCTCAAGGTCATGCCACAATGGGTGCTCAAAACATTCACTTCGGAATCCAGACTCCAGGGCCTGCACAAGCCATCATTTTCCTCAATCTTTCCTGGAAACCACCTCAAACACTGAGATTTCCACAAAAGCCTTCCCATTCACCCAGAGAGAAAAATGCAGCTAATCAAAGCAATCTGGACTTTCTTTCCATTCCCACCACCTCTCCCACCCCACCCATGAGTGAAACCTCCCTAAGTGATTAAATGTTATAATAAGGATTTGGCATATTTACCTTGTCAGAGATTGTGCTTTTGTGGTATCTCATGGAGCACAGATGGATTCAAGAGTCAACAGTGAGATGGACTATCAGTAGAGACCAATGAGGAAAGAAAACAAGAAAGCCTCAAGATAAGTCAATAATATCTAATCACACACAGACGGGGCCAAGCATACAACTAACTAGGCCTTTCCGGTAAAACTAACGCTAATTAAGTAGTTAGAGAAATTATTGTTATTATTAGCAGTATCATTATTATTATAATAAGGTAAATACTGGCTGGAAATTCAAAAGTCTTTCTCTGGGATCTGGTGTCCCCTTTTTCTTGCATACTGGTTATATCCAGTGGGTGAGTTCTCCTTCCCGTGGGGGGCCTCTGAATTCTAATCCTGACACCACAGGTCCTCCAGGCACTGGTAATAATCTACGTTCCAATCACTCACTCATTCAACTTGTAGTTTCTCAGCACTGTTAGGGACTGGATGTTTGTATCCCCCTCGAATTCATATCCTAACAACACTCTCTGGTGGCCAACTTGTACATGTATGACCATGCACTCTTCGTTGGATTCCACATACCCTTTCCTGTTAACTTCACCTCATTTATTTTTTATCTGCCCACCCTAGACAGGGATCGGGACTCATGCCTAAGAGATCACACTGCATAGCAGCCCGTGGTCAAGAAAGACTTGCTGACAGAATTTACTGTGGACATTTGTCAATGCAAACCAGTATGTGCTTACTGAAAATAAATTCCTGTGGGCTGGCCACTGGGAGAGGCTGAAAAGTGTCCTTCCTGCCTAGTGCCAGGCACAGGATCTGAGCCCAGAATGGGGCAGTTCCAGCAGCCATGCCCCTTGGTAAACGGCATGTTTTTACCAGGACCCAGGATCACCTGCCACTGATATTTGACAGCTGCGTCTCATATTTCAGTTGGGTGGACCACTGAGGAAAAAGGAGGCACTGAGTCAACAGAGAGAGACTATTCTCATCCTCCAGGCATGTGACGCTATGCAAAAGTGTTGCTAAGGATGCTGCCAACAGACGGGATTCAGTGGCGTTTCTCTGAGGAATCGCACAGGATTCGTACTTGCACCTTCTAAACTTACTCCTCACCTAGCTCCCATGATTTCGTTAATGGCACCACCATGGAACAAAACGCTCAAGTGAAACACCCGTGCTTCCATCTCTCCATAAACCACTCATCGGTGTACTGGCAGCTCTACCTCCTGATGGAGCCAAACCCACCTCACCCGTGCCCCCAGGTCCAAGCCATCATCATTCCCAACCCAGACTATCCCAACAGGGTCCCCACGGGTCTCCCAGCTTCCTTCACCCTGAGTCTATGGACAGCCCATTCTGTGTACCACAGCCAAAGCAATCTTGTACCTAAAAACAATCATATCACCCCTCGCTTCAAACCAATGGCCTCCTTTTGAAATAAAATCCAAACTCCTTCCAGTGATGTGCAGGCCCACTGAGGTCTTACCCCACCTTCTCTCTGCTCCATGTCCTGACATGGTCCTCCTATGCATATATGGCTCCAGTCACCACCTTCCTGTCTGTCCCTTAAAGAGGCCACAGGACCTTAGCATTTGCAATTCACACCCAAAAATTATTCACTTATTTATTGTCAAACCCTCACCAGGGCTCTACGCAGGAAAAGAATCTTTTGTTTTGTCCTGTCTCTGTTTTGCATCTGTCACAATGCCTGAAAGAGAGTGAACATTCAAAGCACATTTGTTAATGGGGAGCATTACTCCCTGGCCCTTAGCAACAGTTTTCCAAAGTGCACAGAATGGAAAGATGGCGGGGTGGTTGATAGTAGGGAACCTGACACACTCTAACTCATCTAATCCAGGTCAATGTACCAAATTGCATTCATGTTGACTGGTGGTATGTATTCTTGCTATGATGTGATGGGAATAGCATTTTATCTCTGTGGTCTCCTCCAAAGCCTGACATTCTAGTCTAATTATCAAGCATCAGACAGATCCCAGGTGAGGGACAAATATCTCATCTGCATACCACTGGAAGGAGTTTGGACTTTATTAACTCATAACTGTCAAGGCCATCTGGGAAAGTACATAGCTCAGAGGTACAGCACTTTCACAGTAAACACAAGGCCTTGGGTTCAATCCTTAGAACAGGAAAAAACACTATCAAAATCATCTCAGACTGTTGAGGAAAGATGGAGAAAGCGTCACAGCCAAGAGACATTTAAAGAGAAATGACAATTGTGTGTGTGTTAATGTGTCCTGAATGAGATCCCAGAACAGAAAAGGGGCCTTGGGGGCAAATGAGGAAATAAGAATAAAAAGTAGGGACCTTCATTTATCATGGTGTATCAAGATTGTTTCATTAATTGTGACAAATGTACCCTATTAACATAAGATGTCAATAATGGAGGAACTGGGTGTGGGGAACTGTCTGCTCTAGCCTCTTAATACTGTAATTCAAAACTGTTCGGAAAATAAAAGTATATTTCAAAAACACATTTGTTCCATGAATGACTGTACAGCAATAAATACTGCACAGACATTTTCATGTATTTTATAGGAATTTACTGAGCACAGGCTCCAGTGCGATGTTAGAAAACAGTCCAGTTCCTGAAGACTATTAAGCATTTTCTGGGACAGACTGTTTTCTTCGTCAAGAACACACTTGCAATACTGTGAAGGCAGACATCGTCCCACCCCGACTGAACTTCCAGTGGCTCTAAATGAAGTTTGCGTCAATGACAAAAATAACAAAGCTTGCCCTCTTTGAGGATGAATCGTGATTTCCCACTTGTCCCCAGTCCTTCTAGCTGCAGGCACCACGGAGGGCCTACTGTGTGCTAAGGCTGGGTTGGCCTACTATGCGCCCCCACCCAGTTGGGCTTTTTCACCAACTCCCATTCTAAACAGGCAACAAGAAAGAGGGTCAAATGCAGTACTCTCTTCCAAGGGGTCTAATGGTGCAATACAGACTACAAATGGCACAAATGTTCACAAGACAGCAAACATGTCAGCGGAGCAGGCAAGAAATGCTTCCTACAGGAAGTGCAAGCTGGACGTGGAACAGGAAACAGGATTGGGAGACAAGTGGGAGGGGGGTGTCCAGTGGGCCCACGAAGTCCAGAACCAACTGCAACAAGTGTCCTAATTAGAGCTGTGGGGTGCCCTAGAGGGGTAACAGAAGGCCTTTCAGACTGTTCAGCGTTTCTGCTTTATCCCGTCCTGTCCCTTCAACCCCCCCCCCCCCCCCCCTGCC
>NW_022900935.1:27304950-27324286 GCF_012274545.1 Fukomys damarensis
CCGCTTCGCGATCATCTGTATTCTGTTCTCTCCTATCACCTGTAAGCCTCCTGGAGCCTGCAACTCTTGTCTGCCCTCAGGATAGAAACTCCACACAGTAATGGCTCAAAGAAACTCCTGGTGAATGAATAAGAGAGGGAATTAATGAACAGATTATAATCTAAAAAGCTGGGACTTTACCCCTTACACAACAGGGAAGCCTACCAGGTGTGCGGACAGACCTACTATCAAAACATTTCATCTACTATCCCCTTCCCTGCTTTGTTTTCCTTCTGCATTTACCCCTCTAAGGATTCTAACTGATCATTTGTGTACTCATTTCCTGTCTGTCACCTCTCAGTCACTCAACAAACACTGGCTGATTACTTGCTATGTGCCGAAAATGTTTTAAATGCTACAGACACAGACAACTCAGACAAAAATCTCCACTTTTATGGAGTTCCAGTGACGAGTGAAGATCAGTTAAAAAAAAAATATGCAGAATGCCACTGGTGTAGGTATTGTGGAGAGAAAAGACAGGGAAAGACAGTAGTATATCTAAGTTCACAATTGGCAGGAAAAACTACCTTTGGCTACATATAAAAGAGAGGGCACATTTTTCTTTTGTGTTCATTGACACAGTACCTGGCATGTGGCAGGTTACAGAAGCATGAATGAATGGGTGAGTGAGGGTGTTGGGAAGGTTAATTCATTTTTTAATTGAAAATTTATTTTGAGATTCTTGTACTTTCACATGGAGTTATAAGAAATCATAACCTTCCCTCCAGTGGTAACGTCTTATGTAACTATAGTACAGTATCAAAACCAGGAAACTCATTGATTAAATTCACTGATGTGGTTCAGATTTCAGTTTTGCACACATTTAGTTATATGTATATGTGCATGGTGTATTGGGTTTATTCAGTTCTATGCAATTTTAAGGGCTAATTTACGGAGGGGGCTAATTCATTTTTAATGTGCAAGTTAGGAGGATTTTGAAAGAGTCTAGAGCTGGAAAAAGTGGGAATAAAGCAAACCACCAGCCATCCAATATGCCTGGACTCCAGTTACCCACCCAAGCATCCTAGAGGATAGATACTCCTAACCCCATTTTACCTATTGCAAAACTCAGAGGAGGAAGTTGTTGGGAGTCCCACAGTTGGCAGGCAGAGAAAACAAACCCCAAGCCAATGATTGTCAAGTCCCTTTGGGCTCTTTCCCAAAGAAAAGAATGGCATAGGTTGGGAAAAAACCCAGAAATCAGGGATCAAGAGGAAGGACGATGTCCAGGAGATATGTGAGGGGCAAAGAAATTAGGCAGGAATTCATAGGATGCTTCTGGGATTCTAAATTAGGTAAAATAGAAGTACTGTTCATGGGAGAAGGCAAGTCACAGACATCTGAAAGAGAAGGGAAGGGAGATATCCTGGTTCATCCCTGATTTCCTATGTGAACTGGGATAAGTCAATTTATATGCTTGGGTTTCATGTTCCTCATTGTACAAGAGTAGGAATGGCTACTCCATCCTACTTACTGCTGTTACCTAAATGCTTGTTTCCAACCCCATCCATATGTTGAAATCTAATGTCCAATGTGATGGTGTTAAGAGGTAGAGCTTTTAAGAGGTGAGTAGGTAATGAGATTAGAGTTCTCATGAATGGGATTAGTGCCCTTACAAGGGACTAAGGAGACCAGAGTTCTCCCCTTCTACCATGTGAGCACACAGTGAAAAGTGCCATCTCTGAACCTGAAAGCCAGTCCTCACGAATCTGCTGACACTTTCATCTTGGACTTCCCAGCTTCCAGAACTGTAAAAAAACAAATTTCTCTTGTTTATAAGTTGTCCAGTCTATGCTATTTTGTTATAGCAGCAGAAACAACCACCCAGGACTGCTCTAAGGCCAGAGAGAAGTAGAGAAGTAGCTCTTTGCAAAGAAAAAGTATTGGACCAACTGCCACAGCCAGAAACCAGGAGCCCACCCTGATAGTCCAGACTGTCTGTAGTCTATGTCTAGGATGAATGGCTGGCTTTCCCAGAGGTGAAAAATGCAGAATTTGGATTAGCACAGAAAGAGAGAGAGAGAGTGACCTTGTTCTGTTTATAAGAAACAGAGTGTATGTTCCTATTAAATGCCTTTGAATCCAGAAAGAACGGGAGACTCAGGGCTGTTTATGGCTTTGGATATTTACTTTTCCATATACAAATCAGCTTGGGTGCCATCAGAGCTGGTGCCACCTCACGCCGCAGCCCTCTGACTTCCAGGGCCCTCCCCATGTCCCACACATGGTTTGAATTTATTGGGTTTAACAGCTTTCATTTATATTGTGTGAGGATCACGGAATGACCAGCAAACAGAAGCTCTGATCGGTGCTCTGGAAAAAACACAGAAGCACAAGAAGGTTAGGGAGGGCTGAGAATATCCTTCCAATCCAAGGAGAAGCATCTTCTACCTATGGAGTGGACCAGTCAAAGCCTTACAGCCACATGGGGGAATACAGATCAGTGGAATACAGAGGGCCATGAGCCACCAGAAGAAGCAGAGCAAGTGAGGCTTTCAGTTGTCAAAACCACCTGAAGCCAAAACACCTGGGTATTATAGTGGGACAAGCAGGTGGCTGCCAAGATGCTTGAACCAAACATCTGGAAATCTGGGTACAATTGCAGGCCTTTCTGTTTCCCATGTGTATTCTTAGCAGGTGATACACAGATATGGGTGATAATTTTACAGCTGTGCAGAGAATTCATGAAAGTGTACTTGGAGCTGGGCCCTGGGGGAATACAGAGTCATTAGTTGAGGTTTCTGTCCTCAAAGAACTTTAGCCTAATGGGGGAGACAGAACATAAATATGTAACAGACAATAAAATATAAAGTGCCATTTTCCACTGAGATTGGAGCCTGCTTAAAAAGTGTCTTTGCAGCAGCAGGAGTGCGGGTTTCTGGTTTACCAAACAATCTGACAGCATGAAGGGGCTCGATGAGGGGAGGCCCTGCCCTGTTGCATGCTGCTGGACTCTCGAGCCAGTATGCTATTTAAGGATTGTAAACTGTCCCATCTCCCACTTTTGCTCAGAGAACATTTAGGAGCCAACTGCTTCTGCCCACTCCCACTGTGAACAGGTGGAATTCCCAAAATCTGCCATCAAAGAGGTCACTGGGCAGACTTAGCGGCACATGCTTATAATCACAAGTTCAAGCCCAGCCTGGGCAACTTAATGACTTAGTGGAACCCTGTTTCAAGATAATAAATATGTACATACATACATATATACATACATAAATGGACTGGGGGTGTAGCTCAGTGCAAAGGTTCTGAGTTCAATCCCCAGTACTGGGGGAAAAAACCCAAAACAAAACCAGCTAGCCAAACAAAATGTCCCCATGAAATATAAAATGCAGGGACATGTAATACCACAGCAGTAACATTAGAAATGGTGATCATGGTCTAAGGCTCCCTCCCCAGAGACCCTGGAGTATATAAGCTGAGTTCATTCAGCTACCAGCCCACTTTACTATCTAGTTTCTAAAAGCAAACATCCCCCTATGTTCCTGTTCAGAAGCAGGGACGCTTTTTCCTCAGGGCAGCATTGGGTGCATCCTGCATCCAGTGGATGAAGAAAAGGCTCTCATAGGGCAGCTGCCTTCTGAAGCCAAAAGGCTTAAAAACATCCAGAACAGCTTCAATGAGGTATGCCAGTTTGACCAATAGATAATGAGCCAGTGGGCCAATTATTAACCAGAAGAAATTCTGAATTGCAAAACACAGGAATGGGGATAGGTCCCTCCCTCCACCCCACAATGCACCCAGGATCAACCCATACTTCTTAATATGGTTATGAGACTTCCATGACGAGGTCCTGTGCCTTTGCAGACAATTCTCCACATTTCCATGAGTCCCACCAGGGCTCTTCTCCAGCGAGAAGACCTAAATTCTGGACCTAAATCACTACCAGCTCCCTGCATTGTACCTAGGGACCACCACTGGTCCTTCAGTACTGAGCTCAGGTAGTACTACAGCAAAGCCAAGCCCAGCACTCTGAAGGGGAGGCGGTTCATTGTGTACAGTACAGCAGCAGCAACCCCAAGAGAACTCCTAGACAGCAAGGGCCACGGCTTCTCCTTCCGGCTCACACCCACAGGACCTCCAGATGACTCCAGCCCCAGCAAAGCCCCAGTTTTGAGTACCAGAATGGTACCAGTGATGTTGTCAACTGCACGACAGGTGGAAGTGACACTGTGTCCAGCTACTATGGCAAATTTAATAGGAATTTCTCAGGGCTGGGGTAGCGCTTTGTCAATTTTCCCACTCTTGCACCCATGCTGGTGCTGTCAGGAATGTACAGCCTCCATGCACATGGGGCCCTCACCCCTCCTGCCCTCCCTTCACCTGCCACTGTCAGCCTCTGCTGACCCCACCACGGCTACTGTCCTTAGACTTCCTCATCCGCTCCCTGCCCTGTCACCCTTTACCTTCCATACCTCTAGCTGGGTTCAGAAGAGCTGCTTCCTTGTTCTCAGTTCCTGTCCTCTAGGTCACACCCCCAGTTCATTAGATGCAGAGGGACTGAGAGCACAGGCTCTGCTGCCAGCCTTGCTTGCTACAGACTCCAGATCCTCCATGCACTGGCTGTATAACTATAGGCAAGTGAATTACATCTCCGGGCCTCAGTTTCCTCACCTGTGAAAGGGGACTGAATCTACCAAAACACTGAGATGAAATGGGCAGAGCAAGTAAAAGAACCAAAATCATCATCGGCACTCTGCTCTGAGGCACCACTCCCTCTGGTCTTTCACCTACTCTTTTCCCTGTCAGCCCCACATTCAGCTCTGAATCTGCCAGACCTGGAGCCAAGCCTGACACAGTGCTGTTCCCTGCAGAGCTTGTCAAATAAATGACAGAACAAATGACCAGATGAACAGTTTAATAATAACTCACTCCATTTACTAAATACTTTCAGGATATTGCTATCCAGGAGAAAGAGAGGAAAAATACACGTGCACATAGCACTAGCTAATAAAGTCCTTTCTGGGCTTTATCCTTGTGGATTCTCCCAGTGACAATGAGTTGCTATTCACATTCACCTGTCTGAGCAGTGGAGACATAGAGGGAAGGATCTACCCTGTGACAGACCTGGGCTTCAAACTGGGGTCTCCAGGCTAACCTCTTCAATTTCTCCTTTCAGTGTGTGCTCACTCCCCGAGAAGAGCAGACCACAGAGAAGCCCAGCCAGAAAGAACAGTCAGACATTACCTACCAAGGACGGTCAGAAAAAAAAATGGCTGTGCTTTGGGTGGCCAGACCGCACAGCTCTCATCAGGCCAAGCCACCACCCATCTCTGCCCTGGAAGATGCCTGGTGTGGGAGACCGAGAGACTGAGAAGTATATTTTGCATGGGATCGGCTTCACCTCAACACACAGACAATGTGAAAGTGGGCCAGTAATAACAATTAAAATGACCACTACTTAAACCACCACAGTTAACGTTCATTACCTCTTACTGTGTGTTCATATTCAACTACGTGGCTTATAGGCATCATCTAATTTAGGCCTCACAATGCCCTCAGACTAGATGCTCCCAAAATGGGGAAGATAATTTCACCGTTTAGGGTTGTTTTCGGAATTTACTATAATAAACCCCAAGGCATAATAGGCATCAAATAACAATGGCTGTCTTGATGACTGGATAGGAAAGGAAAAGAATTAAACCAACAAAGGTCCCTCCTACCCTCTACATTTTCCCATTCTGGCACCTCTGCTTAACAGTCTCCTTCCTCTGAGAATGACACTAACTGCTCATACCACTCTACCTGAAAAGCCCCTCTCATAGCTATCTCCATCAAAAAGCCTGCTTTTTGCTAAGCATGATGGCACAGGCCTGTAATCCCAGCACTTCAGGAAGCTGAGGAAGGAGGGTACTAAATTTAAGCCCAGCCTAGGTAATTTAGCAAGACCTTGTCTTAAAATAAAACAAACAATACTAATACTGTAAAGACCCGGGGATGTAGCTCAGTGTGAAAGCCCTGGGTTCAAGCCCAGTTACTGCAAAACATAAACAAAAAACAAAAACAAAACCTGCAGGGCTGAGGATTTAACTCAGTGGCATCTCACCTGCCTCACAAGTGCAAGGTCCTGAGTTCAATCCCCAGTACAAACCCCCCCCCCAAAAAAAAACAAAAGAAAAATAGCTGCTTTTCTTTCTCTTCACCATCCTAGGAAAATTAGACTGGTATAAGCAGAACATAAAACTATCTCAAGACTACCAGCAGGCCTCTATATGGAGACTGTGGTGCTAGGCCAACTACATATCCCAGTCAAGATTAATCACCATGACAGAGCACTGCTGCGATGGAGGTTACCCATGCCATGACCAAACCACAGCTCCTCCAGCTATATCTTAGCGCCATTAGGGAGCCAGGTGCTCAAAAATGCCCCTAAAAAGTGGATGTCAAGGTCACCCACCTGGAGGTATGGGGGCTGCTCGAATTTGAATAGCAGACACTCTTGAATAACCAGATGCAAATCCAGACCCCCTTCTGAGGTCAGTAACCACTCTGGCAAAAAATAAAACAAGAAATAAGAAAAAGAGTAAGAAGGAAGGCCCAAGAAACCAGTCCAGCCTCTTTCTTTCTTTCTTTCTTTCTTTTTTTTTTTTTTTTTTTTTTTTTTTTTTGGGGTACCGGGGGTTGAACTCAGGTCCTTGAGCTTGCAAGGCAGACCACTGAACCGCTGAGCTAAATCCCCGGCTCCCGGTCTCTTTCTTTAGGTAGCACAAGGAAAGCACTCTGGTGGTTGCAACCAAGATGCACATGGGTGGAAATATCATTGCCAAGGAGCCTTTTGTCTCTTGTCAAACTCAAGGTCAAGTGACTCCAGAAAGCGAAACCCTGTGAACGAAAGCTCCAAGATGAGCAAGAAATTTCCAAAAGGCTTTCTTTGCCTGTCTTTTTCTAAAAGGGGGCTTTCAAATGGGACCCAGGGCTTAAATTACTAAAGGGCCTCCTGGGCTAATTAAGTCCACAGGAGACAACTCTGCACAGGAAACTTCAAATAGCCTTAATAGAGACGAAGGAGATAAATCCTTTAAACCAGAGAGGACAAAGAGGGAGGGGGTTGAAGTCAGGTAGGGTAGAGGCCTGGCCTTTATCTTCTCTTAATGGCTTCCAGGGATGGGGCTGGGCCCTGCCACTACGTCTCCCTTGGGGAACAGGGCTGAGGCTAGCCCAGGGACCTCTGAGGTGTCTGGCAGGGTCTTGGGCTTGGCCCAGGGGCTGGGGCACCGGGTGTGCACCTGACATTGCCACCTGCAGCTGCTCTCTGAGGAGACTCAGAGCAGACTCAAGAGTCAGACTGTGGCCTGGGGCAAGGCGCTAGTCCATGGAGGCGACACTCAGCCTGGTCACCCAGCCCATACAGGGAGAAGCCAAGATGATTTGCTTGGGGACCCCCAGCTCTAGGTTCTTCACCACCTCCAGTCTCCTAAGCCTAGAATCCCTCCACCTTTGCCTGGCTAACTTTTTCTGGCCTCAGGAAGCACTCCGTGTCTTCCCAAGGTTGCTCTGCTCTTTCCTCTTCCGGCCCAGAAAGGAAGCACCTGGGTGTCAGTGTGGTGGCTCTCACTCACTTCGATATCTGTGGTACATATCTCACATCTGGCGTGCGGTAGTGCAGTAGGAACTAAAAGCCTTTCTGCCAAAAACTAAAGCAATGTAATGATAGCAATTTAAAAATGAAAAAAATGACTATGAGGTGGTATCTACTACAGAGTACCTGTGTGTGTCTGGCACTGTTTTACACTATGCAATCCTCACAGCAATCCCTGTGAAGTTGAGAGATGAGGACACTGAGGCACATATAAGTTATGTAATTCATCCAAGGTTACTTATACTCCTAATAAGTGAATTTTACTCTTCAAGGCACTGAAGAGACACTGGGCCACTGCGTGGTGGTTTTGCTGCAGAAGAGACCCTTACGCGGGATCTAAACCATGGTATGTGGACTTAAAGACTGATTTTTTTGTTGTTGTTTTAAAGGTACAATGAAACCAGGATGTTGCTGTGAATAAAGGAAGTACAGAGCTTTATGCGGTGAATACAGGATCACAAGGTCAGAACAAATGAAAAGGAAACTTTACTGTTCCCTCCTCCCCTTCTTGACCTAAATGGGACAAAGAGGGAGAATCCCGGGAAGGAAAGGTGATAAAGGCTAAGCATACTGAGGAGAGGAATGAATGATGAATAAGTGTGAATCTGAAGCTGGCAGTTTCCCTCAAGAAGTCATTTTGCCCGGGTCAGTCAGGGAAGGACACAGAGTCCAACAGCAGGTGCAAAGGCAGTGACCACACATGTCCCAAGGTTTCTCAGAGAAGGTCCAGGAACCCTGACTTTTATGGGCCTTGTGCTGACCTTCAGGATCTTCTGGAGGGTAGCCAGGCAATCAGTGTGGTCTGAGAACAGCTCACCCATCCTTTCAAAACATGATGCGACTAGCTAAGCACACTGTTGCACCAATAGGGGAAAAGCTGGTCTGGTGACCTCGGATAAAATTCTTACTATAAAGCGGCATTTGTTTAAAGGGACCCAGGGTGTTTTAACAGGAACACCCCTTGGGGCTCTTAGAAATTCAGAGGAGGAGTTATACAGACAATAAAACCTAAAAGAGGACTCTTAGGTAGAGGAAACAGCATAAAGGAATTCATGGGAGGTTCAACCAAAGATTGGGAGAGAGAGCAAGATAGAGAGAAGCTGTACAGCTCAGCATCACAGAAGCTCCCCAACCAAGTGTGACAGGTAAGCTTTCCTGACAACCCGATTGCCGTGGGAGTCACCTAGGGATTACTAAGGCACAGTCCTGGGTATGTATAGGTGGGTCCTGGAGGCACGATCTTGGGGTCTACGTCTGATCCCCGCTTCCTCTCTGAAGTTATTCCCCTGGTCTGCTTCCAGGTCACCATGAACTAAGCGTCTCTGCTCCATGATGTTGCTACCTTTAAACCAACTGGCCATGTGCTGAATTCTGTGAAACGGTGAGCCAAATAAATCTCTCTTCCCTTAAGTTGCAGGTGCCAGGTATTTTATCCAGTATCGGGAAAGTTGACTAATAGACCAAGTAACCAAGAGCTAAAAGCAGACATTTTAAAATAGAGTGAGACTTGGTAGGTTTGTGGGCTCCAGGCAGTGAAGAGGAGGGGATAAGGGGGCCTTCGTTCACAAGTGACAAATGAACAAGAGAAAACAACAAAATATCACACGATGGCACAGAGTGACAAATCCAACTAAGACTCATCAGTGCTACAAAGACTTGACCAAATGCACTGGAGACAGTACTGAAAGGACTGAATTTGTCTCGTGTGGGAAGTTGGAGGGGTTTCTGTGACACACAGGCCAAGAGATCCTTCCTCTTTAGCATCCGCAGCTGCCAACACCCCAACCATAGATTGCACCACAAAGCCCCACCTTCCAAGCTGGAGCATATTCGGCCCGATTTAGTAATCAATGGTGAGACATATGAATCAAGAAAGACTACCTAAGTAATAATAATAAAATAAAATATATAACTGCTGAAAGAATGTCGTGAAATGCCATAGAGAATCCACAGGGGGGGAAAATACATGTGACTGGGTCACTAAGAAAAGCTCTGGACCAAGTCCTCTGGAGCAGATTGGAACTGGGAACATCCTAGGAAGCCTTCCTGGAGGAGGCACAACCTTGAGCTGAGCCTTGAAAATCTCAGGATTCAGTGAGAGAAAAGGAGGAGATTCCTAGAGAGGGAGGGTTCCTAGCCCAAGCAATGGCATTTCTTTCCAAGCTTGGTGTGACAGTCCCGCGGCGCAGTGACTACACTGCATAGATGCAAAAGCCGGTGGATCCTGGAGGAGGGACCCATGGAGGCAGCTTGGCAGCCGCATGCAGTACTGCAGACTGGGCCACTAGCTGCCTGTGGATTCAGTGGGTGGACAGAGAGCCAGTGATGGGAGATAAAAGGGAGTGAAGTGGATAATATTTAGAAGCAAACTCAAGGGGAAAAGAACGTCAGCAGTCGGGCTGGCAGGCTTCGGTGCTCACCGGCATTCTTGTTTCCTCCCTAGGAAAGCTGCTGTACCATGCGACTCTTCCTGGTTTTGAGAGATGTCCAAATGGGAACTATTAACAAAGGCACGCTCCCATTTTTATCTCCATCAGAAAGTGCTTTGCTGCCTGTACAGCTTTTTCTTTCTGGCCAGGGATTGGAGAGAGTTGGGGGAAGGAGATCAGACAACATGTTTGCAGATGGGGCTTCTTGGAATTCTTGGGCATTGGTCCCTTCCAACTCCAAGATTTTAGAAGTCTGTGTCTATGAGCTGAAAATTAGAAGCTAGGATTTCATGACGTGAAGATCCCTCTAGTTCAAAAATGCCTTTGAGCCCAGTGTTCTAAGATTTCACCATTCTTGGATTCCTTGAGCCTCGGAGTTTGGGTTTATGTATGGAGAGTCTCTAAGCCTGGAAGTCTCCTTGCTGTGAACTTCTGATTTGAGGCTAGAGGTTTTATGATCTCTTTATCAGGACTGGTTTTAGGGCCTCACTCTCCTTCCACCTCCTCTGGGGGTGGCCAAATCATCCTGCACTCCTGCTTTTGAGTTTGTTACCCCACTATGTTCAGATGTTAAGACCTGAATCAACCAGGTGAGAGAGGGACAGATAGAGCCTGCCATGCCAGGAGGGGCTCTGTGCCAACAGCCTTTGGGTTCGGAAGGAATCTGAGTGTACACCTGCCCAGGGGTCACCAGAGGGACTGCCACACCATATTGCAGATCCTTGGGAGGCAGCTCCCAGATGCAGGGCTGTGTGTGGGAGTTGTGCTGGAAGTGATGGGCAGCAGGAGCATAGCTGGGACCAGAGGAAGTGTGTCTTACAGTTCAAGTTCTGGACTTGAATGCTGCAGCTGCTAATTCAGTCCTGACTGAGGGCTGTCACTCTGGGTGAGTTCGGGGGAGAAGAGGGCTCAGCATGGACTGAGGTCCTCCTGTGGTGCCCAGCTGTCTGGGAAGGGGGCTTGCTCACTTCCCTCTGAGGAGAGAGCACTTGGATCTGACAGGAGGCCCCACGGGAGGGTCTAATGCTGCCATGGAGGCTAGAACAATGGGGAAGCACTCAAGAGTAGTCATTCTTAGAGGACGGGAAATTAGAGAATGGCCCTGAAAGATGGGAGTATATGGCAGGAAGACAAAGAACAGGGTCTCTGTACGAAGGTAAAGAATCAGGACATGGGACAGACTAATATTTAGGTGTTCTGTGCTTCAATTTCCACAGCTGTAAAATGGGACTAGTAATATGCACCTCTCGGAGCATTAAAGTAATGTACGCTCTCAAGTAACGAGCTACATGGGCTAAAACTATGCCCGGGTGTTGGTTCCCTGATCCCGCACTGGCACAACGTAATGAGGGGCTCTGGCTGAGTGCATGAGGAAGTGAAGGAGGAACAGGAACAGTAATGAAGGAGAGGATCAAGCCTGGGCAGGTGGCCAGTAGACTGTGCTGTAACAAGCTGGGGCTCTCTGTTCTGCAGACGGGCAGCAGGATCACCCACCGGAACCAACAGGCTTCCAGACAAGGAAGTATCAGCTGCAGTCCGCCAAAGACAATCCTGCCAATGACAGATAACTCAGGCTCAAAGTCGCAGGGTGGGTTGGCTGATATCCTCCAGGATGTGCAAGCCAACAAAGAACATCAGAGAAGCAAAACTGGGCTAGCACTGAAAATCATCTAGCTGTGTTCTTATGAGACAAAGGGGCCATTTATGTCCAAAGAGAAAAGGAGCATACCAAAGTCACAGACAAGGTAGTGGTGGGGTAAGGATTACTGTCTGCCTTTAATCTGAACTTCATACTGTGGTGTAAATGTGTATGTCCCTCCAGAGTTCACAGGTTGACATGTAACCCCAAGGTGATGGTGTTAAAAGATAGGGGGGCCTCTGGGAGCAGAGTCCTCAGGAATTAGTGCCCTGACAAAGAGGACAGAAGCAGCTAGTTCATCCTTTTCCCCTTCTGCCATGTGAGGGTACAGACCAGGCCCACCTATGAGAAACAGGCCCTCACCAGACACCCATCTGCTGGCACCTTGATCTTGGACTTCTCAGTCTCCAGAACTGTGAGAAATAAATGTCTATTGTTTATAAATTACCTAGAGTAAGGTATTTTGTTATAGCTCCCCAGGTGAACTAAGACAATCCATTTGATGATTTGGGTATTTTGTGTCCTTGTAAGAAGGCAGGAAGCTATTTAAGTTCAAGAAGGTGACTCCTCACTGTAGCATACAACAGTGCGAGATGGTCTTATCATGGTTCCTGACAAATGTTCATTCATTCATTCTGCAAATATTTCCTATATACTTACTAATACTTGCTGACCCTCTGGTATAGATATAGAAGCTCTGATTCTAAACTGAGGAGGCCTCTCTTTATTCAACTGTGCGAGCTTAGCCTATCTGGGGTGGGGGAGATCTTCACAGTGGTCCCCTGGAAAGCTGAGAACATTCTAGGGAGGCAGCTGGGTACCTTCTAGGGAGGCCCAGAATGTCTTTGGAAACTCCTGTTCTAGAATTACCTTCAAATCCAATTTATAAGCCAGGGTAAAAGTCAGGTTTAGTACTTTTAAATTATCTCTTTCTCTATTATGCCTTTTTCAGCAATAAATGAAGACACCTCCCTGCTCTAGTTCCCTTCCCACAACTGATCATATAATGACATCTGATTATTAAAAACCAAAATAAAAACTATCTCTCAGGTGCTTAAGGAGCTTAGGCTTTAGCAATGGACACACCTGAGTCTGAATCGAGAGGCCACTTGGTCTGTCTATGAAATCATAGCCAAATGACCTAATCTTGTCAAGTCTCAGTTTATATCTTTAAAATATATGTGACAATATACTATGTAGCATTTCCATGAGGATTAGAGATATATATGTGCAACATTTAATGCAGCACCCTACACAGAGACAAAGCCCACTAAATGATTTTGTGGTTTCCTACTCTCCAGTGAAGGACTTGTAAAACTTTGCAAATATTTTTGACACCCTTGGCAGGCGTGCCCCAGTGTTTAGGTTCTATGCCCTGTTGGTTTAAACAGCAAAATGCAGACTTGCAGGGTACTTGTTTTCTTAGACTTTGGAGAACCATATAATTTAGAAGTTTTCTTATCCAGTGCCTTCACTGTACAGGGATGGAGTGGGTTAGGACTAAGACTCCCCAGAGGGAACAGTGCAGCCAATACAATCCCTCGAGGCAGCAGGCAGAGCTGATTTAGGAATCTACAGTCTCAAGAATGTCTGTCATAAGATTTAGATTCAAGGCCCAGGCATCCCAGACTCACAACTGCAGGGGCTCACCACCATCTCTTTAATACTCTAACTTCATTTTGTTCAGCAAAGGTTGGGCAGTGGATACGGCTACTGGAAGGTCACATTTGCTTTTCCTGTGCCTTTCCTCTCCCCTACCCCTGCCTTGGAGTTGGCTTAGACACTTTGCTCAGCACAGAAGCAGCATGCAGGTAGTCATTCAACCCAACAACCTTCCATGTCCTCCATGTCCTCCCAATATCAGCTCAGCTTTGGAAGCTGGTAACTACTGCTCCACTAGATAGATGGGGATACTAAGTCTTGCCCAAGACTAGGGACAACTCTCCTATCTCCAGCCCACCATGCTGAGCTGTCTGCTACACATCAGGAAGAACTTTAGAGACCTCCCTTTGCCACCCCCACTCCAGCCTCATAGTCAAAGGAAATAATTTCTCTACAAGTACAAATTTGCCAAGATATAACATGTTAAGTCTTCAACCCTAGAAGGAGACAGAAAACAGAAGAAAGAAGTAAAGGAAGAATTGCAGGAGGATACTAAATAGGAGAAAGTCTGGAGAAAGAACTTACGATGGCAGGAAGAGCACATCCTTTATTTAGAGTCCAGCAGACTGGCTCTGTTCCTTATTAGTCATGCGACCTTGGGCAAGTCATCCAACCTTTCTGCATGCCCAACCTTTCTGTGTGCCCACCTGAGTCATTAGGTTGCTGTGAGAATTCAGTATATGAAGAGCTTCCTGCAGGGTGCTCTCTGCGTGGAATTGATTAGAATCATCCTATGGAATGTAAGGGCTGGAAAAGGCTGGAAAGATGACCTAATCCTGGTGTCTCATTTCACAAGCGGAGAAAACAGGGTCTAAAGAGAGGAACTGACTTGCCCAAGGTCACAAGGCAAAGTCATGTTGATGCTGGGTCTAGCACCTTCAGTTTATTTTTTTAAATCAAAGATCATAACTTGTCAATAGATTTGATCTTACAAGTTGGGAAAGCTGCACAGTTATCAGTCTTCCAGCCTCTTCAGTGGCTCCTCCAGCCTCTGAAGTCCTAAATTTAAGTTGTCTTTCACTGCTTAACAAGTAAAAATGCGGTACTTCTGTCCAGAAAAAAATATATATACATATAAATTTTAAAACACCAAAATTAAAACTAAACTTCTAGGCCGTAACAAAAAGGCATTATTTTAAGCCTCCCTCTTTTGCCTTCCTCTCACTACCCGCCGACCCAAATATTTTGCAATAATAGTAATGCTTCAAGGAAAGAAAAAATAAAAATCTGATGCACTTAGCAGATATTTCAGTACAATAATGTATCACAGATGTTCATATCAAACAGTGCATACGCGCATGCAATTTTACTGAGAAGGCTGTTGCATTTCTGACTTTGGGTTTTGGGATCCTTAACAACCCATCTACCCAGGTTCTGGAATTCCACCCTGTTCGGTTAGTCCAAGGCTGCCCAAGGGCTTGGAAGAGGGATTTCATCACCTCCCTCCAAAATGATAACAGGACAAATTGGTGCAGTCAGACGTTCCAGCAGGTGGTGAAGGGTCTGTAGATTAAGGAAAACCAAGAGGAGTACTGTTTTCTTTTGTTCAGGATTTGCTTTCTGTAGCCCTTTCGTGGAGTTAGGCCCAAGAACAATGCGAAGAACTGGCCCAGGCTGGTGATGGGGCGGGTGCATTTTAAAAACAGAAATCAGAGTCTGTTTGATCTTCAAACGTGGGCTTTGGAGACTGTCAGCGGGCTCCTTGCTGGCCGATGAATGGCTCTGAGGAACTTTTCCTAGAACATAACCTCACACACTTTCCAGCAAATATTTTCACCCTACCAGAGCCCTCATTTGGTTGAACAGCAGCATTTCCAGACTCCGAAGAAAGATAGTTTTGTTGTTTTAAGAGAGACAGATTAAAGCCAGGGGCTGTTTAACTAGAGCTCGAGTGCTCCCTTCAGCCCTTGTCGGATTCCTCTGTGGTTGGTACAAAGAGGGTGTTGAGAGTGATGCTGGATCCCCCACCTCTCCAACCTAAAAAAGATATCGAGGCTAGACATGAGGCCTCTGATCAGAGAGGCCCCCCACAAACCTGCCTCCAAAATGAGATGGGCGGTGAGCACTCCCCCTACCCCAGATAATATCAGCTCCCAAGGCTGGCAAGGGAAAAGTCACTTCAGAGGGAGAGAGCCGCTATGTTCAGAGGAATCAGCACCAGGCCAGAGAATACGCAGGATTTTCCCCCATGGAGAAGGAGTCAGGCATAGTCAGAACCCTGCGGGGCGTGACTAACTGCCCCAATATTCCTGCCCCTGGGGCCCTCTGGGTAAGGACTCCACAATTATGGGAGAGCCAGCAGGAGAACCGACAAACCCTCCTTTCATTTGGCCGGCAAGTCAATCTGCCTTCTTACCTCCCTGGGGACAATATTGCATTTCCCCTGGAAAAACAAAGGCCAGAGATCCCGGAAAGGGGATCAGTTTCTGCCACGGTTTCCCTGGTGAAGAGGCTGCAACATCTCAGGAGCAGCAGGCAGGTCTGATTCTGATTCTGGCGGGAGGGTTCCTGGCCTGGTCATTTTGTGGGGCTGTCTTCTTAATGGGGAGCAGGCTTGTCTCAGGACCTTGCCTCACTCAGAGGCCTGGGAGCCCCCACCAGGGATTGACAGTCCTGTTCTCAAGGCACAGATGTGAACTCATTGTTCCCAGGGCCTCAGAGTTGAGTTTGGGGCCAGTGAGTTGGGAGTGACCTCTGCCCATGGAGACAGGCTTTTAATGACATTTTGCTGGTTCAGGTCTCTTGCAGCCAGAGACTTTAAACCTCTTAAACCCCTCCCCTTTCCCTGCCCCCACTTCTGAGGTTCAGAAATCAGAACTGTCAACCTTTAAGCAAACACATTTCTCTGAAATTATTAACCCCCAAAGTCTCCTTGCTAACTTTCTCTCGGTCTTAGGGAGGCTGTCCGAGGGTCACAGCTTAGCAAAGCCCAGAGAACTCTGCAGCTCTTAACCCGAAATGGCAAACCAGTGCTTGCAGAGGCCAAATTCAGGACACCTCCTCTGTCAGCCTAGCTGAGACACCACATCCATCCCCAGGCCCTCTTCCTACAGACCCATAGCCCAGGGTGCAGGTCCACACAACAGCCTCACGAGAGCCTCCTGCTTCCAAAACAACAGAGCCCTGCATGGCCCGACACAGACTGGCAACTCCCTTCTAGTTTTGGATCACTCTGATGCTCCCAAGAAAATTCTTTCTGCTCAGGCGAGCACAGCAGGTGGAAAGTGAATATCCCAACAGGAAACCACTGAAATAGAAGCAAACATCTAAACTCTTACATCAAATCCTAGCACATACCAGTTTCCCTTCACCCTACCAAAACAGCCCAACTGGTGCCCTGGGCCAGAAAGGACCTCTCCCTTTGGAGAAAGGACCTGTTCCAGCTGCCTACTGGAGGAAGGCGACAATAATCAGAGAAGAGAAAGGTGCCAGGCTTTCCAGGCTGCCACCACATGTTGCCTACCTGAGAGAAGTTGAGCCCATTGAGCGGGTGGCACTGCTCCTCCACGCGCTCCACAGCACCAGTGCTCTTCTTCATCTTCTCAGCCTGCTGGGCCAGGTAGAGGTCCAGCACAGGCACGCCTCGGGAACGCACATCCGTCTCCGTGAGTGAGTTCACCATAAGCATCACCCACACGGGCCTCTTACGCTCCCAGTTGCCTGCGATAGCGTTGAACAGGTAGTCAGCATACAGCCCTTTTCCCCGCTGTGCAGGCGTCATCCAGGAAGGCATCATCAACTTCACATAGTCTAGGTGGCGCTTCAGGCGCCAGTAGAGTTCCTGGGGCAGCACATCCTGCAGGTTCTCCCCAGGGGGCAGCAGCTGGCAGCTGGCCAGAGCTGAGACAGTGTAGGGGTCCGTCAGGTCCAGCTCAAAGTAGACACGGGCACTGGTCTGGAAGGCTGCCTTGGAGTTGTCGGGGATGAAATCCCAGACGCGGGTATAAGGGACATGGATGGTGCCAAATAGGTAAGCTGGAGGATGGCGCCGTATGGTCCACAGGAAGGAGTTCAGGTCCCTCTGCTGCAGGGGGAGAGAAGACAGGCCAAGCAGTGAGGCCGAAGGCAGCAGAGGAGAGCCAGGGCTGGCACAGACAGAAACAGGGAGGGGTGGGAAAGGAAGCTGAAAAACCCACATTCAAAGCTTGGCATTGCCGTGTTTTAGATGAAAGATCTGGACTGAATCATTTCACTCCCCACAGACTCAGTTTCCTCAAATGGAAGTGAGAGCGGGGTCGGCGGGCTGGGAGGGATAAAAGACATGATGTATATGTACTGAGCCCTGAGGGCACTGCCAGGCACAGAGGAAGTGGGCGATGAAGAGAAGCTCTCATTATGACCAGCTTTCACTGTGAGAGCCAAGCACTGCACCCCGCCACCTGAGAACATTCAGACTTGGCCAAACCAAACCTTCACCAGTGGTGTTTTGTGTGGAGGGTGGGGCGAGGAGGACCAAGAGTCCTGCTCTGGCAAGAAGGGAGGAAGTCATATAACTTTAAAATCCAACCATTAGAAGATACACGCCAAGAGCACTTTGAAAGCAGAACACCTATTAAAAATAGCACACCTATTTCAACAGTTACTTCCCGTTCATCAGGATGGATATGGCTTTCTTTTTGGAGGGCAGGTCTGAGCTGAGAAAGTGCTTCAAAATCCTGTAAAGCCAAGTAAAGTCTTAATTTCTGGTATGGGAGGCAAGGGTTCCACAGAAGGGAATCCCAAGAAATGTACATTATTTTGGATACTTTCCAGGTTTCTCCATCAAAAAATGTATACCTGGTCTCCACCCGTAATTCTGTCATTTTCTATGTCCTAAGGTAGGGGTGTGTGTGTGTGTGTGTGTGTGTGTGTGTGTAGGGGCATGCAGAACAGGGTCAAGTCTCCGGACCCAGATTAGGGCTAGGGAGTAAGGGGTATAAAACGGGGACTATTATTTCTTCCAGGCAAAGCCATTTTCCATCCAGAATGTCCCTAGAATCCCAGTGATCACTTGAGAGCTTTAGACCAATTCAACATTTTTCTCCCAGATTCTGGCACAAACGAAAAATGTGTACTGGGGAGTGTCAATGGGGAAACAGTTTTTTACTTTACTAACAAGCAAAAGTTGTAAATCCCAGCACACTCCAGTTAGTCCAAGAACAGCTACAGCCAACAAGTCCCCTTTTCTGTGCAAGGCCAGCTGCTGGAGCTGCACCTTGCCCAAGGTCAACTAATTCCCTGCTAACAGGGCAATGCACTCGACACAGTTTTCTGGTCTCTCGACCTCCAATTCAGGGTTATTGCCAGTGTGTTAACTTATGATTAAGGAGAGGCGAAAATCAAGGGATTCCTGAAGGAAATTAGGAGGACCAGATTTCTCGACCCCCAAGGAAATACCAGGCCAACATATCTAGGCGTTTCCTTTTTCTCTCCTCTGGAGTCTTCCCCCTATTCGCCCAAACAGGGGCACCTTGAACAGTGGGTGTAAAGCCTGGGCTTCAGAGGGAGAGAGGAAGGGGAACCAGCACCAGCACTGGGGAGAAATTGTGCCTTGAGTGGAAACAGGAGGGCAGGGAGAGGGAGGGGAGCCTGGGAAGGGGTAGAGTGGGTGAATGAGAGGGCGAAAGGATCTTCTTGGAGAAGACAGGGGCAAAATAATGTGGTAAGATAGAGACCAGAAGGTCAAGACAGGATAAAAGTCGGAGAGAACTCAGTCAAAAAGGGTAAACAGAGCGGAAACATCCAAGCAGGACCAAAGGCGAAAGGAGAGCCCGGACGTCAGCGAGTGGAGAGGGAACCGGAGAGAGGGAGCGCCCCATCGGGGCTCCGGAGCCTGGGCTGACAGAAGGGATAGAAGGGCGCTCAAGGCTGTGCCCTGGGGCAGAGGTGGAGCGGGTGCTCAGAGAAAGAGGGTGCAAAAGGGGGTAGGACCCAAACCATCGCCCCAGGGGCTTAAGTGCCCTGGCAGGCCCTCGGGTGGGAGAGTGGCGGGGCAGGCGCTCGCTC
>NW_022900935.1:27324435-27324719 GCF_012274545.1 Fukomys damarensis
AGCCCAGAGATACCGGGAGCCCTCTGGGGCGTGGTTGGATGTCCCTGTTGGACCTGGGGGTCCCTCTAGGGCGGGGCTCCGTCTGTTGAAGCGGGGGACCCTCTGGGGCGGGGCCCCTTACCAGGGCTCGCAGCCCGGTTGGCCAAGCGCCGGGGCTCTGAGAGCGCGCAGAGGTCCCAGGACACTCAGGGGTCCCAGAGCTGCGCTGGGGTCCGGGGACACGTGGGGTTGCTGGGGCAGCACAGAGATCCCGGGGTGCGCGGGGTCTCGGGTTATGCCGGGCA
>NW_022900935.1:27325414-27329751 GCF_012274545.1 Fukomys damarensis
TCGCTGGTTCCCCCGTGAACGAAGCTGGGGGAGCAGCGACAAATTGGGGACTTGGACCAGCTTCGTCCAGCGCACCCGCGGGTCTTGGCGGAAGTGAACAGCCAGAGGGGTAGCAGTTGCGCAGGCATTTGTAGATAAGCTGGTAATGCAGCAATCACGCGGAATCCGGGGAAACTGCTATTTACAATTTTGCATCAGGCGCCTGTGCCTAATACTGGCACTAGCGTCGTAGGTGTTCTGCAAACACTAGCTGAGTTAAAAATAAAACTTTAAAAAGAACAGAAAATAATCATCCTCAGCAGGCCTTGGAGACTTCCTCTGCCATCTGTTTTCTTGAATCCACACAGTATCCCAGCGCATGGATCTAGAAGGGTGAGAATTCATATTTTGGTTTCTTAGACCACCTCAATTGGAAGATCCCTCAGAATCATTCCTTTCTGTCCGGGGAGCAAACAAGGCTTAGAGAAAGCCAAAGAGTAATACTAAGCTTCTAGACGCCAAACAGGGAAACTGAGCCACAGTACCACTGCTTAGTTTGTTGATTCTTCTACCCTGGCATTTGAGGTTGAATGAATCAGATGAAAGTATTAGAAGCCTGCAGTTGGCGGGAAGGAAGACGGGCAAATATGCAAAGAGTTGACTAAAATACTATGATGCCAAAAATAGAGAAGTACAAGGAGATGGGAGCGGGGAGGGAAGACTCCTAACACAGGCTGGAGACCCAGGGAAGAATTCCGGAGATAGTGTTTGTAAGATTAGTCAAAAGTAGATGAGAGAGAGCTGCGCTGAAGGACTTCTCTGTGGAGGAGGAGCAGGTGCCAAAGCTTAGCAAGATGAGAGCACAGGTGCCTGCAAGCAAGGACCGCAGGCAGTGTTAGGCGCCACTGGAGCAGAAGGCAAGTGGCAGGAGCTGAAGCTGTATCTTCTGGCCAGGTCAAGAAGATTCGACCTTTGTATGTGCAAGGTGATAGGAAGTCACTGCAAGGCTTGAAGTCAAGGGTGGCAGGAGCACATTGGTACTTACATGGGATGTGGATTAGAGGGGCAAGGTGTAGACTTAAAGACCAGTGGAGAGACAGGCAGGGAGAAGAACACCAGAAGGAAAGGAAGGGGACATGAGAGATTGGCAGGTTGAATCACACAAGCCACAAGAAATCATCACTTTTGCAGATCAGAAATGAATGAACGTTGGCAGTTTCACATCTTTGGATTTACTCGTGTCCATAGCAACCTCCGCGTGTCAGTCTTAGCCACACTCATATGGTGAGAGATGCTGAGAGGGCCAGAGCGCCCAGACAGTAGGGTACCAGAGTGCAGTGTAGCTCTGCATGTCTCCCACACAGAGCTCCCAGAGTCCAGAGCCTTAGCTGTGACCAAAGAAATGTCACCAGCCCCCACCTCTGAGGCTCTGAAAGCAAAGCTGCAAGTCCTCTTGGTGAGGCAGGGAAATAGTTGGGTGAATTTAATTCCACTCAGTCGGGGGGGACATGGTCTTTGCTAGGGAGTTAGATGACACGAGGTAAGGTCATGAATTAGGTCATTTTAAAAATGACGGTATATGCAAGTATGTATTGGTAATTTTAAAAACCTTTCCTGAATTTCAAACAAAGGTGACTTGGTATCATTTTTCCCCCTAAATTTACAAAGTTTTGATGGCTAATTTTCTTGAGTGTTAACTGTGAGTTTTTCCTCCCTACCCCTACACAATACTGCGACCAGGGGCAGAATAATTAGCTTCTCTGTGTTCTTCACCAGCAGCTTCCTCCCTATTTTTTTAAAACCAGTCAGTGGGCGCAATAAGGTTTTAGGGTCTTCATCAGTATTGGTACTGATATTGTTAATAAGATGCAAGAACAAATACATTTTCCAGTCCAAGAGAACTGAAAACATACATCCATGCAGACACTTACCCGTAAATGTATATAGCAGCGTTATTTACAATAGCTAAAAGGTGGAAATAGCCCAAATGTCCATCAGCTGATGAATGAATAAACCAAATGTAGTATGTCGAGATGTTACTTTGTACAATTTAAATGGATAGAATTCCTTTTTCTCATTTTTGGTACCGGTAATCAAACTCCAGGCCTTGAGCTTGCCAGTTGGGCGCTGTGCCACTGAGCTAAATCCCCAGCCCCAAAATGGATAGAATTTTTAAATGAAATGTATCCACATGTAGTAATATTATTTGGCTATAGAGAGGAATGAAATAATTGGCATATGCTATAGTATTAAAATATAACTGACATGCAATGTTAAGAATAGTATGCTAAATAGATGAAGCTAATCACAAGAGAGTATATATTATATGAGTCCATTCATTTGAATTTTCAGAATAGGCAAATAGAGACAGAAAGTGAATTAGTGGTTGCTTACTGCTCAGGGGAATGTTGACAATGGGACCATAGCTAAAGGACATTGGGTTTCTTTTTGGAGTTATTAAAATATTTTTGAAAAGGGGGATGATTGTACAACTCTGCAAATAAACTGAAAATACTTCACATAGGTGAGTTTTATGTGATCCACATTATATTTCATAAACTATTACTTGTTTTTTTTTAAAAACAAACAAACAGTAGGGAGTCCCAGGTGTGTGCTGCTTAAGAATGTGGGTCTCAGTGTTTCCAGTCTTCCTTCTGCATGATGTTGTAAGTCAGGCCCTGGCTGGTGCTAAGTCCTGAGTCTAGAGACTAGGTGGCTTAGACAGTTCACCCATCTGTCCTCTTGGGATTTGTGCGTGAATCACCCTGAGCAGGACTAGTATGAGCAAGTTCATGGAATAGATAACATCTAAGGTGCTCTGAACACAACACCAGAGCTCTGAGTTCCAAGGCCACAGCCTGCCCAAGGCCTTTAAGCAGGACAGGAAAGGGCTTGGGGCACTGGACTCCAACTCTAGCCTCATCTTCCATGAGGTATGTTTGGCCCACTTTCCTTTTATTGCAATTTAATTGAGTTGTTTTATCAGATTGGAACCAGGAACCTGTAGGCTGTAACAGCTGGGGCAGGAACAGAAGCCTTGTAGCGTAACTAAACCAACAAAGTGCTACCTGAGCAGATCCCAGAGCCTGGCTGCTGCAAAAGAGTCACTGGCATGGAGGGCGGTGAAGGACTCCCCTGCTCACTACAGCTCAAAGGAAGACCTTTGCTCTGGGCCTGAGAGCTGCCTTCTCTGCAGGCCATTGCAGGGATCACTGGTCACACTGGCATTTTCAAATGGGCATAGTCCAACTTCCAGCTCTGCCACTTACCCCATGCATGCTTCCTTATCTCCACCCAAAGGTTCTGTCTCCTGTACCCCAGTGTTGGCTGGAAGTTAATCCTCGATGACTGAAGGACACAGTTGCATTAAGGTTGAGGGAGAAGAGAAGCTGATACCAGGACCAGGCAGAGGTCAGTTTAAGACGGTCTAGAGTGACAGCACCAGAAAAAAGTGCAGACCCTGAGATGACTTAGAAATGGGTACTTCCTCACAAAAGTGGAGAAATGGGCACATGGTCAGAAAGTACACTAAAGGATTAGAGTTGCCATATAAAATGACATTCATCCAAAACAAAAATCCATACTGTGACCCAACCAAGAGGTGGAGTGGAAGAGACACAGACAGGGTTTTGTCCTCAGAGAGCTTGCACTCCAGCAGAGAAGACAGTTATGCAAACAAACACCAGGTTTTAGGGAAACACAGAGGGAGAAAACAAAGCAGCTAAGTCAGGTTTAGGAAAGAAGAGCTCAACAGAGGTCTTTTGCAAGAACTGGAGGTTGGAGTCAACCTTTAAGGATTAGCAAGAATTAAACAGGATGGATGAGGAAAGGGAGGTTGTTTCAAGGAATGTGAACATTATGCACAAAGGTATTTGGAATGTTTGGCACATTTAGGGAATAGTAACCACGGTGGGGCGTACCGAGACTGCAGGAGAACCATTGGAAATGGTCAGGAATCAGACTGCCCCAGGGAGGGCTATGCATGACCACGGAAGGCTCTTCATCTGACTGTGCAGAGGAGATAATCTCCGCATGGTCTGCTTGAGGATGACTAACATGCCAGATTTCAGATAGGCTATGTGCACAGATGTGTGTGCAGGCCTCAGGCAGATAACAGCAATGACACATTGACTCTACTAACTCACAAGTATTTATTGGGCACCCATTTGTGCTATACATTCTGTATGACAGAACAGTAGACTGTGAGATCTGGCTCTTTGCAATTTTTGCATGAGACAAAATTATATAGATGGTGAGTTGAAGCACGTGTAAGTGAATATTACTACAGTGAACATGGGGTGCAGATATTTATTTGAGGTATTGACATCATATTATTTGTATATAAATGTGTGTGTGTG
>NW_022900935.1:27329796-27435325 GCF_012274545.1 Fukomys damarensis
ACATCATATTTTGTATATAAATGTGTGTGTGTGATAGAAAATATGGTAAATGTTTAATTTAAATATTTACCCATTACAGTAAAAGAAATATTGCCAAGAATGATGGGATAAGTGTGTTTGAAGTGACAGGGAGTGTTTTGAGGTGGATTAATGGTAACATGTCTTCTACTGTAATATATCTCTAATTTAAATATTCACTGTATTTTGGATCATTCCTTGTAGACTCAAAAGTAAGCTTTCTTTCTTTTTCTTTATTAAATTTATTAGTACATTTTAGGTATACAATACAGTTGCATTCATCATTGGGATCGTGTACCTGTACATGACTTATCAGGTTGTTATTTTTCCCCATTCTCCAGCCCTCCCCTCAGCCCCTCCACCCTTCCCTTTTTACAAAGACATTGTTTCCATGTTTTTCCTTTTCACATATTTTTTTCTTTACCCTTTTTAACTTTCTCCTACCCCTCCCACTTCTTGTATTCTTTTAGACTTTTCCTATTGCACAATATCAATTATACATTATAATCCTTCTTTACACTTTTACTTTTTCACACCAGAGAAACTCTTTAGTATTTACACATATGTAACTTATTAATTTCACTTATGAGTATGGCCTCAATGTGCATCCACTTAGCTATAAATCTCTCTAGTTTCTCTTTATTTATGGCTGAGTAGTATTCCATTTTATTAAAAAACCACATCTTCTTTATCCAGTCTCCAGGTGATGGGAAATTGGGCTGTTTCCAAGTTTTAGCAATTACAAGCCATGCTGCTATAAATATGGGTGAGGGTATATCAATGTGGTATGATTCTTTTAATTCTTCTGGGAATATACCCATCAGATCAATAGCTGGGTCAAATGGGATTCCTAATCCTAGTTTTTTGAGGTATCTCCATATTGATATCCACAGTGGTTGCACCAGTCTGCACTCCCACCAACAATGGAGAAGGGTTCCTATTGCCCCACAACCCCTCCACAATTTGTTATTGTTTGATTTCTTGACAGCAGCCATTCTTTCTGGGGTGAGATAGAATCTCAGTGTTGTTTTCATCTGCATCTCTCAAATGACCAGTGATGATGAAAATTTTTATATGATTATTTGCTGCTTTTACTTGTTTTAGAAATGTCTGTCTGTTCATTTCAGATGGCCATTTTTGAATTGGATCTTTATATTTGGAGGGTCTGATTTTTTTGAGTTCTTTATATATTCTAGATAGTAGAACTTTGTCTGAGGAATAGTTGGTAAAATTTTCCCCCACATTGTGGGTCGTCTCTTAGCTCTGCTTGTGATTACTCTGGCAGTGCAGAAGCTTTTTTAAAAGATGAGATACCAGTTGTTGATTCTTTGTGCTAGTTCCCATGCTACTCAGCATTTGTTCATAAAATCTTTTCCTATGCCAATATCTTCAAGAGTTCTACCTAACTTATTTTCCAACAAGTTTAGTGTTTCTATTTTAATATTTAGATCTTTAATCCACTTGGATTTTAGTTTTGTGCATGGTGAAATATATGGGTCTGGTTTTAATCTTTGGCAAATTGAAATACGGTTTTTCCAACACCATTTATTAAAGAGGCTATCTTTTCTCCAGTGAGGATAGTTGGCTTCATGGTCAAAGATGAGGTAGCTGAGCATTTCTGGAGTTGTTTCTGCATCTTCTAATCTATTCCACTGATGCTTAGGTCTGTTTCTTTGCCAGTACCAGGCTGTTTTTATCACAGTGGCTTTGCAGTATAGTTTCAAGTTGGGGATTGTGATACTCCTGCCATGTCTCTGTTGCCTAGAATGGCTTTTGCTACTCTAGGTCTCTTCTGATTCCAAATTAATTTTTGGATTGTTTTCTCTAGTTCCAAGAAATAAACTGTTAGGATTTCAACAGAGATTGCATTGAATCGGTATAGCAGTTTTGAAGAATGGCCATTTTCACTATATTGGTCCTTCCTACCCAGGAACAAAGGATGTTTTTCCATTTTCTTATGTCCTCTTCAATCTCTTTTTCTTAGAGTGCTGTAGTTTTCAGTTTAGAGGTTTTTTTGTCTCCTTCATTAGATTGATTCCTAGATATTTCATTTTTTTGGATGCTCTTGTGAAAGGGATTGTTTCCCTAATTTGACTCTCAGTGAGACTGTTATTTGTGTACAAGAAGGCTATTGATTTTTGAGAGTTTACCTTGTATCCAGCTACTTTACTAAATCTGTCAATGAAGTCTAAAAGTCTTTTGGTGGAGTTTTTGGGTCTTCTATGTAGAGTATCATACCATCAACAAATAATGACAGTTTCTCTTCTTCCTTTCCTATCTTTATTGCTTTAATTTCTTTCTCATGTCTAATTGAGGTGGCCAATGTTTCCAGAGCTATATTGACCAGGAGTGGTGATAGTGGATCCTTGTCTTGTTCCTGATTTTAGCATGAAGGTTTTTCAGGTTTTGACCATTTAGTATGATGTTGGCTATTGGTTTTCATAGATAGCGTTTATCAAGTTCAGATAAAGACCATCTGTTCCAATTTTCTGCAGGGTTTTTTTTTTTTAACATGAATAGGTGTTGAATTTTGTTGAATGCTTCTTCTTCATCTATTGAGAGGATCATATGGTTTTTGTCCTTGAGTCTGTTAATATAGCTTTCTGGATTATCTTTTTAAAGATCTTCCATACTCTTTTTCATAATGGTCATACTAATTTGCATCTCCACCAACAGTGTGCAGAGGTTAGTTAAAATGAAGTTTCAGTTATGAGATGAGAAAATTCTAAGAATATAATGTATATATTAATTCATTGGACTATAATAATCACTACAGTGTATAGACATATTAGTAAGTCATGATATATGTCTTAAACACATGCAATGTTTATTTGTGAATTAACTATTTTAAAATGAAAAAAATTTACAAATGTCAAAAAAAAAAAAAAGCATGTAAAGACCAGATGAGTGCCGGCATATCATAGTAATCTAGACACAGCCATTGAAAGCCAAAGGGTTGGACATTTTCCTGGAAGATCAGGATTTAAATTAGTCTGTGGAGGAATAAAGCACTTAAATGGACAGAAAGAGACTTGTGTGCATCTCAGGAAAGGGGAACGGTGAAGGAAGGGGCTGAGGATGGGCAGCACAATGGTGTTCTGGATGGTATTGAGAGTGGGCTGGAGAGGAGCCTAGGCTAGGGGGGTGTGGGTATGGGAAAAGATCTCAGGGTTACTGGTGGTCGGCTCCGAACCCTTTAGCTAAAGGATCTCAGTCACATTGTGAAACACATTTAAAGAAGAAGAAAGTGGATCCTGGGAGGACACGTGACGTAATCCAGTCACAGTTGATAGTTAGAAGGCTTGACTGTCTATCTGGATCTTTCCAATAAAGCACTTGCTTCCTTCAAGATGGGAAGCGTGCATAGATAGTACACATCAGATGGGATGCAGCTGATTGGCACACACACATGCACACACTAACACTCACATCACTGAGGACATGTTCATGCCACATGTGGAAACTCTGGGCTCCATAACCCAACCTCATTAGACCAGTGCGGTAATAGTCACTTTGGATTTGCCTTTCAGTTTAGTCCAAGCTGTGCATGCCTCCATTCCGCTACTTAGGATTCAATCGCAGTGTAGAAAGGAAAAAAAGAAATGTGATGCTTGAAACAAAATACCCCATCGAGCTGACCACTAAATGGCACTTAGACCCCGAGTATACACACAGCTGTTTTATGTAATGAAGGCTGTAGACCATGTTCCTGGCTATAAAATAACAAACCACATATAAAGTTTTACATTGCTGTGTAATTAGCACGGATCTGTGAGTGTGTGAGGTGGCCAGGGTGAGGGCAGGGGGCTTGGGCCGCAAACACTGTGAGCTGTGCAGGAAAGAGCATGCCTTGCAACTGAGAAGACAGGAGATCATTGGAATCCCTGCTCTACCACTTCATGCCCTTTGACTTCGGGCAACTCATTTAAGCTCTGCAAACTTCCAGGGTCATATTTGTCCAAAGGAGTGATAATACATGTTTTATAGCAGGGGTTTTACACCATTCCCTGTCTCCAGGGACATTTGACCATTTTAAAGCCCATTTTGGATCCCATAACTGAGAAGGTGCTACTGGCATTAGTGGATAGAGGCCTGGGACCTGCTAGGTATCTTCTGATGTACAGGATACCCCCCCACACCGCCCGCAGTGAAGAAGTATCCCACTCCAAATGCCAATCCTGCTGAGATGGACAAATCCTGCTGTGTAGGATTGCTACATGATATTATAGCCATCACTAACTTTTATTGAGCATTTTCTTTATGCTAGGCACTGATCTATCACTTTATATAAATGTGCTAAATCTCAGCTGTTTATAATAAATCTATGAGGAAGCTATTACTACTATCCTTATCCTAAAAATGGGGAAACGAGGCCCAGGGAGAAAACTTCCCCAAACTAACACAACTAGTAATTGAAGGAGCCAAGGTTTGAACCATGCTTCTTGCACAAACTCATGTTCAACAAGTGTCCACTGCAGTGTCTGGCATGTAGCAGTGTCAGTAACTTCTATAAAGAGAGGGAGAAGCTTCACTCATTGATCAAAACAACACATATTCATTTAGAGATTAGCCAGTGCTCAGTGCTAAAGGGTTGGTGAATGAGATAGGCAAGGTCCTTGCTTACACTCAGCTTTCTTTGTAGTTGATAAATAAAAATAATAAAAAGGTACTTAAATAAAAATAGAGATGATCTAAGTGACAGAGAGCACATGGTAAGTCATGAGGAGTCCACCTTGAGAAAAGCCAAAGGAAGTGTGCCTTTGGAAGGAACAACTTGGGCAATAGCCCTGAGGTAGAGAGGCACCTTGGTGTATTCCAGAAACACAGAAAAATCTAACAAAGTCAGACCTAAGTCATAAGGGGAAAAAACACCCTAAAAGCCAACAGAAAGTTAGTATAGGCCAGGTGAAAAAAAGACTTTGTAGGTAAAGGTAAGGAGTTTGAATTCCAGCTTTACTGAGAAGCCATAAGGAGGGTTTAAAGAAGAGTAATATGAGTATCATATTACAGTAATTAGAGAATCATTCAGACTTTGTGTCTGTGGGGTTGATGCACTCTTGAGCCCCTGGTGGCTATAGTGGAACTGGGGGAAGTGAGCAAGCTCACATGGACTTATGTCAGTAGCTACTATTTTGTGATGGGTGGATGGATGTGGAGGTGAGGCAAGGGAGGAATTGTGGACACCCTTAAGGTTTTGACCTTGAGCAACTGGCTCCATTAACAGAGTTAGGCAAGGCTGAGAGAGGAGCAGAGTTTTAAAAGGAGGTGTCATGAGTCCAATCTGAGGTGACATTAGCATGAGCTTCCCAGTAGAATCCAAGAGGAAGTGTTAAGGAAGCACCTTATAAATGAGCCTGGGGCTGGAGCTGAAGGGATCCATTTAGGACCCATTTGACAGATGAATGCAAATCAAGGGCCTACCAGAAGATAGGTAGACAGGTAGGTAGGTAGGTAGGTAGATAGATAGATAGATAGATAGATAGATAGATATAGAGACAGACAGACACACAGATAGGTAGACAGAATTGAAGAATCTCTAGGCTAAGCCCAGAGGACTTAGCCATTTCAAGTTAGAAATAGAATTATCCATCAAGAGACAGAAATTGGAGAAAAATCAGGAGAAAGAGAGGAATGAAACCCAATAAAATAAAATAGGTCAGTTACCCTTAGACTCAACTCCAGAGAGTTTGAAGGAGATGTTTTTGTGTACTCCTTGGATAGAAGCACAGGTGAAATGGTTTGAGGATAAAGAAAGAGGTGAGGAAGTGAGAACAACCATGAAAGGTGATTATTTTTTTAGCAGATCTGTGGTAAAAGGTAATGAAATGGAGTGGCCTGAGAACATGGACCAGTGGAAAGGCCTTGAGAAATGTGGATGATGTAGTGTGTTCCTAGGCCAGCGATGGTGAAACTTTTAAAGAATGAGTGCACAAATTGCAACCCCAAACCCACTTATGTATTGCAAAGTGACAACACTGTGATTAAACCTGAACACCTGATGCTCAGCGGATGGGGCAACTTGGCTCATGTGCCAACAGAGAGGGCTTTGCATGCCTGCTGTGCCATAGGTTCGCCACCACTGTTCTAGGCTGATGTGAAGGCTTTAGCACAGAGGGAGGAAATTGTGATCCCAAAGAAAGTGGGTGTTTGCTGGAGAAAGCAAGAGGTTTATTTCCAGAGACCATGAAGAGGCTGATCCTTGTTAGGACATTTCATTTGCAGTGACGTGCAGATGATTTCGGAGTCAGGCGGGTTGATGATTATCTCTGCTTCCTCACAGAGAAGGATCTGGGCTCTGACCTGGATCTCTGGCCATCTCCTAGCTCTGACCACTGATACAGACTGAGCCTTAATCCTGGCCCGGCCTGAGCTCTACCTCGTAGACCAAATGTGTAGTTGTGTCCAGCCACCTTCCTTTGTTCCTAAGGGGGATCCTAAGAAAGAGGATGGGTGACTCAGAATGACCCCTCTTTCTAGCAGAGAAGAACACTTGAAACAAAGTAAGGCTAGGCAGTGCTGGGATGGTCACCAGCTGAATGCATCCTTTGAGACACTATCAAGAATGGAAGTCCCCAGAACTTGTGAGGGGCTGGGTTGGTGGGAGTGAGCCCTTTGTGGGGAGTGCCGAAATAAGAGAGCCAAGAATAGGAGGTTATGGAAATAGGCCAAAAATTGGGATTTATTCGAATGAAAGGCCCCAGGTTGGACAGGAATGGAGAAATTCCTGAGACTGGCAATAGGACAAGTAAACAGAGCTGGGTGAAGGGTAAGTGGGTTGGTTGGGGTAATTGGTGATTCGACCAATCTAGGAATGCTGAGTGCTCTTCCAAATTTTATGGATCCTTGCAGAGTCAACGTGGTCTGTACAAGTGGATTTATACATTCATATATTGATTGAGAATTTATAACTTTAAACCATCTACCATGTAGGAAAAGCCTTCACTACTTCCTAGTGTAAGCTCTCTAGACCCCTATTTTTGATCTGTGAAGAGGGAACAATTACAATGTGGGACTCACAGGTTTGTGGTAGGGCTCAAGTAAGAAGGTATGAAAGCATTTTGTGTACTGTAAAGGGCCATGAAGATGGCTTTTGCAATAATTAATGATATTAAGAAGAGGAGACCTCAAAAGTAGCTCCTGTCCTTGTAGAAATACTTTCACACTCTTCTAAAAAGTTTTGGAAGGGACATGAGTCAACAACAACATGAAAACCTCATGAGAGATATTGTGGATGTTCTGAGTCATGGTGGTACCCAGGCCCCTTGACTGAGGGGCCAGAGAAGATGCATACCTTGCCTGGGGTCACTCTGCTGAGGAGCTGAGAGGGCAAAGGCAACCAGCGCTCCACTTGCTGAGCTAGGTGCCCTGGCAAGGGGCTGTGTGTAAGTTTGGTTCCACCAGGCACTGTTTGGACCAGCAGTGGCTCTGGTGACACCACGGGACACTACGTTAAATATTTATGCCTATGTGGCATTTTCTTACCAAATCCATTCATGAGAATTAACTGATTTTTTTTTCCTTCAGTTTTTGATGTTTTTATGTCGGTGTTCCAATCTGTATCTCCAGCCTGGTCTCCCCCTTACTTGAAAGCCCTATTCTCCCATCAAGCTCATCATATCCAAATTCACACCTCCATTTGGCTTGGTTCAGAGTTTGAGGCAGATTCTAGGCTTTCACTTTATTTTGAAAATGCTTTTCATCCACCTTCTCAAGGAGTTGTTAGGATACTGCTTAAGATATTTGGTGATAAGAAGCTCACTACCTCCTGAGGTAGGCAATTCCACTTGTAATTAGCTTATAATATTTAGAAATGTCTATATTTAAGCTATACCTGCCTCCTTGTGGCTTGTACCCACCATTCCCCGGTTCCTGCCTTTGGGATCACGTGGAGCAGATCTCTGTTTTCTTCCTGACTGCTATTCAGGTTACCTTGGGTCATATTACTGCTTCTTCCATTCCCCACTGAAAAGGTGTTGTTGCCCTTCATTGTCATGATTATTCTTATAAAAACCCCCACTGTCTAGAAATTATGCCAACATTTTGCAAATTTTTTAAATCTATTGATTCTCCAGTTTACTCATCCAGTGTCTGTATGTGCAGGCCTGAGGCTAAGAGAGAAAGAGTGGTTTGACCAGAGTCTTCAGCTCCTTGGCTCTCCTCTGGCTGGATCCGGGCTGCTTCACAGCACCAAGCTGCCATGACCTTGGGATCCAAGTAATCTCTCCATGGTAGAAGCTTTTGCTGACTCTCCAGCTTTTGTGAAAACCTCGCTTTGTTTGGGTGTTTGTTTGCTGCTGAGCTTTTTGTGTATCCAAAGTGGTTAGGATTATTTCTTTATTCCCCTCTCATGTCAGCGGCTAGCACTACAGGCTCTTCGATCTTAATTATATCCTTTTCCTCCAGAAATGTGACAGCTCAAATAATCATTATTTTTATCTAGAACATAAAATGTTAGCCCAGAACCAGGGAAATAGAACCTTTTAAGATAGTGAAGTCAAGTGATTGTCAGATATACAGGGAAAGAGTGTGGCTAGACAGGCTTCATGAGTATAGAGATCATTCCCGTTTTCCATTTTGTGTTGTTGGCTCATATTCATAATGGTTGCTGCTAGGACCGACTGAAAATACACTGGGCACTTGTAATCTGTCAGGCATTTAACTGTGTGTGAGCATTCTGGGTCACCACTTCACCAACCTTTGGTCTCATCAGACTTTGTAATCACAGCCATCCCAGTGAGTGTGCAGTGGTGTCTCATCGTGGGTTTAGCATACATCTCTGTAGTGACTGATGACGTTGAATATCTTTTTGTGTGCTCACTTGCCTTTCTTGTTTCTTCTTTAGTTCAGCCCTTGTTCAAATCTTTTGTTCATTTGTGTTGGGCTGTTTGGCTTTTCCCAGTTGGGTTGTAATAGTTCTTTACTCTTTTCACAAGTCCTTTGTCAAGTATGGCTTTATATATGTCTTCTCCTAGTGCATGATTTCTCCCAGTGCATGATTTGTATTTTCATAGTATTTAATGTTGAAATCTAGGTTATCAATTATTCTTTCACAATTTGTACTTTTTCTGTCCTTTTAAAGAAATACTGGCCTGACTCAGGGTCACTAAATTTTTTTCTCCTCTGTTTTATACTGGAAGTTTTACAGGTTTTGGTTTTGCACTTAGTGCAGTGATCCATTTTGTAGTTAAATTTTGTATGTGTTGTATGGTATAAATCAAAAGCAGCAGGCTCCTCCTCCTCCTCCTCCTGCTCATGCTCATTTTCCTCTTCTTTCCTTTCTTCCTGCTTCTCTATTCCTGTTCCACTTTCTCTTCCTCTGTTTCCTGTTCCTCCTGCTTCTTCTCCTCTCTTCTTTCTTTCACACCTCATTCCTCTCTCCCATTATTTTCCCTCTTCATCCTCTGCCTCCTTTTCTTTCTGTTCTCCTCTTCTCCCTTTGTCAAATAGATACCCATTGTTCCAATAACATCTCTTGAAAGATCTCTTTTCTACATAGACTTGCCTTGGTACCATTATCAAAAAGCAATTGGTTGAGCCAGGGTTTTAGCTCTGTGGTGCCACCGCCACCTGCCTAGCAAGCGCAAGGTCCTGAGTTTGATCCCCAGTACCTCTCCCAAATCAGTTGGCTATTTGTGTGTGGATCTATTTTCAGACTTTATTCTGTCCCACTGATATGCATAGAAATATCTGCAGCAACACCACATCGACTATACACTATGGCTTTATACTTAGACCTGAAAGTTAGGTAGTATAAGTCTTCCACTTTTGTTCTTCATTTTCCAATTTTTTTGGCTATGAAGTCATTTGCATTTTTATACAGATTTTGGAATCAGGCTTGTTTGTCCCTTTCTGTAAAAAAAACCAAACAAACAAGTTCTTGGGATTTTGACTGAATTTGCAACGAATCTCTACATCAATTAAGGGAGGATTTATATCTTGATTATATTGAGCTTTATAAATTCATAAACATAGTTTGTTTCTCCAAAGACTTTAACTTCTCTTAGCAATACTTCCATGTACATATCTGTACATCCTTTGCAAACATTTTCCTGAAGTATTTCAGGATGTTTGATGTTCATACAAATAGCATTTAAAATTTTTCAGTTTAATGATGGTTCCTTGAAAGTATATAAAGGGTATAGTTTCTGGGAGGCTGAGTCATGAAGATCACAAGTTTGAGCCCAGTTTAAACAACTAAACTTAGTGAGATATTGTCTTAAAACAAACCAAAACAAAACAATTTTTTAAAAGCCAGGTGTAGTGGCACATGCCTGTAATCCCAGCACTTGGGAGGCTAAGGCAGGAGGATCACTGTGAGTTCAAGACTAGCCTGGGCTACATAGTGAGTGCTAAGTCACTCTCAACTACATAGTGAGACCCTGTCTCAAAAAACAACAAAAAAACAAAAACAATTTTTTTTAAAAGAGATTGGGGATGCAGGTCAGCATTAAAGTCCTGGAATCAATCATAAATACTGAAAAAATGAAAAAGCCCAGTTGCTTTTGTAGATTGTTCCTATTTTCTGCATTTTCTACATCTACTGGGATCAGATGGACCTGTAATAGCATCCTTTTTTTTTTTTTTACTAGAAATTTGAAAAATTTTCCTGTCTCTTTTTTCCGTTTAGAGTGGCTAGAGGCTTATCATGATCATATTTAGGATTTATTAGTATTTTCCATCATTTTTCTCTCTTCTATTGTATCCTATACTTATTTCTGAGTTTTCCTATGTTGGTTTTGGATTTCCCTTCTTGTTCAATTTATAATTCACTTGTTTGTTTGAGACAGTGTCTCGCTATGTAGTTCAGGCTGGCCTCTAACTTGCAGAGGTCTACCTGCCTTAACCTGCCGAGTGCTTGGGATTACAGGCGTGTGCCACCATGCCAGATATAATTCTTAGTAAAGCAACATCAGGACTCGTAGATTACTGGACCACTTGAGTGAGGTGAGCAGGGTGGAGGGGTTGGGGAGGTGATCAGTGTACATGAGGCAGACCCTCCAGACCAACTCAAGAGGTGTGAGAGGGGTACTGCTTATATAGCAGCTGCAAGCCTGTGGTTGGTTCAAATTCATCAGAGTTGGTCTAAACTCAAGCCTTCCCATCTGAACCTACTGATCGCCGGAGTTCATTTCCACTGCTTAGTTCAAAGAGGCAAGGCCTCCACAGTCAGGGTGGACATGTCCCATTGTGGGCGTTGGCACCCAGAGCAGTCTCAGCTGTCTTGGCAACAGTTCTACCCAACATCAGGAGATGTGGCTGCTTGATTGGTGGCTCTTGCTTCACTGCAAAAATGGTGGGGCCCAAATCAGTAAATCTTCAGGAGAGCCAGCCACGTTAATAGCAGCTTAGTGGGGCTGGGAGATCTCTAGATCCCTCTCTGATATTTGCCATGTTAGGGATGGTCTTCCTGCCACTTCTCTTGGATCCCCACCCCACCCCTGCCCCTGTACTGAGGATCGAACTCAGGATCTTGCACTTGTGAGGCAGGTGAGGCGCCACTGAGCTAAATCCTCGGTCCTTTCCTGCCACTTCTAAATAGCTGCCATGGGCGACAGTGGTGTCTGGAGCAGCCAGAGTGGGAGAGGTGGACATTTTAGCTTCACCTCCTGTCATGATGGCCCAGAGAAAGGGGCACTTTAGTGTCCTGGGGGAAACAGAGGCAGGTTGCCCCAGTCTATTTTCAGGGGACGGGGTGGGGGGTGCAAAGGGGAGCCAGGAGGAGGGGCGTGCAGCTGTCAGCCAGACCAGGCACCTCTCGGGCTGTCAGAAAAAGGGGACAGTTGGGTACTCCTCATCTGTCTTTCCTTTGATTTTAAGCCATTCTTTATTTCTACTAATTTAATTTTATATGCATTGTCTTTCCTGCTTTTCACAGTTTTGGGTATGTTGCATTTTCATTTCCATTCAATTAAATTTATTTTGTATCTTGTTATATGTTCTTTGTTCATTGGTTTATACAGAAGCATTGTTTAGTTTTGAAATTATTGGATATTTCCTAGATATATATCCCTGTTATTGATTTCCAGTGAAATTCTCTTATGGTCAGATAACAAACTCTGGGTAATTTCAACCCTTTGAAATTTGAATGTTGAAGTCTCCAAGCATAATTTTGGGGTGTTTATTTTTTTATTCATGCCTGTCAGTTTTTGCTCCATATATTTATAAACTATTATTTGGTGCCTATACAAAGGATAATTGAAAGATACAGTGAATGTTTAAATTTTAAAAGAAATTTATGCATAACATACTATTATTAATCTATATATATATATATATACACACACACACACACACACACACACACACACACACATATATATATATATAAATTGAATTTTGGGAAACTTTAACGGTGCTGCCAACTTTGGAAAAAGTCATCCCAATTTACTGTGTTGACTTGGCATTGTACAGAAATATACAACCATATTTTAAGCGAGAAGCAATTTTAAATATGTTCAGGGACCATTTTCATCTCCAGAATTAAGGATTATTTTGATGTTATATCATTGCCTTTTCTCTTTTACTTTCCTTTTTAGTTTTATTTTAGGATTCCCTATTTTTAATGTTCATACAGAGATTTCTTTAACTGAAATACCAAATAGTTTCTTTGGTGTGAAAAACTATAATAGTACGCAGGATCCTAATGAGATAATTAATAATGTGAAGTAGGAAGTAAAGGGCTAAAGGTGTAAGGAAAGTGGGAAGGGTGGGGGAAAGGAAATAAGGGAGGGGAAAAATATGAGAAACTGAAAAATGGAAATAAAGTGTTTGTAAATGGGGAGGGGAGGAGGGGGTGAAGGGAGGGCAGGGACAAGGGGAAAAGTGAGAATCAAGACCTATTATGTAAAGGTACAGAATCCCCGTGATGAATGTAATTGTATTGTATACCTAGATTGTACCAATAACCTCAATAAAAAGAAAAAGAAAAAGAAATTTATTCCAGAAAAAGACATTGCCAAGAACAATGGGATAAGTGTGTTTGAAGTGAGGGGGATTTTGAGGGGAGTTAATGGCAATGAATCTCTTACTGTAGTCCATTTTTAAAAATTTAAGCATTCACAGTAATTTATGCCTATCCCTCAATGGCCAAACATTTAATGTTTATTTCTGTCAAACACAAACATTACCGTGGGTCTTCATTCACCTTAGTCACCGGGATCGGGCATCGTGTGACTTCTAACTCTTGCACAAAGTCCAAATGACCACGAAAGGTAAACATTTTGAATTGATTCGGGACATCGAGGCAGCTGTGACAATGCAAGCAGAGACACTCAGAAAAGGATTTCCAGAACTGCTTCAGAAAGAGGCAAGGGCGATGAGACGGATGCCTTCTAAGAGAGGGGGTGGTGTTCTGAAGGGGGCCAATGGCAACGTCTCTTTTACCTTAACAGAATTTGGAAAACATAAACATTTGCTGTAGTTTTGTATCATTCTTGATGCGTTTGGATCATGTCCTTTTGGACATCTTGTCACTACGAAAGACACTTTCCCAAATCCATGGTAATGTTTCTTGCCCTTGTATCTACTAAATCTGACGCTGATGTCTGGACTTCCTCTCAGCACTAACGTGGTGTATCTTCTTCCATACTTGGCTTGGGATCTGTTTGTGCTTTCACGTCTCAAGACTTCTTACAGGAATCAATAGTTGAATTTGCTTGTACAAATTCAACATCAAAAATATTTTAATGTAATTATGGATTTGGTTGGATTTAATGATATCATTTTGTTTTTATTTGTTTTACTTGTTCCCATCTTCTTTTGCATTAGTGGCTATGTTTTTTTAATTTTGGGTTTTTTTTTGTTGTTGTTGTTCTCATGCTATCTTTTTTTCATGAATTTTATTGGTACATTTTAGGTATACACATGAGAACATTCATCATTGGAAATTTGTACATTTACATGGTATATCATGGTTCTTATTTTTTCCCCATTTTCCTGCCCTTCCTTCAACCCTTCCAACCCTCCCCATTTACAAAGACTTTTCCATTTTATTTTTTACCTTATTAGCCTTTCTCACCTCCTCTTTTCCTTATTCTTCTCTTGTTCCCTTTCTTTTCTTTTGACAAGGTCTTGCTCTGTATTTCAGACTGCCCTTGAGCTCAGTATGTAGCCCAGGCTGGCCTTAAACTTAAAGCAATCCTCCTGCCTCAGCCTCCTGAGTGCTGGGATTACAAATGTGTGCTACCACACCCAGCTTCCTTCTTCTTTTAAAATATAAATTGCTACTTTATGATTTACAATGTACATGCCCAGGTTAGTGATAGATGTCTATATGTCTGTCTATCATCATTTCTTTCTTTTCTTTTCTTTTCATGACTCAGTTTTTCTCCTTCCCAATACAAGACAATTACAATATATTTAATATATGGTTTTGTTTGTAAACATTCTTGCAAATATATATTGTTATTCCGTGTACACATATTTTTAATTTATATGACTTGTATTCTATGACTTACCTGATGTTGTTCTTACTTTTATCAAGAAGAGTGTATTATTACAATCAATTCATATTTCTTCTGATTTTGGCCATATATTCAATGGTAACATCTCACACATTTTAACATCTCCACTCTGACTGATGGTCTTCCAGGTTTCTGGGAACTTCCCAGACCAACAAACAATGCTGCAATTAACATCTTCGCGCATGTTCTCCTGTAAATCTGGTGAGCATCCTTTAGAGGATGCATATCCAGGAGCTCAATAGCTGGATCATGGAGTCAAATTACTAAGTGGTAAGGGAGGCTCTCTAAAATGGCAGCACCACTCCATAATCCACCAACTAGAGAGTTTCCATGTCTCCATATCCCTGCGAATCATGTCACTATTCAGCCTTTTAAATTTTATTGGTGTAAATTAAATAAGGTGAAATCTCATTGTGGTTTTATTCACATTTCTGCGATTATTAATAATGTTAAGCAACTTTCCCCATTTTTTCTGTTTGTCAGTTTCTGGGGACAATTACCTATATGCATCCTTTATTCATTTTCTTGTGAGCTTTTTTTCTTACTGACTTGCAGGTGTATTTTATTTTATTTATTTTTATTTTTTGCAAGTAGAAGAAACAAGAATATGAAGTTAATCTTCTATCAGTTTGGGTCATTGTAGTTACCTTCTACCCTATCTTTATTTTCTCCATAGTGTCATTCATTGAATATAAATTATTTTATAGAATGGACTATGTCCCATGTTATTTGACTCATTGTATGTGCTCTTTTCTTTCTCATCTAATTCATAAAAGTGTTTTCTATTGACTTTATATTTCTCCACTCTTCTAATAACTTTATTATATATTCTATTAATTGTAGTTTTCTTTCATATTTGTGCTTCAAATCTACATAATATTACTTAGCTTTGTGTGTAGTATTAAGGGATCAAATTTCACCTTTCTACACACACTGGACTGGATTTCCCCAATGTAATATACTTAACAATCTGTTGGTATTAAATTGGTTTTTCATATTGCTTCTACTGTATGTTACTCTCTTATGCATGCATCTATATAAGTCCTAGCAGCAAAAAGAATGGAATTAACTGAGGACTAGCAGGACTAACTGTGGAAAGCTTAATGCAGGGTTACCAAGTTAAAAACATCAACAGAAACAGGTGGGTCCTCAGTGGAGACAATCGTGTGATAGATATTTGTGATGTCAGCTTGAGTGAGCGAGGAAACACCCAGCAGACTCACAGAGCACAGTTCTACTTGTGTCTGCGATGGTTGACATGTTAGCCTTAAACCGAGGACTCACTCCAGATGTGGATGGCACCAATAGGCTTGTAGCCTAGATGGAATAAAAAGGGAAAGAAAAAAGAAGTCTCCCCTTTCTGCTGTATGGAGGAGCTTCGGTCTTTGCCGTTGCCTTTGGGCACTGGTCTCCACTTCCTCCAGCTTTCCAGCACAGACTTATACTGGACTCTGCAGTGAGCTCCAGACCTTCGACCTTGGCCTGGATCCTCCAACTCTCCAGGGCACAGATGGCCATTTGCGCTCTTCCACCCCTGATTCCATAGGCAGCCACTGTAAGCTGACTTAGTAAATCCTTTACATGTTATACGTAAAATCTATTTTTGTATTAAATCTATTTCTCTAGTGACCCCTAACTGTTACAAATGGGGACGTCCTCATCCTGGCTCTCCAGGACACACACACACACAAGCTAGAATGGGCAAGGGTAGGGAGTTACTACTAAAACCCAGAGAAAGCTGTAGCTGGTATTCTGGGCTTCAAAATGCGAAGCAGACTGGGTCTACTTGCAACCTGGCAGAGAGAAAGGGACGGCGTAGCTACCCTCTGTCTTCTTTTCTCTCCAACCTTCCAGTGGCTCTTAATGGCAAACTCAATACAGACTCAGCAGGGCAAATACGTAAGTACAGTTAGTGCAATGCAAGGAGGCCAGTCTCTGAGAGCAAGAGAATAGAGGAAGGTGGAGAAAATCTGGAGGAGAAAACAGAATATTCAGTGCAAGCCATGCACCAGTGAGAGTGTTTCTGTCTCTGCACCTCTGTTCTATGTTGGTGGCATCCATCTGTTCTTGCTCCAGTACCATAAGTTCTTCCTCTTCCTCCTCCTCTTCCTCCTTCTCCCCCTCCATTTAAGGTTTAAAGTTTCTAGGTTAACTGCATTTTTATTACTCCATGTACATGTTAGAGTAAGTGTATAGAGTTCTCTAAAAATCAACTGGAATTTTGGTTGGCCTTATAGTAAATGTTTATATTGGTTTTGGAGAAGAAACACTTTTTTTAAGAAACATATTTTTAATATTAAGTCAGCCCACTGTGAGCAAGAATGACTCTCTATCATTCACATTATCTTCTATCTCCTTTGTTAGTGTCATGCTCTTCTGCATAGACACCCATCATATTCTTGGATAAATTAATTCCTAGGTACTTTCTATGAATGGTTCAAATATTTAGTGAATGACTGTTATGCACAAGCCCTGCATTGGTAACACAGACACTGCTGTGAGTAGGACATGGTCTCTGGTCTCACAGAGCTGGCCCTGCAGAGAAGCCATTGCACATGTAAACAGACAAATGCATGGCCACACACTAGGATGTGTGCTCTGAAGCCAAGGCCCAGCTTTCCACCCTGGCCCTCAGCCTCCCTCGTGTCATTTCTCAGGGCTCTGTGTTACTGCTCTTGTGAAGATCCCAGCCAGATGTCAGGATGTCAGGAGACAGGATTTGCAGGCCCGGATTTGATTCTAACCAGCCAGTCTGTTCATTTTTTAGAAGGAAGGATTGTGTTAGACAATTTTTAAGGCCTTCAGAGCCATCCATCTTCCTTCTCCCCCTTCTTCTTTCCTGCCTTGCCTTCCTCTTTCTCCTTTTCTTTTCCTCCCACCCCTTTCCCTCTTTCTTTTTCTTTCTCTTCTTTCCTTTCCTTCCCCTGATTTCTTCTTCCTTTTTCTCCTCTGTAATTGAGTGTGAAAGAGAACAGTATTAACCAGGGACAGAAAACAGCTGTGTTTGGTTTTAAGTACTATTGAGATGCTCCAGCTAAAATGCCTGCAGTAGAACATGCAGCTGTGTGTACTAGGAGGTGAATCCATGTTGAAGATGCACAACCAAGAGATACCAAAAAGGCATAATGTGAGACCACTGAGAGAGGGCATAGAATGTCAAAGAGGATGGCTGTGAATAGAATCCAAGAGTCTGAACCATTTTAAAGCAAGAGAAGGGAAACGGGGTTTTAGAGGAAACCTGTCAGTTATTGTTTTTTAGATGAAAAAATGTTTAATCTCCTAGGAAGTAACTTTAGATGGAAGGAAGATTGATTACTTCATAGTCTCTTAGGATGCTTTTTATATCATCTTTCCTCTGGGGAAAAAAAACTGCTCAAATTGATTGTTAACTGTGATTTCAAAAGTGTAGCATTGATTTTTAATTATTTTATTCACAAAATATTAGAGGAAGCCACCAATATTTGCTTAGTTCCCTCTTTTTGCCCATTTATAAAATGGGCATAATACTAAAAGCTGTGCTGAGATTGAATCTAAATTATGGGAAAGAAATTTCTACAGAGTTAGAAAAGTATAGTTTCAGTCTTTATGATAATATCAGTGGTTAAATTCATTTTCTGTCTTTAACCTTCCCCCCCACCATCCAGTAACTCAGTTTTTGTAAACCAGTGCTCATTCTATCTCACATCTTTTCCTTCTGTCCCAGTTCCTCAGGATTCCCCACGCCCATCAATTGGGAGATCAGAAAGATACCATCTGCTGGTTAATAAACACACATGTATCCCTTCATAAGTTGATTGGATCAGGGTGTCTCAGTGTCCTTGTTCTGAATGTTCGTACATTTCACCACACTCACTTATTGGAGGTCACACCCGGAGGCTCTGTGACTGGGATGAATCACATCTGAGTTGACTGTCCTTCCTGGAATTTACAGGCTGCAATGTATGTAAGTTCAGCCAAAGTGGACACCTGCCATCTACTCATAAGCACACTGGCTACTGGTTGTCAGGTCTTTACAGAACCTCCTTGGGGTGCCAGGCAGTGAGGACTGATGATCATGAAGAGGACTTCCATTGAGCACCCCCTGCATGTTCACACCTGGTGTGGAGTAAAAATAAAGTATGTAAGTGGGGCCCAGCTGTTCTGAAGGGAGGAAGATGGCAGGGAATGGTGAAGACTTTGCCATTTCAAACTTTAAGCCATTCCATTGGCAGATTTTGATTTATCTAGTTCAGATTTGGGACCTGCCGACCCACAACTCCCCCAAGTGAATTAATACTATTTTGTCAAGAGCCAAAAACTTGTCAAGTCCTTTCCAGCTTATTGACTTTCCATTGGCTCCTTGCTCACTCTGAGGCATGTTTATTTCTCTGGGAGTTGCAGGCTCATGTTCACAGGGCAGATTTTGGTCCATCCTCTTCCAAGTAGAGATGAGGAGCTGAAGATTTATCTGGGCTTCAGAGCCATCATTCTTGCATTCTTTATTCCCCCAGCTTAGTGTCCCAGAGACATTAATAAATGAATGGAAGATTGTTTGCTTTTTCTTTTGTGCGATATCAAACTGAAAGAAGAAACAAAACCAAAAGGAATCAGTTGTCCCAACTGTAGAGGACCAAAAGCTTCTATGATGAGATGGAGGTGCACAATGGTGAATGTGCATGACACTTTCCCTTTTCTCAAGGTACACTAGGCCCCCAGAGTTGAAAGTGCTAGGAAAGTCAGTGACAGGATTGATTGTAAAGCCCATGTGGTCTTTCCCTTAGTCTGATCCTCCACTCTGTACATCAGGGATGACTTAAGAAAGATTACGAGGGGGCTATGTGGTCTAGTAGGCCAAGCATGTACCTGGGAGAGGTCTGGGTGGAGCCTAGATCCTGTGGCCTTTTCTTCAGAGCTTGTGTGTGGCTCCCTGGGAGCTCAGGACAGTCTTTTCTTGCTTTCTGTTCTAGTCTTTTCTCCTGGAAGGTTGGGCTTTTCAAAAGTGCTGTCATCAATATACAAAGTTGATTTTGGGTGGCAACTGTAGGGCTGCGTCAATGGGTGTGTTGGGCTCCTCTGGGCCAGCTCTGAGCTGCACACCCACCAATAGAAGAAGCGTCCGAAAGCCAGTGGGTAGTGAGTGGATATTGGTGTTGTAGACAGCATATGGACTTCAAGTGACACAGGCTTAAATTTGGAACCCAAATATTCCAATTCTTAGTTGTACCAACTTGCATCATGTTACCTTCTAAGCCTGTTTTCAAACGATTTTCACAGCAACTCATATGAAGAAAGTATCCTAGAAAACTAAATGAGGTTGAACTATCACTGGAAGTAATGCTGGTGAAATGAAGAAGAAGGTTAAGACCAATTTAGCCCTTGCTCCTGCCAGACACTGTGCATTTATCTACACATGAACTCATGAAAGCTCTAGAAAGGAAATGTTTGTCTCATTTATGGATAAGAAAACTGAAGCCAAAGGAAAGTATGCCCTTTAAGGAATTTCCATGGGTTCCTCATACGTTTCTTGGATCAGGCAAGGTGATTCCACTTTACAGGTGAAAATCTGAGGAGCAGAGACACAGATGTACAATATGCTGGGGTCACACAGAAAGAAATTGGTGGTGGAGCTGGGCCTGGGCCCAGATCTCCCAGCTCTCTCAGCTCAGGGTTCTCTCACTGCCTAAACTTGTTGGGCCCAGCCAAGCCCAGGGAGGGCATGCTGCCCTGGGGTGGTGCTCTCCTGGACTAGCCTCACCCTCATGCCAGGGAAGCATGGCCCTACTCCCTGCCAGATGGTCTTGTTGCCCAATTTGGGGGCAGGAGCCAAGCCTGGCAGCCTTTGGTGGGCATCCAAGTCGAGTTGCTCTTTCCTGGGCTGAGTTTAGCACGCAGAATGGCTTCATCATCCAAATATGTCCTGTTAGACAAGCCTCAGCTGCTGGCCAGCGGGGCACTTGGCGGCCCCAGAGAACTTGGTGTTAATTGTGCCCAGACAAAGTAAATCATGGTTCTCATTAAGAGGAAGTCCAGCCATTCCCTGGCAGGCAAGGGGTGAGAGCTAGGAAAGGGAAGGGACTCCCACAAAGGAGTTAAATCCTACAACAGCCCGGTGACCTTGTGCAAGTGTCCAGATTGCTCTGGCTCTCTGCCCATCTGAAGACTGAAGAGAATGAACCCAAGGTCTTGATGGCTTGTGCCAGACTCTGGAGCTATCCTGTTGCTTTGTGTGTGTGCTTGGGGCACCATCAAGGACAGATCTCACAGTGTTCTGTGACATAATGGGCTGAGTGTCACCTGACTTGGGAAGGTAAGAGAAACCCTTTCCATGAAACAGGAACTCCCCCAGAGATGCTGTGAGTCCTAGAGTCTTTGTAGCAGGCTGGGATCCCCTGGAGACAGCAAGGGCCTCAAGGAGAGAAGAGCTTCCCTGCCGGCTGGGTCACTTATGGATGGAAGGGGAGGAGGGAGCTTATTAAAGTCTGTCCTGGCCAAATATCAAATTTTAGCTGCAAACCATGGTCAGATAAAAATCTCAAAACATTGGGTTAATTTGAAGACTAATTACAGCGATCCTACAAGTTCTGTCTTTGCTAAACATTCACCCACCTAGTCAGCCATGCTTTCCTTAATACAGTCATTCACTCACACACAGCATTCAGGAAGCTCCAGCCATGTGCTGAATACTATGCTAGGCACTGAGGATATGAATGAATCTGACTCAACTGGTGCCTTATTCAGAGTCACTGAGTGCTGAAAAGGCCAAGCATCTGAAAACCTCACTTGGTTTTCAGGGATAGGACAGTGAGATAAATCCTACAGTAAAGCAGTGTACAAGACCCTCTGAGTGCAGGGGAAGAAGTTAGAAGCTGTGAATTAGGTGAACCAGAGGAGGCAGGTTGGCCTGCCAGAGAAGGCAGCAGCGTAGTGCTTTGAAGAGTGTATTATAATTACTGGACAGCAGTTAAAGTAGAGGAGGGAATATGAGCAAAAGTGGAACCGAAATCCTAAAGAAATTCTGTGATCAGAGAAAAGCAAGGTCCCATGCAGACTAAGGGTGGCTACATGGGCAATACAGGGAGCCCGTGTGTGGGGAAGGGTGGAGGCTGACATTTGGTCAGCTCGGTGTCTCCTCATGCAGGGTGTGGGGAAGTGTACTCCAGTGGTATTTTCGCAGTCTGCAGCCCTGACTCTTCATCACAATCTCTTGGAGAGTATTTATAAAATACAAAGATCCAGCCTGAGATCCTGAATTAGCTGGGTAATTGCACTGTAACACAAGCTCCCAAGGCAATGCTGAGGTTGCTAGCAGCCTAGCATTCTTTAGAAAACTGTAAGATGCTGCTGCTAATGCAACAGCAAAAGCTGAGGAGGGAGGCAGAGAATTCAGGGGGGAGAGGTGGTACGATGTAACAGTACAGTTAGGTAAGGAAGATCTGCAGGAGCGAAGGTAGGAGCTGTGGGGAGGTATCTGCAGGAGGAGGAAACTATAGATGCAAAGGTCCTGGGGTGGGGCTGACAGATATCTTGAAGGAAGAACAAAGAGGAGCTAAGGTCAGGAAGGTGGTGGGAGCAGCGTGGTTGCATAGAGCCTCGCCTTTTTGAACCACTGGTTTAGTCCAACTCATACACTTGTGAGGACACAAATCTGGAGAAGGGGCCTCTGTGTAAGGCTCTGGGCTGGACTCTGCTTCTAGGTAGAGAAGAGGAGAGTGAAGTGGGGAGAGCATAGGCTGCTGCGCAGGAATCCCACCCACCAGGAAGCAGCATAGCCTTCTCTGCCTTCCTCTTATGGAAGGCAGCCGCTGTACACGTTACCGTGCTGATTCCAGCTATTACAGAAGCGGCAGTGTCATATGAAGTGGGTGTAGAGAAGGGGCAAACAGATGAGCAGATTGGGGCCTAGGAGCTCCTTGAAGGATGGGAAGAACAGGAGCAAGAGCAGCAGGAAGGACTCGGCCCAGGAAGCAGAGGCAGCACACAAACAGATGTCCGAGGCAGAAGAGGCAGAGTGAGTCTGGGGTCAGAAGGCCCTGCGTTCTAGTGCTGGCTCAGCCTTGACATGTGAGACCAATGAGAGGGAGCACATGGATTTTCCTCCCTGTGTCTATCTGAATTCAATTTCCCAATCGTTTCTGTGGAGTTAACCTGTGCACATTGGCTGTCGAAATTAACGAAGTGATCGATGGGCATGTGTCTATCAGCCCAGAGCAGAGTGTGGAGAAATGCACACAGCAGATGAGTTCCACATCACCCTGAGCATGGTTTGGTCTGTTTTCCCTTCTTCAGACCACACCACGCTCTGTCTGTGTGGAAATCACTAGGGCAAGGTGCCACCCTACTGTGATGGTTCATGTTGGCCATTGTGCTGCATCTGAACTATATTTCCAAGGTGGCATTACTATTATTGCCCCAGTATTTCTGGCACCTCACTGTTACTACTGCCCTATTTCATGCTGTCTGGAGGGGGCTGTGTGCTCAGTGAAGAAGCAGAGCTTCTCTGTGTTTTCCTATTCTTCATGTCACCTTGATGACCAGGCCAAGGACAAAGGAGCCTCTGAGGAAACTTGCACAGGGGGATCTGTGAGCTGCTGAGTAGGTGCTAAACTGGGAAAGCTCTCCAACTCTATCCATGTGGAGAGGATGTAGGTGACAAGGCCATTTGGTCCTGTCCCCTCTGCCCTGCCAGGGTTCCCAGTGTGGCTTTCCCAGACCTACCTCAGCTTTTCTGCTTGGCCTGGTGTGGAATAACCAATTGGTGGGAACATCCTTCTAATGTGATTTGGTCATTGCGGAGGGGGCTGAGCTGGGTGGAGATAGGCCACACCCACAGGTACAGGGCAACACTTTCCCTGCCAAAGAAAAAACATTTTGAAACGATGTGGTTAGATGCAAGTTCTTTTGGTCCTTAGTCATATCCATAAGCTTCTCCATGGGTCTCTGGCACGAGTCCTGGGTTGACACTGGGAAAAGGGACAGGTGAGGGTCTAGTTCCTCTCCTAGATGTGTCCATCCCCTCTGGGAGGCAGAGTGGAGATTCTTGATCAGCAGCTGTGCTGAAAGACTGCGAAAGACCCAGAGCCATGGCAAATGCAGAGATGCGCTCTAACCCAAGAATCTCTCTTGCATTCAGAATGGTCATTCATTCATTTGTTCATTCAGCAAGCCCTCAAGGGCCCTGGTGGGCAGAGATGGCTGTGCTTGTTTTTAAATCTCAGAACGGGTAGTTGTGGGAGATGGGCAAGCCACATTCAACTCTAAAAAGTAGGCCATTTAAAAGAGAATGGTGACAAACTGGGGGTCATGGCCACTTTCAGGGGAAGGAGTGGGGCAGAGAGCCCTTCCCCAGAGGAGGAGGGATTGACTTATGCCTTGATAAAGGAAAACCTTTGACAGGGTGGAGCTGAAAGATGGGCTTCCAGGGAAGCACATTTAACGCATGCTGGGTGCCCTCAGGTCATTATTGAAGCTATCTGGGTCTTATTTGAACTGATGCACCAGCTCTTGACTGACTTGTATTGATTTGTGGGATATTATTTTCACTGAAGATGATATGCGTTCATTCAAACTTCCTAAGATTTGATTGCTTTGATCAAACTTTTCAAAGAAATAGATTAAATAAGAGTAGGCCAATTTCAGACAGTATGTCCTGATTTCTGATTTATTTGTTTATTTTGGTCCTGTTTCTCTCCACATAACCAGGGTCTAATTTCACCCCTTCATCCAACCATAGTATGTCCTCAGGAAAAGTTTTCTCCTGTTACCTTCCCCTCATGTACAATGGGGTTGGGGGAAAGATAAAAAAGTTTAAGAAGTCCCAGGTCCCCTCACTTGGGATGGAAGATAGGGTGGGTTTGGCCTTCTCAGCTTGAAATGTTCTGGACCCTCTAAAAGAAGGTTTAAGGATCAGGGAGGCTTGGCCATGGTAGGGGCTAAATAACAAGGGGATTGGATTAGTGCTAGCTGTGCTTATTCTATTACTCAGCTGCATTACCACTGATTAACCTACCTGTGTGTTTTGTATTTTCTGCAGATTACTGAGTGCATTATATGAGATAATGTAAGATGCTCAGCCCTGTACCTGGCCCTTAGTAAGTACTGGAGGAAAGGTGACTGATAAATTAGCAGTGACAGTGTTACCAGATTTTAGGGTGCTGGAGTCTCCTTCTGGAGGTGGTTTCTAGGTTCTTTCTGTCCTGAGCTTTAAGATTTGGTCCAGAAAAAGCTTTACTAAATGTAGGAAAAGAAACAGGCTCTACAGAGCAAAGTTGGGCCAAGTAAAAGTAGGAAAAACACACCTACAGCATGAGAGTGGGCTACTGTGCAAGAGAAAACAGTGGCAAAACTCAATGTCCTTTTCATATCATCCACTTCTTAGGCTGACATCATCCTAGGCCATCCTATTGAAAATTTGGTCAAGGTCTTTTGAGAAGTCTATGTGCAGGGCTTTGGGAACTGTTCTGCGCGTTTGTCCTGGGATTTTGTAATTAACAGGTCACACCTACTTCCCCAGTCAGTTTTGCCTCAACCTAATCTGTCTCAGTATTGGACTTGTGGAGCCAAAATTCTTGTGGCCCCTCAGATCCTGTTACCAATAGGGCTGCCAGCCACCTTTTACCTACCATTTACACCCAACAGGGCAGGTATAATCTGTCCAACACCTGAAATGCTCAAAATCGTGATACAAGCAAGAATGGAAATGGCAGGCTGAGGACCACCTTTGTGAGGCTCTGAGCCCATCTCCCATTCCTGGCACCCCAAAGCCAGCAGTATCTCCTTGGCTGTTTCAGAAAAGACGCAGAGCTCTGCCTCCAGCCCAGGGACTCTGCCCCTTTAAAAGGCCTCTTCTCATCTTCATTTGGCTGGTTCTATCCATTACCTCTGAATGGAAATTGAGGCTTAATTTTTCTCCCTTGGAGCCATTAACACTCTGGGCCCTTGACAGGAAACACAACTCAGCTTTAATTAGCCACAGCAAGCCCCCTGCATGAGTTTCTAGCACAGCCCAGGGACTTCAAAGATAAAGGCTTCTCCATTCTCACTAATCACAGCTATTAATGAGCCAATTAAGGCTGTCTCTAGGCCAAGGCAGGCGGTTCTCTTAGTACCTTGGGCAGAAGCTCTGTCCTGCTGCTGGGAAGCTCCTCCCCCAGCAGGGATGGAATCTGATGTCCTTGGGAGCAGAAAGCCCGGGGTGTGGTGTCCCTGCTGGGTTGACCTCCAGCTCTGCAGTTATTCTGCTGTGAATCCTAGGACCGAGCAAATGTCCACTCAGTCATTTCCAAAGCAAGGGATAGTAACACTGCTTCTCAAGAGGAGTAAGGCTTCTAGCAGGAATACGAGTGAGTCCATGGCTCTCCAAAATTAGCGTGCTTCAGAAATGCCCCCAAGGCCTTATTAAAATTCTTGGCTGGGCTCCCCTCTGAGTCTCTGACTCAGTTGTTCTAGGAGGGGTAGTGTGCAAGACTGTGCATTTCCATCTTGTTCTCAAGTGATGATGATGTTGTCGGCTCCAGGACCATACCGAGAGGTGCTTCTCCTAGCTAGAGAGTAGGCTTTTCAAATATGAGCTGTTTCTTGAAGATTTTAATTGTATCCCCACCTATAAATGTCCCCCTACCCTTTTCCCTCACCTTTGTCCCACTAGACTGTTTCCAGGAGCTTCCCATCCGGGCTATTAATTCATGGCCGTACCTCAGTTGGTCACTATGGATGTCTCATGCGATGGTCTCTAGTCTCCAGCTGTACTCAGTCCTGGGAAGAATTTGGCAGGACTATTTGCCTAATGTGGGTAGTAAGATTCCACATCCTGATGTCTGGGTCTTAAGTCTCCAACATCTTCAGGAAGGGAAATGGATGGGGACTTTTGATTGCCGAGAAGGTAGAGAGAGCATGGAGTCTTTGGAAGGCTTCTTGACAAATGAGCTGTTGGTGGAGGTGAGGAAGATGGAGATTGCAGAAAGGGCACTTGAATGTGCCTGTGATGCATGGGGTCCTGGTTAGGGTTTTCTGCTGATGGCCTCACTAATGGCTGCCTGCTTCCCTAGGCCACAGAGGTGCATACTCATTTCAGCTCTGGCCACTACTGATAGTGTGACTTAAAAATCACACTGTGCTTTTGGCCTTAAAGACAAGCTTTTCTGGTTAAAAACAAGTCAACAGTTTGTTTAGTTCTGATGCTGGGCTTCAGCCAGGGCTGTTGCCTTCTTGACAGATCTCCAATCACGCTCACTGCCCTTCTGTGCCTTTTCTTACTTTGTTCCACCACCTCACATGCCCTCTTTCCTCCTCTGTGCTATCTATGTCTAATTCAGACTTCACAGCCCACCTGAAGCATCAGCAGAGAGCCACTTTTGTGATCTTTGCTTTATAGGTCTCAAAACAGATCTCAAAGTGAGTGCCTAATGGTCTTGGGGAATGTCAGAAGCTGTCAGGTGACCGGAGTGTCCTTTGAGAGTGCTGAGCTAAGAAAAGTCAATCATGTATCTTCTCTGCAGAACTTCTCAGAACCTTCAATATACTACTGTGGATTTGGAGAATCAAGGATGCTTAACAAGCCCATTCCCCAAACATATTGCACTGCAGTGTAGAGAATGTACTCTTCCCCGCACAGGACCTTACTTTGATATGGTGAACCTGGGCCTTGAAGACAGATGACTAGGAAGGCTCAGCGTGGCAGACATGTGTTCTAGTTCTAAAAGTTTCACCTCTTTGAGTCCCTTGTTATTTGTACAATGGACTCAGTGGTCCTTACCTTGGCAGGGATGCACTGCTGAGAGGCTAATTCAAGATGACGTATGAGAATTATTTAGCCCAAGATGAGGTAAACAGTAGGAGCGCCATACATGTGTATCTCCTCCCCCTTTGCCTTTCCTGGTGGAAGCTTACAATCTAGTAAAAAAGTGAATTGTACTAAACAGGTTACACTGCAAGCCCAGCTTATGAGGGTGAAGCCACAGTCAAGGACACAGAGGCTGGAGGAGTGAGAACTCATAAGGGACCGGAGTCAACCTAGCAGGCTTGGGTCGGACTTGTGCAGCTTAGTTCTTCAGCAAATGCTGGGGCAGGGGCAGGAAGGCTTGCTTTGGGAATTGCAACTCTCCCTGAGCAAGCTACAGCAAGAATCTCCTTCTTTATTTTTCTTTTCCACCCTAGAGGCCCATTTCCCCACCACATCCAGCCGACACAGCACTTGCCTTCCCCTCCCACTGCTGAACTTGGCCAGCATCTCAAGTTCTTCTAGGTGTGAGCCTCAGAGCGGGGCCTTCTGGCTGGTGGAAACCTACTGGGCCAAGCCTCTCTGGCTGTGTGCAGAAACCTGCTGCCTTGGTTCGCTCAGGAAACTGGACAAACAGGCCACTGGGCTCGTACAGTCTAGGGCACTAGCGGGACCCTACTCACCCCAATCCCGGCCTCAAGGGGTGCAAAAGGAGCAGGTGAGCAATGCTGCATATCTCTTCCTGTCCTGGATCCCCCACCAACCAACATTCCCAGGAAAACTTGCTTAAAACCAGGCAGCTTTTGTCTGTCACTCCTTGAATCCCCATATCATCCCTAGAACTAGTGTTGTATTTCCCATTTCATGGATGAGAAAACAAAGGCTCAGACAGTCAGTTTAAAAACAGCTCTTGTTCGGTCCAAAGTCCAAGACTTTTCCACCAGTGCTATGGAAACATTTGCTTTCCTTTGCGCCTTTATTTGTTCATCCACACATCACTACCTGCAGAGAGCCTTCCTAGTCATCACCAGAGACCTTGCTCATCTCCGTTTTTCCTGAGTGCCCATAGTTGGGACCCCAAGTGCCCATTCCCTGGAAAGGACGGTATCTGGTCACGGTGTTCCTGTTACTTGACGCTGCACCCCACACATTGATCTGCACTGCATAAGGATCAAGAAGTATGATTTTCAAGGCCACATGAACTCATCATGTACAGTGCTTCCACCATTAATCCCAAGTTCCTTAGTAACTTCTTAACCCCCACAAATTTCCAGCACAGGTATGGGCTCACAGCTGACTGGACTTTTTAAGGCATCATCTGTGCTATCCTCTTGTGACCCAGCTTGCTTCCTGGACTTCATTAGGGCCTCCAAATATTCATAAGCAGACTCCTGTCACTGGACACGTTCGAGGAGGCCCCATATAATCTCAGCTCCCATTCTCTCCCTCTGAATGAGCTGCGATCCAACACATTCAAGTCAGATCTGGATTTTGCCCCACAGCCCACCAAAACCCACTTCAGTGATTACTAGAAGTGCCAGGGAAATTATGAAAACCTTATGTGACAGGTAAATAGCTGTTCCTGCTACTTTCTTAGGTTTCAAAGGGAGGACGGCTTGCTCTGGTGTGTGGGCTGGGAATTCAGGCTTTGCTAGTGCTTTCCAGAACACACAGGGCAGGGCAGACCTTCACAGGCTTCTGCTGCTGGCCTCCTGTCTTGCATGGCTGAGGCTGCTTACTTGTACAACTGGCTCCATCCACACACTGTACCTTTGTTCCCTTCGCGAAGAGTAAAGTACAAAGCGGTTCTGAGTAGAAACAGAGCGGAGTAAGCAGCCCAGACAGCTCCAGCTGGAAGACGCTGTTGGTCACTAAGCCTAATCTTCTCCCCTGAGGCCTAAGAGTCAGACAATGTGGAGATTGAGCCCTGGCTGAAGTGAACACAGCCATGTCTCTGTAAGGCCTTAGAGAAGCTTGTGCCATGGATGTTCATGCAAAATCACACCCAGAATCTTCTCTTTGTATTGGTTGGTTAGAATACCATGGGCACGTAGGACTGCGATAATTCCATCTATGGATGAGGCTAGCATGGCTTGGAGAGGTAAATAAGGCACCTGGTTGTCTTCCAACTTCTAGCCACCTGGCTTTATTTCCCAAGTACCTGGATGTCCAGAGAACTTGTAGGAAGAGCACATCCCAGGACAGAACTCATGCAGGGCACCAAGCTGCTTTGGCATGACGAGTAGAGCACTCACAGTTGCTAAACTTCTGGCAACTTCTTTAGGTTTTTTAGGCAACCTGTGAAATGTTTGTGAAAGTCCCTCCCACCCCTCGGTATTGAGGCTCTTATGGCCAATCCTGCTATGAACATGTATTGAGAAACTTTTACGAACATGTATTGAACATCATCAATGGCTCCTTATAATCCGAAGAATAGAAGCTAAGTTCTTCTTATGATACTTAAGACTTTTACATAATTATCTGTCCTTCCTCTCTCTTATTATCTTTGAGAACTTATCAGTATAGGTTATTAATGGTCAGCATAGCGAAAGCATTATCTATATTCTTTCTTGTCTCTGAATTTTAAAAGACAGAACAAAAACCACAGAACTTTCTTTTCTGTACCTGGAACTTTCCCTTTAATTCAAGAATCCAGAGAGGTATCACCATCTCTGTCAGGTCTTCTCTCAATTCCAAGACTATTGTACCCCTAAAATATACCCCAAATCTGACTCTTTCAAAGCCTACATTGCTGCCTCCCAGATCAAAGCCACTGTCATGCTCATATGGTCTCCTACAGTGAGCTTCTAACTTGTTTCCGATTGCAACCTATCCCCACGGCAAGCCAATCAGCCAGAGTGATTATAGACTAGACCGTATTACTTCTATACTTAAAATTCTCAAAAGACCCCCCTACTGCAAACCTTACTATGGTTTATGTCACCTCCCCTGCTTGTCTCTTTACTGTCACATCATCTACTCTCTGCCTTGATCTCCATGATCTTGCTGAAATGAGAACTTCTTTTTCCTTTAAACAAACCAAGCTTCAGGGATCTTTGCTTTCATACTTGCCTGGAAGGCTTTACCCCCACATCCTCCCATGTCTGGCTCTTGTAATTGAGGTTTTGGCCTAGAATTCACTTCTTGGAGTTGTCTTCCCTGACCATTCCACAGAGTAGACCCTGTTGTAGGCCTTGCTTATTTTTGCAGAAGTCATCTGTATGTCAAGTGATTTTATGTATTTGTTTCTGTTTATTTTCTTTGTCTCTGGCTGCAATATAAGTAAAATGATGGCAGAGATGTTGCCTGTCTTTATTGACATAGTCTTAGTGTCTAGAACTATCCTAGAAATGTCCTGAAGGGGCACTGGATAAATAAATATCTGTGAATGACTGCATTCAGTAGCATCCTAGCAGACAATGTCCTATAGAAGAAAGAGTTCTTTTTGGAACTTCTGGATGAGCCATAAGTAATGGGGTAGGAATTGTGTAGGTGGAGATAATCCAAGAAGGTATCTCAGGAAATGAGCGTGGCCAGGAACATAAGTTGGAAAGAGAAGAGTGCAGGAGAAAGAATGGCTAGAGTAGGGAACCCTGAGTACTAATCAGAGACAAAGCTAACGTTATAATCCTGTGCCTGGGTGGGGAGCCTGGGGCAGAGGAGGAGGCAGACTCTAGAGATCCTTGGAGGACAAACAGGTGAGTTCCCCAGTCCCCACTTTTGCACAATTTCTAAATCCATTCCCTGTAGCTTTCCTTGGCATGCACATGATATTACTTTCTGTTGAAAAAGGAGATTGGAGCTATGAGAACTGAAGAGTCACATACTCCTCTTCATACCTGGAGATGAAATGGACCCCTGTTAGGACTACGCCATGTCTGTACCAATACTGGGTTTCAGAGAGGCAGTGGCTGAATGGGTGGAAGCTATGGTAAATAGATGAGTGGAAGTTGTGGAATCTTCACCTTCAAATGGGCTTAAATAGAATCTGGACACAGAACTTTGTGTTTTATTAATTAATTAATTAATTAATTTATTTATTTATTTTTGAGACAGGGTCTCATTATTGTAGTTGAGACTGACCTGGAACTCACTACGTAGCCCAGGCTGGTCTCGAACTCACAGTGATCCTCCTGCCTCAGCCTCCCGAGTGCTGGGATTACAGGTGTGCACCACCTCACCCGGCCTGGCCATAGAACTTTTGCATCACCCATTTTCAGAACACAGCGGTCTATGGAGTCACAGGGGCCATGGAGTCCAGCCTCCTCTGACCTTTACCCTTCTGTTCGGGAAGATGTCAGTCACTCCTCACACCCCTGCAGTGGCAGGGAGCCACCACTTATGTTACTGGACCATTCTGCCTCTCAGAAAGCCTTTCCTCTCACTGGAATGAACCAGTCTTCCTGGAAGCCCCCTCCCTGGACTTTGCTCTATTCTGGAACTGCACACTCTGCCCTTAGGCAATGTAGGGAACACAAAAGCGGAGTGTCTTCCAGGGCCTTCTGGTGAGATTCCACTCTTTGGGTTCTTCCACCCTTTCTCCTCGGTGCTACTTATGCCGTTGCCCTACATATACCTCCTCCTGGCTCACCCCAGTTTGTCCCCATTCCAGCTCCGTTGCTTTGGGGAATGTCTCCACAGGAGGGTGCCAGCTGCCCTTAGAGTGCATTGCACACCCTTTCAGCCCTGCTTCAAGACTGCACATGTTACTTGACTGGTGAGAATGGAAAATAGTGCAACTGCTGGGGATGGGGTGTGGGAAGAAGGGCGGTGGCTACTCAAGCAATGAAACAGATCCAGATACTCCATTTTTCAATATGTGCCACCATTCAAAATAGGTATTCAGGTATTTGTATACCAATGCTTGAAGCAGTATTATTCACGACAGCCAAAAGATAGAAACAACCTCAATGGCCATCAGTGGATAAGTTAATAAACATGGTATATCTCCACAGTGGAATATTATTTAGGCGTAAAAAGAAGAACACTCTGACACAGGCTACTATGTGGATAAGGCTCGAAGACAATATGCTAAGTGAAGTAAGCAAGATGCAGAGGCCAGCTGCCACTTTCGTGGATACCTACACTAAGGAAATTTATAGAGACAGAAAGTGAAATCATGATCACCAGTGTCTGGGTGAGAAGGAGAGAAATATGAAGTTATTGATCAAGGAGATGAGCTTCTGTCTAGGAGGATGAAAAAGTTCTGGAGATGAGTAAGCGTGATGGTTGTACAACATTGTGAATATACTAAGGCCACTGAATTGCACACTTAAAGATGGTTGGAATGTTAATTTCATGTTATGTATATTTACATGAGTAAAAACACTTTTTTTAAAAGGCCATGCGTATGTCCCTTTCATACTTGGCCAAATCTCAGCCAAACTACCAGGCATTTACAAGAAGCTACTGAGTACAGAGATTGTCTTCCGTTCGGTGGGCCACAGACCCCAGCAGAGGCTGCTTCTGTGCATCACAGCTCCAGCCACACACTGGTGAAGGGGTCAACACTGATCGCGTAATCCACGCAGGCTGCTCCGTCACTGTCATTGTACCTATCTGATGGCCGGAAGGGAAGCGAAGGGGGCCTGCTTCAGGCTATGCAGAGATGGAGGCAGGATTCAGTTCTGAATGTCTGACTCCAGAGGCTGTGTCCTCTTTGTTATACCTGAGTACTTCCTGGAAGAAACTTAGGAAATGCTTAAGAGAAAGAAAAGAAATGCACCTGGGTGTCCGTGAGCTCTCTCTCTCTCTCTCTCTCTCTCTCACACACACACACACACACACACAGCTTCAGGGTGGTCTGGTGGGTGGAAAGTGTGCAACGGCTTTTTATAGAAGGAAGCAGCCATAACTCCAGGTTGGGAAACTTGTCCTCTTGCTTACGGTGCAGGCCTCAACGAGGACTGATTGAATGGATGGGTGCTGAATGACCAATGGTACATCTGGAGGAGGTGGCATTTCATTTGGGCCCTGCAGTGTGGGGAGAAGAGGGACAGAGGAACTGTGCTGTGTCCTATGGAACCACGAGCCCTGCTGACCTCCGGGCTCAGGCTCAGCCTCAGGTCAGCTCCCAGCTGACCTCAGGGGAACCCGTGTCCCTCTCGGCTCTTCCAGCCTCCAACCTTAACACCATGGCTGAGCATGTGTATCCACTGGCCCAGTAGGCAGGCAGTGCTGGTGGGCAGGGCCCCAGTCTCCCCGCTCTCTGTAAGGCCCAATGCCCAGCCAGGAGCTGGCGGTGTTGTGGCTTGTGGTTTCCCGCAGAAGAGACGAACAAAGGGAGAGTGCCGGAGAAACCTACGGAAGAGCTCAGCCTTGAGGAACTCTTATTTAATTCTCCTTATTTCCCTATAATTAGAACAAATGCCCTGTTAGCTCAGTTTCCACTCCCAAAAGTGGGAGGAATTCAGGCAATGTCTCCCAAGATGCCGAGCCCCATTCGCAGTCTGACTGTCTAGACGTGTGACCCATGGGCTGCCCTTAGTGTGATCTCCTGAAGAATTGGTGGGGGCTGCAGCCACAGCTGGGCGCATTACCTCTGGGGCTGGCGAGCCCTCTGTTCGGGGCTGAGGAGTCCTCCTCTTGGTGAGCAGCAGCCTCAGCTAAATGGCTGAGGCACACACCTGGCTACGGCAGTGGACACCCCCATGGGACACGATGCACGTGAAAGACAAAGTGGATGCTGTTTGCCAGAGTTGCCCATCCCTACTATACTGGGCAAAGGTGAGGCTGCTGGCAGCAGGCCTGTCTTTGATGCCATCTCCCTAGCTGTGTAGATCCTGATGCCCCAAACTCCGTTGCCTGCCCAAGACCTCTCTTCCCTGGGACCTGGATTCCTTCCTGTCTCTATATATCACATACTACTTGGACTTCACTTCTTTCACCTCCAACTGATCAACACCAAGTAGATGATTACTGAATAAGTGCTACGGTCCTCTCTGAGTCTCACTTTTGCAGTTGTACAACTAGGGTGTATAAAAAAAAATAACCATGACGGTCTCATCTTCTTCAACATGCTAGGACTCAAAAGCCTGTATCACTAGCTCCTCCATCCAAACTTGGTTAGCTGTATCTCTGGCCATTTCACCCCCAGCTGACTCACGGGCCCCATGGGTGATTTCGGCCTTCTCTGCTGAAGAACTCAGGCCTTGTGGACATGACTGGCCCAGGCACATCAACACATCAACTGTGGGAAGCAGCATGGCCAGCTGATACGGGATGAAGAGTGGTGATAAAGCAGGGCCTGGACATTCTTAGTTGGCCTAAAGTGGCCTCAGGGGAGAATTTAGAGAAAAGGGAGCTGGGAAGCTGGTGTTGGAAGTCACTTAATCCTGGTGGATTTAGAGCCACTGAAAAGTGGACTCCTAAATGAGTAGGGATTTGCTCTTCCTTCCAGCTTCAACAGATTGCTTTTCAGATGAGATCTGGTGCATGCAGGGTGGTATGGCTGTAAACCAGATTGCTTTTTAGAGAGTTTTTAAATAGCTAAAGTGACTTGGCTTAATGTAGCCAAGCTTACAGATGAATACATTCCTCGCATGGTTCCCAGACTCAGAAATAGACTGCTGGTGGTGACAGTGGGGATATGGAGAAAAGAGAGCGTCTCCCTGTGTCTCCTAGGGGATGTAAAGTGTGTCAGATAAGTGTTGTAGTGGGGGCTCCTTGACCACCACGGGCATTTTATGGCTTTAGTAGCCCTCAAGAGTTGTCTTAGGTGGTCTGCTTGGATGGAGAAACTGAATCCCAGGGAGAAAAAATGAAGACTGATTTAAGATCATCCTGGAACAAAGTAAATCAGTGGCAGAGCCAAGCCTTGGATCTCTGGATCCTAAAGTGTGCTCGCCTCTATTTTTGTGACATGCAGCCTCTGCACCAGTTGCAACCCATATAAACAAGCTAATGTATAGATATTTAAGCAGTGCTGGGGAGTGAGGCTCAGAGAAGACAGAGATGAACCAGTTACCACCCTTGATAGCAGCTAAGGTAGGGACTTTCGCAGCCTGAGGATAGATGCTTTCAAGGCTTTCAGAGCTGACTGCAGGAGGAGGGACTGAGGGCTGGGGGTTGGAAAGCTCTCCTATTTTGTGTTTTCTCATTTTTATTGGTCTTATCTCCCTTCTTTGCCCAAGAGAGGGATTAAGCCTACCTCATTATCTGGAGGCTCTCTCTGATGAGGCTCTGTGTTAGACTCTTCTCCCAGCATTCTGCCAGACCTCCCATCTTGTCCCCAACAACATGACCTCACATTGAGTGGCCTCCTGACTTGTCCCAGCCCAGCTCCTACCTGATTCAGGCCACATCAGATTTCACTTAGTGCATTACTGGGCTCCTTATCTCCAGCCCAGGCTCTCATGCCCCCTGCCTGGGGTTGCCAGATCACCCTTTCCAAAGCAAACTATCTTTGGGAACTGAGTCTGTGGGAAACTGAGTTTGTAGGAAACTGGCATTGCCTCCCATTCTCTTCAGGGTTATACTGGGATGAGTGCAGCCTCCGAGGTCAGAGTCAAGGCCAGTGAGGAGCCCAGAGCCAGACACAGGTTCTAACTCTGATGTAGGTGAGACAATTTATTCATTAGAGAGACCAGTGCTATAATAGTCTGTCTGGGGACACTGGACAGGGCGTGGTGGTGGGTTTCCCATCTTGGAAAGTACATGAGCAGGGCCTTGTGACCACTTTGCTTGTTTGGACATTGTAGAGGGTATTAAGGCCTCCAATTCCAGATCAGGGCCTAAGATTGTAAGGACTTTGTTGTAGTGTCTGTGTTTCCATGTTTGTACCTCTTCTTGGTGTGAGAAATTTCAGAGGTTTTGTGGGGCTGACTCATCTTCGAGCCCATGCTAGATTCAGTAAGTGCTCACGGAGTGAATGAATGAGTCATGAGTGTCTTAGATTCCAGAATGATTCCTGGAGTGAACCCTGGCTTTCTAGCTATGGAATAGTGAGGAGCTGGGTGTCGAGAAAAAGCTCCGTTCTGGCTGCCAGTCTCTGAGAGCTCCCCCATTTCAAAGGGCCTGTAGATAAGAAGGGCTTTGGGGCCAAGTGAGATCCTCCCCTCCCCTCCCCTCCTCCCCATGCCAAATGTGCACATGAAAATCTACCTTCCTTATCTGCCTAGGCTCAGAGTTGGCACCCTGGGGCTTGAAAGGCTGAGGGAGGGAACTGAAGGTCCATCCAGATGTCCTTAAAGGCCTCCAGCTGTGGACCACAGGACATTGCTCCTTCTGAGGTACCAGCCGCAATTTCCACCTACTTGGATGGGAATGGAAGAGGCTTCCTAGAAGTCAGGAGGACAAAAGATACTAGTGAGGGCGGTGGAGCTCGTTGGAAGAATCCCAAGACAGGAAGGAATGCAAGAGGATGAATATGGCAGAGATTCTCATCTTCGGAGGGAATTCCCTATACTGGGCACAGAGTCCTTAATTTACTTGTGATGAGTGGATGGTTCTATGGAAGGAGGGTGGATGGTTGGAATGATGATCCATTCAGGGACTTAGTGGATGCTTCTGTAGACTCACTCTCTGTCCTCAGGGAGCTCTCAGCAAATAGGCAGTGAAACCATGGTTGTAATTAAGCTTGGGGGTGGGCCTTAAGAGGATGTGGCTAACGGCAGAGGACAGGATTGAGCTGAAGTCTCAAGCAGGACTCAGTGGTTATTCCTCTGGGACCTGAGATGTTCTGAACATCATTTCTCAAACCTCTTTGGGATGAAATTAAAATGATATAATATCTTTGCTGGTGTTAAACTTTTTTCTTTTGAAATTGGATTTGGGCATGGTTAAGAAATAGTAAGCATAAAAATTCATGAAAATCTTATGTAAGAAAATTAATGATCAAGAAATCATACCTCTTAATGAAATCTTTCTCTCTCTTTCCCTCCCACTCTCTCTCTCTCTCTCTCTCTCTCTCTCTCTCTCTCTCTCTCCATCCCTATAGGAAGCTTGAAGGGGAAGTCTACTCTCTGTACAGTTTTTCATTTAATAAAATCCATGTAAGGATTATCACACAAACTTCTCATATAAACATACTTGGGTTCAAGGAGTTACAGAACTCATTTGAAGTCATATAGCCAAAGTGGCAGAGCTGGGATTTGGTGCCATAGCTCTGACTTGAAAGCCACCTGATCTCTATTATATCACACAGATCTCAAGATCTGTCTCAGCAGAAGGACCCCTGGGTACTACTGCTGGAATTCCAGAGCCCACAGAAACGGAGATTAAAAGCTTTGAGTCTGAACAAAGACCCGGAGGCAGGAGGACCAGGGGCGAGCTTGGTGGAGAGGTAGTTATTGTTCATCCTGACTAAGGAGAATGTTTGCTTAAGAGAGGAAAGGGAGATGAAGCCCAGTGAGATGGGGCCTGGTTTCAGGGGGCTCTGAACATCTGGATCCAGAGCCATTTGTACGTCCCAATTTCCCTAGAACAGTGTTGACAGCAGTAGCTGTATGCTGGCAATATAAACCAACAAAATGCAAAAGAAACTTCGTTTTGAAGTAGGAGGGATGAAAATCGAATGATTTTAATTTGGTTTATGCTGTTCCTATAAACATGTTACAGCAAGGACTTAAGTCGTCGCTAACATTTATTCACTTTGTGCCAGGTGCTGTTAACAATTTTTTACATGGATTAACAGTTATCCAAGCAACCCTATGAGGTAGAGACTGCCAAGGACCCACTTTACATATCTAAGTAAATGAAGGCAGTAGTTATGCACCTTGGACAAGTGAGATAAGATCTCTGGGACTCCCCCTTTGTATTTATAAAATAGAGCATTGAATTAAATGAAATGTCTCATGAGGGCACCACCGACAGCTGATAGGCCAGAAAGTTTTGTGGACTCTTCATCAGATGTGTGTAATGAAGTGACAAGTCCCAAGTTTTCTGACTCCAAGCTTTCCTTTGACACTTCATACTTTGTGCCAAGAGTCTCACATAGTAGGGTGATCATGAAATGTCTGAGGTGGTTGGTGAAATTGTTGTGAATCATGGGGTCTGCTTTGAACCATTTGCTTCCCCTAACTGCACCTGTAGAAGGATGGGGTGTGTGTCTTGAGCCAGAAGTCCCCTCCCGTGGACACACTCTGCTTTCCTAACTCACAGGGCCTGATCTCCCACTGGAAAGTTTTCAGCCAGCCTGTGGGGTGAGGCTGGGTGTCCCTAACAAGGTTCTGCTTCCCTTTATGCTGGTGTCAGCCCTCAGGCAGGGTGGATCTCCGGCTGTCTGGGTGGTTTCATTAAGACTGCGTCAGCTTGTCTGAGAGCCAAGTGTGGCCGAGGCACGTGTGTGCCTCGTGTTGCTGGCTGGCTGGGTAGCAGCCTGTGTTTGTGTTACTGTGAATGCACTCCACCTTCATACCTATTTCCTCCTAGATGGGGATTATCTGGTCCTTCAGGAAAAAAAAAAAATAACTTGACTAAGGAAACTCAAGCTGCGAAGTTCTGATTGTGGGTGTTGGGCACTGGGTATCCTGTATGGTGGACAAAATGACTCACGATCTTTGCAGAGAGGTCTTTTCTCTAGCACTCACTGCTTGCTTGCCCTTTCTGCAGAACTGGTGACAGGACCCTTAGGGTAACAACATCTGCAGAGGCTCTGGCCTTGCATTTAGTCCTATAGGGAGGAAGGAGGGTGATGCAGCCAGTGGGGTGGAAGGAAAGACTCTGGGGCAGAAAGAGGATAGACAGAAAGGGGGCAGTTTGGCAGAAGGAGCAGGCGCCCAGGTTCCTGGGCATTGTGTCCTGCCAGTAGCATCCAGGGCGCAGTGGTCCAGTGGAGGATCATGAGCACCGATGTCACATGCATATACTTGAGACTCAGGTCAGGGCAGAGTTGGCCGGGCAGAAGCCCTGCTGTACTTAGAACAAAGGTGGGGTGGAAAGGGGGCTGTGCAATTATTTTTAGACTGTTGCTGGGATGACAGCTAGGTTCTCAGCCCCTTTCCTGAACCTACAGAAATATGTTTTCTAGGCCACCTTGGGGTGGGAGCCATTCTCAGGAAAGCCCAACTCACCCTGACCTGCCAGACCTGTAAGACTCTCCCCCCACTCCTCCTCAGAACCACCCAGCTGGTGTCTGTTTGCACAGCTGGGCTGGAGGTAGCTGAGTGGGTGGGGAGGGGCTGCCCCCTGGGTCCTGAGGCTCTGGCCAGTTGGAAGGAGCCCAGAATGATGAAAAGGGCCATGCAGATCCATAATTGTGGAGTTGTGAAATCATGGGGCTCTTCGAGTCTCCATTTTCTGACCTATAAAATGGAGAGAGCAGTGTTTGTGAGGAACTACACCTGATCATTTGTCTAAATAACCAGACTAATGCCAGGTGCAAGTAGGACTATCAATGTTATTTCTCTTTGTTTCTTCTCTCTCTCTGTCTCTCTCTCCCCTCTGTCTCCCCCCCCCACCGTACCAGGGATCGAACTCAGGACCTTGTGCTTGTGAGGCAGTCACAGTGACATTGAGCTAAATCCCCGGCCCTGTTCTTCTCTTTATAGTCAATTTTTAATGTTTTTTTTCCCATCATTTGTTAGTTATTCCTGTGTGCATTCACTGAGTACCACAGCAGCAGGCACTCTGGAAGTTGTGATGAGTAAGGCAGGCCCCAGCCCTTAAGAGCAGCTCACAAACTCATTGCAGAAGGACAGACAAGGATAATCCACAGGTATGTGGGGACAGGGACAGCTTCTGAGGAGACTGCCACTAACGACTCCTCAGCTCTTCTTCCTATGTGGTTAGATGCTTCCTGCTGCTTGGCAGTGGGCAACTCCCTCCTTCCCATGGGGCTGCCTCCTCCTCTATGCAGCATCCATGGAGGCTCCCACAGCACATCCCAGTGAGCCCCTTCCTACAGTCCCCAGATCAACACAGAGAGGTGGACAGCACCATCACCCTGACGTGCAGGTCTAGGGAATGATGGCAGGATAGGACCTGAATTCAGCTCTAGGTCTAGGGCCCAGGTCTTTCCGCCAGGCTGGCTTGCCTCTTCCTCTGGGCTTTTGTCTTCCTGGGGTTTTCCTCGACCCTCAAGAGCCTTTATCACTCTGGGTCCCAACTGTTTGCTGATGTGTGGTCTCCACCTTTTAAAAAGCCTTCAGGAGAGGGATGGCTGGGTCAAATGGAACCTCTAGTCCCAGCTCTTTGATTCCAAAAGAATTAAAAGAATCATATCACACAGATATATGCATACCTATGTTTATAGTGGCACAGTTTGTAATAGCTAAAACTTGGAAAGAGCCCATTTGCCCATCAGTTGGAAACTAGATAAAGAAGCTGTGGTTTTTCTATAAAATGAATACTACTCAGCCATAAAGAATGAGAAATTAGAGTCATTCATAGAAAAATGGATACACATTAAGGATATTCTCCTGAGTGAAATAAATAAGTCACACATGTGTAAATACTGAATAGTTTCTCTGGTGTGAATAAACTATAATAGTACATAAGATCTTAATGATACAATTGACTGTGAAATAGGAAGAAAGGGGCTAAAGGTATAGGGAAAGTGGAAAGGGTAGGGGAAAGGTAATCAGGGAAAAGAAAAAATATGAGAAAATGAAAAATGGAAATGAAGTGCTTGTAAAGGGGGGTGGCAGGAGGGGGTGAAGGGAGGGCAGGGACAAGGGGAAAAAATGAGAACCAAGAGCTGTCATGTAAAGGTACAAGATCCCAATAATAAATGTAATTGTACTGTATGCCTAAAATGTAGCATTACTCAATGAGAAAAAAAATTAAATAAATAAATAAAAACCTTCAGGAGCTGGGGCCGTAGTTTACACTGCCAGTGATCATGGCCCAGGCCTGGCATCCAGCATCCAGTAGGCATGAATGAACATCTTGAATTGAAACCAATATGACAGTACCCCCAGGACAGCTTCCCAGTCCAGAGCAGATGGGCCGATGCCAGTGCAGCAGCTGCCCTTCTCTCTGGGCTCATCCTCGCCAACCTGACTCTCTAGTGGTCTAGTCTGTCTCTGCCTCTGTCTTCCCAGTCCCAGCACTCTGGGGTCAACAGGAAGTGATATGGCAGGAGGTTGCCACCCATGTCCAGCCATGCAGGCAAGGGCAGAGGCTTCTGACTCAAACTGAGGGGCAGGAGAAATGCCCTCAGTCTTCACATCTTATACCCAGTCACACACTAAAAGGCTATGAGGGGAGCTTCAGAAATCTGGGGTGGGGACATATTGTTCAGAAAATTGACTCAAAAAGCAGAAACAAAGTGGCCAATTCCTCCAGTTCAGACATGGGTTGGTGTGTCTGTCGTCAGTGTCTGAAGGACTGCTTCCCTTCCCTCGGAGTCCGGCCAAAAGTGGGCGCATTTGTTCGGAGTCTAGCTGACTTCAGGCCCAGGGGCCTGGGAAGGAGCTCACCCTGGGGAGTGACTGACAGGTTGTCAGGAGGGGCTGACTTTGGGATGTGAACTCGGTTCACTACAGATCAGACAGCATCCGAGATCCCAGGGTGAATTGGCCCTGGTGATGGATGCTCTGAGACCTTCTCATCTGCCTCTGCTTTGTCTCTTCTGCCCACCCCCAACCTCCATCCAGCCTTCTTGCTTTCTTCTTGGTCACTAGCCAGTGGTGCTGGGGTGGAAAAGCCAGCTAATCCATCAGACAGGGGCTGCAGGGAGGCTCGGCCATCAGTTCATGAATCAGCTCTGTGCTGGTGCTGTCACTCAGACACAACACAGCGGCATCTGGAGGATGTGCCCCAGCGACATCATGGAGGAGAAGACTTTGAGGTTCAGTCAGGCCTGGGCCCAAATCCTACAGCCACTGCTTACCAGCTTTTAGATATGGTGTCCGGGTCTTAGACATACCCCTCGAGTTCTTTGAGCCTCAGTGTCCTCCTCTGATGGGAATAACAGAAACCACCTCATTAACAGGTTGTTGAGAGCACCAGGCTGCTGCCCATACACATTACCAATACTGCTCACCACACAGGGAGCTAGTGGCAGAGTCTAGTCAAATCCAGATTTCCTGACCCCCACTCTTTTGTTTTGTACTAGTCTCCCACTGATCTGTGTCAGCCTGGTCTGGAGGCACAGGAACAGACCTGTTGAATTTGGTGACCCCTTCTGGGTTTGCCTGATTCAACTTCAAGGTTTGAGAGACTATAGGAATAGAGCCATAGTTTTACTAAACTGACTGAATTACTGGGCAGTGACTGTGGCTGGTAAAGATGTACCTACAAATGCATCTCTAAACAGATCATCAGAGACTCAGTGTGAAGGGTGTTTCCGCTGTGGGGCAGATTGGAGATTGGGAAGGAAGCAGATGTAAGCTCCAGGCTCCAAGGAACTTGCTAACTCTTTGGGAAGGTGGTATGCTCCTGGAAGGGAAATCAACTAAAAATATACAACACAGCATCCAAGATAGCAAGTCCAGTCTGTTCACAATACCAGTAGTACCCCTGGCACCTAATGCAGTCAGCATCAAATAAAGTTCTGTCCCACAAAGGAATAAGAAGATGAATTAGTTGTATAGATGATTTTTATGTGTTATCAGTGTGCCCTTTGGGACACGCATGCGCTTTGAAGATCTGGTAAAATTTGGTCTTGATCTGAACAACAAACCACTCCGCTCTTCTGCAGTTGCTTGTCACACATCTTTGTTCCTGCCCTTAATGTCTGCAGCCCCTGTCTGCCATGTAAAACTATTGGACTCAGACACAAAGCATTGCCTTTCTCTTCCATCCTTCAAAATTTAACTGTGCTGAGAATTTTTTGTGTGTGTGCTTTGTCACTTTACTGAAGGTTTGAATGTGTCATCAGTTAAGGCTCATGGGTTCTACTGATTTTACATTTTACTCTATAGAAAGACCTGTCTGACTTCCAATCTCCAAGCTCCTGACCTGTGTCCCACAGCCTTCTGAGAAAATGGTCCAGCAGACACCTATAAGCTCCCCTCTCACCGCAGCCCCTGCCTTTTTTGTAGGAAGACTGCTGGTTTGCTTTTCCCATTTCCAATGAATTCCAAGGACCATGGTATTCTTTACTTTTTCTCTTCTACACTAATCTCCCCAGGAGGGTTACAGGCCTGTGAGTTCCCAGATAAAATCTCAGAGGGCAATGAGGCAGATTCAGACTTAGGATAGAGAAGCCCTCTCCAACCCTGGGAACCATCTAGATTGCATAACAGGAAGGTTCAGAAGAGCCCCAGGTGTGCATATGTGAATTTTCAGATATATTTATTCACCTTGGAACCTGGTAAATGTATGAGGCCAGGAAGCAGGAGAACTGAGTTTAAGGCCCCAGTTCTCTTTCCGGCTCTTTGTGATCTTGGTTAAGTTTTTACCTTTCACTGTGTCTCAGTTTCCCCATTTGCATGCTGCAATAAGATCTGACTGGGTACTCTGTAGGGAAATCTACTGGGTTTCCTGTAGCTTTAAGACACTGCTACTTCCTGGTATCTCAAGAGTGAAAGGTGATTTTTTTTTTTTTTCTGCCACAGGAACTGGATGTCAAGTTTGTGGGAAATTGAAAGTGAGTGACTGGATCTTCTTATCTCTCTGGCTCCAGGCCTGGCTGGGGCTCTGTCTGGCTTTAGCAGATGGGGAGGGGACTTGGGGTGAGGACAGTTGGCTCTAGACCCTCTTCTGGTCTGTGGAGCAAATTGAGCAGGCCCTTAGAATCCTGCAAGGAGTGGGCCCAGCCAGGCAGGGCTGTCCTTTCCAGCCTTGTAGACAGCATAGCAGCACACAGCAAGACAGCTTCTGTACTGCGGGACTGGGGAGCACCTTCTGTATCTCTGTGCTCCTCAGATCCAGGGGTGGGGAAGACCTCTGCATTTCCACAGGCTGCGGCTGTGGATGGAACCTTCCTCTTGCAATGCAGACTTGGTGGCACGAATGAGGAAGCAGAGCTAACTGAGACCAGTCTAAATGTTCCAAAAATCCTCGCTAAGGTCTCTAATTTAGGCTGTTTTGTGTTATAACAAAACCCCTAGGTTAGATACTTTATAAAGGAAAGAGATTTATTTGGCTCATAATTCTGGTGTGGGATGATCCAAACACCATGATGCTAACATCTTGGAAGGGTTCCCTGTCGATGTCATGACATGGTGTAGAAACAGGAAAGGAAATGGCAGTAGACAGGGGCCAAGTGCATAGGCTGACTGCCTAACAACCTGCCCTCAACAGAACTAATCAGGGCCCAGAGGACCTACATTAATCTCTTTCAAGGCAATGTTCATGTGATCCACTTACCTAGCATTAGGGTCCGTCTTTTAAAGGCCCTACCAACTCCACACTGCATGCTGGACCTAGCTAGCATCCAGTACATGAACTTCTGGGGTACACATTCAAACCATATCCAAATCATAGCAATCTACAGAGCATTTCTGACACTTACCATATTGCCAGATTCTATGCCTGGCACTAATGCAGGGATGGGAGGGAGATAAGCTGTAGAGCATAAAGTAGTTAATGTGGCAGATGGCTATAGAAACGATCACCTGCTTACTGGAAATTGCCCTTTGTGATACCTTTGCAGGTGCAGGACAGTTATTCTTAGAGATCCACTTGCATTCAATGGAAAACCCCTAAACCTCATGATCCTTAGCTCACCCTAGCAATGGCTCACTCTGTGAAGAAGGCAGACCGTTGTCTTGGAAGTTGTGGGAGCTGATGAAGTTTTGGAGCAACACGGTCAACTTCCTTCTCCAAGACCACTGTGATGCTCCGTGGAAGGAGGGAGACAGCCAGGTTACGAAACTGGTACAGGGATCCAGAAGAGGAATGATGGGGTAGTGGAAGTGGGAGATGTTTGAGAGAAACTGATGAATTTGTGGGATTTCTGAGGAGATGGAATCAGAGGGATCTTGGTTATCCATGGACCCTGCATTCTGAATGGTTCTGTTTTCCAAATGGGCTGAATTTTTAAGCAATTAAATTTATTGCATCTATTAGAACCAAGATAATAGTATGGACTTGGATGGATTTCAGTCATACACGATAGCTGCCCGACATATCATTTTGGAAATGAGTCTAACTCAACCACCACAGCATGTTGTAGCAGCACTCAGAACTATTGTGTCCTCATGAGTTAAATAGCTTTGCCCCATTTAGTCAATTTAATCACAATTTACAGGAGAGACACTTGGTGTTTTCGTTACCTATAGGTTGTAGTTGGTTGCCAAACCCACTTTTTCTGGTCTCTCGACCTCTGTATTACCCTGCTGATAACTGTATGTGCCACTGTCAGAACGATCTTTCTAAAATGAAAATTGGATGATGCCTCAAAAATCTTGGTAGTTCCAGGGTTCTCCTCCCTTGTCAGATCTTTTCTGCATCCACTGGTACTATCTGCATGATTTTTAGTCTCAAATATATCTTATATTCATGATTCAATCCCAACCTTCTGCCCCAAATCCTCCTCAATAACCTCAACCTGGGTGCCCACTAACACTGCAGATTTACTTTGTCCAAAATTAAATTCTTGGTCTTCCATCAGACTCCCACCTTTTCTGGTGCCTCCTTGTTTAGTAAATGATCCTATGGGTCATGTGGCAACCACGTTTGGTAATCACCTCCTTTCATGCTGATCCTCACACTCAATTCATTACCAAGTCATTCTAGTTTGCCTGCTTCTTTCTAAATCTGCTTCTACCCCAAGTCTCCCCAACCTACGTGTTAAAGTAATTCTCCATGTCTCTTACCTGGATACTTTGGGAGCCTCCTGTCTAGAATCCCTGCTTCCACTTTGGCCTCTCTCCAACTATTGCCGTACAACAGCCAAAAGTACCATTTAAAATATAAAATGCATCGTGTTATCCCCCGCAACACCTCTGCTTAAAATCAAGCAGCACTTCCCACAGCTCTTAAAATAACATCCAATCCCAACAAAGCCCCGTATGATCTAGCTCTTGTCTGTCTATGGTGGACTCATAGTGTGGCCAAGTTGGTCATGTTGGAAGTATATTTTCTAGAATTCCCTTCGCTACAGAGTCCCAGCTGTGCAAGGGATGCCAGACACATTTTATGGGAGGTTTAGAAGGTGAGAGTGAGAGAGGAGCCATGTTCTTTTACACTGGTGCAGTCATACATCTTGTCATAGGGCAGTGCTTGAGGCTGAAGTTCCCCCACCTCCTGTCAAAATCTCCTTGGGCTTCTTCTGCTGGCCCACAGCATGTTCACTTTCATGCTGGAGGGGCTCCATGCCTCCTTCAGGCCACCCGTGCAACCCCAGTTGGAGCTGGAGAGGGTGTGTGAGCTTCAGGGCGCCATCTTCACATAAATCTTTCCTCTCTGACCATCTGCCCTGTTGACTCCAGGCCCTGTGTCAGAGACAGCAGCCTCAGAAAGCCTGTCCAATCACCTTACCCACCTGCATAAGGTCACATCCCCGTCATAAACCCACTATTATTCTAATCACTCCTGGCAGTGTGTTTCTTTACTTGAACTCTGGCCAAAGATTTGCCTTTCCATGATCACCTTGAACTGTTATTCTCCATGGTGCTCACTACATGCACCCTGCTCTGACTGTCAGCTTATCTGGTGCTTTCTTGAATGCTTGCAGCTACTCCCACTTTGGGAGGATTACTCTATTTTCCCTGAATAGTGTCCTTCACACTCTGCTTGACCAACTCCTTTTCTTTCACCCTGTGATTGAAGGTCTATATTTTTATTTTCTTGTGGTGCTAGTGTTTAGTGCTTCTCTCTTTTAAATTTTTTGGCAAGACTTTCACAGGCTTGTGGGATATGTGTGCGTGTGTGTGTGTGTGTGTGTGTGTGTGTGTGTGTGTCACCTTATATAGAGCGATGGTTGACGTATGGTAATTCTTTTGTAATGATTTATTTAATAATTGAATGAAAAAAGAATGACGAGATAAGAAAAGAGAGAGAAAGAGAAAGGAAGGAAGGAAGGGGAAGAGTAGGGAGAGAGAGAGAGAGAGAGAGAGAGAGAGAGAGAGAGAGAGAGAGAGAGAGAGAGAGAAAGAGAGAGAGAGAGAGAGAGAGGCTATGAACCACCCAGGTTCCAGCTGCTGCCCAGCCCCAGTAGTCTCCTGAACAGGGTGCGCAGAGGCTCCTCTGCTGTCTGTTACCACAGCCTTTACTATACTGGATTCTGAGTGGGTGTGAGCTCTCTGACATAGGCACCATGGCTAGCATGCAGTAGAAGTATGATGAACATGTGGACGCGTAGTAAGTGTGATGTTTTCGGCACTGCATCCCAAACCTTGTACCCTCAGATTCATCCCTTGGGCTCATCTCTGCTGTCTAGGAACTCTCACTATTACCTGACCAAGCCACACCCCACCTCCTCCAGGCTTTGCCTGAGTGGTTTCTCCTGCCCATGGGCTTCTCCGGCTGGTAAGCTCTAGACTGTCCTTCAAACTCAGCTTATGGAGCAGCCTCATGGGGTTTATAGAGACCAGGAATGCTGCTTGGTGAATGAAGGCTGACCAGGGCTGTGGAGCCTGCTGACTTTTTTCCAAGGGGTTTCTTTCTTCTAAATGTTTCTTCTGTGAATCTAAGGTTTGCCAGAAAAAAAAAAAACAAAAACAAAGATTACTGGACCCAGAAAAGAAGGGAGGCTCAGGTAAATAAGCTGGATATTGTTTCCTTGGGTCATGTGAAACGCCACTCCCTCCGGCCAACGTTTTCTTTGCTATTGTCTTAACACGTGCCCTTCCTTCTCCTCCCTCTCACCTAAGGCCTTCCCCCTTGGACAGGGCTTGGGCTTAGTTTGGGATCAGTAGTATCTCTATCTGTGCCTACGGTCAGGAGTTCCATCCTTACACCTCATGTATTTGTATTCCTTCTACTTGGGCCTTGTTCTGGGCATTAAGGACATGAGATTAATAGTCTTTGATTTGGTGAGCTCTCAGTCCTTCTGTAGAGAGGGTAGGCTGACAGCTGGAAACATATAAGGCTGTGGGAACAAGAGGAGGGGACATCAGGGACCAGGGAAACTTTTCAGAGGAAGTGACGCCTAAGCTTACCCCTGAAGACCAGTGTGTTGATCAAGTGAAGGAACAACGAGTTTGCTGTGCAAAGGAGCAGGTGTTCCAGGCAAAGAGAACAGCAGGTGGGGCCAAAGCTGAGAAGAGACCTCTCTAAGTGTGGAGTTCTTGGATATGAGAGTGGACAGGCTGGCTGGGACCACATCACAAAGGAACCAAGGAGTTGGGACAGCAAGCCTGAACTTCATCCAGAAGGCAGTGGTGAGCCATGACAGGCCTTGGTCTGTCCAACTGTGAAACAAAAGTGACAACCCTGGAGTTTATTCTGCAGTGGAAGCCTGCATTCCAGTGCCTTCTCTCTGCTATCCCATCATATGGCCTTGGGCTCAGCTCCCACACTCTTCCATCTCGGGCCTCTTTGCCTCTACTGTAAGGCATTTGGTGTAGGTGAGCATTAAGCTCTCAAGCTCTGAGATGCTCCCGTTCTAGGATATTCCGTTGGATTAACTGTTTAACCAGTGTTTACAAATTTGCATCAGGCATTTTATGAGAAGACAGGGATCCCTCTTGCTTCCTGGCAGGAGCTCGTGTTATGCCAGGGAAGCAGATAAACCAATCTGTACCCACAACCAGAGCAGAATGAGCTCAGTGCTGTGGAAGCACAGTGGAGCAAGTGATTCATTCTCCCTGGAGGATGTGGGGGCAGCTTCAAAGAGGAGGCAGCAGATGATCTCGGCCTTGGAGGATGTACTGGAGGATGAAGAGAGGGCCACTTTGTGTGTGTGGGGGGCAATGAGTCACTTGGAGGCTGGGAGACCAGAGCTTCAGTCTCTGAGCCAGGTTGAGTGCGGAGCACGAGAAGTGTTTTGGGCTCTGAGAAGAGGTCTCACTACCTTCAAGTCCGGGGTGCCTTCTTGTTTCATCCTTCAGTCAAATGCACCTGGTGTACACACAAAAAAGGAGGGGTCCTTTCGACTCCCTGCTCCTGGTACACCATGAGCCAGGTGACTGAATGCCTGATCTTGCTTGTTTTAAAGCTGACAGCAAGCCTAGAGGGTAGGAATAACAATTCAGCTGAAACTGAGGCTTGGAAGAGTGAAGCACCATAGCTGAAGTCACAGTTAGACTGTGGTACAGCATCCCCCTGGGGTCCCAGGGCCAGAACCCTCATCTTCTCACCAGCTATGCTGACCACTTGTCAGAGTCCTGAGCTCTAAGCAGGGTATTATACACTGGACACGGGCTCTGCACATAGGGCTGTGTGCAAGATATTTCCTGCTGGCCTCTGGTGACAGTAGGGTGTAGAGAGGAACACGTGTTGTAGAGGAAGGGGAGAAAGTGCCTGGCATCTGTCCTGTCTCTGGACACCCGCCAAGAATGGGCACCAGGCTTCTCACTGCATTGGGTGGGAATAAACTCTTGAACTCTATGCAGAGATAAAAAGCACTATCTCCTCCCAGCCCTGAGTGTCTGCAGATGGGGCCTCTTGGGCCACCCTCCATCTGCCTCCACCCGCAGCTGTGAGGAAGAGCTGTCTGAGCTGGGGGATGTGGGAGGGAAGGGGTGGAGTTCTGAACTGCCCTCCCCTGGGAATGCCCCAGCACAGCCGTTCAGCACAGCCCACAGGCAGGGACGGCCTGAGTTGAGTGTGTGAGGAGGTGGAAGAATCACAGACACCCAGGGAGCTCTGCCGAGTCTCTGAAACGTGACCATGGGCAAATCACTCCTTTGAGGCTCAAGTTCTCGTCTGTAAAACGGGCTGACCACCTGTTGTTCAAATGAGTCAGTTTGTGTGAAGGTGCTTACACTGGTGTCTGGTGCCTGCTAATCCCTTTGCAGCTGGATGAACTTCTCTGGGTAGTGATGACACACCGTCAGACTGCCCAAGTCCAAATGCCATCTCCACCCTGTCCAGCTGTGTGACTTTGGCAGAGTTTATGTCTGTTCAATGCCTTGGTTTTCTCTTTTGTAAAAGAGGGTTGTGGTGAGACTGAAGCTGGTCAATTCCTATGGAGCGCTTAGAGTAGAGCCTGGCATGGTGGCCAGTGCTCCATAGGAATCGGCTCTTTATCGTCACAGTTGGTCTCTGACTCACCCTCTGATGGCTGATCTGGCCATCATTAGCTTCCCTCCTCTGTCCCTCCTTGCTCTAAACCCCAGCGTCTCTCATCTTCTTTCTCTTCCCTGGGCAAACTCCCTCCTCTCTCACTCACCACTCTTTTCTTCTGTCTCAGGGGAATCCTGTGCTAGGGATCACCTCCAGGCATGTATGAGTGGGGGGCCACTCAGACGAGACCATACATGCAGCATTCTGTCTCCTTTGCCATCTGTCCAGTGCTGGAGAGTGGTGCATTCTCTTCCTGATCCTACAAAGTGTCACTATGGGTTTACGGACCAGGAAGACAGAGCTGAAAGCACCCTGAGAGGGCACCTTCCTTGCTCCATGGCCCTGGCCTTCGTCTCTAGCCATGGGAGAAGGCACCAGACCTTCGTATAGATCTCAGAGCAGCAAGATTAATCCAGTTTCTCCCTGCTGCTGAGGATAATGCACCAGGACCCCTAGTGTGGGTCTCACAGCCTTGAGCCCTGGAGTGAACATACTTATCCCTCTGCAGGTCATGGCTCTGAGCCTTTGCTATTTGGAGGGATGTTTTGATAACCTCTTACCACCACCACCCTGCCTGCAAAGCCCCCACCTGATCACCCCATTCCTTGGGCCCCTTCTTATCTCCTCACTTTAAGCTTCCCATCCATTACTGTCGGCTGGCAACATGAGTTTTATCTGAGCCTCCGTGGAATGAAATTGATTTCAATGAAATAATTGGAATAGCTGGCTGGTGACCCAGTATTGCCGCCACCAGGGTGGATAGGGCTTGAAAGCTCAATCCAGCTCTTTCTCTCTCTCCACTCTCACAGCTTTCATCTGATCCAGACCACCTGACCTTCTGCTGAGATGGTGGCCACAGCTTTCTGTCGCTCTGACAGGTTGCCCTTTCCCCACTGTCCCCCACCAATCATTTACTGCAATCCATCCTCCCCATAGCAGCCAAATTGGTCTTGAAAAAGCTCAAACCTCCCTAAGCTGTAACCCTTTCTTTCCTTGGTCTGTCATTTACCGGTCTTTCTGATGGAGTTTCAACTTAACTTTCTAGTCCCATAGTTGCCTTCCTGTGCCAAATGCCTATCAGAGGAGGCCTTAGCTTAGCCACCCACTGGGATTGTGCTCCTTCATTCCGGAAGCCCCTGCCGAGCACCTGCCTTCCCCAGGTCTCCTGGGGCACTAAGAATACACATGCAGCAAGGCACCAACCTTTTCCTTAGGGAGCACCTGAGCTAGTGGGAGAGGCCAGTCAAGGGCAGTCACTTTGTAAAGGAGTGAACAGTGTCTCAGAGGCAGGATTAGAGAGGTGGCGAGAGGGCTGTGAGAGCGGAGGGTTCTGACCCAGTCTGGGTTGGGCACAGAAGCTTTCCTGCAGGAAGGGGAATAGGCAAGGGAGAGCCACATAGATTTAAAATGCTGCTTCCTCTTGAACCACACTGATTCAAATGCTGCTTCTTCCAGCAATTTTTCCTTCCTTGTCAAGACCCCACTGTATGCAGCCCCTGTAGTGATACCAGACCTGCTCTTGGCTTAGTTCTGTTTTCGCCGTTTTAAAGTTAAACAATTTTTGAAAAAGGGGCATTTTTATTTTTCAGCAGACCCCTCTGAATTATGCAGCTGGTCCTGCCTTTCTCAGCTCCTGTCAGTTTTGAATGTGTAGTACGTTGGTCCACCTAGATTTCTCCTCTTTTTCCTCAGAGTCACTGCAATTCCAGGTGGTTCTGCCTCCCCGCTGTCCTCAAGGTCCAGCCCCGAGGCAGGCATGAAAGTAAGAGGCTTCTGGGACAATGTAGGCCAAGGCCAGGAGGCCCGCCTGAAGTACAGCTGTTTGATCAAAGTCAGGAGAACAGCATCCCCTGAGAAGGGGTGTGGCCCCGCCTGCACAGGCTCCAAGAATTCAAGGAGGAGAGATGGCTGCTGAGGCTGGAGGCAGGGGAAGTGCCCACCAGAAAAGCCTCACTGCTCTCCTGCCTTGGCTCCAAATCCTTTCTGATGTCTCCATACCCTTGCTACACCGAGTGCCACCCTCTCGGAGGGCCTCTCCTTAGGCCTCTGGGCAGCAGAGAGGAGCGGGAGGTAGGATGACAGCATCTTAATTTCCTTGCTAATTACAAGAGCTGGGAAGAGGGGTGCTAAATGCCAGATAATTACCCGGGAGGAGATAAGAGCCAGATTCCTGGCTGCTCCTAGCCCCCCAGGAATTCCACTTTAATAGTTTTCTTTTCTTCCTTAGAAAAAGAGATAAAAGAGTTAAGGCCACAGCTCCCACCCCCCTCTCTCTCCTCCCTAGCCCAAGAAGGTAAAGACAGCAGTTATTTTCCTAAATCCCTTCTGAGCTCTCCTTCTCAGGGGCCTAGATACAGACCCTCTGAGTTGGGTCTGGGAGACCTTGAAGCCTCCTTTGTCTGCCGCAGGTGTGGAATGATGTTTGGGAGAAAAAGCTCAGCCTCTGCTCTCTCACCTCCCTAGAGACTTGCACATGGGTGCACACACACACACTGTAGCCACCCATGGCTCCACTTCTGAGAACAGGAAGCTGAGCTGCCTGTCTTGTTCAGGATTACAGGGCAGGAGGAGGCCGGAAGGAGTCCCATCTGGTCCCCTCTGTGGGCTCCAAGGGCAGGGGCCAGAGGTGGGGACAACATCACAGTTGCTTGGCCTCTCTCCCGCACACTGATGCCTGCCAGCTTCAGGCATAGCTTGAAAGGCTTGAACAGGAAGCTCCGAAGTTGATGAGCATTCTTGTGGTCCAGCATGGATACAGCGATGCTCTGTTTCAAGAAGCTGTTGTAATCTCCATAATAACATTTTCCTCTTCTTGAATAAACTTGGACTCCAGCCTGAAGAGTGTGGCTGACTTTGCCTGGGGAATTCGGGACCTGAGGCTAGGGTGGAAACACCCCCTGGAAAGGTAGGGGAGGGAAGGGAGGCCTAAGGGATGCAACTCAGACACCCTGAAGGAAGCTGTTGAGCAGGACTCTCAGAGGTTCCATAATAATTTAGCTTTGGGAGCTCTAGTTGTGGACTCTCTGCAGTGAGTAGTTCTCTGCATGTCTGAGCGCACACATCTCTGTGCAGAAAGTTGGAAAGAGGGTTTCAAGGCTGGATCTCAAGAGTTGAGAATGCAGTGACCAAAGAGGAACCAGGAAGGAAATGAGGTGTCTCAAGGGCTCTAATGGGAAATAGGCCCAGCCCTTGCTGTGAGAGGTACTCCTGAGGTGGTAGAACAATGCAACAGGTGACAAGGCCCACCTACACCTCTCCCAAGGAGCTTGCAGCAGTCTGCGACATCCCATTATTATCTCATCATTTTCCCATACAGTTTCCTTTTGGAAGCAGCGAACAGTTTGCAGGTGGGGACCTTGAACCCTGGATGGGACTATGAATGCGAATTGAAGGCATTTCTACCAACTAGAGCTGGCTGAAAATATGGTCAGGATTAGGTCTAATCCCCGTGACTGTGTGGGTATGCTCTGCACAAAGACTGTGCCCCGCCAAGGCAAGGGACCCACATAGAGTGTCTTGAGGTCTAGCAGCACACAAGGTGGGTGGAGTGGATATCAAATAAGGGATGATGTAGGCCCAGGGATGTAGGAGCCCACAGGAAGGCTGACAACTAACTGATCTTTTCCCAAAGGCTGCTGACCTTAGGCATCCACAGGGCAAAGAGAGGTCCAGCTTCTTCCCAAGAGGAAACTGACATTCTAGGACGAGGCATCTGGGGAAGAGTGAATTTGGGGCTCCAGAAAACACTGTGACTGTGGGTTAGGAAGAATGAAGACAAGCACCAGGGGCTCATGGCATTGCTAGAGAACAGGGAGTGCTTCCTGCGCACAGGCCTTTGTGTGAGAAAGCTCCCAAACACCTGCGATAAATGAGGAAGTGACAATGGGGAGAACTGCAGGGAGGTCAAGTTGGAGCAGTGGGCAGGCCTGACTTGGAGGGTGTCCGGGCCATATGTGAAGATGCCCAACGGTTCCTCTTATTGGAATGGGGCCTTACGAGTGCCTGAGCAGAATGGGTGGAAAGGCCCCTGTGGCAAAGGTGTGGACTGTCTCTGATGACTGAGGTGGGAGTAGAGAGACTGTGCTCAACCACATGTGCTGTCACAGCTCTGTGGCAAGCTTGGGCTGAGTGTGGTGCAGAGATGGCCCAAGGCTGAGGAAGGGCATTGTTGCATGGACAGCTGAGTGAATAAGGCGAATACAGCCTGGGGCTTCATCCAAGAAAGGGTCTCCTGGGCTTGGGGCCTCTTCTGCACTAGTGGCAGCATCACCTGCCCAGAATCTGGGCCTGTGAGTCAGAACAGCATTTGGCACCACATGATCTTAGAACCTAGGTCCTGCCTGAGTTGCCACATCACAGGTCTGGGCCCTAATCTCTGCTCCTCCTTCAGAAAATCTCTCAGAAAAGCAGTGCGGTATCTGCTAGGTTCTTGGGAGGGGGACCTCCAGGAGATGGGCACCTAGGACAGAGTGGAGATGGCGGAACCACTGACAGCACATGACACTAGGGGCTGAGGAGTTCGAGCTTGGGAGGAAAGACTGCTGTTTGACCATGAGAGCTCTACCAAGTGGCTGCGACCAGGTAACCACCTCCAGCCCATCCACATCAGGAGAACTCCTGACCCGAGGACAGAGGGCAAGATACTTTGCAGTGCCTTCATTTTGATGATGAAGACTCTAGAGCCAGTAGCCTTGGGAAAAGGTGCCTGAAGCTCCAGGAGGTCTGTGGGGTGGGACATGCATGTGTGTGCTATGAAGAGGGTGAAGGAGGCCGAGCCAAAGCCCAGTGCTGTTCTTTCCTGTTTCCTTCAGCCTGATGTTCCAGGCTCCCTGTGAATAGCCTCAATGTGTTCGTGTCCCTCCAGCAGCCCTTTTCCATCTTCTCTAGGAAGCTCAACCCACCTCTAGCTCAAGCTTGCCTCCCCTGGCCAGCATCCCTTGCACCTTCCCCAGGCCCTCTTCTAGTTTCAAATTCTAGCCTCGAGCCATGTCTCTCCCTTCTTCAGTTAGAAAACTTTGTTTCTCCTTGAATCTTAATTACTTGTGTCCATTCCATTTGCACCAGCATGCCTGATTTGAAGCCCTGCTGTTAGAGTAAAGAAAAATTGGGTGTGGTCCTTCACCTCCCAATGCCCCATTTTCCTAACCCCTAAAATAAGGCAAGCTACCATTTTAGACAGGGCTCCGTTTGCCAGGGAGAGTCCTGGTTTATGCCGATGTTCTTGTGTAATTACTAATGGTGCCTCCTGTTAACTCCAGAAATTCCTCAGTTTGTTTGATAAATTATAGGTTCACCAACCCCTAAAGCTCTTATGAAGATCAAGTCCAATGATCCCGTGAGATAATCCATGCCAAGTTTCTCAGCAGAGTGGCTGGCACAGAGTAAGTGTTCATTAGCATTTGCTCTTATTTTCCCCCCACAGATTGAGCTCCTGGAGTGGTATCTCATTCCCTTACAATCAGCAGATGAGAATGGCCAATTGTTAGAAAATTTAGAGTATAATCGATCTAACAGATGCCACCTGGTGTTGAGGGTGACTGTCTTTTTTACTTACGACTCACCACACTTCTCCAGCAGCGGAGGTGAGCAAGAGAGAAGTTGCAGTTCCTATGCACCTGAGGGTGCTCAGCTCTTGGTTTCGTGGTCATTGAGTCCTTACACTCATCCAGAGAGGTGGTTCTCATGTTAAAACACTGTAGTCAAGAAAGAGCAGTTCTGCTGGAGTATTATAAGAAATAGGGCAGGCAGTGGTGAGAGATGACACAACAGAGTTGACAGGGAATAGATGGCTCAGGATTTACAGGCCATGGGAGAAGTGTACATCCTGTACCCTGAGGTCAAAGTCACTGGAGGATCTTTGTGCAGGTGGCAACATGGGCATAGTTAGATCTGCTAAGCCTCCAGGCGATGGCATGGTGGATGGATTGGAAGGATATGAGGCCAGGTGGGAGGTGACAGCAGCGCTGACCCAGGTGGGAAGTGATGAGGATCAGGGACAGGGAGCCACTGGATGTTCAAAGGTAAAGATTCTTGGGCCGGATATTTAGCTCAGTGGTGCCATCACCTGCCTCGCAAGCACAAGATCCCAGGTTTGATCCCTGGTACCAAAACCAACCAACCAACCAAAGAAATGAACAAAGGTAGTGATTCTCAATAACATTTGTTATTGATATTGATTACTCATAACAATTGTTTTAAAACTAAAGAAACTCATAGTAGTGCCTGTTTATTGAGCATTACAATGTGTGGTATACATTATGTCACATAATTCTCAGAACTATCCTATCAGGTAGGTTATTTCTGATTTTTATACCCATTTTTCAGATGAGGAAACTGCAGCCCAAAGAAGTTGGATGTTTTGCCTAAGATCCACACCACAAGTAAGAGAAAGATTCAGGATTTTTAAAAGGTTACAACCACCGTGCTCCAGAGTTTATGCTCTAATTAGGTCTGTATGAACTGCCTTGGAGGGATTTCCTGACTGTCCTGGGCACTGTGGAGGGAGCCAGCAGAAGCAGTGTTGTCAGGCTGGCCTGGGAGGAGAAAAGAATGGGGTCTGCTGTCTGTTGAGGTGGCTGAGTGAGAAGAGCTCCTAAGGAGTTCCAGCCCAGTCACCATCCCCAGATGTTCCTTCCCAGGGGCACCAGCCAAGGCAGGGAGAAGCAAGTAGGGAAGGGCAGGGCCCTAGAGCCCCTCCCTGCTCTTTAGGTTTTGGTTCTCGGGTGCTTTTAGGATTATCTCTCTTCCAATCCTAGTTACTTGCGGTGGAACCATCCTGTTTCCTCCAAGACCACCATCTCTCTCCTAATTGGTGGAAAATTGGTTGCTAACTGTCAGGAAATCGCCGATTTTCCATCCATTACTGGGTGGATCAGGCTGTGTAGCTGTAGAGGACTCTGGGTGGGAAGCAGATGCTGATTAGGCCACACGGTTAACGATTAGGTTTGTGGACCTCCTCAGGCAGTCCTACCAGACTGCTTATTAACTCCCCGTGTAGACCTGTTGGGTAAGAGATATTGGTTCTGTGGCATGCAGAGCCATGGGAGTGACTATTCATTAGGCCTCTGCTAGGGGAGGGAGGAGACCAAGAAAAGAAAAAAAAAAAAAAACAAAAAACAACAGCAACAACAACAAAAAACCTGTGGCCTTAATCCAGGAATGTTAAACAGCTTCATAAATTGGCAGAGAACTTTATAATTGCTGCTATTAAAATATATGTATTTATATAGGGGATTTGTTGGAGGAAAGAATTTCAGCATTCAAGTGAGATTCCTGCTATGATTTCACCCAAGATTAAGTTGTTAGGGACTAGATATTAATTAAGGCTGAGGGCTCCAATCTCTTTCTAATTAGCTCATGGGGTATAATTTGCTTGCAATTGCTACTGTTACAATTACTTCGAATTTGTCTGGGGCTCTCCTCCAGTTGAACTAGGTGGGCTTTACTCCATTATGTGAACATAGGGGTGGAGCGGGCCGGAGGCCTGCGTTTTACTCTCGCCCCTCTTCCTGTATGATTTCCTCACCTGTAATGAGAACACAGTTAAGGGAAAGAGAGGAGATAGGGCTGAGAAGCCCTTTTCACCTGAGATGTTCTGAGACCCATAGGGTTGAACAATCAACACTGGTGTGCAGAGGGAAAAATACTGGGGCCTAGATTCTTTTGCATTTTCAACCTCTGTTGAAACCTAAAGGCTTTGCCTGAAGGAAGCTGGAGAGTTTCTGGTGGGTCCCCAGCTTCAGATATCCGAAAGGCTCCTCTCTGAAGACTCAGAAATGAGGGCCTTTGAGTCTCTGTGACCGGAAGACCAGTGTCTAGCAGTTCTCACCTGCTGGTGGACCCAGGTGGGCCTCTCCATCCTTCGACAGGTCCATCTCTCATCTCCAGTCACTATGTGGCCATTGTCTCCCTGCTTCAGAAATTCTTTCCTCTGCTCATCATCACCTCTGTGCCTACCTGGCTTTTCTGCAATATTTAGTACCTCATTTAGAAGTCCCTTCTTCTCTGTAAATAGGGAAGGGTGGAGGGGATGAAGGGAGAGTAGGGAAATGGGGAAAAATGAGAAGGAAGATCTATCATGTAAAGGTACAAGATACCAATGATGAATGTAACTGTACTGCATACATAAAATGTACCAATAAAGAAAAAGGAAAAAAAATTCCCTTCTTCATTAATTTTTTCCAGATTGTCTCAAATCTGAATAGTTTTAGGCCCTTCTTTAATTTTTTGCTTTCCACTAATCCTTTATTTAAATCTTTAGCTCACCTTACCTTACAAAATGCCTTGGTCTCATCTATAAGATAGTGAACTTCTTAAAGGCAAGGATATTATTATGTCTAATTCAACTTGAAATCTTCAGAGAACAGATGAAAGTAGGTGTCAAAATTTGGTTTATGTTTTTTTACTTATGAAGTGCATTTGAGAAAGGGCTTCTGGCATTTTGTCCTTGGTGTGAAGAGGTCTTGGTGAACAGGCGGTGACCCTGGCCTTGGGTTTTCTTGGGGGTTGTGGTTCTGGGACCTTTGTGAAGCCCTAGTACAAATGGTTAAGAGGGATCCTACGTTTATACTCTACCCAGGGATTCCGGGCTTAAGGCATATGGATTGAAAAGGCAAAGTCGATGTCTCCCCTCTTCTTCTTCCTGAGATCCCTAACATAGACTTGGAATTCTCTGGTGAGGGAGGTGAGGGGATGGAGGCTATATGACACTGAGTTCATTTGGCCATGATGGACCCACAGAAAAGACAGGGAGACATTCTAACCCAGGTCCTTGGGCTGAGGCGTTCACTTGCAGCTCTGTGGCTGGGGGCTGGGGATGAAAAGCAAGGGAGGTGCTGCTAACTGGGAATATAAACAGGTTCAAGAAGGGCTTAAAGAAATTCCTAGATGACAGATTCCTAGCAGATAACAGGTCATTAATAACCATGAAAGATTATAATAATTATAATTAATAATACTTCCAAGAGAGCTTTTATACTTTTAAAAGCTTTTCTCCTGCCAGTATCTCATTAGATACTCTTGCCACTTGGAGGAGGGCGAGGATGCTACAGAAGGGACATGCCTGAGGCCACACATCTTGTTCAGGGAGCACTGACACCAGTTGCAGGGCCTTCCCGACTCCCTCTCCAGGGCTCGCTTACAATAGGGGACACTATTCAAGGGAATTATTGGATGTGAACCTAGTACCCCATTCCTGCCCTCCTCTCCCCTGTCTTGCACTGTTATCCTGCTTCTGCAAACTTCATTCAGTGGCCAGCAGGAGACCAGGCTCATAACCATGCTCTGTCAGTGACTTGCCAGGTGACCTTGAACAAGAGTCTTCACTCCTTCAGTGTCCTCATATACAAGGTGATGGTTGCCTATTCTGAGAAGCTGACCTTTCAGACTCACTGTTTCCTCTTGGTAAAGTGGGCAGAAACTATCTTGAGAAGTAGATCACACAGTGCAGATAGTCATCTTAGCAACATGGTTGGCACAGAGTGGGCTCTAACAAAGACACATTGTGGGCTGTTTCCAGTAAAAGTAGATGCCAACGTGGGATGCACCAGGCTGATGTATAACAGGGTGCGGGAGAAGTCTGTTGTCTTCAGAGTTATCTGTTTTTCCACTCAAGTGTTTCCAAACTAGGTTCTCTTGACCTTGAATGTTTCATAGGCGCTTTGCAATAGTTTCTTGGAAAATATTGGGTGATTTATAGTATTTTGCTAGATCCTTGGAAGGGCTATTTTGCAGGTGGAGTGAGGCTTTAGGAGTTTTGTGAATTCCCCAGATGTGTCACATCTTGAATGTGTGAGGACATGTATATTGAAGGTAGTTTATCTTGTTCTACCAATGCATTACCTCTTGAGGAGCATATTCTCAAATGAAAAAGCAAGATCCCCTTGGGGAGTAAAAGGGGCCAGTGCTGCCACCTACAGACAAAACAGTGATTAGAAGCGAGAGGAGGGCAAAGGGAAAAAAGGAAGAATCAAGATATATCATCATGTACAGGTACAAATTCTCTATGATGAAGGTGATCATCATGTGCTTCTAAAATGTACCAATAAAATTTTTAATTTAAAAAAGAATGATTAGAATAATTCTGTGAAGAGTTGGATAAAGAGGAACAGAAAAAGGAGATTCAGTTACTAATCCCAAACATCTCCTTCAACTTACCTCCTTAATATTTAAAAGTCTATCATGTTTACCACTATTGTCTTCAAAAATTCCACTTAGTGGAAGTTTATGGTTGCCAAGTAGCATGCATGTGGTGCCGTTTGGGACCAGCACTGGAGCACCATTGTAGTGCTTTTCTTAGGGTACAAGATGATGTGGTGTCCATTCACTAATTGGTTCATTGTATATTTAATCACTGCTTTAGTATTGGATCAATCAAGATGTGTGAATTGCCACTGAGTTGTCAAAGCTTTGGTTTAACAGGTCCCATTGGGATGGGATAATCCAAGGAAGGTACAGCTCCAGGAACTGACCAAATGGGGAATTTTTATTCTTGTGTATGAATGAGCTCAGTGGCTTTTGCTCCATATTTGTCTTTGGCTAGTTCCCAGAGGGTAAAGAAGGCATGATCTGGGGTCAGTGATGCAGTCATCTCCAACACTGTGCACTGGGGAGAAAGAGGAGCGATCCGAGGCCTTGTACTCCAGGTCTCCGGGTGGGGTTGAGATTTACTGTCAAAATTCCGTGGCCCTGAACATTGTGAACAACATGAAACTTGTGCTGGACAACCTGGGGATTCCTAGCAAATCTCAGTGGGGAGTAGCAAATGTGCACAGATCATCCTCAGGGCAACACGTGCTGGAGCACTGCAACAAATCCAGTGCCAGTTTCTCCACCCATCTAAAAGGGAAATGGACGCTTACAATGGGAAACTGCCCTGCCCAAGGTCCCCAGGAGGTTGAGAGTGGAGCCAGGACAAGGACCTATCACCACAGGCTCTCTGAGAAGACTTTCACAGCTGGTGATCTCCTGGTACAAGACCTGGCTCTCCACCCAAACCTCCCTTTCCCTGAGGGCTATGGAGATGAAGCTTAATCTTTAATGAACTGGTTTTCAGTTTAACTGCTCTTTTGGTAATGATTAATACCTCAGTGATCCTGACGACGACTGACCCATGAGAGTGTTCGTGGCTTCCCAGGCCTAGGTATAGCTCATGTACGGATGAGTGAGATTCAAAGGGTTGCCCCTCCTCAAAGCATCTCTTCTGTCCTGCCATTAGATTGTCACTCTTCAGAAGGAGGATGTGATAAATAGCTCTGATCATAGGAGCTAGCAAGGTAGGTTGTGTTTAGAATACTCCTGGGGTCTTGATTTGACAGCTCTGGTGCACAGCAGCTCAGAGGCATTATAGGAGCTGTGACTGTTAGTCAGAGTTTAGCAAGAAAGTGATTGGATCCGTAGCACCACCAGATGGTTTGCATCCTGTGGGTTAAGACAGTGTCTGGATGGCAGGGATGTGTGGAGTGAGGATGTAGAGTTTCAGAGCTTTGGAGACCTTAATGCAAAATCTAGCTCTAATGATCACTAGGTACAAGGGATTGTGCCTTAGCTGTCAAATGGAGAATCTAACACCTCTATCTGTGTTATGAGGATAAAAGGAAAGTTATGTAAAGCATCTGATCTCTACATAAACTATAGGATGCCTCATCTCCCGTTTTTTCCTTCTCAAACTGGCCTTACGTGACTCTTTATAGGGAGGTACAGAAGACTTCTGGTTTATCTGGGGAGAAGAATTTTTCTCCCTCACTCTGAGATTCTTCTAAGAATGAGTTCTAGGGCCGGGGATTTAGCTCAGTAATTCTGCCTGCTTCACAAGCACCAGGTCCCAAATTTGATCCCTGGTACAAAAGGAAAAAAAAAAAAAAAAAAGAATGGGTTCTCTCCCTGTGAGACCGGAATGAGAGACCTCAGGATTCCCTTCCTATCTGCCCCTGGTGGCAGCTGGAATCCTTGAGCAAGACTGACACATCTCCCTCAGTATCTTTTTGCCTCTTCTAATGATTGTAAACATTGTGAACTGAGCAAGCATTGCAGTGTTTTGCTTGTTTTGTGTCTTGACCTCCTCTGGCACCAGCAATAGGTCTGGTAGCAATCCCCTCCAACTGCTGCCTAATGGATGCTCTAGCAAACAAACTGGCATCCGGCATGGTTCAGAGCTGTAGCATTCTAGCTCCCTGCCCATGCTGATGCAGTGCTATGCCTGAGACTCCAGTGGAATAGTGTTCCAGCCATATGAGGTTGCCCACAACTGCCAGAATGTGCCAGCACATTTCATGTCTCCGTGCCTTCCCCTTCTTTTCCTTCTGCTTGGAATGTCCTTCCTAGGAACTCTGTGTGGAGAACAGCTTATCACTCAGGGGCTGCTGCCTTGGAGGATGCTAAAACCTGGAGATCCTCAGCCCTCAGCTTTGTCAGCCCAGCATTCATCTCTCTGCATGTTATCTACTTACCTGTGTGTCTTAACAGACTATGGATGCTACGAAGGGTTCCCAAGTCCAGTACCATTTTCTTGAGATCTCTACCCAAAGTTCTGGGAAGGCAGTGGCAAGTAGCTTCTGGGACCTCCCTGGTGAGAATGGATTGGCTTAGAAGTTAGGCAGGCTGAAGCAGGCTAGCATGAAGCCCCTGGAAGAAGCTCTGGCTCCTTTTCTGTTTTGGTTTTGCTTTTGTGGGCTTTCATTTCAGAAGTTAATCTAGTTAATGCCAGCAGTGTCATTTGGCAAGGCCACAATTTCCTTTTGCCCTTTATTTAATGAGCCCCACCCCCACCCAGCTTCTGTAATAAAAGGCACAGTGGGTAATTACAGAGGTGTGAAATAGGGCTGCTGGGCCAAGGCCAGCTGAGCATTCTGGAACATCTACCAGGGGAGGGTTTTGGAAAACCACCTAGACCCACTATTCAGTTTCAGGTAAGGAAATGGACTTGAGAGAATGAGGAATTCATATAGTGGCAAGTAGAAGGCAGACCCAGGACAAGAGTCCAGGTTCTTAACTCCAAGCTGAGATCCTTTCCACTAATCAAGGTCTACCCTATCTCCATATGTGTATTCTACCGAGCATTTCAGATTACTGTCTGCCATCCATCCATCCATCCATCCATCCATCCATGTATTCCAGGATACTTATTGAGAGTCTACTACATGCTAGGCACTATGAATATAGCAGTAACTGAGAGTGTCGCAGCCCTGTTCTTGCACAGATTATCTTCTCAGATTACAGTCTCACATAGAATCTGATGGAGGTGCAGCACGTAAATAGGTAATTTCAATACATGATGGCAAGTCCTATGTTAGATGTAAGCATCCGAAATGTGTCAGTCAGCTTCTCATCGCTGTGATAAAATATCTATGTTAGGCTACTTTTCTTGTTGCTGGGACAAAATATCTGACAACTAAGGTCCAACGAGGAAAGGTTTATTTTGACTCACAATCTGTAGAGGTTTCAGTCTATAACTGGCTGGCTCCAAAGCAGACTAGCGTGGCAGAGGGCCATCACAGAGGAGATAGAGCCCAGGCAAGGTAGGCAGAAGGCAACAGCAAGCTTTCTTTCTGTCCCTTATATTCCTCCAGGCTACTTGCCTAACTCAAATCCAGGGTGGGTGCTCTTAATTCCAGTATCACATCCTTAACCCAAGGATTACACATCCTAGATCCAGCCACCTCTGAAAAGCTCCACCTATGAGGCTTTGGTGGTGTGGGGGGGCATCTAGATACAAGTCATAACAACACTTGAGAAAAATAACTTAAGGGTCTACAATGGTTCATGTTTTCCAAGGTTTCAGTCCATGGTTGCATGCACTGCTTTAGGCCTGTGGCAAGGCAGAAGCATCATGGTAGAAGGGGGTGGTATAGGAAAGCTGCTTGCCCTATGACATGCAGGAAGCATACAGAAAGAAAAGGGGTTGAGGAACATGATATCCTTTTTCAGGGCATACCTCTAGTGACCTGTTTCCAACTAGGAGCCATCTCCTATGGTTTCTAGCACCTTCTAAAAGTCCATTCAGTTGTAAAACCATCAGTAAATTAATCCATTGGTGAGGTCAGAGCCCTCAGGAGCCACTCACCTCTGAACACTGCTGCACTGGGGACCAAGCCTCCAACATTTTACCTCCAAACCACAGCACAGCCTCTGCGGGATCACAGTGAATTTCACAAAGCAGGAAATCTGGCATCAAAACGAGTCTTGAAGGACAAGTAAGAGGTTCTAAAAGGAGCTATGCAAAGGCAGAGAAAGGTTTTACAAAATCTGAAAGAAGGTTTACCCAAATGTTAACAGTGTTTATCTCTGGGGAAAGGTTTTGCAGGGTAGTGGGAGGGAGGGGATGGAGGAGAAATTTTACTTCCTAATTTCTACCTTTGATATTGGTCAAATTAGTTGTAACATTTTAATGAAAAAATATTTCTATTTTTTTCTTTTGACACCGGGGATTGAACACAGGATTTTTCACTAAGCAAAGACAGAGTTTCACTAAGTTGCTCAGGCTGGGTTCAAATTTAGCAATCCCCTTGCCTCAGACTCCCAGAGTGCTGGGATTATAGGCATGCATCACCATCCCCAGCTAAGCAGTTATTTCTGTTTTTGGATACAGAATATTTAAGAAATAATAGGTGTCTCCCTGACAAGTACAGAGTATTGGCGGGAGAGGAGAGTATGAAGCTGTGGCATTCACATAAATTTCTAACTTCTGAGCTAAGTTTGGACTTGAACCATAGGGCCCAGTGGAGGTGAAGGCAGAAGCCACATCTGCAGATCCTAGCAATGCTTGGCATGCAGTGGATGATCAGTGAATCTGTACCTAATTTTGAATGAAAAGGAGAAGTCACATAGCATGGAGTCATTTATAGTTAGAAGCAGAGGGTTTGAAGGTGTGAGGGTTTGTCACGATGTGCTGGTGGCAGGGAGAGCCCACTGTGGGAAAACACATTCCTGCAGAAGGCAGGACAGGGAATTCCATAATACAGAGAGAGATGAGAATACTGTGGTTTCTTCTCAGACCAGATGAGAGTGGAATGGGTCCAGATCCAGAAGCGTTGATGTGAATCGATAACTGAGGGACACACTTTTTTATAATGAAAATTGCTACAACATAAGCTTTTCCAAACTAGACAAGCAGTTTTGGTGTCTTCTGTGGCTAAAGATTGACCAAAGCAGGTCACCACCAGTTTTTGCCTCCCACGTGGTTTCTGCTTCGATGTCTTCCTTCCTTCAACACATACTCAACACTTCAGCAGGAGCTTCCTAAAGTGCAATTCTGACCACCGTCTCCTCCTTAATTGAATCCCTTGGGATTAAGTTCAGTCCCCCACCCCGGATCAGGAGAACTTCTTGTTCTGCTTCTTGCTCATTTTTCCAGCCTCATCTCATCACGTCCTATTCACATCCTGCTCTGCAGCCAACTCCAAAGCACTCAGTTTACTCAACAGTCTCAGGCCTCTAACTCTTTGCCTAGAGCAGTTCTTTCTTTCTCCGTAGAATATCCCATCCTCATGCTCTCCACTGCACATTTGCCTGATTAATACCCGTTCTTCTTTTAAGTCTCCATCTTTTGGTCATCTTCCTGTTGAAGCCTTTTCTGGCCACATCTCCACATCTTTACTCCTCTGGGTGGACTTATTCATTCCTTCCTTGAGACCCTGGGCCCAAAGTCCTCTGTGCTTTAAAATATACTCACTACTGGATACATCCAAAGTTTTCACCAGCTTCAGGTATCTTAGTTGTTTTCCTTGTTGCTGGAACAAAATACCCAACACTCACAACTCAAGGAGGGAGAGGTTTATTTTGGCCCATATTTTGGTCTCTAGACACTGGACTCTAACTAAGATAGGAGAAGCATGAGACTCTAAGCAGAGAAGCGTGGCTGAAGAGAGCTGCTCAAAGTGTGGCAGACAGGAACCAGAGAGAGTCAAGGGCGACAGGAAGGGAGATAAACCCTCCCAGTCCATGCCCTCCTTTAATGGTCTTTTCCAGTGAGACCCCCAAACTCTAACAGGCAGTCAGCTATAACCTACCATAATACAATCACCTTCCAAAAGCCCTGCCTATGACCAAGGAGGCTCTAGGGGACATCTAGATATAAGCCATAGCAACAGGGGCCCCCAACTTCCAGCAATGGACTAGAATCTGGCAACACAGCAAGAGGTGAGCAGCAGTGGGAGAACCAGCAAAGCTTCATCTATATTTATAGCCATTGCTTATTGCTCAAATTACCACCTGAGCTCCATCTGCGGTCAGATGAGCTGGGCATTAGACGCTCAAAGGGGCCAGAAACCTACTGTGAACTGCATATGCAAGGAATCTAGATTGCACGCTCCTTTGAATCATCCCAGAACCAGCCCCCTTTTCTTCTGTGGAAAAATTGCCCTCCATAAAGCACACTCTTCGCACCAAAAAGGTTGGAGACTACTGAACAGAGCATTTGCATACCTACTTTTCCCCAACACATTGCCCACTCCCCCTCCTTCCTGACTCATGATGTTTTGCTGTCTCTGGTGCCCGACACAACAGCTGGAATATACTGGTACATGCTTGGGAATTATTTATTAAACCAATGCGTGGGTAATGGGGCACCTCGGTAAAGATCTCCCTCATAAAATAAAAATCATGTCATATGCCGGCCTTCTCTCCCATGAAGAGGGTCTAGACCCTCCTGAAAGAGACAGCTATCTGCATGGGGAAGATTCAAGAGGCTAAACTCTACCTCTTACCCCTCTGCCCTTGGGCAATCTTCTACTGTGCTCTGGATGCTAGTTTCTCCATCTACATTATGGAGATAATGTGCTACTTTCCCAGAGAAATGCTATGAAGCTCAAAGATGAGACCAGAAACAGTCACTGTCCAAACTTCAGGCAGGACTGGCATGTTAGCCACTAGCTGGGTGGACATGACCATCTGTCAAATGTCCATACTGAGGCTTTGGGAACTTCTCTCCCACACCAATGGGCCTTGCTCAGACCTTCCCCTTTTCTAGCTCATTGATGTTGTGGGCCTCAGAAAATGTTAATTACTAGGTCCCAGACCACCTGGACTGTCTCCGATGAAAGCAAGCTCAGAGTAGAAAGTTTAATCAGTGCTCAGCAGCTCACTCTGCATGGGGATGGATCACTGATCCAAACACTCTGACCTGGAACACTGGGCCCAGGGAGTCTCAGAACATTCCTGAGACCACCCGCAGCTCAGATCATCAACCCCACCAGGAAGCCAGAGCCAGAGAATTTACAATCTCAAAATTAGATGAGTCTCAGAGAGCAGCCGGACCAGACTCCCACCCAGGGTGGAAAGCTGGGCTCAGTTTATCCACTCCATGTTGGCCCAGACCTTAGTATCTGGAATGGTGTCACTGAGGAGCAGCCCTGGGCTTAGAGGGACACATTCTTGTGACTTGGGCATTGCCTGCCCTTTCTGTAAGAGTGGCATAAGGTTGTCTAACTCACGGGGCTGTGTTAGGAACGAATTAATTTGCTTGAAAGCTTTTTTATTTTGAGATTTATAAGAACAACTTACAAGTGAGTGGCTACTATCATCCTTAACATTATAAGCTTCTAACCTTGGAATATATTAATTTCTTTATCCCAGACTTATCTTGTTTTTGTTAATTTTTATTAGTACATATTACAGCACATAATGATCACATTCCTCACGTGGAGCTGTTGTAAGGCATGACACATCTTAATTCTTTTTTCATCCCCTTTCCCTCTCTCCTCTCTTCCCTCCCTCCATGTCTTGGGCCCCTTCCCATTTGCAAAAGCTCTATCTCCCTACTTCCTATTATCTGTCTTTTATTTTGCTCTTTATTTATATTTTAGGTTTCTTGTATAAGAGAAATGATGTGATATTTAAGTGTGTGTGTGTCTGATTTGTTTCGTCTTTCTTTCTTTTTTCCTTCCTTCCTTCCTTCCTTCCTTCCTTCCTTCCTTCCTTCCTTCCCTCCCTCCCTCCCTCCAATTCCTTCCTTCCTTCCTTCGTTCCTTCTTTCTTTCTTTCTTTCTTTCTTTCTTTCTTTCTTTCTTTCTTTCTTTCTTTCTTTCTTTCTTTCTTTCTTTCTTTCTTTCTTTCTTTCTTTCTTTCTATCTTTCTTTCTTTCTTTCTGGCACCTGAGATCAAACTCAGGACCTTTGCGTTTGCGAGGCAGGTGCTAAACCTGAGCTAAACCCACTGAGCCCAATCCCCGGCTTGTTTCATTTACTATAGTGCATCCATCTTCCTACAAATGAGTCAGGACTATCCATCTCTGTGGCAGAGTAGTACGCCATTTGACTGGTAAGGTGTTGTGTCTCTGGTTGAAAAATTTTATGATCCCTGGGCCTTAGACACAGGGTAGAAATCCCTTTCTTGCATACTAGGCTCTGTGATCTCCTTGTTCAGCTGCATCTCTTACTTCTCCTCACCCGTCACCTGTCTCCCAGACACAGCAAATAAGCCTTTTATATGGCCTGTTAGCTTGACTCATCAGAGCGTTTCTCCCCGTTTCTAGGAGTAAATTTCCACCTGTCTTCAAGGGCCTGCTCTCATGCCCTTCCTTGTGAGAAGTCTTCCCTATTTTCTTTTACAAACCTCAGTGAAGTTAGTTGCTGCTTTCCCTTCAGGGCATGTCAGATTGTAGTTATTACTAGCACAGTATTGTGGCATATTGTTTGGGTTTTAGCTATTTTTATTCTTGAATGAATAAAGACTATTAAATTGCATTTTCCATCAGGGGACTGACATCCTTATCATAGCTAATCACAATGACAACAATGAGTCATTTGTTCCTTGGCATGATTTTTTTTAAAGCAGAGTATCTGGGATTTTTGGCAAAATGCCCTAGAATCAAAATGATCTGAGTATGAAATTGAACTGAACTATTTCAAAGCTGTGATAACTTGCATGTTATTTTGTGTCTCTCTTGGGTTTTTTTCCTCATTTGAATAATAGGTCCTCAAGAGGATTATAAGGAGGACTTATCCTGAATGGTAGATCGTGTTGCTCTGAAGCTCAGGACTGTTACTCTTTGTGCCCAGCTTTTTCTTTCCGGCTGTCTGTACCCTTGGCTGTAAGAGAGCCTGATTCTGTTCTCAGAAATCCCCAGCTGTGCCCTTGTCATATGGCTTTGTCATCCTGGTCATGGCCTCCCAGGTCATTCTGTATCTACATCACACAAATCCATCCTTACTCATTTCATGCCTTGTCCATTTCTAAGGACTCTTCTGGCTCTGATCTCCTATGAAGTGACGGTTCCATGATGAGGCAGGTGACTGGAAGAGAGTTGTGATGAGAGGCTAAGGTGGAGGACATTGAGAGCCTGGCCTGGTCTGGTCATGTTCTAGGCTGCAGTGTGTGGATCTCAGCACCCAGAGAAGGTGGAGAGGGATAGGCCTTGTGCATTTTTGCATTTTTCCTCACTGATGGTTTGCACAGTATTTAGCACACAATAGGGGCTGAGTATCTATTGAACAGAGAAAAGGATTGTCCGCAGAATAGTTCTTCAGACAGATAAACGGAGATGGGTCAAGTCTCAAGCCAGGCCAGTCCCACTTACTTTCTTAGGGAAATGCATAGCAAGCACTCCCATCTAGCTGAGAAGATTCCCAGTAGCTGCCACGGTCACCTTCAGATTGGGATATGGAAACTTCCTAGAGAAGTGTGGATCTGAGGAGGGAGAAAGGCTGGGGAATTCCATGCTCAGAGAAACTGAGATAGGAGAAATCCTGAAGTGACAAATAGAATTTCAGAGAAGACATCAGAAGCTCCTGAGTTAGAGAAACGTTTGAGGGAACTCTAGAGTTCTCTTTGTCCTGTGCCTGTGACTGTTTGGGTGAATCCCGAAGGAACAAGCTATAAACTCCTGTGAGGTCAGCTTGCTGATAAGGGCTGGGGAGCTGGGGAGCTGGGGAGGCTGAAGAGAGGAGACAGGGATGATTATTGACAAGGACAGAATTCTAGAGCTGGGGAAGGTGGTAGGCAGGGCTCCTGGTTTTGCAGGAAGGAAGAAACATGAGAAGTGACTTGGGAATGTGATGGGCCTGTGGGTCATCTTAATCACTGCCTTATTGTGGGCTTTTAGAAAACAGGACTGGGCCTCACTGTGGCTTAGAGGTCAGGTTATGGGCACCTCACCCCCAACCCCCGGGGTCAGCATCAAGCTTCACAAACATTGGCTGCACAATAAACACTGTTTGAACTCAATTTTCTCTCTTCTCTTTCACCCTTTTATTTTAAGCTCAGATCTTCCTCTCCCAGATGGAGTTCTCCCATCTGGTTATAGAAATTGGATCAGTGGAAAGAGAAATCCCAGGATGCTGGAATTTCAGGAACGTTTTCAAGATGCCAAGAAAAATAGCTCTGTGATGAACCAATGGCATCATGATGGCAGATCTGGAAAATACATTTGACTCTGTCTGAGTCACAGTCTCGTAGGATCACAGAGACCCTGAAGTTATGTAGTCTATTTTATGGTGGTACAAATGGAGAAGCTGAGACCCTAGGAGGGGTTTAACCAGCTGGTAGCAGAGACAAGACTGAATGGAATGCTGCAGCCACACAGCCTACTCTGATCAGATGCCAGGCCTTGGCCACAGGGCCTTCTAAGAGCTGTCAGACATGCAGAGCATTGCCTTATCAGCAGGAAGAAAGGATGACAGCGGGCAGTCTTTCCTGGCCAAGCATCCATCAGGACCCACATAAATATTTTCCCAATGTCTGCATAGCCAACATCTGCTGGCTATCTTCCATGGGATAGTAAATAATTCAGATGATTGGTTGCTTCCTGACCACTTTCTTGGGTGTGTTTTCTGACTGCTATGTTTTTTGGAGTTGACTTTGGGGGAGACCTTGATGACGGCAGTGAGCCAAGCCCTTACTGGACTCTCTGATGGCAATTTCTGGTCAGAAAGGAAGTACCCACGGGGTCTTGATGTCAATGCACTTGGGGCAGAAGATTACTTTTACTCAGTCCGAAAGACCTTTCAAGTGGGGCCGGGAATTAGTTTCAGGAATTAGGATGGAGTGAGGTTAGAGACTCTGGGACCAGAAAATCAGAAGAAATCAGCTCAAGTGTGGTAAATACAGTAAGCTTAACCAAAGGCATGTTGTGGTCTTGGCAGATAAGCTGGTGGGGGAGGAAGGAATAGCATTGGAGCTGGCATGGCCTCAGGCAATCACAGTCATGATTTTAGAGCTCAAAAGTCAGGAAGGGGTGGAGTGTTCAGTTCCCATCCATTATGACACCTCACCCAGAGCCTCTGTGAGTGAGTCTTAGGGATGTATATGGCAGTCCTCATAGTCAGGCTCTTGATATTCTGCTTAGCTTAATCCCCAGCATGAGACCATCACTTAGGTATTTTGCAAAACTTATTTTTGAACCAGCCTATAATCTAACCCTTGTATATTCTCTAGGGATGGGAGTATCTAAATTCACTTGATCCTAAAACTGTTGCAAACATGTTTCTCCTGATGTTAGAAGAAAATGAAGTCTTGTTGAAAGACTATGGTCATTGAAATCAGATGCGTGTATAGGTTGAACTAGTTGTGTATCCTTGATCAATTACTTAGCACCTCTGAATCTCCTTTTCCTCATCTGAGAAATGGAGAAATGGTCCTTGAAAGGCTGAAATAAACTAACGTACATGAAATGCTAAGCACAGTTCTTGGCAAAAACTAGCTGCCAATCAATTATTGACTTATTTAATACTGTTCGAAGCAACAGAGGCCTGCATCTGGCCTTAGACCTGCCAGTGTCAGGCTGTGTGTCTTTGGGCAGTTACCTCCCAAGCCGAGGCACAGTTATTTCACCAGTAACATTGGGGAAATAATGACCACTTCAAAGGACTACTGAGAGATTCTGAGATTCTCTACAAACTCTCAGCTTCCTACCAGTTCCCAGGTTTAGGGGAAACTGCCTCATTGTGTACAAGATTACAAAACTGGGAGCTCACCTTTCCTGTCCTAATGGATGCAAACAGTTCCGACTCTAAGCATTCCCTGTCAGTTCCCTCCTCTCCTCACTCCTCCCTCATTTGGGATTTGTCCTTTCTCACCTGGACTCATAATTGGCTGCTTCACAGATCTCTCCTCTTCAGTTTCTCTTGTAGCTGATTTTCCCCACAGCAGAGGAGCACACAGAGAACAGAAACCTGGCCACTCTGGCCTGCAGCTCCAATCCTTCTGCTGTCCTGGCTTCCAGAACCCTCCACCAGACTTCAGCCAGGCTCACCGTTCTACTCTGTCTCCCGGATTCTTCTCCACAGCACCTTGATTTACATTTTTATAGTCTGTATTAGGCAAAGGTGTTTGGGCTCTAAAACAGCTGCTGGGTAGAGTATGCTGCCCCTTGTTTGTCTGTTGGCACATCTATGACTCTTTCTCTGGGCCTCAGTTCTCTATCTGGGATGTCAAGGGTTGAAATACGTAATATTTCAGGGCCTGCTATTGCTTGAATGATGGCAACTCCTCCAAAACTCAAACTGGACTTACTCCCTCATGCAACTGTACTGAGAGGTGTGACAGAAGAGGAAGAAAGTGATTAAGTAATAAGGGCTCTGTCTTCATGAATGGGTTAGCAACTTTCGAAAAGGGATTGAAGTTGAAGTGTGCACTCTTTTCTCCACGGGGAGGACATAGCAACAAGAAACCATTTTGGAAGCAGAGCAAAGTTGGTGCTTTAATGTTTGACTCCCCAGCTTCCAGAACTGTAAGAAATAAATTTATTTTCTTTATAAATTACCTAGTTCATGGCATTGTGTTTTAGCTACACAAATGAAAAGACCTAAGTAGGGCTTTCCAGCTCTAAGGCATTTTAACAGCGTTTGATGCCTTCTAGGATAACCAGAAGTCTCTCCTCCCTCTCCCTCCTTCTCTCCTGTCTCTTTCCTTCCTTCCTTCCTTCCTCTCTCTCCCTTTCACTTTTACCACATGTACTTATATACACAAACACACAGATACCCAAGCACTCACGTGGAAGCTTTTATGCCACTACATGTCCTCATATATGTGGACATGGATTTTTACACATGATGTACACATGTCAATAAATACTGCTTCATACACTTAAAGACTCATGCTTTCTAATAAATGCCCGCACATATGCAAATATTAGATTTGCTTCTTTATTCACCACTGAATTTCCAGCATCGGGGAGTCAGAGTAAGTCCTCAAAACTCATGTGCGGAATAAGTGAATAAGTGAACACTTGCCCCGGTTTGACTCAAGCATTCACACATCATACCTCTCTATAGAGCCAACAGGTGTGCACACTCATCGTGGGGGTGCCTGCTGACACACCCTGGATAAGCCAAGCACACTCACTCCCACCCACGTTCTCACATTTCCTATCTCCTTCCTGGAGCTGAGAAAGGGAAGCCCTTTCCTTAGGGCCATTCTGAAGGCTCTTTTGTCAGGTCTGGCTCCAAATTATTCAAGGGCTTTGGTGCAAGTGTCAGGAATAATTCCACAACCTTGAATTTGGAGTATTCTGTAAAAATCACATCATTATATCAGGGGATGCTCTCCTTGCTCCTTTCAATGGACCTGAGTGGTGCCTCTGAGCAGCTATTTTCCTCTCCACGCTGTAGCCAAAAAACAGATCTGGAGAGCTGAGGCCATCTGCCCAGGTCAGAAAGGCAGGAAAGAACTCAGCCAGAATCCACCCTCCCCCACCTACCCTCCCCACTCTCTGTATTGCTTTTCTCAGTGACTGTTTTAAGAGGATTATTTATTCTTCAGTTGTTTTCTTCCCTTAATTTATTTCTTTCTTTATCTTATTTTTTTATCCCCTGTTTCCGTCTGTAAAGAGTAGGGTTTCAGGAGGGAGTGAAGGAGGCCAAGTTCACCATCAGAAGGAAAATCTAAAAGTAACTTTTCCTTGTAAACCCCAGCCAACATTCCTGCCAAATGAAACGAGAACTTACCGCACTCTCACGCACCCACCTTCACAAAGAACTAACTTAACTTCCAAATGGAAAAAATAAAAGTTAATAAAGTTAATATCTACTTCAGACAACAGAGTAAGGCCCCTCTGGCCATATAATTTACCAGCTAATTAAAAATTATTCACACTATTTTATGATTTTTTTTAAGAGTTGTGTAACATTTTGCTCCTTGGAAGGAACTGGTAACATGCAAGCCCATTCCAGCTGTCTCGACTTTAGAATGGCTAGTGAGTGTGTGGGTCAGTCTGGGTTGGTTCTTTTCCATAAAGACGGCACTGGGGGAGATTGAAGGCTCCCTTCAGGACTCTGAGGACCCACAGGCACCTCTCTAACTCTTGCAGCTCCTAGTGGAGGTGGCACAGTAGAGTGACAGGATACTGCCTTTGGAGTCAGACTGGCCCTCAAAGAGGCCATATTAGCACAGACAGGTGACTTAACCTCATAGGTCTCAGTTTTCTTACTTGATAAGAGCTGTTGCTATCCCAGCTGTGGCATACATAAGGAATCTGGTGTATAGCAGGTGCTCAATAAATGGCAGATACCATAAGATTAGCCAGCCTACCATTTCTACCATTTGATTCTGTCCTGTATTAGATTTCTAGGAGGAGGCCGTGTAGGGTGATGAGATGGGTAGGTACAGGAGAGAGAAAGAAGAGAGTCAGTTTCTATATCTGGACGTACATGGATTTAGAAAATTCTTCCCCTCTGTTAACCACTGAATACATCTAAGGGAATTTCTAACCATTTAGACTATGTTTTGGCCAAGGGTTAAGACTGTTCTCTTATCTCTGCCCCTGGACTAGAGCATAGGTGAGATATACAGTAGCTAATCAAAGATATATTAGATGATTGGCCTTTCCTACTGTTTGTCAACCAGGTCCAGAAAAATGGTGAAAGCTAATTCAGATGAACTCAAGGCCAGAAGTATGGAAGGGATGACATGAGATTTCATGTAACCACTACCTTGAATGAACATGACACATCAGGGTGTAGTCCAGAAACAACTTCCATCAATAATTATTTTTTTGGTACCAGGGATTGAACTCTGATCCTTGTGCTTGCGAGACGGGCGCTGGAACCACTGGGCTAAATCCCCGGCCCTTCCATCAATAATTCTTCAGGCTGCAGTCTCTTTTGTTCTCTTTGCTATATCCATAATTCTGCTTTCTTTTAGGTAACAAAATTCCGCACTCTTTTAAAATCATAAAACATGATTTCTGCTCAGTAATTAGCCTGTCTTGTTTAGGATACCACTAAGTAATAGCAGACTTCAAACTGTTTATTTTTAATTAATTTATTTATCAGTGTGTATTTGTCAGTTTATTGATTTATTCATCAGTATTTATCAGTTCCTAATTGTCTTAGTTACTTTCCTTGTTGCTGAGACAAAGTATCCAAATATTACATGGTTTCTCTTACATGAGAAACCCAAAATATAAACCAAACTTCATGTAAAAGCATCATTTTTCCTACCTGCTTGGACCTGGGATTTCCTCTGGCCAGGCTCCTACGGTGAGAAAGGGGATTGCTTTTTGGTTTTTTTGTTTGTTTATTTGTTTTACCAAGAGCACCTATTTCCCTTAGATTTGCTAACCATTGTAGATTTTTAAAAGTATCTCTGCATTGTCAGAGATGGGGAGAGAAGGAGAAGAAAAGAGGAAGGGAAGCTTTCTTATTAGACTAGCAAGATCCAGGGTCCTTCTGAGTCTGGCAGGCATTTAACCTTAATTATTCTTTCATTGGTTTTGTTTGTTTGTTTGTTTGCTTTTAGAATTGCATCCTCTGGCCTCCATTCCATGCAAGTGATCCTTTGATGGGTAAATGTAATTCAAGTCTCGCTGGCTACTTCGGACTCCTTTCCACCCCCTTGGCATCTCCCAACACCACCAGCCTCTTGCTATGGACTGCTGAGGAGTTTCACTCCTGATGGTCCTCTGACAGGGTCTACTATGACTTAGACCATCTCCCTCTCTGTGTGGTCCACATCTGATTCTCTGCATTCTCTGGAGAAAACACATCTGCCTTCTCTGCTTTGATAAACTCTGAGAATGCAGGTTTCCCAGTGCAGCAACCTTTCTTTTCTCTCCCTCAGACCAGCTGGCCAGCTGACCTCTAATCCTTTATATTTAGCCATGGGAGTCAAATTCCAGTCTACTATATCTCCCAAATATAGGGAAAGCATCAAGCTCTCCAGTGATCCCATTACCACCACTTTCCCTAGGCTTGAGTTAAGGGAAGGACTGGACAGAAGTGAACAATGTACTTGTAGCTCTTTCCAGCAATCCTCTACCTAATCCTCCACTTAGTTCTCAGCCTCTCCCACCTCTTTCATTTGTCAGAGGTGGGTGGTCAGCAAAGAACCACAAAGGCAGCTTCACCTTTTTCAGCCTTTGCATGGTGGTCTTGCATTGCACTTGGAGATGTGTTATCCATTATCTTCAGGCCTCACATAAAATGTGGAGCAATGTAGTTAAATTTTAAGATCTCTTTATGGTGTTTTTCAAGGCAAAACTTTGAGGTATATATTGCTATCTTTATTTAATGGATGAGGAAACAGGTTCAGGGAGGCTAAGAAATGAACTCTAAGTATATAGCTAGCTGGAACTGAAAATCAGATTAATTAGGTTCCATAACCCAAATTCTTTCATCCTTCCAGAAAAACTGAGACTTTACCTCTGGAATTGATAGTTAGGGTGAAGGCCTATCACAGAGAGAGCCTGGGTATCTACGTCAAACTCCTGCATGACTGTCAGCTACTTATTGATCTCGATGCATGTTCCTATCTGTGAAACTATTTGATGTACATCATCCGGGGCAAGAGCTTTCCTGTTGCCCAGTGAATTGCTTTCAATCTAACCAATAATTTATCACCTGCTTAATCTCAACATTGACTCCCTTTCCCAGCTGCTCTCCAAAGCTTTTATTCAATTTTTGTCTGCGTTTAAAAGTTCTGCTGGTTCTTTTATTGGGTAGAGATCATCAATTAACATGACATTTATTATCACTAGCAACACATATTCAAAAAGTGTTCATTTTATTTTAGCATTTACCTTTATCGTGTTCATCTCTGCTTTTGCAACAGTTCTTAGTAAATATTGCTACTCAGTAGAGGATAGAAGAATTAATTCATTGGCTGAACAAAGTTAATGTGAGGGTGAGTTAGGAATTACAGGAGGAGAATAATAAGAAGGAGGGACATGTAAACCTGTGTGGGCTGTAACATCAGCAATGATGCCTTATACTTCCCAATTCTCTGCTTGATCCTGGATGACTCACCCGTTGTCAGCTTCAATTTTCTCATCTGGCCAATGAGAACAAGGTTCCCCGTCCTGCCAGCCTCATGGGGAGTGTAAGATGAGCCTCCGAGGAGATCAGAGATGTGGGAAGAAATGAAAAAGTATCACATGTGTGGGTTTGGTCTGGGAAAACAAAGTCTGTGACTCAGCCTGGTATCCTTAGACAGGGGGCTGGGAGGACCTGGAAAATCACCCTGGCCCTTGTGAGAGTTGAAAACTGAGGCCTCTCCTTTCTGGGATAAATTATCAAACAAGGCAGAGGCGTCAGGGCTGTTGCTCCTTGTCTGGCCTTTGTGGCCATCTCGTTTCAAGAGATGTAAATCCACAAGACTCCCCAGTCATTTCTAATCTTCATCAGTGTTTACTTTTTAGTTTTGAATCCCCTTTCTTTCCTGCCTGTTATTTTATAGGACTGTGGGTCAGGAGGGCAGAATTCAGCTACAAATCTCATAGCTCTCTCCACTGAGAAGGTAGGACAGAGGGGGTGAGCTGCAGTGATCTGAAGCGTAGATGCCCCCCAAAGTCTGAGCTAGGGCTACAGAGACTCCTAGGAGGCCCTTTCTGAAAGGGTGGGGCCTGGAATCTGCTTTCCTGGTGTACCTAAGACTCCGAGTTCAGGATCAAGAAGGACCAAGAGGTAGCCTATCAGGGTTGGTCCTACACTTATTTCCATCACATCTAGCTGGAAGACACTGACCAGGCTGCCAAATACCTTTTAGCTTCATTCTGTTCTCCTTAATGAGAACAATAGCTACTTCATAAAGTGACTATGACAACTGAGATAAAGTAGGCCCAGTGCATTCAGCACACCACCTCCCCTCGCTCTGATGAGGCCTTTAGCACACAATGTCCTCCTCTTTTCAACGTTCATGGTTGGAGAGTCATGAATTTGTCACTAATATTCCTTAAGACCCTCTCAGATGTGAGCTCTTTGAGGACAGGGGTTTTGACTTGTTCACCCCAGGATCCTCAGCACTAATACAATATCTGTCAATCTCTGACATATGACCTGGGTTCAGTGAATACTGGTTGAGGATGAATGAAACCAAGCTCTCCGCAGGCAGAGGAGTTTTCACATCAGAGACACACAGATGCTCAGAATTGGGTTGTAGAGCAGAGTGCAGCCGGATGTCTTCATTTTCCTTTGCCTTTTATTATAATTATCAATACATAGTAATTATATATTTTAATGGGTTTCATTCTCCCTTTCGCTCCTCTCCTTCCAGTCTCCTTCCCCTTCCCCTAGTAGTCCTACTAATTTCAGGTCATCTTTTAAGAATTCTAGTTTCTGCATGTGGGAGAAAACATGTCGAACTCCTATATAGTGTCTGGCTTATTTCACTAATATGAAAACTTCTGATTTCATCCATTTTCCTGCAAATGATTTGATTTTGTTTTTATTTGTGGCTGATTAATACTGCCTTGTGCATATATTCTGTATTTCCTTATCCATTTGTCTGTTGTTGAAAACCTAGGCTGATTCAATACCTTGGTCATCGTGAGTAGTGCCGTGATAGACATAGTTTGTAGGTATCTCTGTAGTAGGCAGATTTTAATTCCCTCAGGTCTAAAGAAAAGAGTGGTAAGGCTGTGTCATATGGTAATTCTAGTTTTAGTTTTTTGAGAAGCAGTTATACTGTTTTCTATAAGAGCTGTACTAATTTACATTCTGACCAATATTTTATAAAGATTCTTTTCCCCACAACCTTGGCAGAATTTGTATGTTTTTGTTTGTTTGTCTTGATAATAGCCATTTACCCTGAAATGAGATGGAATTGATTGGATTATTTGTTCTGTAATTGAAATTTTTGAGTCTTTTATATATTCTGGATATTAGTCTTCTATCAGAAAAATGCTTGGCAAAAGATTCTCTCCTGTTCTGTAGGCTGTCCCTTTAACCTGTTGTTTCCTTTGCTATGCAAAAGGTATTTAATATGACATAATCTCATTTGTTAATTTTTGCTTTCACTCCTTGAGTTATTGGAGTCCTATTCAGGAAATGATTGCTGTGCCAACATCTTAAGTGTTTCCTCTGTGTTTTCCTCTAGTACTTTCAAAGTTTCAACTCTTACATTAAAGTCTTTGTTACATTGTGAGCTGGTTTTTATATATAGGGTATGGACAGGGTCGTAGATTCCTTCTATATGCAGGTGTTCATTTTCCCAGCACCATTTGTTGGAGAGGCTACCTTTTCTCTCGTGTGTGTCCTGAGCACTTTTGTCAGGAATCAGTGGGCTGTAGATGCATGGGTTTACTTCTGGGCACTACATTCTATTCTACTGGTCTATATGTCTATTTTTATGCCAATAACCATGCTTCTGCACCATGACTCTATAGTACCTTTTAAATTCAGATATTGTGACACTTCCAGATTGTTCTTTTTACTCAAGATTGCAATGCCTGTTCAGGGATTTCTGCAATTCTATATGAATTTTAGAGTTTTTTTCTAGGTCCGTGAAGAATTTTGCTGATATTTTGATGGAAATTACATTGAATCTATAGATTGTTTTTGGTAGTATATACAACTTAACAATCCTCATTCTCTCTATCCAGGAACAATGGGAGGTCTCTCCATCTTCTAGTGCTTTCTTCCACTTCTTTCTTCAGTATTATATACCTTCCTGGTTAGGCTTTTTCCTAGGGTTGCTTTTTTGCTTTTGTTTTTTGTTTTGCTTGTGAGGCTATTGTAAATGGAATCATTTTCCTGATTTCTTTCTCAACAAATTCACTATTTGTATAGGAGAGAGCTTTGCTGAATTTGTTCACCGGTTCTGAGAATCATTTGGTGGTTATTCAGGATTTCCTAAGTATAGAAGTATATCATTCTCACCAACAAAGTTTAAGGGTTCCTTTTTCCTGAAAATGTCACCAGTATTTATTGGTTTTTGAGTTTTGACTAATGGCCATTCTTACTAGAGCAAAGTGGAATCCCAATGTTGTTTTGATTTTCATTTCTCTAATGTCCAAAGATGCTGAACAACTTTTCATATATTTATTAGCCATTTGTGTTTCTTATTGTGTGAAGTGTCTATTCATTTTAATTGCTCATTTTTTATTGATTATTCAATTTTTGGTGATTATATAATTTTTGGTGAATATAAATATATATATTTTTTCTAGGTATTAGTCCTTTGAGAAGTAGCTAGTAAAATGTTTTCTCATTCTGTAAGTTGTCTCTCTACTCTGTTGATTGTTTATTTATTTATTTTTTGGTACTGGGGATCAAACTCGGGACCTTGCCCTTACAAGGCAGGCAGCAGAACCACTGAGCTAAATCCCTGGCCTGTTGGTTGTTTCTTTTGCTATACAGAATTGTTTCAATGTGATATAATCTTATTTGTTAATTATTGGTATTATTTCTTGTGCAATTGTGATTCTGTTCAGGAAGACTTTGTCTATGCTTATGTCTTTAATGGTTTGATGAATTTTATCTTCCAATAGATTCAGTGCTTCTGCTTTAATATATAGGTCTTTTATCTATTTTGATTTGATTTTAGTGTAGGGAGTAATATGGATCAATATTCATTCTTCTGCATGTGGATACCCAGTTTTCCAAGCACCACTAGTTGAAAAGGCTATCTTTTCTTCAGTGCATATTAATGGACCCTTTGTAAAAAGTCAGATAGCGGAAGGTGCTTGGGGTTGTTCTGTATCCTACATTTTATTCCACTGGTCAGTATGTCTGTTTTCATGCTAGTACAAAGATGCTTTTTACTACTGTAGCTTTGTAGGATAACTTGTAATGATTGTAATTTGTAGGATTGTAATGCTTTCTGCTTTGCTCTTGTTGGTCAGGATTGAATTTTTTTCTAGTTTTGTGAAAAAAATTGATGGTATTATTCTATAAAAATTGCATTAAATCTATATTTCATTTCTGGTAACATGGGTCATTTTGATGATGTTAGTTCTGTATAGAACAAGGGATATTTTTCCATTTTCTAATGTTCATTTCAGTTTCTTTTTTCAGAGAAATGTAGTGTTTGTTATAGAAGTCTTTCACTTTTTTGGTTAAGTTAATTGCAATGTATTTAACTTTTTGAAGCTATTTTGAATTGGATTATTTTCCTGATTTCTTCTCAGTGGGTTCATTGTTCACGTATGGAAACAGTACTGATTTTTGTGTATTTATTTTGCATTTTGCCACTTTGTTGAATTTGTTTATCGGGTCTAAAGAGACTTCTGGTGGAGTTTTTGTTGTTGTTGTTGTTGTTGTTGTATTTTTTTTTTTGCATCTTCTATGTAAAAGGCTATGTCATCTGGAAATAAGAATATTTTGACTTATCCCTTTCCTATGTGAATCCCTTTTGTTTCTTTTTTCTTGCCCAATTGCTCTGGATAAAGTTTCAAGTACTATATTGAACAGGAGTGGTTCGAATGGACACTTTTGCCTTGTTCCTGATGTTAGTGGGAATGCTTTAAGTTTTTCCCCATTTAATGTGATGTTGGCAGTGAATTTGTCACAAATGTCTTTTATCATTTCATGGTAAATTCCTTGTATGTTGGTCAAGATTTTTTTTATCATGAATGGATGTTGAATTTTGTCAAAGTCTTCTGCATCTATTGACCTGATCATTTGATTTTATCCTTATTTTTATTTACATTATGTATTACATTTATCAGTTTACATGTATTAAGCTATCCTTGCATCCTTGAGATGAAATCAACTTGGTCACATTGTATGATCTTTATAATGATTTGTTGTATTCAGTTTGCAAATATCTTATTGTGGATTTGGACATCTATATTCATTAAGGGAATTGCTGTAGTTTTCTTTTTTATTCATTTCTTGTCCACTTTTGGTATCAGGGTTAGACTATTTTCCAGGAACGAGTTGGACATACAGAGTTCCTTTTTGATTTTGTGGAAGAGTTTGTGTAATATTGGTATTAATTCTTCCCTGGCATTCTGGGAAATTCTTACAGTTTTCATTCTTGGCTGGTAGTTATTTATTTATTATTATTAGTGCCTCAGTTTGGTTGCCTTTTATTGGATTTTTTAATAGTTTTTATATTTTCTTAGTTCAGTTTTGGTAATTCTTATGTGTCTAGGAATCTATTGATTTCTTCTAGATTCTCCAATTTATTGGAATACAGATTTTCAAAGTAATTACTTGTAATTCTCTGAATTCTGGTGGTCTGTTGTGATTTCACCTTTTTCATTTTTATTTGCATTGGCTCTTTTCTTATGATAAGTTTGGTTAAGAATTTTTATATTATCTGTCCTTTCAAAGAACCAAATCATTTATTCATTGATTCTTTGTATTGCCTTCTAAATCCTAGTTTCATTACTTCTGCTCTGATCTTTATACCTGTTTTGGATTTGGATTATTCTTGTTTTTGAAGTGCACAGTTATGCTATTCATTTGGGATAACTATATTTTTCTATAAACTTCCCTCTCAGACTGCTTTCATTGTGTCACATAGGTTCTGGTATGTTGTACTGCTATTATCATTCAATTCTAGAACATTTTTAATATTTTCATTGATTTCTTCTATGATCATTGATTATTCAAGAGTGTATTAACATCCATTTCATTTTCTAATTTATGTGATTTCTTTTGTAGTTTCATTGCAGTATGACCTGATAACACACATGAGATTAATTTGGCTTTTGTATTTATTTAAACATTCTTTATGACATAATATGTGGTCTATTTTATAGAGTTCCATGTGGAAAAAATGTGCTTGGAACACTGTCTAGATGTCTATTAAGTCCATTTGTTCAAAGGTGTGATTTAACTCTGATATTTTTTCTCGATTTTTTTTTTGTCTGGTTGACCTGTATATTTGTGAGTGTGACAGTAAAGTCCCCCACTATGATTGTGTTGATGTTTATATAATCTTTTACATTTAGTAGTATTTGTTTTATGAAAGTGGAATGCTAGTATTTCATGATATATATTTACAATTATTATTTCTTCCTGTTGAATTGTTACCTTTACCGGTGTATATGTAATGACTTTCTTTGTCTCTTCTGTTCAGTTTTATCTTGATGTCTGTTTTGTCTGAAAATAAGATAGCTACTCCTGCTTGCTTTTAGGTTGCATAGCATATTCTATTATATTTGATTTTTAGTCTGAGTTTATTTATGAATTAGGTGTGTCTCTTTTGTGCAACATACAGTTGGATTGTGTTTTTTAGTAGAAGCTCCTTTCTAATACCATTTACATTGAGAGTTATTACTGAATAGTTTTGACTTTTTTCTGTCATTTCATTATTTTTGTGTTGGTGGTTCATTTATTTTTCCCTTTTGATTAACTGCTCATCCTGCAATCCTTTAGGCTGTTTGTCTTTTTATTTCTTTTTAACTGCTATTATTTCTACATTTGCTCTCATTGAGTTATGTAGCAGCTGTCGGATCCAATTTCCATGGTATCTCATTATTTTTAAGGTACCAGTGAGTATATGGCCTCTTGCATCAGCTCTGTCTTCTAGTTTTGTCACTCTCTCTCCACATTGGTCATTCTGGCTGCCCACAATTTCAGTACAATTATTTATATATGGCATTTACATTTGATACCTTTCATGGACTCTAATTCTTTACTAAAGTGGTCATCCATGTTTTGAATTATTGGTTAGTTAACACAGCTTTTAATTTGTGTTTTTTTTCAGCTTGCCAATGATTTTATCAATTAAGTCCTTATCTGCTTAGTTACATCATATTTGAATTCACTGAAATTTTTATTGATCTGTTCTTTGTTTGTTTGATTGTTTCTTCTCTTATTCCTCTCTCTATATATTTTTTATTTTTGAAATTAATTTTATTGGTACATTTAAGGTATACAATATAATGACATTCATTATTGGAAATTTGCACCTTTAACATAATCCATCTTGGTTCTTGTTTTTTCCCCATTCCCCTGCCCTCTCTTCAACCCCTCCACCCCTCCCTATCTACAAAGATTTTGTTTCTATTTTCTTTTTTTTCCAATGGAGCATATATTTTTTCTTTTTTCTTTTTCCTTTTATTGAGTTTATTGGTACATTTAAGGTATACAGTACAATTACGTTCATTATTGGGATTGTGTACCTTTGCATGACAGGTCTTGGTTCTCATTTTTTCCCCCTTGTCCATGCCCTCCCTTCACCCTTTCCTCCCCTCCCCATTTACAAACACTTTATTTCCATTTTTTTATTTTCTCATATTTTTTTCTTTTCCCTTATTACCTTTCCCCTACCCTTCCCATTTCCCTACATCTTTAGCACTTTTCTTCCTATTTCACATTGTCAATTATATCATTAGGATCTTATGTACTATTATATTTTTTCACACCAGAGAAACTATTAGGTATTTATACATGTGTGACTTATTTATTTCACTTAGGAGTATATCCTCAATATGTATCCATTTTCCTATGAATGAATCTAATTTCTCATTCTTTATGGATGAGTAGTATTCCATTTTATAGAAAACTACATCTTCTTTATCCAGTTTCCAACTGTTGGGCAAATGGGCTGTTTCCAAATTTTAGCTACTAAAACTGTGCCACTATAAACATTGGTGTGCATATATCACTGTGGTACGATTCTTTTAATTCTTTTGGAAAGATACCCAGCAGAGGGATGGCTGGGTCAAATGGAACTCCTTTATATGTTTCAGCCATTTATTTTTTACAGCCTCCCCAGTTAGTGCACATGGATCAGCTTTGGGGTTGTTAAGAATTTTTAGAGGCAAATGTTTGTCTTGTTTTCCCATGTTCCTAGAATAATAATTACTATTATTATACTCTATTATTATTATTATTATTAATATTATTGTGCTGAGGATTGAGGATCAATTAGAGTGAGAAGAGTCTTTTTCTAGAGTCTTTTGCTGTATGGAAATCTCTTTAGTTAGTTTCTGATTCCTAGTTATGCAATCTTGGCTTTGGTTGGGTTTGGTATGTATATATCTCTTCAAACCACTCAGTTTACTAGGGTGAGACCTGGTTGCTATGAGAATCCCTACTGTTCATATGAACATCAACAGATCCAAACATATATCAATCATATACATTAAAACTTATTTTAACAATTTCACCCTTTTTAAAATGATCCATAAAGACTATGATATACCATTACTCACAGGCTGGGATGTGGTGGATGAGGAAAGGAAAAAGAATAGAAAAAGAAAGAGTTATATCAGAAAAAGGAGAAGAGAGATAACAACAAATAAAAAAAGAGAAGAGTTAAACTTCATTGATTTTTTAAATAATTGGAATAGAGGGTGCAGAGAGGAGATTTGAGTGAGTATTTATGGGAGTGGGAGAGGGATGCAAAGGGAAAGATTTGTAATTGCAGAATGAAAGAAGCTGTGAGAAGGTTGGAACCTGTTCATATGGTGATAATTAGCTTGTATTTGAATTCTCTATAAGCAATTTTGGTGAGGGTTACCCTGACTTGAAAGGAACTATTTAGATAAAAGCACTGATTAAATCTTATTTCTCTTTTTCACACCTTCCATACATAGGATAGATGAAAGAAGGAAAGAAAAAGAACGGAGATAAATAAAAAATAAAGACCAACCAAAAAAACCCCAACAGTTACAAGAACACAAAATTAAAATATTCTTATAGTCTTATATATACTGTGGTCTCAATTCAACCAGTGAGCTCTTCTCCCTATGTTAACAAATGGACAAGCTTTGATTTTCAGGGAATACTTGGATGAATTTGTGGATGTAGCTCTTTCCTATGCCTCCCCTCTCCTCTGAGCATCACAGTGTCCACAAAGGACTTTTCCGCCTCACCGGTTTCAGTGCACACTCCACTCCTGCAGGTCTTTGAGTTGGCCCCCTCCTATGGTTTGTTCAGTTGCCTGCCAGTGAAGGGCTTTGGGAATCTGGGTCGACCATTGAGCTGGCCTCCTCACTGTGGCTGTGTTCTGCTTAATTTCACCTTCACTTCTGCAGGCATAGCTAGCTTGAGGTTTTTGCCTTTATGATCAGATACCTTCCGTTAAGTCTGAGCGGTGAGGGTGCTCCGTTGGGTGAGGGTTTTGCTGATTTCTGTAAGGGTCTTCTTAATCTCCACTCCTTTCCATGCATGAACCTGCAGCTGCTTTTGTGTTCTTTTCCTATGAAGTTCAGGATGAGTGTGCCATGGAACACCATGTGGCTAAGCCCTTGCTTTCCAGCTCCTAGCCTGAGGTGCTTCTCTCTGCTTTCCACACAGCACTGCTATCCAGTTCAGACTCTGTGATGCCTTAGAGCTCACAGTGCTCAGCAGAGTTTGAACTTAGGTGGGAGGTGGAGTTTCCATGTGGGCATCGAAGAGTGAACAGTTGTCAAGATATCCTACAGGCACAGCATCGCCAGTGTTTGGAGGAACAGTAAGTGAGTGCCCATTTGGGGCCTGCTTCAATTACTTTCCTCCCTGGGGTCTCAACATTTGTAGCTGCTGCCTGCTCCTGCAATTCCTAGGGCTGCAGCTTACTCAGTGCTCAAATCCAAGTCCGTAACAAGTCCCTTGTTTTCAGCTTACCCACAGTCATCTCATTTATGGCTTGTAGGGTTTTATTTTTTCTGGTACTCTAATCTGTGAATACCTCATTTGCTGGTTTCTTTCCCCAGTAAGGAGGGGGGAAATGTTAGGAGTCTTCCTTTGCACCTGCCTGCTAATGTGTTGCTGGATCCTTCTCTTGGGGCCTATGTCCTCTTCCAAGATGGCATTTGTGGGACCTGGAGTGTAAGGATGCCATGATTCAGGGCATCCCAGACTCCTTTTCTAAATCTCTCTGATATTGGACTCTATCCGGTGGGTTTCTCTTTTGGGTTGCTTTCCTGTATCTGGCTTTACTTATCTTCCCCATTTCTGAGTTACCTGCATTTCCCAAACTTCCCTCACATACCGCTGCCCCTAGTCAGCCATGATGAAAATCCATGTGCTCACTGTTTCTTTGCTGACATTTTGTCTGTATGACCCGTCTGTTGGTTTGCGTGGAGTATTAGTCTCCCACAATATTGGGAGTAATCTTTCCTTTTATCTTCTATAATATTTGTTTTGTAGAAAGGGTTGGTTTGATATTACATGTACATATACTTACAATCTTCTTGGTAGATTGTTTCCTTTATCGATATGTAGTGATCTTTGTCTTTTCTGATTTTTTAAATTTTATTGGTACAATTTAGGTGTACAGTATAGTTACATTAATTGTTGGGATCTTGTACCTTTATACAACATATCTTGGTTCTTACTTTTCCCCATTACCCCTGCCCCCTCTTCATCCCCTCCACCCTATCTATTTACAGAGACTTTGTTTCCATGTTTTTCCTTTCCTCATATTTTTTCTTTTTCCTTCTAACCTTTTCCCCCTAATCCTCCCACTTCCCCTACTTCTTTGGACCTTTTTTTCCTATTACACAATATCAATTATGTATTTTGATCCTTATTTACAATTGTAGATTTTCACATCAGAGAAACTATTCTGTATTTATACATGTATGTCCTATTAATTTAACTTGAATATGGCCTCAATATACATCCATTTAGCTATAAATGTCTCAAGGTTTTCATTCTTTATGGCCAAGTACTACTCCATTTTATAAAAAAAAAAAAAACCCACAACTTCTTTATCCAGTCTCCAGGTGATGGGCAACTGGGCTGTTTCCAAGTTTTAGCTATTATGAACTGTGCCGCCCTCAACAAGAGATACACATGTATCACTGTGGTGTGATCCTTTTAATTCTTTTAGGAAGATACCCATAAGAGGAATATCTGAGTCAAGTAGGACTTCTAGTTCTAGTTGTTTGAAGTATCTTCATAGCGATTTCTACAGTGGTTGCACCAGTCAGCACTCCCAACAACAATGAAGAAGTGTTTCTTTCTCCCCACAACACAGCCAGCATGTGTTAGTTATTGATTTTTTGATAGCAGCCATTCTTTATGGGGTGAGGTGGAATCTCAGTGTTGTTTTCATCTGCAACTCTCTGATGACCAGTGATGTTGAACATTTTTTCATATGTTTATTTGCTGCTTTTATTTGTTTGTCTGAGAAATGTCTGCTCATTTCAGATGGCCATTTCTGAATTGGGTCTTTATATTTGGAGGGTCTGATTATTTTGAATTCTTTATATGTTCTAGATAGTAGACATTTGTCTGATGAACAGCTGGTAAAATATTTTTCCCACAGTGTAGGTTGTCTCTTAGTTCTGCTGGTGATTTCTCTTCAAGTGCAGAAGCTTTTTAAGAAGATGAGATCTCAAATGTTGATTTTTTGTTCTGTTCCCATGCTACTGAAGGTTTGTTCATCAAGTCTATTCCTATGCCAGTATTTTCAAGAGTGCTTCCTAAATTATCTTCATGCAAGTTTAGTGTTTCTGTTTTAATATTTAGATATTTAATCCACTTGGATTTTAGTTCAGTACATGGTGAAAGATACGGGTCTAGTTTTAATCTTTGGCAAATTGAAATCAAGTTTTTCCAATGCCATTTACTAAAGAGGCTATGTTTCCTCTAGTGAAGATAGTTGGCTCCTTTGTCAAAGATGAGGTAGTTGAATGTGTCAGGAGATATTTCTGCATCTTCTAATCTATTCCACTGATCCTTGAGTTTGTTTCTTTGTGAGTACCATGCTGTTTTTTTTTATCACAGTGGCTTTGTAGTATAGTTTCAGGTTGGGGAATGTGATACCTCCTGCCATGTCTCTGTTGCATAGAATGGTTTTTGCTATTCTAGGTCTCTTCTTTCTCCAAATGAATTTTTGGATTGTTTTCTCAAGGTCAATGAAGTATTCTGCTAGAATTTCAGTTGGGATTGCGTTGAAACTACATAACAGTTTTGAAGCGTGACCATTTTCACTATGTTGGTTCTTCCTACCAAGGAAGAGGGAATATCTTTCCATTTTCTTATATCATCTTTAATCGCTTTTTTCAGAGTGCTGTAGTTCTCAAATAGAGTTATTTTCCTTCTTTTGTTAAAATGACTCCTAGATATTTCATTTTTGGGGTGTTGTTGTGAATGGGATTGTTCCCTTGATTTCACTTTCAGTGAGTCTGTTATTCGTGTAAGAAGGCTATTGATTTTTGAGTGTTCACCTTGTATGCAGCTACTTTACTGAACCTGTGGATTAAATCAAGAAGTCTTTTGGTGGAGTTTTTAGGTCTTCCATGTAGAGTATCATATCATCGGCAAATAATGACAGTTTCACTTCTTCCTTTACTATCTTTATTGCTTTAATTTCTTTCTCCTGTCTAATGTCTGTGGCTAGTGTTTCCAAAACTATACTGAACAGGAGTGGTGATAGTGGACATCCTTGGCTTGTTCCTGATTTTAGCATGAAGGTTTTTAGTTTTTGACCATTTAGTATGATGTTAGCTGTTCATTTTTCATAGATAGACTTTATCAAGTTGAGTTAAAGACCATCTATTCTAATATTCTGCAATGTTTTTTTTATCATGAATAGGTGCTGAATTTTGTTGAATGCTTTTTCTGCATCTATTGAGATGATCACATGGTTTTTGTCTTTGACTGTTAATATAATGTGTTACATTTATTGATTTATGTATGTTGAACCATCCTTGCATCCCTGGCTTGGTTACTGTGTATGATCTTGATGACCCTCTGTATTCTGTTTGCAGTATCTTACTGAGGATTTTTGCATCTATTTTCATTAGGGAGACTGGCCTGTAGTTTCCTTTTTTGGTTGGGGCTTCTCTCATTTTGGAATCAAAGTAACTCTTGCTTCCAGGAATGAATTGGAAGTATTGCTTCCCTTTCAATTTCACTGAAGAGTTTCAAAAGTAGTGGTGATAGTTCTTCTTTAAATGTCTTGCAGAATTCAACAGTGAAGCCATCAGGACCTGGGCTTTTCTTTGCTGGTAAATTTTTAATTACATTTTCAATTTTATTTATTGTAATTGGGGTGTTTAGAATTTTTATATCTTCTTCCTTCAACTTTGGTAATTCATATGTATCTACAAATTTGCCCATTTCCTCTGTGTTTTTCATTTTGTTAGAGTACAGTTTCTCAAAGTAGGTATTGATGATCCTCTGGATTTCTGCTGGATCTCTTTTAACTTCCCCTTTTTCATTCCTAATTGCATGGATTTGAGCCTTTTCTTTCCTTTTTTGGGTAAGGATGCATAAGGGTTTATCTATTTTATTTACTCTTTTGAAAAAGCAACTCTTCTATTCATTGATTTTTTGTATTGTTCTCTTAGTCTGCATTTGATTTCTGCTCTGATGCTTATAATTTCCTCAGTTCTACAAGCTTGGGGTTTGTCTTGCTGTTCTTTTTCTAGAAACTTAAAATTCAGCATTAGATTGTTTATTTGAGCTTGCTTTGTTTTTCTACTGTGGGCATTCACTGCTACAAATTTCCCTCATAGATCTGTTTTCATTGTGTCCCATATATTCCTGTATGTTGTATTGGCACTCTCATTTATTTGTAAAAACTGTCAAATTTCTTCTTTAGTCTCCTCTGTGACCCAATGTTTGTTCAGCAGACTGTTACTCAATTTCCATGTATTTGTGAAGTTCTAGCAGTATCTTTTGCTATTGATCTCCAGTTTAATTGCACTATTGTCTGATAATATACATGGGCTAACTTCATCTCCTTTGCATTTACTTAAACATGTTCTATGAGCAAGTATGTGGTCTATTTTGGGGAATGACCTATGTGCAGCTGAAAAGAATGTATATTCTGATTTTGGGGGGTGGAACACTCTGTAGACATCTATTAAGTCCATTTGTTCAAAAACTTGATTCAGTTCAAGTATTTCATTGTTGATTTTTAGTCTAGATGATCTATTTGTGACAGTGGGGTATTGAGGTCCCCCACTACAATTGTATTAGCACTTATTTTGTTTTTCCTGTCCCTTAATATTTGTTTTGTATAGTTGGCAGTATTAGTATTTGGTGAATATATATTTATGACTTTCATCTCTTCCTCTTGGGTTGTTCCCTTTACAAGGATGTGGTGACCTTCTTTTTCTATCTTAATTAGTTTTTGTTTTAAATTTACTTTGTCTGCCAATAAGATAGCTACCCCTGCTTTTTTCCAGGTTCCCATCACATGGAGAACTGTTTTCCATCCTTTTATTTTCAGTCTATGTGTTCCTTTTTGAACTAGGTGTGTTCGTTGTATACAGCACATTGTTGAATTTTGCTTCTGAATCCATTCTACCAGCCTATTCCTTTGGATTGGTGAATTGAGGGCATTAACATTGATAGTTATAACTGATATGTATTCACTTATTGTTTTCATGTTATCTTCCCATTGTTGGCTCTTTTTATTCCTCCCCCTTTAATTTCTTGCCTTGTGTGCTGGAGTTGTTCTTTTGGGCCTCATGGAGTTGTGATCTTCATTATCTTTTTCCTGGATATTATTTAGAATTGTCTGCAGTGCTGGTTTGGTATTCATGAAGTTTCTGAGGTGTTCTTTGTCATGGAAATATCTTATTTCCCAATCAATTTTGAAAGATAGTTTTGCAGGATACATCATTCTAGGTTGGAGGTTGTTTTCTTTTAAGGCTTGAAATACCACACTCCAGGCTCTCCTTGACTTGAGGGTTTGGGTTTCAAAGTGTGCTGTGATTCTGATGGGCTTTCCCTTACATGTGATTCATTTCTTTTCTCTAACTTCTTGTAGTATTTTGTTCTTCTGTTGTGTTTCTGGGATTTCATTATTACATGTCTAGGTGTCAATTTTTTGTGATTATGGCTAGTTGGAATCCTATAAGCTTCACTTAATCTGTGTGTCAAGTTCTTTTGCTCCATTTGGGAAGTTTTCTGTCATTCATTCTGTGAACAGTTTTTTCATGTCACTTGTACTTTCTCCTGCTTTTTCATGGACCTCTATCAGTCTTATATTATTCTTCTTTGCATCATCTAGGAGCTGTTGGATTGATTTCTCATGTTTCTTTACTTTTTTTTAGAAGTTCCTTCTTTTCATGGTCACTAACCACCATCCTATCTTCTATATCTGATATCCTGTCTTCAGATTGGCTCTGTCTATTACATGTACTTTCAGTAGAATTCTTAGTCTCCTGGATATTTGTTTGAATCTGTTTCCTGGATTCCATTTCTTTCCTATGCTGAGCATTCATGGCTTCCATCATGGTCCTGAACTCATCTATTTTTTTTTAATCTGTTTCTCTTCTAGAGTTTCTAATCATGTCTTTTATTATGTTCACCATCTCTGTAGTTATCTGGGAAATTATTTCTGTTTTGTATTTTGCTAGATCCTGATTCATTTGTTTTGTTACTTCCTGTGGTATCAGTTCAGGAAGTCCAGGTGGTTGATTATCAGACTTTTCCACCTCGTTTCCCCCAGCATTTGCTTTTGGTAAGCTGGAAGATTGGGTTTGTGTCTTGGTTAAAGGACTTTTTTACTATTATTTTTGTTGTTGCAGTCCTGGGTTTAATTCCTGGGTCAATACCTCAGTCCTGCTTATCATAAGTATCTTTGTTGCTTGTATTTAGAACCCTTGTGGAATGATTGCTTCTTAGAAATGTCTTCCAGATGTAGCTGGTGTTAAGGTTTTGAGTCTCTATTGACTCTGGAGCAGTCTCACTTTCATTATACCCAGAAAAAGAACTGATTTGTTCAATCACAACACTAGCACAAGTGAAACAATCAGCAAAAACAATAGAATCAAGTAAAACTTAGAAAATGACAATTTGTGGTAGTTATCAATCTATCTCCTTTATCCATGTGAAATAAATCAGAATTGAGGACTAGCTCAAAATATGTTTAGTGAATAAACTGTTCAGTATAGTAGCTTTACCCTTTGGGATGGGACTTAGAAGGAGTTAGAGGAGAAAGGCCCTCTTACTGTTCTTCATTTCTGCTCTATCTTCTAGAGCTCAAGACAATGTCCTTTAAGACTCCCTGTGCCTCTGCAGTGAGGATGCAGGTACAGGTGCAACCAGGAGACCAGAAGCAGGGAGGGGGGCGATAGGGTGGTGCTGGAGGCACCCTCATGTCTCTGGTCCTCATCTCTGTGCTGGTGGTTGGGAGGCTGGGAGGCTGTCACTGTCACTTCTGATTTTGACTGTTTCTCCTGTTTTGTTGGATTTGAGTGCAGATATTCCTACTTGTGTTCAGATTCCATTTACTTAGAATATCATTTTCCTGCCTTTCACTTTCAGTCTGTGTATCTGTTTGCTGGTGAGGTGAACTTCTTATGGGCAGCAAACTGTTGGATCTTTTAATAATATAATCCTACAGTCTGAATCTTTAATTAGCAAATTAAAATCATTTACATTCAGGGTATTAGTATAAAATATGTACCAGTTCCTGTTATTTTATTGCTTCTCTTATGATCTTTTTGAATGATCTATATTTGTTTTTTTTCTCCATCATTCATCTTAGAGTTTTGATAGTCTAGTAAACTAATCACATTTGAGTCTTTCCTAATTCTCATTTGCTCATCTATTCTTTTGGTCAAGTATTTTCTTTCTCATTCTCTCATAGTTGTGTTTATCTGTCTTTCTCTTCTGTGTGTAGGATTCCTTTAACCATCATCTGTAATGGGGATTTAGTGGTCATGGTTTCCTTGGATTTTGCTAATCTTTGAAGGCCTTTATTTCATATTCAATTTGAAGAATAAGTTTGGTGGATTTAATAATCTATACTAACAATTATTTTCCTTTACAGATTGCAATGTGCCATTCTTTATTTAGAGTTTTTACTGAGAAAAATCTGTCATTCTGACAGGTTTCCCTTTATAAACAACTTCTCTTTTGAAGCTGTCAATATTTTTTCTTTATTCTGTAGTTTGGACAGTTTTCAGATGACAGGTATAGGATCTTTTCTGCTTATGTTTATTTCGGGTACTAAATACTTCTTTTACATTGGTTCCATAATTTTTCCATGACTTGGTAAATTTTTTATTATTTTAATGACTACATTATTTATAACTTTAGCCTGTACCTCTGCTGCTTTATTTATACTACTTATTCATAGATTTGGTCTCTTAATTGTGTCCTATAGGCTTTATATGTTCTGTTTATGGTTTTTTTCTTCATTATTATCTGAATATGATAATTCATCATCATTCAAGCTCTGATGTTATTTCGATTCCTTGGCCTAATATATTGGTAAAGCTTTAAATTAAATTTTTGATTTCACTTATTATGTTTTTCATTTCCAAGATTTTATTAGGTTTTAGTTTCTCATGTCCTGTATTGTCCTCCTTAATTCATTGAGCTATTCACTTGTATTATCTTTGAATGTGTTGATCTTTAAAAAAAATTAATCTTTTGAATACCCTGTCTGGCATTTCATTCTTTTTTATGTATTTGTAATCAGTAACTGGACAGTTGTGAATTTTTGGAAAAGTCATGTTGCCTTATTTTTTATATTGCTTATGCTTCTATATTGAGACAAATAAATCTGTTGGGATGGAAATCTTTTCCACTTTTACTGAGGATCTAAGGATCTTTGTAAGCAGCCTTCTTTTAAAGCCTTAATTCCTAATACTATTCATAGAAGACTAGCAAACTACAGAAACAACCTCAAAATTAATCAGATATAGATATCGAATGTAAAATCAATTAAAAACAGCTGTATCACTAATAACAATAGAAAAGAAGAGAAAAAACATAGAATATGCTAAAAAGTTTGAAAACTCTCAAGGTAAAATTAATAATAATAAAATAATAAAAAGAGGCAGAGAAAGGCAAAAGGATGGAAAAAAAATTACAAAAGAAGAAAGGGAGAGAGATAAAAGTTCATTTAGAGAATACAAATAAAAAATTAGATTAAATTAAGAAAAAACTGGAAGAAAAAGAGTAAAAAATCTTCCAAGCTGGGGTATTTGGATTGGTGGCACTTTATTCTTAGTCCTCTAGGATTGATACTCACCAGCTATGGTGGAGGAGGGAGAATGAGTTACAGTTGAGGCCCTGTTATAATTCCTCCTGCTTCCCACTGAAAAGGTTGGTGAAGTATATAGGCTGAGCTCTACCACCATATCCTGCCAAGGAAGCTGTGATTTAAATCTAAAATATCCCCCAAAATACTCATATCAGGAGGTGAGGCCTGGTCAGAAGGAGTGGATCAGGGAGAAATGACTTGGAAGGGTGTATTTTCAACCCTGACACATCCTTCCCTTTCTGCTTCCTGGCTGCGATGAAATGAACAGTATTCCTTGCCATGCTGTTCTTCTATGCCAGTTCTAGCTTAGTGCTATCTGATCATGGACCTAACTCATTTAAATTGTGAGCCAAAATAAATCTCTCCTGGTCTGGGGATTTGGTTCAGTGGTTCTGCTGCCTGTTTCACAAGCAAAAGGTCCTGAGTTCAATCCCCAGTACCCAAAACAAAACAAAACAAAATAAATCTCTCCTCCTGTAAGTTGCAGTGTGAAGTATGTAGTCAGCAATGAGAAATGACAAATATAGTTGTTGGGGTATGTTGTTTACAGCATAGCTATATCCACTGCACAGGCTCTTTATACATACACTCAGAGCTGCTAACCACAAAGAGCTTTGGTAAGATGGAGGCCAGATGGGTATTCAGTTGTTTCAGCAGCCATCTGATTTTGCACAGAGGGAGAGTGTGGCAGATGGCTAAGCTGTGGTGTACTCCCAAATGTCAGAGTGGTGGAAGCAAGCAGACCATACTGAGTTCTGCATTGAAGAGAGAGAGAGCTTCAGGAACCTAGCTACCTACTGGCATTTGTTGACACTATCAGACTCAGCTCCTGCATTAAATCACACGTGACTAGTCTGGCTCTTCACCACAGAGTGTGGAGCCACGGACCAATGTGCTCTCCGTTGCCTGTGCTTCCTGCTGATTCAACTTCTCAACAGGTTTACGAATGACAATCCCTCTTTCCTCAACCGTGTCTTCCATGTCTATCTCCCATCCAGTCACTGTGGCATGGTATTCCATGGGATGTTCAGTGTTTTTCTAAACCTCAAGGTGTTTTCTAATCCCTAGGTCAATCTAGGCCTAATCAATTAGCAATTTTCAAGATAGCTCCTGATATCTTTCAAGATAACACTTAGAGAAATGGTAGTCAATATGATGGATTTCTTCTCTAAAGCTGACTTGTTATGCAGCAGAAATGACTTTTAGGCCAAATCCCTTTACTGCAATTAAGCTTGTAAGACCTTGGTTATTCTTGTGGCCAGGACTATTCTTCTGGTAACACTGGGGTGGCTGTACTCTCTGGATTATCTTTGCTTGCAGTGTGAGTTCCCACTATCCAAACAGAGACCTGGGGCTGAAGATGTTCTGTGCTTTTCTATGTGCTACCTTTAGACTACTTCTCTATGCTTTTTAGTTTTCTCATTACCTTATTCCTAATTCCCAGAACTCTTCCTCACTTTGTGTCCTCAAAATCTGGGTTCTCTTTTGCTGCTCTATTTTCACATGAATAGTCTCTAAAGGGGGGAACTTTTACTCCCACATTTTTCTGATGTTTTCATTGCTGAAAGTAGGATGCTTAAATTCAAAGAGAGGAAGCAACTTGACCTGGATTGTACCAAAAGTTACAGACAGTCAAGGTTAGACCCAGGCTTTCTGATGCTCCTTTAGTAGTCTATCTACTGGATGACCCTGTTAATCACATTTTTAAGGCAGAAGAGAGAGATGGAGAAATAAGACAAAGATAAACATAAGAAGAGAATGAGATCATTTCTGTCCAAGTCCAGAGATAGAAAAAAGGCTGGCAGAAAGACATGGAGGAAGAGTCTTGGGACTGGAACCTACAAGGAATTAAATCCCAAACACTCCATGGCTGGGACAAGAAGTCTGCACCACTGTTCTTTTAATTTTTTTAAAAAATTATGCATTTTTATTAGCATATGTTTGTGGTACATAATGATTATATTTATTGTGGAGAATTTGTACTTAACACATCTTAATTTTTTTGTCTTTCCCCTCCCATCCATCCCTCCTTGTGTTCTCCTCCTTCCCATCTGAAAAAGCTGTTTTCATTTTTCTTCAATTCACATTATTTTATTCTTTCCCCTCCCTTCCCTTCTCCCTCCATCTCTTATTTCCCTTTCCATTTGAAAAAGATCTATTTTTATTTATATTTTGGGTTTCTCATATAAGAGAAACCATGCAATATATTCTTCTACATGTCATCTTGCTTTTGCCAACCTAAATATATTCTTCTACTTTAGTCAGACATATTTCCTATTCTTCCATATCTGTAGATACCCTAAAAAAATTCTGCCCCAGGCCTTTTCAAGGACCTGGAGATACAGATAAGAGAACAGGTACAGTCTGTCATTTAAATGGAACTCTGTACGATGGTGTGGTAAGCATAAAAGACAAACGTGACTTCAGCATTCAGGTTGGTAGAACAAGATTCCCGGAGGAGCAAGTCACTTTTGAGCAGCACCCAGAAGTGACCACTAGAAGCACTGATGCACTGAGAGAACAGAACAGATAGACTAGGATGTGCTGAAGACGGAATATTAGGGAAGGGGTTCCACAAATGAAAGGAACATGGTGTGTGACTAGAAAGGTATTGGGGTCAAGCTGTAAAATATTTGAAGACTAGGCTAAGGATTGGTCTCATCTCGAAGCACTATCCTAGATCAGGTCTTCATGATGAAGACACCTTGCTATCCTCCATGTTGAAGATACATAATAGGTGCTTAGTAAAACCATCTGATTGGCTGACAAAGGAGTTGGTGCAAATTTCCCCACAGCACCAGGGACTTTAATGCAGTTATTTCCATTGAAGGTACAGCTCTACTATAACAGAGAAAACTCTCTTTCTGCCCCCACTTTCATCCAGCCTCACTGCTTCTCGCTGCAGGTGGTGCTCAGACTCTGGGGTGTTTTGAGCCAAGAATTTCTGCCAATCCCCTAGGCTTTTTATGAAATCTGAGGTTTGGACCAGGCCCCAGTTTTCTTACACATGCCTAAATCACTTCCACTGCTCTGAAGCCTTCTCTGCTTCCTCACTACTAGCCATAGCCAGAGCAGTATGTAGCCAAGAAGAGAAGGATCAATATCTAAAACCCCAAACCTGGAAGATGTGGTGCTAGGGCCTGGCTTGCAAGAAGCCAGGGGTCCCCATCAGCTTTTAGAAGAACTCAAACATATAGCCACGAACAGCTCTAATAATGCTGGGGAAGGTTCATGTTCATAAACTTTCAGTTTTATTTTGCTATTTAGTCACAAAATAAGTAACACCCTTGATTGAAAGCTGTTAAAGTGGCCTTTACTCTTTGCCAAGGACCTGGAAAGCCCACTGAGATATACTGCATCAGCCATATTATAAAGAAGCCTTGTTGGTCCTCTTTCCATCTTGAGTGGACAATGCTCTTTCCCTGGAGTTTTAGTCACACCTGAGAACTGTTCTTCCTCTTGCAAGCTTGCTCATAACTCACCTCCCTGCCTTCCTTCATCCCAGAGCATCTGAGAAGGTTAACAGATACTCTGGCATCTTCTACTGTCTTGGAATCATAATTTTTTTGAGACAGGGTCTCACTATGTAGTTGAGACTGACCTGGAACTCACTATGTAGCCCAGGCTGGTCTCAAACTCACAGCGATCCTCTTGCCTCAGCCTCCCGAGCGCTGGGATTACAGGCATGCTACACCACACCCAGGAGAGAGATATGGTTGGAATCACAGTATTTCAGAATTTAAATATTTTACCAGGTTAGACTATTAATTATAATAGCTATATAATAAATTGGTGAAGTCTCACAACCCTAGACTACTTGAAATTTAGTGATAAGGACTACTAAAATATTGAATGGTAATGGCATTAAGAAATGAGGAGCTCAGCATGAGTCCAGGCCCCATCTGCTGCTGAGGTTCAAACAAGGTTGAACGTACCTAGCTAAAAGGTGTGAAGATAGGGAGAGGCTCCATGATGCCTGGTAAGCCAATGCTGACCCATGCTGGGCCCTTTGTTAGTGCCAGAAGAACTTGGGAAACACATGCCCTACCCCCAGTTTCCACTTGCTAGAAGGCTGTGACACACCCAGGATGACCCAGGAAGAATGCACCCCTCCTCCAGTCCCTGGGTTTTCCACACCACAGGGCAACAAAGTTGACAACCAACAGAGTGACCTGATTGAAGAAGAGACTGATGCCCAGGAGAAGAGCTTCACTTCAGGACTGAAGTTATAGCCTTCCACAGAGACCTGGTGAGAGACAGCCTTGAGAGATAGGTTTGGAGAGGGTGAGACCTAATAGGGATCTCCTGGAGGCCCTGGGAGATCCAGGCTCAGACTAGAAAAATCACAGGGCCTGTGCTCTGTTGTGGGGGTCAGATTCAGTGGAAGTAATCATAGAAGAAGGTGGTCCTGAAGAAGAGAGCATATAGTCTAGTGATATTCTTGAGCTCTGGCACTGCTGCCAACCTCCTGCAGAAGTCAATGCTCTGAATTACTACTGTATAGGTCCATATAAGGGACACTGACTAATCTTATCTTGAAACAGTCCTCTTCATTTTGTTAAAGAGTGATTCATAAGTGGTTCCTAGGATTTGTCAATATTCAGTTGAAATTTGGTTCCATTGTTGTCACTGAATTTACTATCATAGATGAGGCAACAGTAGTGGCCAGCAATTGGTTTACTCCCTGGATTTCTTGGGGGCTGATAAGCAATACTGTAGCTCACTCCCAAATAATGGGGCACTGAGTCAAAGAATTTACAAACCCAAGCACAAAAATTGAATGAATTTACAAATGAACAAGACAGAAACATTAAAAAGACAAGGCAACAAAATCCCTGTAAAAACTCCTAGCTCCTCCAAAATCAGTACAAGGGATATTGAAGGGGAAGAAATATTAAGCTAAACAGAAAGGTCTGAAAGGGTATCAATGGAGATCAAACAGTTCTATGATGTGCTTGGCAAATATAAAGAAGCTGTAGCTAACCATATAATGACCATAATGAAACAAATGATCAACGAATTTAGAGAAGACACTAATAAACAGCTGGTGGAACTAAAGAAAGAAATGCAAAACATGAATTCCCAGAGTAGAAAAGAGTAGGAGTCCGCAAGAAAGTTCCAGACTAAAAACGTGACTGAAAGTATGAGTAGCAGAAGTGACCATTGTGAAGACAAAGTGTCAGACCCAGAGGACAAGGTTGTGGTCAATCATCAATTAATGAGAGGTATCTTAAAAACGACAAGGAAACATGAAAAATTGATCCAATTGCTCCTACACAACTCAATAGGCCTAATATGAGTAATTAATTAGCAAAACATTAGAAGACAGCACAAAAGGTATACAAGATCCGTTTACACAAGTAATAGCAAAAAATTTTCCCGACACAGAAAAAGAATTTAACATCCAGATAAGTGAGGCATACAGGATCCCAAATAGCCATGAAAAAAACAAAACAAAACTCTACACCACATAATAACTGAAATACCAGAAATACAATGAAAAACAGAATTTCCCCCATTAAGTTTATTGGTACATTTAAAGCAAATAGTACAGTTATATTTATCTTTGGGATCTTGTACCTTTACGTGATATGTCTTGGTTCTTGTTTTTTCCCCATATCCCTGTACTCCCTTACCTCCTTCATCCTTCCCTACATATAGAGACTTTGTTTCCATTTTTTCCTTTTTTCACATTTTTCTTTTCCCTTACTTCCTTTCCCCTCTCCTTCCCACTTCCCCTTTAGCCATTTTCTTCCTATTTCACACTCTGAATTATACCTTTTGAACCTTATTTACATTTTTAGTTTTTCACACCAGAGAAACTATTTGGTATTTACTTGAGTGTGTCCTATTTATTTCACTTGAGTTTAGCCTCAATGTGCAGCCATTTAGCTATAAATGTTTCTAGTTTATCGTTATTTATGGCTGAGTAGTACTCCATTTTATAGAAAAACCACATCTTCTTTATCCAATCTACAGTTGATGGACATTTGGGTTGTTTCCAAGTTTTAACTATTACAAACTGTGCTTCTATAAACATGGGTGCACATATATCACTGTGGTATGATTCTTTTAATTCTTTTGGGAAGATACCCAGCAGAGGGATAGCTGGGTCAAATGGAACCTCTAATCCTAGTTCTTTGAGGTATCTCCATATTGATTTCCACAGTAGTTGTACCAGTCTGTGCTCCCACCAGCAGTGGAGAAGGATTCCTTTCTCCCCACAGTCTCGCCAACATTTGGTATTTGTTGATTTCTTAATAGCAGTCATTCTTATGGGGTGAGGTGGAATCTCAGTGCTGTTTTCATCTGCATCTCTTGAATGACAGTGATGTTGAACATTTTTTCATATATTGATTTGCTGCTTTTACTTGTTTGTCTGAGAAATGTCTGTTCATTTCAGATGTCCACTTTTAAATCGCATCTCTGTATTTTGGGAGATCCGATTTTTCAGTTATTTATATATTTGAGATAGTAGTCCTTTGTCTGAGGAGTAGCTGGTAAAACTTTTTCCCACACTATAGGTTGCCTCTTAGCTCTGTTTGTGATTTCTCTTGCACTGCAAAAACTTTTTAATACAGTGAGATTCCAGTTGTTGATTCTTTGTGCAAGTTCTCATTCTGCTTAGGACTTGTTCATAGTCTTCTCCTATGCCAGTATCTTTAAGAGTTCTACCTAATTTACTTTCCAGTAAGTTTAGTGTTTCTGTTTTGATATTTAGATCTTTAATCCACTTGGATTTGAGTTTAGTGCATGGTAGAAGATAGGGATATAATTTTAATCTTTGGCAAATTGAAAGCCAGTTTCTCTAACATTATTTATTAAAGATGCTATCTTTCCTCCAGAGAGGATGGTTGGCTCTTTTGTCAAGGATAAGGTAGCTAAGTATGTCTGGTGTTGTTTCAGCATCTTCTGATCTATTCTATTGATCCTCAAGTCTGTTTCTTTGCCAGTACCATGCTGTTTTTATCTCAGTGGTTTTTTTAGTATAGTTTCAAATTGGTGATTGTGACACCCCTGCCATGTCTCTGAAAGAACAAAATCTTAAATGTTGCTTGAGAAAAGCAACAAATCACCACCACCTATAAAGGAAAACCTGTTAGATTTACAATACATTTCACAGCACAAACTTTATGGAATGATGTGTTGCAAACTCTTTAAAAAACAGCTTCTAATTCAGACTGTTATATCCTAAAAATTATCTTTCAAAATTAATGGAGAAATAAGATACTTCCATGATAAACAAAACCTAAAGAAATTCACAACCACCAAATCAACACTCCAAAAATTATCAAGTATATCCTAGAAGGATAAAATAAAGATAAACAATGTCAAAAAGTTCCAATAAAATAAATACATCAAGTAAGACCTGAATTAAGTAAAAGGGAAAGAAAGCAAACAGCAAAAGGAAATTAATACAATGATAGGAATAAATCAATACCTAACAATTATAAATATCAATGTAAATGGACTCAACTCACCAATCAAAAGACACAGATTAGCAGAATGGATCATGAAAGAAAATCCAGTGGTATGCTGTCTACACCAAACACATTTAGCACAAAAAGAAAGTTATAGACTAAAGATCAAAGGACAGAAAACAATATATAATGCAATAAGAATCTGAAAACAGGCAGGAGTAACTATCTTATTTTCAGACAAAGCAGATTTCAAGCCAAGGATTATCAAAAGAGGCAAAGAAGGGCATTACACATTGGTTAACAGAGCTATTCAACAGGAATTGATAACAACTACAAACATATATGCATCAAACCATGGTGCACCTAACTTCATAAAACAAATTCTAATGGACATAAAACATCAGATAAACATCAGTACAGTTATAATGGGAGATCTCAATGCCCCACTATTACAAATAGACAGATCACCTAAAAAAGCAACAAAAAATTATCATATTTAAACCAAACCTTTGAACAAATGGACTTAATAGGTATCTACAGAGTGTTCCACCTAATAACAACTGAATATACATTCTTTTCAGTTACACATAATACTTTCTCCAAAATAGATCACATACTAGTGAATAAAACATACCTGACAAATGTAAAAGAATTGAATTTTTACCATGCATATTATCAGATCACAGTACAATGGAAATAGAAATAGTGAAAGAAACCACAGAAACCATGCAAACATATGAAAATTAAACAACATCATGAATATGTAAAAAATTCAAAAAATTAGACACCCCCCTAAAAAATCCAATTAAAAATGAGAAACTAAAATGAATAAACCCCTGCAAATTGCCAATAAATACATGAAAAATGCTCATCGTCACCGGGCACCAGAGAAATGCAAATTAAAACTATTCTGAGATATTCCCTTACCTCAGAAAAAGGGATTATCATTAAAAAAAACTATAATAACAAATGCTGGAGAGGATGTGGCAAAAAGGAACTCTACTATATTGTTGGTGAATATAAACTTGTATAACCCCTGTGGAAATCAAGTGTGTGGAGATTCCCCAAAAAACTAAAAATAGAAATTGCATTTGACCCTGCTCTTTCCCTCATAGGTATCTTCCCAAAAGAGTTAAAATTGTCATACTACTGGGATATATGTATACCTATGTTTATAGCAGCACAATTTATAGTAGCTAGAACTTGGAAACAGCTTATATGTCCATCAACATATGAATGGTTATAGACAATAGAGTTCTATGCTACCATAAAGATAAACTTGAGGTATTCGTGGGTAAATGGATGAAACTTGAGAATGTGTTAAGTGAAATAAGTCAGACACACACAAGCTCAAATATCACATGGTTTTTCTTATAAGATAAACAATATATAGATGTATAGATATATAAAAATAAAGAACAACATAAAGAGATAAATAGAAAGTAGGGAGAAATTAAAATACTTCCCCAAATTATATATTCCATTATATATTCCAATTATATATCGGAATATAGTTCCAATGATATAATTCCAATTACATATTGTAATATAATATATATTATCTATTCCAATTATATATTCTCTTGTTGAAAAACTATTTCAATATATATATGCTAATTTCTTTCATTTATATTAATAATTTTAGTTTGTTGAAAAGAAAGTTTGTGTTATTATGTTTCTTTCTCATAAGATTCTATTTCGTTTATGTCTTGTACTGAGTACTATTTTGAAGATAATGATACACAGTGTAATCACTATTGTTAATCTGTTATTATTTGACAATAAAATTTTGTTTTATATTTTCATAAAATAAAAACAAAAAATAAATAGTGCCAGATAGTAGATAATATAATAGTGGGGAAGGGCAGAAGGAGCAGGGAGGAAGAGAAGATGCTGACCAAATGTGTACATGAGGGTACAAAGAGATGTATTAGGAATTTGGGACTAGTGCAGCAGAAGCCAGTCAAATTTTAAGTTATTACTGTTATTTAGCCTCACTTCAGTACCTCTGGCTTTAGAATTTAATCTGAGACATTAAAATACAACATAATATTAAGAGAGATGCCCATCTTAGTGTTCCTAATTGTCTTAGTCTGCTTTCTGCTGCTATAACAGAATACCTGAGATTGGGTAATTTATAATGAACAGAAATTTATTTGGTCACAACTCAGGAAGTGGAGAAGTCCAAGAACACGGTGCTGGCTTTGCCAAGGTCTTTGTGTTGCATCACCCCATGGTACAAGGCAGAAGTGCAAGAGCGTGTAAAAGCAAGAAGGCATGTGAGCTGAACTCACTTTTATGACCCACTCTCGGGATTATAACTCACTCTCATGATAATGGCATTTGTCCATCGAGGCGAGCAGAGTCTTTGTGACCTGGCAATCTCACATTAGGCCCACCTCCCACACTATTGCCTTGAGGATTAAGTTTTCAATACATGAACTCTGGGAGACACATTGAAGCACTGTTTCATTATGTTGAGGAAACAGAAGTCTGCAGAAGGGAAGTGATTAGTCCAGTTTGGAAAGATCAGTTAGTGACAAATCATATCAGATCTGGACATGGATACATGTTCCTTGACTTCCAGCCAGTTGTTTCCCTTTCCCTGGTTTGCTGTCCTGGACTGATGCCTTTCATTTCATTATCTTGGCATCTTTATGGGAAGCAGTTAGTATGTCAGTAAGTGGGAATATAAAAGACAATGGGTAAAAGAAATGGATTGTGTGAAAAGAACTTCACACAAAATTCATGATGAGCCAGGAGTTTTACCATTTGCAGCTCAATTTTGTTTTTCTGTCTGAACTTGGACCTTGGTCACAAAACAAGACCTCAGTATATATATATATATATTTTATACCAGGGATTTAACTCGGGTCCTTGCACTTGCAAGGCAGGCCACCAAACTGCTGAGCTAAATACCTGGCCTTTTTTTTTTTTTTTTT